>NW_026899073.1:0-690396 GCF_033153095.1 Gastrolobium bilobum
CAATGCTCTGGACAACACATTGTACAATGTGTACTGTACCCGAAGACTAGTAAGGAACTTTGGGATAGTCTGGACAAGAAGTATAAAACTGAGATGCTGCCTTGAAGAAATTCATAGTTCGCAGATTCTTGAACTTCAAGGTGCAAGACTCCAAATCTGTTGTGAGTCAAGTAGAGGAACTTCAAGTGATAGTGCATGAAATTCATGCAGAAGGAATGTCTCTTAGTGAGTCTTTCCAAGTTGTTGCTTTCATAGAAAAATTACCAAATTCTTGGAGAGACTTCAAGAATTATCTGAAGCATAAGCGCAAGGAATTGTCACTTGAAGATCTAGTTACGAGATTGAGAATAAAATAAGACAATAAGATGTCTGACAAGAGGAATGGCAACAATCCTATGATCTCTAAGGCTAATGTAGTTGAAGAGGGATCAAAGTCAAAGAAGAGGAAATATTCTGAAGATGGAAATGCTAAGCAAGGAAAGGGAAAAAAGTTCAAAGGCAACTGTTACAATTGTGGGAATCCTGTCCACCATGCAAAGGATTGTAAGAAGGAACAAAAGAAAGATCAGAGGAAGCCACAAAAGTTCAATAAGAAAAAGAAGAGCACTCAAGCCAATATGGTTGACATTGCTGATCAGGTTGAAGAACTGAATCTGGCAGCAGTGGTGATGGAGTGCAATCTTATGGGAGACTCTAAGGAATGGTGGGTGGACACTAGTGCCACCAGACATGTTTGTTCAAACAAGTGGATGTTCTCCTCCTATACTCCCACAGATAATGATGAGAAACTTTATATGGGTAACTCATCTACTTCAAAAGTTGAAGGTGTGGGTAAAGTGGCTTTGAAGATGACATCTGGCAAGATAGTGGCACTGAATGATGTGCTCCATGTGCCTGATATTCGCAAGAACTTAGTTTCTGGATCTATGTTAAGCAAGAATGACTTTAAACTTGTATTTGTTTCTGATAAGTTTGTACTTACTAAGAATGCTGTGTATGTAGGAACAATTCCAATATTATTAATAATACTACTACTTCTGTTTACTTGCTTGAGTCTTCTAATTTATGGCATAATAGATTAGGACATGTTAATTTAAGGTCAATTAAGAGTTTAATTCATTTAGATTTATTACTTAAATTTGAATGTTTAAATAACAAGTGCCAAGTATGTATTGAATCAAAATTTTCGAAATTACCTTTTAAATCAGTTGAAAGATCAACCGAGTTGTTAGATTTAACACATACTGATATATGTGACATGAAATCTACACCATCTAGGGGTAATAAGAAATACTTTATTACATTTATTGATGACTGCAGTAGATATTGTTATGTGTACTTACTTAATAGTAAAGATGAAGCTATTGTTGCTTTTAAGCAATATAAAAGTGAAGTTGAGAATCAACTCAACAAGAAAATTAAAATGGTAAGGAGCGATCGTGGGGGAGAATATCCCTTCGAGGAATTTTGTATAGAGTCTGGTATTATACACCAGACAACAGCTCCTTATTCACCGCAGTCAAATGGGATTGCAAAAAGAAAAAATCGGACATTGAAAGAAATGATGAATGCTATGTTAATTACGTCCGGTTTACCACAGAATTTGTGGGGGGAAGCCATTTTGACGGCTAACTACATTATTAATAGAATGCCTCACAAAAAGACAAATAACATACCATATGACATATGGAAATGAAAGAAGCCATCCCTGAAATACTTTAGAGTGTGGGGGTGCTTGGCTAAGGTTGCGATTCCTAAACCTAAAAGGTTGAAAATCGGACCTAAAATCGTGGATTGTGTATTCATTGGTTATGCACTTAATAATAGCGTTTATCGGTTTCTAGTTCATAAATCTGATGTTTCAGATATACATGTTAATACAGTTATTGAGTCAAGGGAAGTTACTTTCCTTGAAGACGTATTTTCGTATAAGAAGAAAATATATGAATCAAGTGGTAATAATGATGATCAGGTTGTGATACCTCAGGATGCTACAACCGATACTGATCCTGTAGAGGATATAGAAGATGAACCTAGACGTAGCAAGAGGCAAACGACCGCCACATCCTTTGGACCTGATTTTATAACATATTTATTAGAAAATGAGCCTCAGACGTATAAGGAAGCTATAACGTCCCCGGAAGGACCATTCTGGGAAGAGGCCATCAATAGTGAGATAGAATCTATCATGTCCAACCAAACTTGGAAATTGGTAAATCTTCCTCCTGGAAATAAGTCTTTAGGAAGTAAGTGGGTGTTCAAAAGAAAAATGAAAGAGAATGGCACTATTGATAAATATAAACCTAGGCTTGTGGTAAAAAGGTTATAGGCAACGTGAAGGTCTCGATTATTTCGATACTTATACACCTCTTACAAGGATCAAATCCATTAGGATGTTGATCGCGGTAGCTGCATTGAATGGATTAGAAGTACATCAAATGGATATTAAGACCGCATTCTTAAACGGCGACCTAGAAGAAGAGATATATTTAGAACAACCTGAAAGTTTCGTTGTTCCAGGACAAGAACGAAAAGTTTGTCGCTTAATAAAATCCCTTTACGGGTTAAAGCAAGCTCCAAAACAATGGCATGAAAAATTTGACAAAGTCATGTTATCAAATGGTTTTCGAATTAATGAAGGTGACAAATGTGTCTATGTTCGAAATACTGAAAAAGGATTTGCCATTGTCTGTCTTTATGTAGACGACATGTTGATCATGGGTAGTAATAATCAAATGATTAAAGCTACTAAAGAATTACTTAAAAGTAAGTTTGATATTGAAGATATGGTGATAGAAGATGTTATCCTAGGTATTAAAATCCATAGAACATCTGCAGGGTTGGCCTTATTACAGGCTCACTATATAGCTAAGGTTCTTGAGAAATTCAAAAGTTTGAATATAACTAACTCCTTTGAGGAACCCTGTAGATTCTAATATTAGTTTATTAAAGAACACTGGTAAAGCTACAGCACAAAAGCTATATGCTCAAGTGTTGGGAAGCCTTATGTATGTTATGAACTGCACCAGACCTGATATTGCTTATGCAGTAAGTCTGTTAAGTCGCTTTACGAGTAATCCAAAGGAAAATCATTGGAAAGCTATGGTAAGAGTTCTGGGATACTTAAAGTATACTCAAAATTATGCTTTGCATTACGAGAAATACCCAACAGTTATAGAAGGGTATTATGATGCAAATTGGATCACCGGCTCTAACGATACTAGATCCACAAGTGGATATGTGTTCACCCTTGGTGGAGGTGCTGTGTCTTGGAAATCGTCCAAACAGACTTGCATCGCAAGGTCAACCATGGAAGCAGAATTTATTGCTTTAGATAAGGCCGGTGAAGAAGCCGAATGGCTTCGTAATTTTATTGAGGATGTTCCCAATTGGCCAAAACTGGTACCATCTGTATGCATACATTGTGATAGCCAAGCAGCTATTGGAAGGGCCAAGAACGTCATGTATAACAGTAAGTCTAGACACATACGTCGTAGACATGATACCGTAAGACAACTACTCTCGAATGGAATTATTGCAATTGACTATGTTAAGTCTAAGGAGAACATAGCGGATCCGTTAACCAAAGGGATTCCTAGAGAGTTGGTTCAAAATTTGTCGAAAAGAATGGGTTTAAGGCCTATCAATTGTTGAGCATTGCAGTAACTCTACCTAGAAGAGTGGAGATCCCATGAACTAGGTTCAAAGAGACAACTAAGTGATGGTCGACTGTTCAAACACTGTGGAGTTTTTAAACTCATACTCATTCCTAAGACAAGACAGTGTATTTATGAAGGTAAGCACTTAGACTTTTAATGATTTCTTAATCTGTTGTGTTCAGATGATGTATAGTGAGTTACATCACAAGAAATCACCTATATGAGTGTGAAGTGAGGGTCGCTTCTATGAGAATTTTTCAAAGGCCGATTCTCTAAAACACGCGCAGAACCAGGCAGGTGTCCCACGGCCAAAATGGGCGCAACAAAGGACCAACAATGCTAGAGAAGCAATTGTGTGACTCCTATTGTCTAGGTATACACTAAAGGTTGACGGTTCAAGTCGATCTAGACCACCGATTGACCGAGTATATCCTATAGGTTTTCACTAGAGAAGGTTCAAAGGTAACTCCACCTATCTCGATGCAGTTGTTTCTCGTTGAGAAAATTACACTTTGCATTTATATTCTTATGCATTTTGTCACGATGATTTGACTTCTTATCTATGTGGGGGATTGTTGGAATTTATGAACAATAATCCATTGGTTATGAATAAGAAGTGGGTTAATAAAGAAAAGAGCAAAGGAAAGATGAAGAGGTGTGTGGGTATTAACAAGGCCCACATTGGACAAATAGTAGGAAGTGAGAGAGTTTATAAGCTCCTACCTCACTCTCCTAGATTGGCCCTTTGGGCCACTACACATCTTGTGGAGGGGGAGGAGCTAGGTGGGTTGTGGTCCACCGCGCGCACCGCCTTCATTCGGCCGGCTCGGCTCGGCTAGGCTCGGATCGGTTCGGTTCGTATGTGTGTAATAAAAATAATTTTTTATTATTTTATTTTTTAATATTTCATCCAAAAATGTATATGTTGCTTCCCTCCAAAATTTTGAACCCAAACGTTTCTACCCGCCGGTTTTTTGAGCAATTTTTAACCGAACCAGTTCTTCCCTTTCGCGAACCGGTCACCGGTTGTGTTTGCTCGCCGAACCGGTCACTTGTTGTGCCTGTTCGTCGGAACGGTCACTGGTCGCACCCGTTCGCTGCCGTCAGACACGGCGGTTCGTCGCCGACGAATGTTCATCGTGACCGGTTAGTGTCTATAAATAGACACTGACACCTTCAGAAATTTAATCTGATTTTTCTGCACCGAAACTCTGCCAGAATTTTTCTTCTCTTCCGGTTTGCATACTTTTTTTCATCCTCCGGTGTACCTTCCTCTGGCAATTGTTGTGTTCGTTTGAGCTGTTTATTGGTAGTGCCACTATTCTTCAGACGAAATCTGTTATATCCTGGGAGACAAGTGTCCATCAACCTTTGGCATCTGTGAGGGGAAAAATTGTCTTAAGGAGACACGTTCTGTGGGCTCGAGTTTTACTCCTCTAATACTGCATTTTTTCATTCTTCTGATTCTATCTATTTCATACATATCAAGTAAGTCTGTTCTTTAATTTTATAATTGCACAGTGATAATTCTTATCATCTACCTCCTATGCTTCATACATGGGTTCAAATCTATTAGTGATATATAATATCATCCACTGTCTTCAATAACAAAAAGAAGAGAGAAAAATTGTTTAGGTTCAAGATCTAGATTTTAAAATTAGTTTTCTTAAGTGTGGTGTTATTTTATGGTTCTTTTTTTTTTGTAATAATATTTTATGGTTCTTTTGCATACTCCTAATACTAGTTTTTGAAGCAATTCTGAATTCAAATGAAAAGTTATAAAATATTGAGGAAAAAATAAAAAATATAAACGATACCACAAATTTGAAAAAAAAAAGCAATAAATAATTCAAAAATATATTATAAAGTAAAAATAAGAGAGAAAACACATAAGAGAAAAAAAAACAAAAAAGCTAAAGAAATAAAAATAAAGATAAAAGAAGGAGAAAAATAAATAAGGAAGAAAAGTAAAGAGGAAAAAAGATTAAAAAAAAAAGAGTTGGAAAAAACAACCATTTCAGTTCATGAGTTTTTTAACCTAGTTCGATTCATAAACCAATTTAGTGCAAGAACTGAATTTTATAAACCAGATTTTTTTTAAATGCAGTTCAAATTTTTGGTTCCTTTACACTCCCCTAATCATAGTTTAATGGGATAAAATATGGACATAAAGTCCGATTGACCCAACTTAAATGGGATATTTGATCCCTTCTTTGGGGTCTAATATTCTTCGCAACACATTATCTACATTCTATTCTGGATTATAATCTTTAATAAAAAAGATAGATCCATGAGCAAAAGATTAAAAAAAAAAAAAAATAAGAAAAAACAATCAATTCAGTTCATGATTTTTTTAAACTACTTCAATTCATAAACCAATTTAGTTCAAGAACCGGATTTTATAAACCAGATTTTTTTTAATACAG
This sequence comes from Gastrolobium bilobum, assembly GCF_033153095.1. Lineage (NCBI taxonomy): Eukaryota > Viridiplantae > Streptophyta > Magnoliopsida > Fabales > Fabaceae > Gastrolobium > Gastrolobium bilobum. Next base: position 6,086 of record NW_026899073.1, read on the forward strand.
TTCAGTTTTTTTTATTCTTTTACACTTCAGGGATATTAAAATATGACATAAAGTCCCAAAGTATGAAACCCAAAAAAGAGATTGACCCAACTTAAATGGGAATATGATCCCTTCTTTGGGGTCTAATATTCTTGGCAACACATTATCTACATTCTATTCTGCATTATAATCTTTAATAAAAAAGATAGCTCCATGAGCAAAAGCACAATCCTACAATGTATTAACAATGTGTATATAACGCAACCTGGGTAATAATGTTGTGCATTATAAATGCATAAGCAGGTAACTAAGGAAGTAATAACCTATAAAGAAGTTAGAACTAATTGAAAATGAATTCAATTATGGAAAAAGTTGAAAAATAATCTCTAATTAATTGCTTAATTTGAACCACTTACACTCCTGAGCTTTTTTTATCACTTAATTTTCTGTGATTTTTTTTCATCCACACCTTCCTTAACACTGTTAGAAAATGAACTAAGTATACTTATTATACCCTTCTCATAAGAAGAAAATAAAGTGATAAAGAAAAAAAAAGACATAATGTTCTAAAATAAAAAAAAAATACCCAAAAAATCAATTGTGTTATGGGTAAAAATATTTATAATAAATGTATAAAATAATAGAATAAAAACAAAAAAATAGAAGAAAAAATAACAAAAATTATATTAAAAATTACAAGAGTTGCAGAAAAGATTAAAATAAAAAATAAAAAATAATCAAAATGTAAAAAAATATTGAAAACGAAAAAATTAAGATAAAAAATAAATAAAAAAGAAATAGAACAAAAAGAAATCGCAGTTATGAATTTCTAATATATTTGCTTTTATTTTATTTTGTCCGTGGTCTATTTATTCTTTTTATTTAGATATATTTGATCTTTTTTATATCTCTATTTTATTCTCTTTTTTCTTAATTTTTTTATGAAAATCTTTAGTACATGTGAAGGAATAAGCCTAAAAAAACTCAAGGAGAAAATCAGAATAAAATAAACCAAAAAGTCAAAAAAAACCAAACATATCTAAATAAAAAAGAATAAAATAGACCAAGGACAAAAATAAAATAAAATAAAAGATAAAACTAAATATATTGAAAACTCATATGTGATTTATTTTTATATATTGGAAACTCATATGTGATTTTTTTTATTCTATTTTTTTAATTTTATTTTTTATCTTAGTTTTTTCTTCTAATTTTTTTGTCTTCAGTATATATATTTTCATTTGGACTATTTTTATTTTTTTTAATTTTAGTATTTTATGTCAATATTGTGATTCTTAATATATTTTTTCGTATTTTTTCTTCTATTTTATGTTTTATTCTATTTTCCTTTTTGTAAACATTTATTTTCCTTCTTTCTTTATTTTATCACATTTAATTTTTTTACTATTTTTTCTTTAAGTCTTTTATTAAGCGTCCTAAGTTTTCATGACAGTTGGTCTTGTTTTTCTTTTTTTATCAATTTATTTACTTCTTCTAAGAAAGGTATAATAGATATATTTAGTTAGTTTTCTAATAGTGTTAATGAGAGATGTCAATGGAAAAATCACAGGATGTTAAGTGATTAAAAAAAAAAAATATAGCTGTAAGTAATTCAAAGCAATACCACAGGGGATTTATCAATTTTTCCCTTGATTTATTGATTGTGCGCGTCATAAAGACCCTTCCATTTAAGGTTAAACAATTCCATCAAATTAAATATAATTGTATATGTGATAGCATCTACTATACCAAAAATATTAATGAATCCTGTTATTGAAATTGCTCAAGGCACACCTTTTTTAGCTTCTAGAATCTATTTCTTATTCAACTCTTATATTACTGATTGGAATCAAAGATTTAGTAGATCTCTTCCGCCATGCCAAAAAAGTTAACTTCAAGGTGTTGTATGAATAATATAATAAAATAAATTATTCAAAAATGAAAATAAAAACTAACTAAACATCATTTAATACTTATGAGAAGTTAAATTCTCAGAAGTTTATTTATACATAATATTTTTTTGATGACAAACTAAATATTGTTGCAGCTTTCCAATGCCTTATGTTTCAGCCACAAAACTATAAGCTAGACATGATCCTAAGATCACTCCTTGTAGATAGGTCTTGGTTCCCAAGTATGTCTTCAAACTCTTTAGCAAAGCTTTTCATGACTATCGCGGACAAGCAAATTGGCAATATTATACCTTCTTCTCCTCTTGCGTTCTTGTGGGGAACGAGATAAGTTACTCCAGTAAAGGCCCCAGCCCCACCTTTGGCCATTCCACCATACACTGCCTTGCCCCATCCAAAATCAACTTCTCTAGACTGAGCACGTGTCAGATCTGACACGAGACATGATCTTACGGTCGTAAATAAGCATCGTCCCTTAGTCACCATTAGATCTGCCAGTGAATGCATATACTCTTCTGTCACCTCAGCTTTCACTTTCTTTATTAATTCTAGTGCATACCCAAAGCTAAGTTTCCCTGCAGTGGTCACTGCTGCCGGGTATGCAATAGCGTTGCCGTAATATCCATCAGGTAACGGAGGGTTAAACCTAGCACGTGCGTTGACCATGCACATCAATCGAACCTCTTCCTCTGGCTTTAGCTGCAATGCTTTTGTACGGCAGACCCAGAAGCATGCCGTGATAACATCAAATGTGGTGTAATAAGGAAGGTGAAGTGGAACCAAGCGACGAAGGGCAACTATCTCGGTGGGTCCAAAGTAGAAAGATCGATGAACGATGTCATCCTCGTATGAATTGATGGTATCATCATATGGCACTTGTTCGTATTCACGATGATTGCATGTAATGCGCGGTGGATCTCTAGCCATTAAGAGTTCCCTACACCACACCGGTTGAATGGAAGGTTCACGTGCACCTCTTGCCATTTCACCCATGCAGTTCATGAATTGTTTTATACCAGCCGCATCGCTCATGGTGTGGTTAAAGCGCGAGGCCACGATGAAACCACCGCACTTAATGCGCGTGATCTGTCATTTAAAATTCCAACGTCAAGAAAATATAAAAAAAAAGTATATGTTTGCATATTTAATCTTTTGTAGTGTAATTTAATTAGGTCTTCAAAAGGTTCACGTGATTTTTGTATAGCTTCGTTTTCTAGAATTAATGAAGAAGTTGATAAGATAAGTGAATTATCAATTGTGTGTGTATTAGACCTGTATGACGAGAAGGGGATAGTTAATGATTTCTTCAGAGGCTGGAACATCATAAAAGAGTTGGTGGAAGCATGGGAATGGAGGTTGAAGAGAGTCACCAAATTGATCAAGTGTTACGTCAGCATCAGCCTCAACGAACAAGACACCTTCTCCAGTACAATCCACCATCAATTTGCGGCCAGGCCCTTCCCTAAGCCTACCTGCATATGGGTAGTAGAAAACAAGTGTTTGTGATAGTGCCTTTCTAATGACTTCAACTGGGTCTTTCCCTCCCATTGATGGTTCGTAACGATATATGTGTATGACTGGAGCTAGGAAACGGAGGCCTTGTTGATCATCTATGTCGGATAGTAATTTAACTTCATGTGGAGTGAGTATAGCTGGAGCTACCAGCTCCGGTTGGCGCCTCCTCACTGTAAACAATAGAGAGGGAGGTAGTGAAGCCATGTTATCAGAAAATGGGGATCGAATATATATTGCTGATGAAGAAAGAAGTACGCAAGAGATAAAATGAAGGCTGTATTTAGTTTGAGTGAGTCATGAGTGGAGCAATGGCTGCAAGTATTTATAAATTAAGTATTTGAAAATGAAAATTGAATTATTATTAGATGGCGAGTAATGCCAAAGTTTTAATGGTTCGCATGCAATGCTCACGGCATCTTTCTGCTTGCCTAAATGAGGTGCATTTTCTTTTTTTGCAGAGACACACGGTGTGACTGAAATTTTTAGGGAACGTGCAACCTAATATAACTCATGTAAAATTACTCAGCTAAATTATTGATTTAAATATTTATGTAAATGTTGCATATCAAAAAATAATAATAATTGGGAAATGCTATGAAAAGAAGGCTACTTTCGGATCAAGGTTGTTGAATCGCAATAAGTATCCCGTATCGTTGGCTTGTTTTTTGTATGGCGTATTATAAATCGTATCGAATCATAAGATACAGAAATATTATAAAAAATAATTTAAAATTATATAATATATTTAATATCATATAAATTCAAATTTTAAAAAGGATCCAATCAACAAATTATATAAGTAACTTTTAAGTGCAAACCAATTATTCTCTTATCATTAATAATCAAGACTAATATTATTACAACTATCACTATTAGCATCTATTAGTGACATAATTAATCCATCATTGTCTTCCTTTTAGTGTAATCATTTGACTCATCTTTCTTTTCTTTTCTTTTTTTGGTGGGGGAAAATTTCAAGGGCTATGCCCCCGAAAAACAACACAAAGAGAAATCAAATACAAATCCTACGGATGGTCCCTACAAAAGCCGCATCTGCCAAAATAAGAAGATTCAGATCAGGGGGAGGAACATGATAGCGAGTAAGAATTTCCTGGAGCTGACTCTCTAAAGACATGTTAGCTAGCGAGTCTACCCATTCGTTGGCTTCTCTATAGATATCTGGAAACTGAACTCTCTAGTTCTTAGCCAACCATGCTCGTATACTAGTCATCAAGCGAGACTTATCTCTCATTTTTTGTTCAACAATCTGAGATCATTTTTTCTTATTATTCTTGTTAGCATCTCATTTATCAAGCTGGTTGGCATTATATTGTTCTTATACGATGATGCCTTACTTTTATCATCTCAGTAGGCTTTAAAATTTTGAGGACCTAAAATATAAAAATATATATAACAAAATATATATTTATTTAATTATTCCCTTTATGATTACAAAATTTTTGAGATTGATATTTGAATTTAAATTACAAATTAAATTTTTATTTTTTTCCTTATTAATAATAATTTAAATCAACATAAAAAGATGAAAATCAACATGTTTTAAATCAACTTGACAAAAAAAAATTTATTTAAATTATTTTTTCTTAATAATGAAAAAGATAGCTAAATTATTTTTTCGTAATTTAAATTTCTGTTTGTAAATAATCATTTTATTTAACTTGTTTTTAGGGTAAACATTTTTAACTATTCATAAATAAATTACATAATTAACTTAAGTTAATTATTTTTATATAGATATATGGGGTTATATGAGATTAAATCTAAAAACATAATCCGACTCCAGAATCTTAGTATTAAATTTTCAAATATCACTTTGCAAAATAATATAATTTTTATTTTTTCAATTTAAATAAAATTAATTACAACTACAAGTTTTTTTTTTAATTTTTTAAAAAAACCTTTACAGTTATTTATACTTTCCAACTAATTTCTTTTAAATTTTCTTTTGTAGATCAAAATTTTCATATTTTTGGCCAAGCAACAATAATGGATCAATTAATACAAACTTCTAGTTGATATTATGGGCCGAAGTGTTTCGGTAATAAGCAGTAACTGCTATCCCTCATGCTAACCCTAAATTTTTTTAATTTTTTTGGAGCATTATGAAAACCGCTGACCCTCACAAAATGGATAAAAAAATTCACTTTAATCTTTGTTTTATTTTTATATTTTCCTTTATGTCCTTTTAAATTTTTCCCATTTAGTAGAAGAGTGTATTGACGTAGTATTAAAAATATTTTCCACACACTTCCATGTAAAAAGTTCTCATTACATTAACTTTCTGGAGAAAAATTTTAATACGGAACCACCAGACTCGATATTTCTTTTTATTAAAAATATTAAAGGAAGATTCTAGTTTGGTGATTCACGTAAACTTTAGTGTTTCTCTAACTTAAGGAAAGCTAGAGAACGACCGGCACATATTGGGTAGTGTAAATACCTTTTGTGGCTCACCTTGCATAGGACTAATTTGGATATAAATGGACTAGTTGGATTTACAGAGATCTACGACCTAGTTTATACTAGGTCAGGTTTGGCTTATTATAAATAGTAAAATAGAATAACTTATATTTTTAAAAAAAATTATTTAAAAAACAGGTCATAGATTTTTTTTTGTACATGTCGAGCCTATAAGCCTATAGGCTGGTCTATATCATATTATTTATTTAAAATATAATAAATAAAATTATTATTTTAATAATAAAATAATATTATTTTATTTATTCTTTTAATTATTGAATATTTAATAGACTTAAGCAGGCTAACAGGCCTAGTCAAGATTTTTATTTTTTAAATATAGGTTAGACCAGACTTGTAATTTAGAGCCTACACAGACTAATAGACCAGATCATACTCAATAATTTTTACACAAATCTAATTTATTTAAATCAAAATCTAACCTAATTTATTTACACCCTACCAGATTTGGCGGTGGCTTTCAAATTGGCCACTACCAAAGGAAGTTTCGCCACTAAAAAGTGGGAGGTTGATGTGTCAACGAGTTCCCATGCTCGAGAGGTTTACGAATGTCTCTCCCAACTCTTGACCACACTCATCCAAGATAGGTCTGTTTGAAAAGTGGACGGCGGCGTCGTTTAGGTGCAATAAAAGATCCCTGTTGTCCTTAAATTTTATTATTTTTAATTTTGGAATTATTGGAATTCTTTAAAATAATTATCCATATATTCTTTGTAAATTAAATGTTTTTAATTCATACATTTTAGATTCTGCTTAAATTAATTATATAAATATATTAATTTAAGTATCGATTTCAAAATATTTATTTTTTAATTCATTTTTTAAATTTAATTGACACTTGATATATTCATACACCGCCCAACATACTTAAAGTAATTAAAAAAAAGGTAGAAATGTCAAACTAGGCCATAAGTCATTTTGTGTAATTTAATAATAATAATGATATTAATAATAATAACTATAAGATAGATTTTTGAAAAAGGATTCTTTATATATTATAAAGGTTTGGTATTTGTCATTTTAAATGACATAAGTTATGTCATTTTAGGAGAGAGATAGACACAGAAAAATAGAAATCATGGAAGAGAGAAAGCCGGTGGTTTTTTTAATTTAAAATTTAAATAAAAAATCTGTGTCTGTCTCTCTCTTTAAATGACATAACTTTATGTCATTTAAAATGACAAACACTTTTCCCATATTATAACTTTTCAAAACAAAAAAATACTTTCTGTGTAAAAAATTGTTAAAGATTATATGCAATTTTTTTTACAAGATTGTGACTAAATGTTTATTTTATATTATTCATTCAACTTTAACTTGTTGAATGAATAATATAATAAAAAAATATTTAAAAATGAAAATAAAAACAAACTAAATATTTTTTTTATGACAAACTACAATTTTCGTCAGAGTTTCAGCCATAAAACTATAAGCTAGACTTGATCCAAAGATCACTCCTTGTAGATAGGTTTTGGTCCCCAATCATGTCCTCAAACTCTTTAGCAAAGCTTTTCATAGCTTTTGCAGGCAAGCAAATTGGCAATATTATACTTTCTTCTCCTCTTGCATTCTTGTGGGGAACGAGATAAGTTACTCCAGGAAAGGCCCAGCCCCACCTTTGGCCACTCCACCATACACTACCTTGCCCCATTCAAAATCAACTTCTATAAACTAAGCACGTGTCAGATCTGACACAATACATGATCTTACGGTCGTAAATAAGCATCGACCCTTAGTCACCATTAGATTTGTCACAGAATGCACATATTCCTCTGTCACCTCAACTTTCACTTTCTTTATTAATTCTAGTGTATACCCAAAGCTAAGCTTCCCTGTAGCTGTGACTGCCGCTGGCCATGCAACACAACGTGGCCGTAATAACCATCAGGTAACGAAGGGTTAAATGCGTTGGCGATGCACATCAACCAAACCTCCTCCTCTGGCTCTAGCTACAATGCTTTTGTACGGCAGCACCATAAGCATGTCGTGATAACATCAAACTTGGTGCAGTAAGGAAGGTAAAGTGGAACCAAGCGTCGAAGGGCAACTATCTCGGTGGGTCCAAAGAAGAAAGATCGATGAACGATATTGTCCTCATATGAATTGAGGTATCAGATGGCACTTGTTCATATTCACGATGATTGCATGTAATGCGCGGAGAATCTCTAGCCATTAAGAGCTCCCTACACCACACCGGTTGAATGGAAGGTTCGCGTGCACCCCTTGCCATTTCACTAACGCAGTTCATGAATTGTTTTACACCAGCTCCGTCGCTCATGGTATGGTTAAAGCGCGAGGCCACGATGAAACCACCGCACTTAAGGCACGTGACCTGTCATTCAAAATCCAATGTCAAGAAAGGATTTGAAACCACCTAGCCAATTACCATTGCAGTCACGAATAAGACCACCAACAACAGCTTTTTCGTAAGTCACAGCCCATCAACATTTAATTTCACCCAGTTAGGAGATGGTCTAAAACCCAGTTTGAGATACTAGAAGATGATATATATATATATATATATATATATATATATATATATATATATATATATATATATATATATATATATATATATATATATATATATATATATATATATATATATATATATATATATATATATATATATATATATATATATATATATATATATATATATATATATATATATATATATATATATATATATATATATATATATATATATATATATATATATATATATATATATATATATATATATATATATATATATATATATATATATATATATATATATATATATATATATATATATATATATATATATATATATATATATATATATATATATATATATATATATATATATATATATATATATATATATATATATATATATATATATATATATATATATATATAGTTGCGGACTCACTGATCTGAGGCTTAGCAATAGATTGATTAATATCATGAAGATACTTTAGAACTTCAGCAGAAGGATTCTCTGGTCTTTTAAAGTCAGGTTCATGGATTCTCTTGTTTCTCCAAAGCCAAAGAAACCAGCAGCCAATGAAGAAAAGGCTTCTCCATTCAGGAATCCCTCCGTCTAGGTGATTAAGATTCAACTTCATCCAAGTCAAGCGGTCCTATTCAGTGAAGAAATCGTGTGGAGAAGAGGTCCGATTTAGGTTATTCCAAAACCCAGCAGCAGTTGGGCAATCCCTGAAGACATGTAGAGGAGATTTTATTTTATCTTTACAGAAGAAGCATCTATCCGAGCCAGATCCCCAAAGAGCAGTTCTATTCCTGGTGAGCATTCTACCATGAGACATCTTCCAAATTTGAAATTTAATTTTTTTCTAGGCCCTTCCAACTCCATATCATGTTCCAAGAAAAGTCAGCACATCCAATAGCAAAATTAGATACTCTACTATAAGCTTGTTTAACAAGAGAAGTGGAAGGATTATAATTTCTCCACATTAAACTATCAGCACCAGCATAACTAGAAGGGGGAGGGATAGCTGAAATAAGCTTAATGACATTTAATTCAAAAAAAACTAGCAATAAGATTTGAGTTCCAAGTTCCTGTAATATTGTCAACAGCTTCTGCTACACAATCAGATAATAGAAGAGGATGAGGTTGTTGTTTAGCTACATCAATCAGCCTGGGGATCTCTCCAATCCAGTTATCAAACCAGAAGTTAATTTTTTGGCCATCATCAACCTGCCATACAAGGTTTTTTCAACATGTCAGGCCAAATTTTACAAAGATTTCTCCACAAGTTTGAGTCATACGATTTGCATAAAGGAGAACTAGTCAGATCCTTATTTCTACCATATTTAGCAATACGAATTTGAGTCCAAAGATGATCAGGGAAGTTAATGATGGACCAAGCCATTTTATGCATAAAGACTTCATTTTGTTTCTTTAACTTCATTAAGCCGATACCACCTAGATATTTAGGAGTACAGATTTGCTCGCAAGAGATGACATGAGCTTTCTTTTTTGAGTTGGAATCTCCTCATATGAATTTTCTTTGAAGCTTTTTTATATCATCACAAATTCCCAAAGGGATGATACCACTTTGCATCTGGAACAAGGGGATGGAAGAGATGACATATTTTGCAATTATAAGTTTATAACCCTTCCAGGAATGGAAAGATTGTGACTTGCCCAACCATTTAATCTGTTATGTACTCTATCCAAAATGTCACCATAGAGGCTTCTGTTGACTCTACCATGCTTCATCATAGCACCCAGGTATCTCCCAAGATTGGAGGTAGGAGTAAAGCCACTAATATTCATTATTTTCGCAATCATGTCATCAGTGACATTTCTAGAGAAAAATATGTTAGATTTCCCATTATTCACCCTTTGACCCGAGGAGGCTCCACATTGATTTAAACAATCCATAACCACAGAAATTTGGTCCTCAGAGGCTTCAACAAAGAGCATTAGATCATCAGCAAAAAAGAGGTGAGAGATTTTTGGGCCATTTTTTCCAGCAGCCATAGAAGTCCATTTCTTGTCCTTTATAGCATCTGCAATTATATGAGAGAGTTTTTCCATACATAAAACAAAGATGTAAGGAGAGATTGGATCACCTTGTCTTAGACCTCTAAAGGGAGAGATTGAATCAGTTTTACCACCATTCCACAAAATATCAAGATGGGAGGAAGTAATACACTCCATAAGGATATTAGTCAAGGCCGAAGGTAAGTTAACTTCTTCAAGGACCAATCTAATGAAACCCCAAGATATTATGTCATATGTCTTTTCCAAGTCAATTTTAATTGCAAAGAAACCCCTCTCGCCTCTCATACGTCTCATGAAGTGAATCATCTCTTAAGCAATAATGATGTTGTCCTGGATATACCTGTTTGGAACAAAACTCACTTGATAGGGAGAGATGATCTTTTGCATAATTGGTTTGAGCTTGTTGACAATAATTTTACTAACGCCCTTATACAAGACAGAGCATAGAGCAATAGGTCTTAGCTAATTAACTTTTTTAGGTCTGGGAATCTTGGGAACAAGAACCAACAAAGTATTATTTATCAACGTAATATCTTTTGGGTTATTCCAGAAGTGGAGGATTGCTTCTATTGTTTGGGAGCCAACAATCTCCCAGTTCTTTTGGAAGAACAACGCAAGGAACCCATCAGGGCCGGGGCTTTTAGGGAACCCATTTTGTTAAAGGCTTTATAGATGTCCCTATGTGTAACTGCTGCAGATAAAGATTCCATATCATACTCTTCCAACAGCGGCCAAGAGGTGGAAGTGGTATGCCAAAGTCTGGAAGGAGAATCCTCAATAAATAAATTACCATATAAAGATAAAACCAAGTTAATGATACTTTGTTCATCTCTCAACAGATTACCAGCATCATCTTTGATTTCCAAAATTTTGTTTCTCGCTCTCTTGGCTATGGTTGTAGTGTGATAGAATTTAGTATTCCTGTCACCATCCGCTATCCACTTACATTTAGCTTTCTGGAACCAAAAAATTTCTTCCTCTTCAAGGACAACATTAATCTCGTTTTGTAAAGCTTGATCCAGATACATAAGTAGATCATCTTATAAGCCCCACTTGTTAATCTGCAGGTCATGGAGCTTTTTAAGAAGAGCTCCTTTCTTAGAATGGATGTTTTCAAAAACTTTCTTATTCATGGTCTTAAGGGGTTCAATAATCTTCGAAAGAGAGGAGTAGACACTTAACTCAGGATCCCAATTGTCTTTCAGGAACGAAGGAAAGTTGTTATTCTCCTGCCAGGTAGCTAAAAATCTGAAGGGTCTCTCCTTCCAAGCTGCATCCTTTGGCAGCAAGGATAGAAGAATAGGATTATAATCAGAATTGAGTCTAGGAAAAGTTCTAGTAGAGGCATTAGCAAAGATAGTTCTCCATTCATCATTGGCACACACTCTATCAAGCCTCTTGAAAACTCTATTGAGATTAAATAACACAAGTTTAAAACATTAACAGGTGTGATTGAAATTTTTAGAGAACGTGCAAGTAACATGACTCATGTAAACTTACTGAGCTCTAAATGGCTGAGGTGATTTATCAAGGGCTTATAGTCTGACCAATTTTAGACATGATCTCATTTAGTTTATTTAGAAAATAGAGTGCATTAGATTTTTCGAAAAATCAATTTAAAAATTAGGCCATTTTGCAGGTTGGTCTAACCTGGCCATTTCAGCTCAAATATTGATTTAAATATTTATGTAAATGTTGCATATAAAAATCAAACAAAATTGGGAAATGCTATGAAAGGAGGACTAGAGCATTGGGAATTTGGGATGTTCAATCTTTTACATTAATATATGCTTTTTTAATCATTTGATTTATTATTTTTATTTTGTGAAAATAAATATACCATGGGTTCGCTTTTTGTCATGTCACATGACAAGACCATTTTCCTGCACACACAAATCAAGTGTGGGTCCCACGCTTAAAAAAAAAAGTCAAACCAAAATCAGGATACGACGCCGTATCCTCAAGATACGTTGCTGGATCCTTGTTGCAGGAATGAACAGTGTCATTCCTGCAACATGATTCTTATATTTCCCATATACCATTGATATTCTTAAAAAAAATAGTTGTGTAGAACACAAGACGGCAAGACAATAAATACTTTCACAAATCTAATCCAAATGTTGACCTTCCGTCATATCAGAGGTAAGTGGCGAAGCTAGGCTCATATTTTAGCCCGAGCCAAAAAAGTAAATGTATATTTGTATTTCTTAATTTTAGTTAGTTTATATCATAATATATTTAAATTTTAGTTAATTAAGTGAGCAGTATCAAAAAAATTATAATTTTATTAAATATTTTTTAATTTTACTAAAAATATTTTATTTTTTTATACAAAACGAAATTAAATAGATAACCTAATTTAATTTACCCAAATCTCTTACCAAAAGTATTTTAAATTTTAGATAGGACCAAATTACAAATTATAGCCTTGACCAAATTACAATTTTAACCTGGACTAAATTATAATTAATTCTATAGTTATATATAATAAGTACACTTTGTTAAAATTTAACCTAGGCCGAGACCACACCCAGAATGCATGTGGCTCCGCTAACCCTTTTTTATTTTAACAAAAAAAGTTATCCACCCATTTTAAAGTTTTCTTCTGTTTCACTTACTCTTCTTGTCTAGCTCTTTTCGTTAATCGTTGAGAAGCAATTCTTTTATTAATCTAAATGAAGGACTTAAATTATGCCCGATTGATTTCTCTTCGTTTCGGAGCACAAACGAATTGACATCGTGTTTGCCTAAGATTTTTTCAAAACATTTAGTTTTTCATAGGAAAAGAAAGTAAAAGGAATGAAAATTGTTAACAAATCTTTGGACATAATTATTCCAAACATACCACCGCATTGATGTCAATGCAAACAATTGGAGAGAGGAAAAGAGGCCGCGATGAATGTCATAACGAAAGCAAACTGAAAACTAAAATAGAAATTCTGCTGAAAAACAGATCAAGTCCATCAAGCATAAGAATTCAATAAAAATATAAACATAACAAATCTAAATTTAACTGCAGAAGGATGACTCATTCCATATCCATTTAACATAATAAAGAGAAATGTTGGAATCCATTTCATATCCATTTAAAATTCTGTTTCGTTTCATTTCACATGGAGCCACCTACCATGAACCTTCAGCACCCACTGTTGGATTCTTGAAAGCAGAGAACTCCCAGTATGTTTTCAACGAGAATGGTGGGAAAACAGTAGCACCTTCTTCAGTAATTTTAGATATCTGCAAATTCAATATTAATATAGATATACTAAATATCATAATGCAATAGACAATCCATTCAATTCAACTGAAGATTATATTAAGAATAACAATCCAACAACAAAGGAAGGAAGGAAGCAAACTCATTTATAGCTCAGATCCAAGCCTCAATCCACATATATACAGGATAGAAAGGGTGCAATAAAGGTGAACTGTGAACAGTTTACCCCTGATGATGAAACAGGAAGCACAGTGATTGGCTGTCGTTATTATGACCACCAACACTCAAAAGAATGGGCACAGCAAAAGAAATTGAAACCTTTACACTGATGATGAACAAGACTAGGGGTGGCAATTTGTGTCCCCCGACCCGGACCCGACACGAAATTTTAGTGTATGGGTCAACCCGTTTAATAAATGGGTCGTGTTCGAGTTGGAAAAAAAATAACACAAAAAAATCATGTCGGGTCACGGCTTAACCCGTGAACCCACTTTGACCCGTAAACCATGGTATAAAAGGAAAAATAATACCTAGGTTTCAATTTACTCCATCCTCCAGCGCCGCAGCACTCTGGCAACTTTCAGTACAACAATACCGTTCGCTTGCATTTTCCCCTCTCCTCGGTAAGTTTTTTTTTCTTCACATTAATCACACTCTGTATTTTACACGCTCTCCCCACACTATACCGTTCCTTCATTTTCTGTTCATTTTAACGAAATCTCTTTGGATGCAGCGACATATTCAACCTGGTGGGTTGTCTTCTCAAACCAGCTACGGTATGTGAATTTGAACCATATATTATATATAATATGCTGAAATATTATGAATGTATTATATGATAACAGAAAACGACGCAGACATTATTTTTCTCCGTCAAGGTATGACTGATGGTTTTGTTGCTCTTCCTCTGCTTGTGGTGTTTTGAAATTTGTCTACCTTTTGCTTCTAATGTAAAGGATTTCCAATTTGTAATTAAAAAGTCCAATTTTATTTAGGGTTTAGGGTTTGATTTAGGGACCAATTGGAGAATCCTCTTTTTTATATAAATCAATTTTGTTTTATGTCAACTTGTATTTTACCAAAACAGTTCACAACCAGCTTTAACTGCTCATAGGATTGGTTGTTCACTTGATAATTTATTGCCGTAGCCTCTAATTCAATGATGGTTCATATATATACATACTTGTGTGTGCTTGTGTATATCAATCATAGCATATATTGCTGAATGCCTTAGATCAATTTAAATACTTATACATTATTGCTATATTGATAAAGAAAAATTGGTTTTAGATGAAAGTCTGTAATTGTATTTATAATTTCTTGTAGCTAAATAATGATTTCTCTGCCTTAGTGTTTAATTGAACTTGCACCCACCATAAACTCTATATAATCGTTATTAAATTAGTAAGGTTCCATTAGGTTGTTGAGTAATATTTGCTCTGTAATGGTGGAAATAGAGGTTATTGGTTGGATTTATGTTCTTTAGAGTTTTTTTTTAGAGTGGGTTTTCAGTTTATTAATTGAACGGTTGGATGGAGATCTGCTCAATTAGGGCTTTGATCAGTTTCTTACTTGTTAATTTGTTGAAATTGGTCAGTGAATTAGTTCTGCATGTAATACCTCTTGCTACAATCTTATTTTTTTGTTCCGTTTTCATGGATGATTTCTTCTTGTTCTTATTTTTTTTTTGTCGGAGACTTGAGTTGAGGTTCTGTTCAGTTTTCATGAGCTTTTATTTCATGGGTACTTCGCCTTTTTGATCAGCTTTTTTAATTAGCTTTTCAAGTTTCAAAATGTGAGTAAATAATATATGTAATATATGTACTATATATAATATATGTAAATTCTAAATTTTGCTTTCTCATTTGTAGAATAGATATTTTAACTTCTCCTTTTTACATGTAGATGGACTTTGAATCACAAAACAGCACTGAAATGATGGATCGGGAGGTTGATGTTCAAGATGCAAATGTTGAGGGTGATAATACAGCTAGATCAGCAGACACAAACGTGCCAACAAAGAAACCGAGAAAGTTAGTATCCAAGGTTTGGCAACACTTCGAGCGCATTCCAATAAACAAGAATGGATGTAAAATTCAAGCCAAATGTAAGTATTGTGAACAATTATACATGGCTGATAGTAAATATGGCACTGGTAATTTAAAACGACAGGATTGAAAAGATCAATGAGTTCTTGCATGTATTGTCCATCTACAAATATTGTCCATCTACAAATAATTTAAAATTCAAGCCTTCATGCACCTTGAGTTAAGTGATTCCAACTACAAATATTGTCCATCTAGAGATGAATGGGACAGGATTGAAAAGATCAATGAGTTCATGCATGTATTTTATGATATTACTTGCGTCTTCTCTAAAACCAAGCATCCAACTGCAAATCTTTACTTTCCTTATGTTTTTACTGCACATCTGACATTACAAAAAGGATTGAAAAGTGATGATGCTTATATTGTGAATATGGCTGAAAAGATGTTCACTAAATTTGACAAATATTGGTCTGAATTTAGTATGATTTTAGCCATAGCTGTCATTTTGGATCCTAGATATAAGATGAGTTTTGTTGAATGGTGCTACAATAAGTTGTATGGTGATGATGGGGTGAACGAATCAACAAAGGTGAAAGACAAATTGGTTTCCTTGTTTAATGAGTATGCAAATGATGGAATCAGAAACTATTCATCTATTTCTTCAACAAGGAGGGCTGGAGATGGTGGGAGTGAGACAATTGATGAAACCTCATTTTTTACTACATCTAGAGATGTTTTGAGTGTAAGTTAACTTAATTATTTGTCTTGTAATTGTTTATATTCTTTTGTATATTTATTGATTTTATTTATTTTATAATATTGTTAGGAATTTGATACTTTTCATGAAGTGATTGTGCCACAAAAAACTCAGCTTGAATTATATTTAGAGGATCCAAGGATTGACAGAAGAAATATTAGCTTGGATGTGTTATCATATTGGAAGGCTAATCAATTTAGGTATCCAGAAGTTGCTGCAATGGCAAGAGATATTTTTGGGATACCTATTTCTAGTGTTGCTTCGGATAATGCTTTTAGTGTTGGACGAAGAGTACTTGATCAATATCAAAGTACACTCAAACCTGACATAGTTGAAGCATTGATTTGCACTAGAGATTGGTTGTATGGAGAGCAAGGTAATATACATTATCAATCACTTATTCATTATCTGTTCATTTTAATGATTTTAATTAACTCATTTGATTTTTATTTTTATAGAGCAATCAGCAATAGCTTTGGAAGAATTGACAGAAGATATCATGGACATGAGTCAACATTCAATAACTGATCATAGCGCTCAAAACAGTTACTCAGTTGATCAATGACTTTTATATTTCAAATTTTTAATCAGTTAAATGATCTTGAATTTGTGATCTTAATTTGTATTTTGGTGGAAGAAGTTGCTGTAAGAATGAGACATTTGTTGTAGGTTGCATTTAATTATGTTTTGATATTGGATTGATGGAGTTCAATGTAGTAAGTTATTTTGATTTGAATTAGATTAAACAGTTTTAATATGATTTGAATTAATATCACTTTGTGCTTACTCGTGTCGGGTCGGGTTGTGTCGTGTAAATACAGGTTGCCATCAAATTCGGGTTGTATCGTGTCAACCCGTTTATACATGGGTCGTGTACGGGTTGAGTTTTATAACACGATTTGTTAATCGTGTCGTGTTCAGGTTGGGTCTATTCGTGTTCGTATCAGACACAGGTCGACCCGAACCCGACCTATGAACACGATTTGCCACCCCTAAACAAGACGAGGTATCAAAAACTCCTTCAAAACAAGATCAGCAGACACAAAACTATCACAACCAAGCAACCATCTTCTCCTAGGTGTTATCACCTTCCACTTTGTCTTGTAAATAACTAGCAATTCACTGGATCCCCCACTTTTAGGTTACTTAATTGGGTTATAACCAAGTGTAAATTTTTGGTCACATTAACCAAGTGTACTGATATTACTCTTGCACATCTAATGATTTAATTCCCCAAATCACCACGGGAATGAAACACAACCACAAACCACTGGCTATATTATTGCTATCAGATAGTTCTCCTTAATTTTTCTGCCAGTACAGGATTTCAGGCAAAGCCTTAGGGGGCGTTTGGTATGAGAGATATTTTTTTTGTCCGGGAAAAAAAGATTTCTGATAATATGATGAGAAATAATTTAGCCCTGAAAAGTAACGAAAAGTTGTTTGGTAGGTCAAAATTTTACCGGAAAAATGTGCTTAATTTTACTGATGATGTGTTTGGTTGATTGTAAAATATCGAAGGGAAAGCTAACATAAATTACCAATTTACCCATGAATTTTGAATATTGTAGCTCTGACATCAAACATTTCTTTTTGAACTGTGTATTGTGTCCTTTTGAATCCTTCCATGTCTTAACAATGTCTTATCACTTCCAGAAATTGTGCATGTCGTCTTTGCCTTTCACACTATCATCTCTCAACTCACCACAAATTCAGAATGCAACATATCATGAGGGCATTATGGTCTAAATTCATTACAATCAGAATCTGAGTATTGGAGAAAAATAAATACCATAGGCTGAGGGGGATAATTTTTATCCACTGCTTAGTGCAAATGGGGATTAATGGGAAAAAAACTTTGGAGGCAATAAATCACAATAACTTAAACCAAACACCAACAAAAAACTTTCCCCACCCCACTTTCCCATCATTCTAAACAAAATCTACATAACAAACACCCCCTTAATTTCTCAGGTGGTCAGGATTCTATGCCAAGCTATGTTTATCTGAGTCACCCAAAAATAATTAATCTAAATATGCAAGGAAAGTAGGAAACATCCTCATTACTATGGATTCACAAGTTGTTTCACATAAGTGCAAAAGTGCAATACAGCAATTTGCTGTCTAGAAACCTACTAGCTTTTCTATTCTTTGGGCTAAAATTGAAGATTAGACGCCAGAAGGATCCAACCTCAGGTAGACAGAAGGGTCACATTGAGACCTAGGAACCCTGTGAGTATTAGCTTACCAACTAAAATCCTACCAATTGAACTTTCTTACTAATGCTTTGGCCTGAACCATTTACTTCTCAAGGTATTAAATGTGATCTCTAAAACTTCTCTGGCTAAGAAAATTAATGAGGCTTCCTAAAATGACATGAATGTAGATTAAGAGAACTAAAGACCATTCAATTCCAAATGCCTCCCTTTTAATCGAAAATCAATAAAAATGTAGAACAAAATCTTAAAAGAGGAGTGTAAAAATATGGAAATTTAAGAAGAATATTCTCATAAATGTAGAACTTGGCCCCTGGCCTATGGGTATGCTAGCACTGAGCAAAGGTGAAGTTTTTATGTGTTTAGGTGCTTTGAATCTTTTGATAAATTGTAAATGGGGAGGGGGAGAGTAGAGCAGGGAGAAGCAAGAAAAGGAAACAGGAAAAAACCTGAATCTTGTTGACTGCGGACCTATCACGGTATAAAAGCACGCGCATGCATTTTTCAAGTAACTTGACACCTTCTTCAAAGGACAAATTTTCATGCCACTCATCACGGAGAATTGGCCTAGCAAGATGATTTCCAAGCCCGGTTGCTACATGGTTGTCTTCAAAATTAATGCCAATCATGTTAACCTGGATAAGATACATAGATACAACACCTGAAAAAACTTGCAGGTACCTCAACTGTTGAACCGAATAAAAAGACAAAGTAAGGCATACCATGCCAAGGTACTTCTGCCCGTTTTTCACACCACCAAGTACAAGTGAGTTCCATAATGGGTTGAACTTGTTGCGCCTATTATACATCACACGAGTTAAATAGTTGTGAACCTCCTTAGGCCCTAGAGAGTTCCCATCATCCCACATGTTGTCATAAAGGCTGCACCAATCAAAACCCAAAGCCAACAGTTAGATGGGAATGCTGAAGTTGAAATATCAAAGAGATTAAGGGGGGGAAATACAAAGATGGAATCCTTTACTTTGTTTGAAAAGAAGCAAATAAATAAGCCAAACAAGGAAAATAAACCAGATGCAAACCATTTAACTAATCACGCCCTTCTGTGCTTCACTTATTTGAAATAACCAGTGCATACAT
Organism: Gastrolobium bilobum; assembly: GCF_033153095.1. NCBI lineage: Eukaryota > Viridiplantae > Streptophyta > Magnoliopsida > Fabales > Fabaceae > Gastrolobium > Gastrolobium bilobum. Next base: position 25,847 of record NW_026899073.1, read on the forward strand.
AGTAACAATTTTTTTTTTTAAAAGAAAGTGCTCACATAAGCTCATCAAGGTAGCGTAGAATCTCCTGAAAGTCACTTATTTCCCCGCTAGCACCAAGAAGAGAATGTTTTCCAATAGGCTTCAAACGCTCAACACTCTTGTACCGCAGGGTAGATCCATATGAACCTAAAATTATATCCATCATTGACATGAGAAGCAGATTGAGGCCAATACTTATATATATATATATATATATATATATATATATATATATGAACACTATAATGAACTTTGCAGAGATAGCACATTATATGAATCAGAAGACTACTCTAAAACCAGCAATTGTAAGGAATCAAAATTATTATAATTTTTAAACAAAAAAAAAGGTTCTTGAAAAGCAATTTCCACAAGAATAAGTTCGAAGGGAGAAACATATAAATATAACAGCAGGAAAGGTAGCTAAAAACTAACATAGCCAAAGTACAAGAGTTAACGAGAAGAAAGCACATCTACCAAAGTAGAAAAAGAATTGCAGTTGACTGAGAGAAAGCTAAGATGGTAATAGGAATCGATGAGATTTAGCATCGAACCTCCCATATCAGCAGCCATAAGAATCCCATCTTTGTATTTGATAGCGACTACAGAGGATCCAGTTACGTATGGATACCTAAGGAGGAAAACAAAATTTAGGGCAACGAAAACAAGCAACGAATAAAACATTTAAAATTAAAATCAAATTACTCACTGTGAAAACCCTAAACTCTAACCGATGGGCATTGAACAGAGAGAGAGAGAGAGAGAGAATACATACAGAGTTCTCTCGGTTTCAGCAACACAGCCCATCACAATGAGTATCAATTAGATCGTTTTCGCAGTCGTAAAGTAAAGAAGAAGAGCAGAGGGAACACCAAGAAGAAAAACAGGATGGCTTGCTTAAATATGTTTTTCTATAAAACGACGTCGGTTCCGGAATTTCATTTGTTGTTATTTATTTTATATTTTTATTTTGAGGAGGATATTGAAACAACCAATTAGTGTTACTATCAATCAATTTCACCGTTAGATTGATTATGTTGATCCAATGGTTATATTTATTTCCACCTTTGTATGGTCATGATTCTCTGTATTTAATGTGAAATCATTAAATATGGGATGAAAATATTAAATATGAGAAATCATAAGTATACAAAAGTGAAAATAAATATAAAATATTAATTATGAGAAATCATAACCATATAAAGGTGGAAATAAATATAATTGTTGGATCAACATAATCGATCTAACGGTGAAATTGATTAGTAATAACACTAATTGGTTGTTACAATATCCTCCCCTTTTATTTTTAAGGTGATTTGTTACTAATTAGAACATAGAAAATAGAGAAAACTTCAAAAAAAAAAAAAAAACCCTAACTTTCCTCATAATCATCTATTATCTCCACAAAATTTTGAATCATTTAAATAAAAGTGTAAATTATTCAAAAAATTTGTGAGGGGATAAGTGATAATTGAGAAAACTCGTAAAGAGATTTTGAAGTTTTCCCTAAAAAATAAAAAACAAAAATTTGAACCGGTCATAATTATTTTATTTAATTTTAAAATATTTAAAGCATAAAATTGTCACTATAAGTTTATTACCTGTGTTAAGAAATTGCACACAAAAAAGTGGCGCAGTGAGGATTGAATCCGTGATACTAGGGTTGGCAAAACGGGCCAACCCGACCCGACCCAACCCGCATTCAACCCGAAAAAAAACGAGCCGGGTTAGGGTTGGTTCGAAAAAAAATGAGCCAGAAAATCGAACCTGACCCGACCCGAGTCGGGTTAGGGTTGGCTCGCGGGTTGGCTCGAAAATATGGCTCGTGGGTTGGCTCGAAAATTGCTCGCGGGTTGGCTCGTTTTTAACCTATTTAAATAACCCTGTAGTATTAATGCACAACTATGTGGCTTCCATCAGCTTAAATAAAGGGTTACAAATTGAGAAATAAAAGCAAAATATTTTAGTTTCGAATTTTCTTCACAACATATTTGCATCAACATCAAGAAACAATCAGAACCACTTGCTAAGAAGTGGGTAAGATATTTGAATCAAACAGAGCACAGCCTAACAATATAAAAATGGCAGGGATGTGAGAAGATTAAGGACTTAGGTTTAGAGAAGGAAGATAAATGATGAAAGCATGTGTGAGTTTTGACCATTTTTGTATATTATATTTTTTATTTTTTATTAAAAAAAAATCTCAACCCGCGAGCTGGCTCGTTTGACCCGCGGGTTGGCTCATTTTTTCACGAGCTGGCTCAGGTTGGTTCGAGTTGACAGCTTGTTTTTGCCAACCCAACCCAACTCATTTTTTACGGGTTGGCTCGTTTTTGCCAACCCTACGTGATACCGAGGCTTTGATATCATTTAAAGAACAAACTCAACCCAAAAGTTTAAATTATTGGGTGAGAGCCTTTTTAATTATTTATGTTTTTCTCTAACACTCCCCTCACAAGAGAGCCCATTAGACTTAAAAGATAGATAATATATCAGATTCTGCCTACCTGTGTTAAGAAATCCCACAAAAAAAAATGGGACTGCAAGAATCGAACCCGAATACCAAAATTCTAATAAATAAAGAATCAATTCAACCAAAAAATTTAAGATATTAAATAAAGGCCATAAATAGTTTATATACTTTTCTAAAGTTTATGAACTATTTTCTCTTCATTTTTTGTACACTACTAATTTACTATATTTCAAAAGCACTCTAATTATGTGCTGCTCTTGTGAAATGGCATTTGTTCAGACTGATGCATTCAGACATTTGACTACAACTTCAAACCATATGTTTGATATGGGTAGAATTTTCCCACAAATTAAAACATCCAGAAGTAAAAAATCAGATTCGTATTGAAGGAAGACCCTCTTAGAATTGAATATCCACATAGATGCAAGAGACAACCATACTTGTGTATCTACAAAAAAAACTTTTTGTTTCTATTCTTGCTTTCTTGCTCTTTCTCTTTTTCTCTTGATCTACTTTTCATACAAACTATCAAAGGCTATTTATAAGCTATAAAACTGATAAACATAACTCCACACATAACACCTCATTACTTTATAACTGACATAACTGACTCATTAATGTCCACTAACACAAACCTAAGGACATGACTCTTCACCAGAAAACTCTTCACATTTCTATTTTCTATTTTCTATTTTTATCTCATTAAAATTTAACCCAACAAAACTCCCCCTTAAATTTTAATTCTTCTTTTTGAATTTTCCACCGGTTGATTTTTTTCGCGCTACTGCGCTGCTTCCATGTTACACTCTTTTCTTCAATTTTTTTTTTTTTTATCAGGCGGTTCCTTCATTGGTGGAAGATAGACAATCTTGAATTTTTCTCCGTCGACCTCATCCTCCGATATACTTCCACATCCATTCTTACACGTATGATCATCACACAAGTCATCATACTGATCAGTATCTGTATCACTATAACGTCCCATTAGTTTTACAACACCTATGCCAATTTTAATACTTTCAGATTCAACATGTGCTACATTAATAGCACGTTGGGCCTCTTCAACCACAGTAACCCCATCACTCGTTGAGGACCGTTGATTCCCCTCATCAAGCAAATAACTCAACTCATCATTTTCTGATTCCGCCTCACGATCTTCTTCTGGTTTATGCTTGAGCCAAAATGATTCCGCCATAAAAGTAACTCTAGGCTCCTCATCGCCGGGTTCCCTATCCACAATCACAGCTTCCATTTTTCCGCTCTCAGTTTCTTCATCGCCGGGTTCTTCTTCATCGAGAACAGCTTCCACGTGCCTCATCAATGGAATCTAAGACAACCGTCCTCTAGGGAAATGGTCTCTTTTCGGTGTAGTCGACATCTTCCACTTCCACCATGAATTCAATGCAGTCTCCGACTTCTGACTTCCAACCCGAACCGCGCCTATGTCGGTCTCCGACATCAACCTCATCACGCCGGGGTCGAGCTCTTCTCCAAAACATGAACTCAGTGATTTAGCCGGGATCTCCCTCATCCCGGTTATCAACACGGAACTCGGATTCGCGGTCTCCTCCATGCCGGTCTCCATCAAGCACCTCAACTTCTCAATCTCCTTTCCGATTTTCGACTCTGTCTCCAGACACTCAGGTTCCACGAAGTCTTCCTCGTCATTCCTGTCCTTCTCTGCTTCGATCTCGGCTCCTTCGTTCTCCTCATCTTCTATCTCATCTCCTTCGTTCTCCTCTTCTATCTCGCCTCCTTCGTTCTCCTCTTCTATCTCGCCTCCTTCGACCGCAGTCATCTCCATCGTCTTCTTCTCCGAGTCGTCTCTTACGCGTTCTGACACGTCAATCTCCTCTGCGGATGAGTTGCCGTTGGCAACCTCGGATTCCACCATCTCGGTCTCTTCTTCATCCGCATCATTTTCCTCATCTTCATCATCATCATTGAAGATTTCATCTTCTTCATTAATCAGATCAAAACGTCCAGGCAAGTATTTTGTTATGAAGGCCATTAGAAAATCCTTCCACATATTATTAAAGTTGCGGCAGTTCCATGTACGGAACCATTTGATTGCGCTTCCTCTGAGTCTTCTCATGGCTACCTGCCATTTGACCTCTGTCCAGTTTTTTTCTTTCAGAAAATGTTCCTTCAAAAAGAGAAGCCAATCTAATGCTTCATCCTTATCTCCATGAAAGAGTGGCACTTCCATCTCGTTCTTTTCCTCCATAGCCCAAGCTCTGATACCAATTTGTTAGAATTGAATATCCACATAGATGCAAGAGACAACCATACTTGTGTATCTACAAAAAAAACTTTTCTTTTGTATTCTTGCTTCCTTGCTCTTTCTCTTTTTCTCTTGATCTACTTTTCATACAAACTATCAAAGGCTATTTATAAGCTATAAAACTGACAAACATAACTCCACACATAACACCTCATTACTTTATAACTGACATAACTGACTCATTAATATTCTAACTGACATAACTGACTCATTAATGTCCACTAACACAAACCTAAGGATATGACTCTTCACATTTCTATTTTCTATTTTCTATTTTTATCTCATTAAAATTTAACCCAACAGATCCATCAATAAATAAATATTCTTCCAGACCAAGCTTTCGAGTCACATATGCTATACCATGAGTCTGATATGTTTGATTGGGGGCTGGAACATTTGGCCATAATGATAGTCACTCCAGCACTTTTCATTTTACAGAGTGCACATATGCAGGGTCAAAAACTCTTTCCCCTTCAATTATTTTGGTTTGGAAAACTTTCTAATTTTTCTCTTTCTTATGTGCAATAAAATGACAAATTTAAGCGTGGCTATACCTCATGATAATGATATTTCATGTTCTCTGTCTCAGCTTTATTGACATATAATAGAGTTGTCTTTTGGTTGGCAAGATCCTATAATTTTTATGGTCTCGTATACAATTGGTTGGTAGGTAAAGTCATTTGGGTTCTGCTACTTGGGCACCGTTACGGTTTTTTTATTTTGTTGTTTTATTATTTTATTTTAAATTATTACTGTCAATAAAAGATTGTTATTTGACACAACTTTAGGAATATTGGAGTAATAGACCAAAAAGAATCTTGTAACTATTAGTAGTAGAACAGTTACTCGAGGGGTTGTTGCTATTTTTTAGTGTTTTCATTGTCTATTTAAACTTTCAAAGAATAAAAATATCGAAAGAATTATTTGAACGCAAGAAGTCAAGCTTCCTCAATAAAATCGCATTTTTATGTATATAACATCTTGGTATCAGAGCCACACACAAACATCATGCATGGAGAAACGATTGAAAAGACTGGAAGACGTGATCCAATCTTTGTCGAAACAATTCAAGGAGATGTTTACCCAACTCTCCAACCAGTTGGACATCTTGGTGGCTACGTTGACACGACAAATAAGAGATCATTCAACGAACAATTTTAATAATAATCAAAACCATACACATAATGGATCGGGGTCGCATGTGGCTTACGCTCCAAGAAACTGAACTTTCCACGATTTGAGAGAATGTTGTCAAAGGTGGGAAGATGGGATACCACTAAACATGTTAGTTGTTTCATTAGTGACCTTTCAGAAGACATTAGGCCGATGTTCGGGCTAACAGACCTAATTCTCTCCTCGAAACTATAGGGCTTGCTAGACTCTTTGAAGCCCGTAATAGCAAGACAATTTCACTAGGGCCTTCACAAAAGAAGGGTCCTTCACCCCTTAATGCTAAACCTGCAAGCTCCAACCCTAACTAATCATGGCCATGACCGAAATGACACTAATCCACTTCGGCGAGTGACTTTTGAAGGAATTTCTGATAGGCGGCAGAAGGGGCTTTGTTTTTGCTACAAATTGTTGCAAGAAGTTATTTTCAATCGAGGCGGTGATGGAGAGATAGATATTGAAGATGATTCAATTACTTGATATTGAACTTATTCTTGAGGACAAAAGTTATTTTTATGGGGGAGAGAATGTTACGATTTTGTTATTTTATTTTAAATTATTCCTGTCAATAAAGAGTTGTTATTTGATTCAGTCTTTAGGAATGTTGGAGTAGTGGATCAAAAAAAATGTTGTAAATGTTACTAGTGGAATAGTTACTATAGGGTTTGTTGCTATTTGTTAGTGTTTTCATTGTCTATTTAAACTTTCAGTAAAATGAATAGAAGTATCAGAAGAATTATTTGGAAAAAAAGCACCGTGTACAATAGTCAAGCTTCCTCAATAAAATTACATTTTTATTTATGTAACAGGCACATGAAAGTTTCGTCATTCTTTTTTAAGCAGCCTCCTGCCTGACTCTTCAAAAATAATGCTAGCATGTAATACTAACTTAGCATATCCTCCAACAGCAACAGTAGTGTACGTTATTCATAAAACGAGATGTAACGATGATCCTATTCTTATCTATGCTTTCCCTTGGACTCCACCTTGTTTCGAGACCCCCCTTCATTAGTTTTCAAGAATTAAACAAAATGCTTTCCCATGTTCTCCTTTGGTGTATGATTGGTGAAACAGGGTAGTCATTAACATCCACAAAAATATGGTTATTTTCTTATTTGGATTTCAAGCTCAAATAAATGGTTCATGGGTTTATCTTAAAGTGTATTCTAATAATAGTAATAACATTAAAAGTATTAATAATAATAAAAGGAAATATAAAAAAAATAAATACTGCTCCTCGCATTCCTATGTGTTAATTTATTTCTTATTTCTTTGGACTGTCATTTCTTTAATTATAGCTACGAAGGCCAAAGAATAAAATTAGACATAATAGCCTTTTGTCTTTATTGCTGAATAATTTTGAGTAAGGTATAATAAATAAATCAATCAATAAATAAAAATTGTTTCTTAAGAAATACGTTAATTATTGTAACTAAAAAAAAATTCCAACATTTAAAAAATATGATTGCTACCATCTCTACACAGATGCGCTTTTGTTTTAGATATTTGTTTGTTTGAATTATAAGAATTATTTTATTTTATTATTTATTTTATTAATGAAGATGGACAAAGCTAAAAAGAAAAGTAAAACAAAAAAACTGTAACAGATTATTTGCGGATGCTAATGCATGTGGGGGAAATTAATTAATTAATTCGAATTAGAGTCTGCATGACAATCTTCCCGGAATTAATTCTTTTTTAATTTCTGTTCTCGGAAACAGAAATGGATAGAAAACTCGTTTGGTAAAACCAGCTTGTTTTTTTATTCCTGAGATGAACCGGTTTAATTTTTGTGCTGGGGAACAGAAAAAAGAATCAAAAAAATTCTGTTTTTTTATTTCCATGCACAAAATGAGAAACACTTATCTCTCTCAATCACTCTCCACCTTTACCATCATCACCACCACCACCATCATCCCAAACACGACTGCCGCCACCATCGTCGTCGCCGTCATCGTACCACTAGTGTCGTCCTCACCACCACGATGTCATCGCCACCATTACCACCGCCTCCACTCATCACTACCACCATACCACCGTCACCACCACCACACCTACCGTCGTCGCCGCCACCACCACCACCGCTATCACTGTCATCGTCACCACCACTATCGTCATCAACCACCACCACCACCATCGCAACCACTGCTGTCACCGCTACCATCGTCGTCACACGCCACTGCCACCACCTCATCGCCATCACTACCTCCACCACGACGCCACCACTACCATCACCATCACTGTCACCAACCACCACTACCATTTCCACAGCCACTATCGTCACCACCACCGTCGTCATTGTCGCTGCCGCCGCCACCATTACACCACCCCCGCCACTACCACTACCGCCACCGTCACCTAACACCACCATTGCCGTTGTAGCCACTGCCACCACCACCATGATGCCTTCACAACCACCACCACCATGCCACTGCTACCATTGTTGCCGCCACCACCCACCATACCCAACACCATTGCCGTCACCTCCACCACCACTACCATCGCCGCCGCCACCATTACCACCGCCATCGTCGCAGTCACTGCCGTCACAAACACCACCATTATCTTCACCACGTCACTGCCACTACCACTATCGTACTGCCACCACAACCACACCATATGAAAAGGAAAGTGATGATCCTGAATTTTTTTATATTTAATAGGAATTATTTTTTATCATATTATTTATTGTGTTATCAAACGCAATTCTCATTCTCGGAATAAAAATAGAACATGTTATCAAACACATTTTTTTTCTCAGAAACTGTTCCAAGGCACAGAAATAGAAAAGAATTATTTCTTTTCATAAACAGTGCTAGGGAATAGAATGGTTGTCACGCACACCTAGCATCCTTCATTTTATAGACATGGATGTGGATTCGTACGGAACCTTGTACATTCTACATATTTTTTAGTAAAGTCTACTTTCTAACCTACATCACTATTTTACATCAGTTTTACATCAATCCTGTATCATACGTCAGATTACATTACTTTATTATATATATTTAACATCCTCAAGTCACACACTAGTACATGATTCTTGTTTAGTCTAAAGTATATGCATAAGTCTCCATCCTGTCAGGATAAAATACAGTTACAGCTCCCTGATTTCCCATCACAATATAGCATTCCCAACGGTCATCATAAAAATAAACAGTAATATTCTATCCTTCTCCGTAAAAAGACAAGTTAGGCATATGGAAAGGTTAGCAAAACAAATAAAACGTAAGAAAATTCTCAGTAATACTGAGGTTTTATAATTATAACCACTCCAGTCGTATTAAAGGAAAATATATCATTCTCTCAAGTAATTTCATAAAAATGAAATATACCAGATATAATAATAAATAATAAATTGTGTAATATTTAACTGAAGCTAAACAAATGCCCAATTTCATAGGTATCTGCATGTGAAAAGTTCTGTATGGCGGAGCTCAAGCCATGATAAGGGTCCATTACCCTATCTATCTGATTCCAAACTTTTGTGGGTCAGTTCACAGCAGTAACATACAGTTAAAATTTACACATTCTCTTGATATTTATTTGGTACCAAATAATTCATCAGTTAATAATCAACTAAAAAAAATAAGATTTTAGAATAAAATAATAATAAAGCTAAAGGTAGGATAACATCAAGTAGAAAAGAATTTTAAGAAAGGAAACTGACGGAGTAACAATACCATTAAAAATCTTTTAAAAAAATAGTGAAAAGAAAAAAAATGAGAGAAATTTTTTATCTCTCAATATTACCTTCCTATCTCTTCTCCTTTCCTTTCTTATTGTTTTCTTTTCTTTACGTGGTTTCTGCCTTCTTTTTCTCTTTTTACTATCACCGGATACATATGTGTATATATAAGCAAGTGCATTGAGATTTTTGACTAGTTTAATCATTGCATCTAATTGGGTTGTAACTAAACTAACTAAAATTTTATTTAAATCTAACTAAACTTTAATAAAGTAATCATTACATATAACAAAAAAAAATCTTAACAATCTTATCTCTATTACATGTTGCCTGTCTAGAATGATCCTATGATTTTAATTTTTTTTTTCCATTGTTTGAGATAAAAACAATTTATTAAAAATGAAATGCTTCAAGTTTCCACCAACTTTCCAATTTCCTTTCACGGACATTTATTTCAACTAATGCTTGAAATGTAATATTTAATTAATCAATGTAATCTAATTTAATTTTTTTTAATTATTATTATTTTTATCATTATTATTATTATTATTTTCAAATATTACAACATATACCATGGCAAACTACAGAAAAATAATTCTCTCTAACACGGTCAAGTTAGTCCCACATGATAAACTTGTAAGTATGCAACCCAGGGGGCGTTTGGTTTAAGAATTTGGTTGAGATTGATAGGGAAATGATTCATGGGCATCTAAGCTAACCATGTTTGGTTGAAGGATTTGTCAAACTTTCCTACCTAAATCAGTTTCCTATCAAACCATGTTGCATATGTATCTCCCTCCATTTAGCCGGCGAAAGAAACCCAATGGCAGGATGGTATTATGAAAAGCAGCCTAAATTGGTCATACTGCATTCTATACAAAAGACGAACGAACCCTCACTTTATTTGCTTTTGCATATGTACGTTGGCAATTGAAAAAGTAGGTTACAAAAGGGTAGGATGACTGATTGAAATGATTTTGAAAAGCAAGGTTATTTTCGTAAAAGAATATTTTTTTCTCATCTATATTTAACCAAAAGCCAAACATAGACTTTACAAAAGTTACCTAATTTTCCTGGTAAAATTTTTCCCAACCAAACAACTATTTTTACATTTTCCTATCAAATTCACTTTTCAACCATTTCCCTACTAATCACATTTTCCTATGATTCATAAAAATTTCTCTTTAACCAAACGTCCGGCGGCGGACCTCTTTGAGTGCAAGTGCACACACAAATTTTTTGAAAAAATAAAATAAAATAAATTTTGGGTCATCAACAAAAATTACAGGACCCAATTTAATGTCTTAAAAAAAAGTCGACTCGTGATCCTTTTAAATTTTAAAATAGACCCATGTTAGTCCTTTTGAGGGATTAATGTGGTTCTTTTTGAACTTCAGATGACCATGATTTTTATTATCTGGGTCTATTTTTAAATTTCGAGGGATCACGAGTAGACTTTTTTTTCCTAAGAGATTAAATTGAGGCCCGTAATTTTTATTGATGACCCAAAATGTTCTATAGTAACAGTTTAGTTGACTCTTAATTATTTTTTATATTAAGTTAAAGTTTTTTTTTTGTTTATATTCTTTTGTATTTTAATATATTTAAAATTTTCTTTAAATTTTTTTTCTTTTATTCTTTTATTCTAAGTGTGCAGACATTAAAAAAAAAAATCTAGGTCCGCTATTTTCTAAGTATATGTTTGGTTGAAGTTAAAATATTGATGGGAAAATTGATTAAAAATACTACTTACTTGTAACATGTATGATTGGTATCCTTATTTCTGCAGTTACATAGGGTCAGTCAATCATAAATTGAGGATATTTTTGTCTGATGTTGATTGCCTATTTGCCATTTACCCAGTTAAATACAAAATACCACCTTCTTATTATCTTTCTCAACAGTGCAGTGGCTTCAATTTTTACACGCTTTTTTAATTAGCTATGCAAATAAGAAAGCAAGGCAAATATTTCAATTCTCTGAAACAAACATGGACGTATTCCTTTCTCAAATGTCAGATGGATGGAAAAATATTACAAAACCGTGATCCAAACGCCTCCTAAGGCTGAAAATTTCTTCACATGTTAGTTATGAGTTGGCAGGGTCCGCAAGTTGAAGTTACTAAGGCTGAAAATTTCTTCACATGCACTGAATTTTCAATGCACATGTGATACGTATTTTATTTTTAGCAAATTATTAATAAATAATTTATTTTAAAATTAAGTGAGAGAATAATTTGACCAAAAATAAAACACATGTCACATTATAAGTGAAAGATACAATAAAAATTCAGTGCATCCATAACAGTGACGATATTCTCACTAAGGTGGCATCGTTTAGGTCCAATCAAAGATCGCTTGCCGTGTATGAATAAAATATATTATTCTTAAATTTTATTATTTTTAATCTTGGAATTATTTGAATTCTTTAAAATAATTATCCATATATTCTTTGTAATTAAATTTTTTTAATTCATACATTTTAGATTCTACTTAAATTAACTATATAAATTTTAAATTTAAGTATCGTTTTCAAAAAAAAAAAATTTAATTTTTTTTTAAAATTTAATTAACAATTGATATATTCATAAACCGCCCAAAATACTTAAAAGTAATTAAAAAAACTTAGAAATGTAAAACTAGCAGGCCATAAGTCATTTTGTGTAATTTAATAATAATAATAATAATAATAATAATAATAATAATAATAATAATAATAATAACTATATGAAAGATTTTTGAGAAAATATTTTTTATATATTTTAACTTTTCAAAAAAAAAATACTTTGTATGTATAAAATTATTAAAGACTATATGTAAATTTTTTACACGAAGATTATGAATAGAAAAAATTTAAATAAATGATACATAACAATAAAAATTCATAATCCCCAATAAGAATTAATTTAAATTAAAGTCATTATAATGTATTACAATCATGAAAATAATATCAAACATATTATTAAGTTTTTAAAAGATAATGAGTGTCATTCCTCATATTATCTTTTATTTCTTCTATTAATCTAATGTCATCTTCCCCTATATATATTGTCATTATTAATTTTACACTCGTCAAATATTCTTACATGCGAGACCCATTACTAGCGGAAACCTTTTCAACACAAACTTTTAAGAAAGTATTAGCGTTGGAATCATTCCATTTTTCTTCTCAAAACTAGCTCTTACCAACATTCAATGCTATTATAAGAAAGAGAAAGTAAAGATTTGATTTTGAGAAATAGAAAAGTACTTCACAAGACGAATCTAGCATACACAAGGAGAAAGGATCATTCATATGAACAACAATTTGTCAAGTGTACACTAGCCAACTTTGATAGAGGATCATTATTGAAGCTAATTGTCAATAACTTACAGCTTTATTTTATTATATTATATTATATTTTTTTATATACCGACTCTAATTATCTTTTTTAGCCTAGTCGGTCCCTTGGGTATCCGCATATAAACTTCAACTCTTTGATTCAGTTATGAAACTAATCTCGAGTCGGAGTTTAGTTACAATTAAAGCTCTTTCGCCCTTCTCAAAAATGTATTTAGTAGTGGGAATCGAACTCAAATTTTTTATCCATTCTATTGAGCCTTTGATACCAACTGAGCTACACTTATCGAGTACAATTTTATTTTATAGTTTAGGCATATATATATATATATATATATATATATATATATATATATATATATATATATGACAAACCCGATGTATTGATTGTGAGTATATAATATAACCTGATAGTAAAGTCTTGCGTTATAAATATGCATAAGCGTACGTGTGTTAAGCTACTAAAGAAGTAATAATCCTAAAGAAGTTAGAGTAAAGCCTAATTGAAAATGAATTGAATTATTAATTGTGTCATAAAAATCCTTTCCCCTTTAAGATCAAACAATTCCATTGAATTGAGTATAATTGTATGTGTGATAGAATCTACTATATATCACGAATATCAATAAACCTTATTATTAAAATTGCTCAAGACACCTTTATTTAGCTTCTAGAATCTATTTCTTAGTTTAATTCTTATCGTACTGACTAGAATCAAAGATTTGGTAAATCTGTTCCATCCATGCCAAAAAAATCAACTTTAACACGCTGTATAAATAACACAATAAGATAAATTATTTAAAAATAAAAATAAAAACAAAATAATTAAACATCATTTAATACTTATGAGAAGTTAAATTCTCATAAGTTTTTATTTATACATAATATTTTTTTCATGACAAACTAAAATTTTCTTGAGCCTTCCAATGTGTTACAGTTTCAGCCACAAAACTATAAGCTAGACATGATTCTAAGATCACTCATTGTAGATCGGTTTTGGTCCCCAAGCATGTCCTCAAACTCTTTAGCAAAGCTTTTCATAGCTTTTGCTGGCAAGCAAATTGGCAATATTATACCTTCTTCTCCTCTTGCGTTCTTGTGAGGAACGAGAAAAGTTACTCCAGGAAAGGCCCCAGCCCCACCTTTGGCCAGTCCACCATACACTGCCTTACCCCATCCAAAATCAACTTCTCTAAACCGAGCACGTGTCAAATCTGACACTATACATGAGTTTACAGTCGTAAATAAGCATCGACCCTTAGTCACCATTAGATCTGCCACAGAATGCACATATTCTTCTGTTACCTCAGCTTTTACTTTCTTTATTAATTCCAGTGCATACCCAAAGCTAAGCTTCCCTGCAGTTGTGACCGCCGTCGGGTATGCAATAGCGTTGCCATAATAACCATCAGGTAATGGAGGGTTAAACCTAGCACGTGCATTGGCCATGCACATCAACCGAACCTCCACCTCTTGCTTTAGTTGCAATGCTTTTGTACGGCAGCACCAGAACCATGCCGTTATAACATCAAATGTGGTGCATTTTCGAAGGTGAAGGGGAACCAAGCGACGAATGGCAGCTATCTCGATGGGTCCAAAGAAGAAAGATCGATGAACGATGTCGTCCTCGTATGAATTGATGGTATCATTAGATGGCACTCGTTCATATTCACGATGATTGCATGTAATGCGTGGTGGATCTCTAGCCATTAAGAGCTCTCTACACCACACCGGTTGAATGGAAGGTTCGCATGCACCCCTTGCCATTTCACCCATGCAGTTCATGAACTGTTTTATACCAGCTCCGTCGCTCATGGTGTGGTTCAAGCGCGAGGCCACAATAAAACCACCGCACTTAAGGCGCGTGACCTGTCATTAAAAATCCAACGTCAAGAAAACATCCTTTAGTCTATGTATATGTATATATAGTATATATACGTGTTACATATTTAATCTATATATTGTAGTGTAATTTAGGTCTTCAAAAGATTCACGTGGTTTTTGTATGTCTTCGTTTTTCAGAACGAAGAAGTTGATAAGTGAATTATCAATTATATATGTGTATTATACCTGTATGACTAGAAGGGGATAGTTAATGATTTCTTCTGGGTTTTGAACATCGTAAAAGAGTTGGTGGAAGCATGGGAATGGAGGTTGAGGAGCTTCACCAAATTGATCAAGTGTCACGTCAGCATCAGCCTCAACGAACAAGACTCCCTCTCCAGTACAATCCACCATTAATTTGCGGCCAGGCCCTTCCTTAAGCCTACCTGCAAAAGGGTAGTAGAACACAAGTGTTTGTGATAGTGCTTTTCTAATGACTTCAACAGGGTCTTTCCCTGCCATGGATGGTTCGTTGCGATATATATGTATCAATGGAGCTAGGAAACGGAAGCCTTCTTGATCATCTATGTCGGATAGTAGTTTAACTTCATGTGGAGTAGGAATAGCTGGAGTCACCAGCTCCGGTTGGCGCCTCCGCACTGTAAACAATAGAGAGGGAGGTAGTGAAGCCATGTTATCAGAAAATGGGGATTGCTGATGAAGAAAGAACGAAAGAGATTTAATAAATGCTGTATTTAGTTTGAGTGAGTGAGTGGAGCAATGGCTTCCAGTATTTATAATTTAAGTATTTGAAAGCGAAAATTGAATTTTATTTGATGGCGAGTAGTTCCAAAGTTTTAGTGGTTCTCATGCAATGCTCACCACATCTTTCTGCTTGGCGATATGAACTTTGCTGTAAATGTAGCACACACAGCGACTTGTCACGAAAACTCTAAATAGCACACATTTAAATCATTGAGATAGGTGTGATTGAAATTTTTAGACAACGTGCAATCTAACATAACTCATGTAAAATTACACAGCTCAAATAGGTTTAATATTTTTCATATTTAAAAAAATAAAATTATTTCTTATACTTAAATAAAAGTACGTGAATCTATGTTTTATTTTTCTTTTACCCTCACGTGGCGAGCGGTGGAAATTGGGATGTTCAATCTTTTACATTAATGTATGCTTTTTTAAACATTTGATTTATTATTTTTATTTCGTGAAAATAAATATATACTATGGATATTCTTAAAAAGAAATAGTTGTGTAGAATGCAAGACAATTGAGATTATTTTTTTTATATCCGTAGTAGATACATCTATCATTTAACAAGTGACACTTGGATAAAAAAAATATTTTTCTTTCCTTCCTGTATAATCATCACAGTTGTTTATCAATTTTAATTGACTAAATGTATTGAATGAATGGTACATCAATAATACCGTAAATATTTCCAACACAATCAATACTCCTACAAATTCACTCAAAATGGTAAGCTTCTGTCAAATGAGGGGTACTTGGTCATATTAACATAACCCCTTTTTTTAATAAAAAAAGGTTATCCACCCATTTTAAAGTTCTCTTCTTTTTTCTGTATCTGAAGTTCTCTTCTTTTTTAATTACCCTTCAAGTAGTCTGGCTCTTTTGGTCACAGACTTACAGGCAAATCAAAGTTTTCAATAGTTGAAAAGCAATTCTTCTAATCTTAATGAAGAACTTAAATCATGCCCGATTGATTTCTCTTCGTTTTTGTCAAGCAAATCTAACTGTAGTTGTCTCCACTCCAATGTGGACAACTGTGACTGAAGAGCATTGGAGACAAAAAATTGTTCTATTTGACAAAACCAAGGAGTAGATAAATCCAGTTTTGTAGCTGTACCCATTTGGACGGTGGACGGTGGACGGTGCACTTGTTACACATGCTCTACTATTCATTTGATGACTCATTGGACGGTGCATGCTACGGAAATGGAGTAATAGATTTCAATGATAGCTGATATTCCAGCACCTATAAATAGAGGTTTTGCAATTCATTTTAGATTATCCCTTCAACAATCCAAATTTCCAAGAGTGTTTCTTAAGCATTCCACTTAAAGAAATGAACAGCAAGTGTTTTTGAGTGTTATTTTGAGTGAGATTATAAAAAGAGAATAATATTGGTTTCTCTTTGTATTTTAGAGAGAGGTAAAAATTTCTTACACATCATGAAATCTTCTTTGATTTTGCCCATGGTTTTTTCGAAATTGAGTTTTCCACATAAATCTTATGTGTCACTACAATTGACGTATTTGTTACTTACCTAACTTGTAAAATCAAGATAAAGTTAATTATACAATTGATGTCTAGGAAAATGAGTAGTTAATTAGTGGTTTGTCTCAATTCTATTTTAGTTGTTGTTACCTAACACTATTGGCACGTGATGAGTCTCCAATTTATTATATATTAAAGGTTAATATGAGCATGAAATTGATTTAAAAGTAATTAAAAATTATGAGAATTATAATTAAATTATTATTTTATTTTCAATAATATTCTCATAAGATTTCTTATATTTTGCAGTAAATTTCAGCTCAATAAAGAGATAAGTTGGAGAGATCAAGTAGAGTTGCTTTGGATTTCTGAATCATTCAAGATCTTATCAAATCTTCGTTTGAATATTTTTAAGAAAAACTTTCCATTAAATAAAAAGGGAAAGATATGATTAGAGATTCTAGTGAAGATTCCATTGAAGATATGATGGAAAATTAAAAGATATGATTTTCATCCCTATAAAAAGGCATCTCTTGGAAACTCAAAGACACAATTCGAGAGAGGCAACAATATTCAGAGGAGGAGACTCACGAGGGAGATCAGGATTCCGGAGAACTTGAAGATTGAAGACCATTGATTTTTCTTCTTCATCTTTTTCTTTTCTTTCTTTGTTATGAATTCTTTTTACTATTTTGATTTGTTAAAGCCAGATATGTTTGACTAAGTTTTCTTTTTGTAGTTAGGGTCATGGATCCGATGTGAACCCTTTATGATTTCTGAATTGTTTTTATAATTATTTTAATTCAGTTAGTTTTATTTTACGTTGAATAAATTTTTCCATATCCTTATTAGAACTGCTCAGACTATTATAGGGCTTTGAGGGTTAAAGCTCACAATAGGCATATTGGAGTTTTAATTCAGACTGGGATAAAATAGCAATTTGTATATGATCTAGACATAGACTTGTATGAATTGCAAACTTTTTAATTCATCCACTTAATGCTTGATTCAAGAGGGATTACTAGGACACTAGGATTCTAATAATTGGGTTAAAGGGTTGAATACACTAAACTAATTGATTTGAGAAATATGAATTGCTTGAACTAATGAGTTAATTAATTATAAGAATTAATTCAGATTTCTAAAGGAGGATCAAAGGTGAAGTGCATCCTGGCTACAGTTCTTTTACAAATTTTAATCATTCATATTTTCTTGACGTTCTTGATATTCTTGAATGCTTTTGAATATTATTGTTTTTAAATTTCTGTTTTTAAATTACAATCACAAAATATTTTCACAATCAAACTGAATTCTTTTCTTCCAATTCAAGGGGAATAGTTAATTTAATATTTGGTGCATTAATCCTCGAGGGAACGATATCTTACTTATCACTTTATTACTTGAAACGAACGGTATACTTGTCGATTTTGCAACAAGTTTTTGGTGCCGTTGCCGGGGATTAATTACCCCAATATTGATTTTAACTTTCGATATTTGAGATTGGAATTTTTATTTTTATTTTGTTACTAATTTGATTTCTCTGTTTTACGCGAGGTAAAGTAGACCGAGAAACTTTACAGTTTGATCCAGAAATCGAAAAGACTGCAAAGAAGAACCGGAAGCTAACCAAGCTAAGGAAGCAAGAGGAATCCTCGAGTTCAGAGCCAAAAGCAGAACCCGAGATGGCAGCTCAAAATCCACCACCACCGGAGGATGAATTGATGGAGTTAATCCTTTCTCCTCTTTTCACAAGGCCAAATTCAAGCATCGTCAGACCACAAATCGATACTAACAATTATGATATTCATCTGTCACTGATAGGATTGGTGGAGAAAACTCTGTTTGGTGGAGAAGATTATGAACCCATGATTTAATGGACAGATTTCTAAGAATCTGTGAAACAACCAAGCACCACGGGGTATCAGATGATGCAATTAGACTCCGGTTGTTCCCTTTTTCTGTAACAGGGAAAACTCTCATATGGTTGGATCGACAAGCTCCCAACAGTATCAGAACATAGGATGATCTGGCAGCCAAGTTCTTCGCTGAGCACTTTTCCATGGAGAAGTACAACAAGTTGGTTAATGAAATTACCAACTTCACTCAACAGCCAGGAGAGACTCTGTGTGCAGCTTGGACCAGATTCCAAGAACTGATCAGAAAGTGCCTCCAGTATGATTTGCCTGACGGAAAGAAAGTCAGAGTCTTTTACAATGGGATGACACCAGATTCCAGAATGATTGTTAATGGTGCAGCTGGTGGAACCATATGAAAGAAAACAACAGCTCAAACTTTAGAGCTGATTGACTACATGGCAAAGAACGAGAATGCATCTATGGCATTGCAACTAGTTCAACCAAGGAAGGGACTTCTGCAACTGGGGAATAATGATGCGGCGTTAGCTGAACATAAGATTATATCTCAACAGCTCGCCAGTTTGAATGCTAAGTTGGACAAGATGCGAGTCTCTACAACTCAAATTAATTTAATTAACTGTGAGTATTGCAAAGGAGAGCATGAAACCAGTGAGAATGGTAGGAAAATAGTTGGCACCTTCTTCAGTAATTTTAGATATCTGCAAATTCAACATTAATACAGATATACTAAATATCATAATTCAATAGACAATCCATTCAATTCAACTGAAGATTATATTAAGAATAAGAATCCAACAACAAAGGAAGAAGGAAGTAAACTCATTTATAGTTAAGATCCAAGCCTCAATCCATGTGTATATATATATATATATATATATATATATATATATATATATATATATATATATATATATAGGGCTTATCATTTCTCAAGCTGCTTGAGACAATGTTATCTCCGGCTACTAAATCATAACCGTACAAAGATAGATCAATGGTGATAAAGGAAGAAAGAGAAAAAAGGAATCATAACCATTCAAAGATGAATCAATTAATATAAGAAAATAAATAAATTAAACGACGTAGTTTTGTGGTGGGCGGAGATAACATTGTCTCAAGCAATATATATATATATATATATATATATATATATATATATATATATATATAGTTCACCCCTGATTTCGCATCTTCAACATATATATAGTTCATCACCCAAGAATCGTAACATAAAACAGGAAGCACAGCGATTGGCTGTCATTATGACCACCAACGCTCAAAAAATGGGCACAGCGAAAGAAATTGAAACCTTTACACCCCTTCGAAACAAGATCAGCAGACACTCAACTATCACAAGCAAGCAACCATCTTCTCCTAGGTGTTATCACTATAAAGAAATAATTCAACATTAAGCTATTGGGTGAGGCTATATTAATAGTTTTATATATCTCTAGCATGCCACCTCACACGAGAGTCTATTGGACTTGAAGGGTGAATGATGCATCAATCTCATCCTACCTATGCTAAGAAACTCCACAAGAGAATAATGAGAGGCGGTGAGGATGGAACCTGTGATACCAAGACTTTGATACTATGTAAAGAACAAATTCAACCCAAAAACTTAAGCTATTCGGTTACATTAATGGCTTTATATATTTCTAACAATCAGCTTTCACTTTGTCTTGTAAATAACTAGCAATTCACTGGATCCTTCACTTTTAGGTTACTTAACTGGGTTATAAGCAATTTTACATTTTTTGTCACATTAACCAAGTGTACTGATATTACTCTTGCACATCTAATTGATTTAATTCCCCAAATCATCCACGGGAAGGAAACAAACCAATGGCCATATTATTGTTATAAGATAGTTCTCCTTAATTTTTCTGGCAGTACAGGATTTCAGGGCAAAGCCTAAATTTCTCAGGTGGTCAGGATTCTAGGCCAAGCTATGTTTATCTGAGCCACCCAAAAATAATTAATCTAACTATGCAAGGAAAGTAGGAAACATCCTCATACTATGGATTCACAAGTTGTTTCACATAAGTGCAATACAGCAATTTGCTGTCTAGAAACCTACTAGCTTTTCTATCCTTTGGGCTAAAATTGAAGATTAGACACCAGAAGGATCCAACCCCAGGTAGACAGAAGGTCACAGAGACCTAGGAACCATGTGAGTATTAGCTTACCAGCTAAAATCCTACCAATTGAACTTTCTTACTAATGCTTTGGCCTGAACCGTATACTTCTCAAGCTATAAAATGTGATCTCTAAAACTTCTCTGGCTAAAAAAATTAATGAGGCTTCCTAAACAATGACAGGAATGTAGATTAAGAGAACTACAGACCATTCAATTCCAAACGCCTCCCTTACAATCCAAGATTAATAAAAATATAGAGTAAAATCTTAAAAGATGAGTGTAAAAATATGGAAATTTAAGAAGAATATCCTCATAAATGTACCACCTGGCCCCTGCCCTATGGGCATGGTAGCACTGAGCAAAGGTGAACCATTAGCAGCTAAAAATGTAGACAATATTTTCATATTTTACCCATGTTATGTTTAGGTTCTTTGAATCTTTTGATAAATTGTAAATTGGGAGGGGGAAGGGGGAGAGCAGAGCAGGGAGAAGCAAGAAAAGGAAACAGGACAAAACCTGGTTGATAAAAATATGACACATGTTGGCAAGTTGACCTCCATCCCAATTTGGAGTGTCTTATATATAATAAAATGAATCAGGTTTACAACGAGTGTTTTTCTCCATCAGAAGTTCCAACAAAGAAACATACAAAATCCAGGACATGAATAGCAAATAAAATTAGTACAGGCATCAGTTCTTGGCATCATTATCTGCTTAATTATCTATAATTATGAGGGAGGTTGAATATGCCAGCCCGCAAAATTCTGGTAGTATTATTAAATCCTAACTGATTAACAAGCCAGCAGAAAAGCCTATATATTTTACAGATCCATATGGAAAAAGAATATTCACGAACCAAAGAGAACGCAACTTGAGAAGCAGCAAATGACTCGTACTTCAGATGTAAATCATGTAAGCACCAAAAGATTAATTTGGCTTTTTATTTTAGGCTCAAAGATCATGTTCTCTGCTTCTCGCTTTACGGAATCGAAGAGCACAGATGAGAGATAACGCTCTCCAAAGCTTGGAAAGACCACCTATTCAGGTATTCAATGAGCTTATTAGTGATGGGATATGGTAAATATAATAAGCGGGACGATATTGAATGGAGTACTTTTTCTTATTACGAAGCTGCAGTGGTTGCGCACAACAATTATCATCAACAAAGTCAAACTCAAACAAGGTCATATTATTCCAAAAAAACAAAGAACAAAAACCACAAAAAGAAGAAAAACACCACCAGCATAAAATGTGTGTGTGTGTATCAATGTAATCCTTACAAGAACAACTGCACAATTAGAGCCATCGACTGCATCTATAACGACTAAATGATATCTTAGAAAACTAATGCTAGAAGCTTCTACCAATGATTGGCAATTAAATAAACAACTCTTCTAAGAATCTTAAGCACATTGATATTGCATCTAAAGTAGCACTAACAACCGCATTCACAGAAGAAAATCAGATGCCAGATGAACATGAACAGTAGATAAACTTACAACAATAAGTTTTCCTGCATTTTCTGGCTTCCTTGCAATCTTAATTGCAGCAGCGGCAGCAGCACCAGATGATATCCCCACCTGCAATATATTTATAATAGAAATAGAATAGCATTAAAAACACTGCCTCTCCCCCTTCCTCTCTCTCTCTCTCTCTCTCTCTCGCAAAAGTACACCATATGGCATGGACAGTTCAAATCAAGCTACTAACAAAGCCAAGACATGAGAAATAGGTAAGACCATCGAGGAGCCCATTATATCTTTAAGATGAACTTACCAGCAAGCCTTCTCTCAAAGCAAGAAGTTTAGCAGTTTCAATAGCTTCTTCACTTGAAATCTACAAAAACAGATAAAACTAAGAGTTATTATCTATACATTCAGAATGCATTGATAAATTAGTATAACTCCTGGTTCCTCACATATGGAGTGAACTAACACACTTCCTGCCTTCAAGTTCAAGATTTTTTGGTTTAGTTCTACTTCACCAAGTAAAGAGGGAAAAGAGATACGGATTGCATATTCATGTTAATAAAAATGAAAGAAATTTTTTTCCCCTTAAATAATTCAAAATTTACTCCTAAATGTATAGTTGACACTTGAATTAGTAACTTATCAGAAATACTATTTCTCTTGTCACATGTTTTGCATGTCTGCAAAGCACACAATTGGACTTCTTTTGCAAACATTAGGAGTAGAATGGAGGAACATCAGATTATCATACAAGCAAAAAAATATCCATTTATTTAAGTACAAATAAACTTAACAAAAGGTTTGTGGCTTACTTGAATAACTTCATCAAGTAAATCGACATCCAAAACACCAGGGATGAAGCCAGCGCCAATTCCTTGAATCTTATGAGGGCCTTATATGCATTTAACAACCGTGCATTTGTCAGGAGAAAGATACATAGGAGGTAGGCATTTAATTAAATCTAAACAATAAAAAATAGCATATAAATATTTTTCCTTGTCATTGAAGGAGGGAAACATAGGTAATAAGGCTGGCAGATCATATATTCAGGTTCCATTTTGAACTCCAAGAAAGCACGTTAAGTGATAAGCACACTGTATTCATGTGTGTACAACTTACAAGTGATCATTAATCACATGCTTGAATAATATCATCAATGCAATAATGGTGGATGACAGAGCACACATGCCTCTAGATATAGGAATCTAGAAATTAGATTTTCAAATGGTGATTAAGAAAAAAGGTTACATTATAGACAATAAGATATGTACAAAATCAAAAGAGAATAAAACTTGAACCGGAAAATAACTTGAAAAAAGGAAATAGCATTAACAAAATGTAAGCAAGAGAGATAACGAATGAAGCACATAAATATTGAAATGACTATTGTCCAAAATACAATAATCTCATTATTATGAAATATTTTCTAAATATTCTATCAAGTGAAGCACATAAAAAATCAATGCATTTATTCCAAGGTTCTTAACATGGTATCAGAGCGTTCGAAATTTCACCGCCTCTCACTTTCTTTGTAGTGGAATTTCCACATGTAGGTGGACTTGTATGTTGTCCACCCTTTAAGCCCAAAGGGCTCTTGCGTGAGGGGGCGTGTTGAGATATATAGTCTCACATTGATTGTATGTGCAACTACTGTGAAGTTTATAAAGCCTTGGGCACTCTCACCTTTGGAGCTAGCTTTTGGGGTAGTGTATCTCAAGGTTATTTACATGGTATCAGAGCCTCGCCGCTAGGGGTGTTCATCAACCGATCCAAACCGATTCAAACCGCGGTGACCAAACCGAAAAACCGATAACCAAATAAATCGAAAACCGAAAAAAAACCGCAAATTTTAATTGGATTGGATCGGTTTTTGGATGGGTTGATGAAAACAGATCCAATCCAAACCGATCCAATATATTAATTCCCCTCTACCTACTTGGGTCTTTTTCCCAATCATAGTCCAAAATTTTCTAAACCCAAGACCCATTGGGTATCAACTAAACCCAAGAAAAAATCTAGTCACATCTCATCAACAAAATTTTATCTTTGTAGAGCTTCATATCTCATTGCCCCAAAAAAAATTATATTATAGTTTACTTATACTTTTGTATTTAAAAAATAATAATTTACAAAGCCAATACATACAAAAGATGTTATTTGTATAATAATTATGAAATAAATTTTAGGATTTTCAAAAAACCGAAAACCGATCCAATCCAAACCGAAAAAAATTAGATTAGATCGGATCGGATTTGAAAAAAAATTCAAACCGAAGGGATTGGATCAGATGATTTTTGCTTCCAAAACCGATCCAATCCAGACCGCGAACACCCCTACTCGCTGCCCCCCATTTTCTCTTGTGGCGTTTCTTAGGACAGGTAGGCTGGGCGGCTGGGCCTGTTGCATTGTCCACTCTTCAAGCCCAATGGGCTCTCGTGTGAGGGGGCGTGTTGAGATATATAGTCCCACATTGATTGTGTGGGCAACTAATGTGACCTTTATAAGGCCTTGGGCACTCTCACCCTTTGAGTTAGCTTTTGGGGTGGTGTATTCCAAGGTTCTTTACTTGGTATCAGAGCCTCGTGTCCTGGTCCTGGGTTCAAATCTCGCCGCCCCCCACTTTCTTTCCGGTGGAATTTCTTTCTTCGCACAGATAGTTGGACCTATGTATTATCCACCCTTCAAGCCCAGTGGGCTCTCGTGTGAGGGGACGTGTTGAGATATATAGTATTCCAAGGTTCTTTACATGGTATCAGAGCTTGAGTGATTATAAGATCACAAATTTGATTCTCAATGGCATTAACCCCTATTTATACTAACACTAGATTCTTAATCCTAATTAAATAAGGAAACAAATCATGAAATATGGAAACCATTCAGATCATTTAAAATACTCTAAAATATTCTAAAATACAATAATGATATTGAGAGATGCTTTCTAGATATTTTAATAGATGTAATAATCAGAGACAGTTGCCATGAATGAAAACATAAAAAATAAATACTCACCAGGTTTCCCTCCAGACAGTACTGGACTTTCAACTGGTTCGACGCCATATAGCTACGGATAAAAGAAAAAATTTGTAGAGAAAACAAAGGGAAAATTAGAAAGATAAATACACAATCAAAAAATTAAAAGCCTAACCTTGATATCAGGGTTCTGCTCTTTTAGATATTTCCCAGCACCTGTTACTGTTCCTCCAGTCCCTATCCCAGAAACAAGAGCATCAACCTTTCCATTCGAGCCCTTCCAGATCTCTGGTCCAGTGGTTTCATAATGGATCTAAGAATAGGAGGAAGATAGCGGGTGTGAATATATTCTTCAACCAACTGATTCTCCAAAAACAACACATTGACACAATACCTTTGGGTTAGCAGGATTTTCAAACTGCTGAAGAATATAAGAGTTGGGAGTCTTTGCCTGTATCTCTTCTGCCTTCTGAACCGCCCCTTTCATGCCCTTGGCTGGATCTGTAAGAACTAACTCAGCTCCAAAAGCTCGAAGAATGGTTCTTCTTTCTAGACTCATTGAAGAAGGCATGGTTATAATAAGTTTATAACCCTTAGCAGCTGCCATGAATGCCAAACCTATGCCAGTGTTCCCGCTGGTAGGCTCAATGAGTACACTCTACAACATGAACAAGAATAAACCAGATGAATTCCCAAGTAAGCAGTAATAAGTTTCTTCAAAGATGACACTGCAATGATAATGAATTGGTTAAGTGTCTTATAGAACCACTCCTGTGTTGACATTTTAAAATTTAAAAGCAATTGGGTGTCAGCATCAATAAGAGCTGAATAACATCTTCTCATACAATACGAACTCAAAAATTGGAAAGAATAAGTAGAAGGAAGTTTGATGCATTATGAAAGATAGCTATGTGTGCAACATGAATTCAAATATACAAGAAGGAAAGGACAAACTAAAACAAGAACTAACTTCACCGGGTCTAATGAGTCCCTTGTCCTCAGCATCTGCAATCATGCTATATCCTATCCTGTAGGAAAATAAATAATTATATATTAATACAAATTCTATGCTAAAACTTCTATCAATTTAAGCATTTTAAAAAGGGTGTGAACATACACAGTCGAGCATCAAATCAAGAGTAAATGGTTAGATGGCATTTTGCTAGCTCACTTTCCAATATAAGAATGAAGAAATCTATATACCTGTCTTTGACACTGGAGCAGGGTTCCATCATTTCTAGCTTTGCAGCAATTTGGGCAACACAGCCATCTACAACATGGTTGAGATATACCAATGGAGTTTTGCCAATTAACTGCACATTTCAAAAATGAATTCATATGTACTGTAAGCTAGATTGCTTCATCATGAAGACAAAGAAGGACAGCATTGAACATGACTTACTTCGGTGACATCTTTTGCAATGGTTGACTTCTCTTCCGCCATTTTTTAGCAAGGCACTGCAAAATCATGAAGGGTGAAAGGTCCCGGTAAATGTAAACAGAAAGATATAAAATCCTCATAAAATTTATCCGGACTTGGATTGGTTGAGTTGACTTTTCCTGTGATTAAAAACAGAACAAGAATTTCCATTCCGAATGTATTATACTGGTTTGTTTCATTTGTTTTTTTCTTGTAAATACTAAAGATATCAAAATTCGCCTATTTAGAAATAGATCATGCCCTGTGTAGGAAAAGGGTTGGGACTGAGAAAATAAAAATGTTCAAGTCTCGGATTGACCAAAGAAACTTATAGTGATTATGTTTCAAAAATATTACTCGTTGAAAAAACTTGAATTCTTGTTATGTGTCTTGAATCGATCTAATATCAAGAGCCTGGATAACCATATACTAGAAAAAAAAGAAATATGAGGCAAGAACAAGATAAGTAGACTAGCCCCTAAAGTAAACTTCAAACTTTGAAGGTCAAAAGGGTTAAAATTACATGAAGATTTTGCGGCAGAGGGTATGAATGTAACCGAGAAAAAGCATATGAATGAGAATCTAGTTAGGAAGAGCTTGCAGTTTTAGAGTCACAGATACAAAGCTGAAGCAAAAGCGGAAGAGAGAAACGGCATAAACATAAAACTTTGTTACAACAATGCAGGGTATGTTGAAAGTAGTAAGATTTGGATGGCTCACCCAGTTACCAGAACAGCAACAAAATCTGATCCAAGGAACGCGTGTTTTTTTTTATATATAAGAGAAGCTTCATAAGAGAGAAGACTTATAGGAGGAGGACGGAAAAACTATAAGCCCTTCCAGTCTTATTTTATTGATTAGACAGTGATTCTTCCGAACAGCGAAGTGAGCAACAGAGCCAACTGTTGCCACCTTTTAACTGTTACATTTTAGTTTACTCGTTTGGTCTTTGCCTTTTTGTTTGTTATCGGAAATGAAGAAAAGCTGAAGGCAAAAAAAACGAACTCCAAAGCCTTTCCAAGTAAGTAATGTTATAAAAATAATGTATTCTAAAACCAAAAAAGAAAATGATTCGGTATTGTGTGGGCTGTGCCACTGCGGGCACCGGTAACTGTAAGTGGTAACTTCATATAGCAGTAGTGATTTAAATAATGTTTACTTGAATAATAACAAATTTAAGAATTCTGTTATCATCCATCACCGTGGACTTTTAGTATCAATTTTAAATCAAGTTGTTGTCAGTGAAACGAAAGAGAGAGAAGAAAAAATAATAAATAATAAATTCTTCTATATTTAATTTTTGGATTTAGTATTTTTCATCTTGTAGAATAAAAAATTATCTCTCAAACATATATTAAAATATGTGGGGCTCATATATTTTCTCTCATCTTTTCATATAGATCCACATGAACCCTATACAATTTTATGTATATATAGAAAATAAAATTATTTTCTACAATATGAAAAACATTAATCTCCTGATTTTTATATATTAATTATGAATAGATATAAAAAGTCTAATCATAATTTATTTGTTAATCTCTATTATATCTTAATTTCCACCTCCATTCAACTTATGTTTTTATATATTTGGTAACCTCTATTCCATCTTGATTTGAACCTATTACTTGCTTTCAAAGGAAATACGGTCATATCGCGTATCTTGACAATTCTGCAACCTCCTCCTGACACATTGTACTAGTTGTTCAGCCAATTGCAACCACACAACGTCAGTTGCTCAGAGCATAATTGCCCCTTTAATGACCAGTAACTAAGGAACAGACACTTACTTGCCACCACATCTACGAAGATTTAGCCTAACCATAGACATTCTGATCAAGGAATAGCTTGCGAAGACTACGACTGTCCACCAATAAAAATTATTATTGTCATATCAATGAGGAATAATCAGGGCGTTTATCTATTATATATAGATAGGCACTAAGCTCATATGTCATAATATTTTTCATCCATACTTGAACAACTTGAATATATTTTAATTTGAGTATATGAATGCCTTACAAATACCTTTCATAGTCTCTAGTCTCCTTAAAGTGCCTCAAAACGTTTCGAACCAGACATCTCGCGAAGTATCCCACCAACCTGCCAAATATCTCATTGCAGCATACCAGCCAAAGCCCATACTTAAACGTTGCAGACTCAACCTTGTGTGATCCAGTTCAATAGTTATTGGACAAATCACATCTATATTATTACAATGCAAATCACTTCATTTGGTATAATTTTTATTTTTCTAAAAGGAGTAGGATATTGTAACAACCAATTAGTGTTACTACTAATTAATTTCACCGTTAGATCGATTATGTGGATCCAACGATTATATTTATTTACATCTTTGTATGATTTTGACTCCTCATATTTAATGTGAAAGTATTAAATATGGGAAATCATAATCATACAAAGGTTGAAATAAATATAAAAGTATTAAATATGAGAAATCATAACCATACAAATATGGAAATAAATATAACCGTTGGATCAACATAATCGATCTAACGGTGAAATTGATTGGTAGTAACAATAATTGGTTGTTACAATATCTTTCCTGATGCACTTATCGTTGGCCCATTGTACATGGCCCAGCCATTTATTCAAGAAACTCGTAGTCAACTAGAGTTGTGGCCCAATAAGTATGGCTCAATTGTTGAAAGAGACAATGATTTGAAATATGACAAACTACAATTGAATCCAAGTCTCAAGAAAGCAGCAGATGTGATTGTGATTTGTTTGAGATTAAAGATTTGGGATGTATTTTGAATTATTTATTTGTAATTTTATTTTTATTTTTAGATGTTAATTACTGTTATTTTATTTTAGGAAGTTTTATTATTTTTAGAATTTTAGATTTAGAATTTTGAATAAATTTGTAATTAGTCTATAAAAAGGTGCTTATGACCCTTATTCTATGAGTTAAATTTTGTTATTTGATAATTAAAAATTGAGAACCGGAGGGTTACTCTCTTATGAAATCCTAACTTTCTGTTTAGCCACTTTTCTATGCGCTTTCGGCATGACTTCCCCTTTTCTAAATGTAATTGTTTAATTAAACTTAAATATAAAAAGTCTAATTCTAAATATCATTTAAATCATTTGTCAGGAAAAATAAACTAAAAGATTCCATATAAGAGTGGAGTAGTTGAGATTTGGAGATTAAAAAATAAATTTTAATTAACAAAAAGAAAATTCAAATAAAGTAATTTATTTATTTTTTATTTTTTTGGATGTCTCCAAGTATTTAGACAAGACTAATTCTTATAAATATGTTCCTTAAACTCAAATTGCTTACCAACTGTGTAAACGGGCTTGAAAGATCTCAATTAGCAACTTAAGTTTTATGGAAGCAAAATTTTACTTATAATTCATGAGTTTGAAATTAAAATTTTAACTGTCTTTATATACAAGTTCATCAAATAAATTATTTAAAATAGACATTTCCAGACTATAATTAATAGGAAAAATAATAAATTGCAGGCTCTCCCAAATAATCAGAACCTGCAGGTGGTTGGCTTAGCACAATATTTTACTAATTAAAATTAAAATTTACTGTTCACCAATTTTTTTTTAAAATTTACCCAATATGACGTGGTTTAAATCAGGTTCAACTTACAGTAAATTGACCCAGCTGAATGAGATGTCCAATACTGAAATTCATCGTTGGGTCTCAGTAGCGGGTGGCCCAATGTTAGTGGTGAGAAGGGCTTCGGCCCTTTAAGTTTTTTTATTTAATTTTCGGTAAACAAGTTTTTATTTTTAATGTAATTTTGAATGCAAATTTATGTGAAAAACAAAAACATTATTTTGGTCCCTTCATAATTAAATTTTTAAGCCCCCTTATTAATTTTTTTTGTTTGGTAAACAGCCACCTTATTAATTTACTTTAGTTCTGCCATGATCTCAACTGTTAAAATTGAACATCTTTCATCCTAACTTTTAACATATGAAATATTCATTTGGGATAATAGAATTAGAATTATAGTTTAAGTTTTAATTTTAATTTTAATGATATTATATTAGAATCTGAACTAATTAACTGTTTCAATCTTTTTTGTTTGAGATAAATTGAAGATTGAGATATAAATAGTTCGTAGTTATATTGAAATTTCATTATTTGATAATTTTTTTGATAGTATATAATTATAAATTAATCAACTAAATAAATAATAACTTATTGAAATTGTTATAAGTAAGAAAATTAAAAAAATCGCCTTATCATATTGCGGTGTTATCAATGGAGTAAAGAAAGAGATGGGATTTAGGATTAGGACTAGCAAGCCCAAGATGCAAAGAAAAAAGAGATTGAAGAGTCCTGAATGATGAGGGTTTTCAAAGTCAAACATGTTATCAAATGCCAATAATTAAATTCAAAAGTGAATGAATTGAGATAATATATTTATTTATTTTAAAAAAATATTTTTATAAAACTTGTTATGAAATATTTTTGTTGAAACTATTTAAGAAAATAAAGGAATTAATAGATGATTAAAACTCAAATTAACAATATTAATATTTCAGTTGAAATAAACAAACTGAAATTTTTAAAGGGATATGGATAAAGAAATATGAACATAGATTTATTATTTATACTGAAATGGTCACTCCCTTCTATGTCCAATTCCCAATCAATATGCTTGAGATTTATTCACCAATTTTGAATCATGAAAATCTGCTTGAAACTTCTACAGCAAATTAACTCTCCTGGCACCCGAATATCAATTTCTCTCGTTTGAGAGAAACTTCACTTTTTTTTTTTTTAGTAAACATAAGTATTGCTGTTAAAATCTCGATTTATCACTACGGTTTATATTTTTACGATTTTTTTCATCAAAACAATTTGACTAATATTCCAAACGCTTTTACATTTTTACGATTTATTTACATTACGGTTTTTTAATTTCCTTCCGATTTTACTTAAGATCTCAATTTTAACAACCTTGAACCCAAGGATATCCCCACTTCGGGATGGGACTAATTCCCTTTGGTGGATTGGCGCGCTTTAAGGATATTCTCCACTGGCCCCAAAGTGCGCTTTGCAGGAATCGAACTCCAAGCCCTTTAGACTCACGAGCCCGATCCCTGAAGCTCAATGCGCTACCATCTGAGCTACACCTCAGGGTTAACTTCACTCTTTTTACAATGATATGATGATGTAATAAAATATAGGGTTTGATTTTTCTCATGTTGCATGAAATAATTTGTCTTATGCAATACACACAAAAAAATAGATGAAATCCACTAAAAAAGAGAGAGAAAAAGGAAAAAAATGAATCCTATCTACTTTTTTTTGTGTTGCATGAGACAAATTAGGGGTGGCAATTCGTGTTCACAGGTCGGGTTCGGGTCGGGTTGGATCTGACACGAACACGAATAGTCTTAACCCGAACACGACACGTTTAATAATTCGTGTTATATTTCTCAACCCAAACACGACCCGATAATTAAACAGGTTGACACGACAACCCGGATATAAACACACTATTCTTTACACGACCCAACCCAACTCAAACGACCCAACTCGACCAACTTGTTTGACAGCAGCATCCATATGCTGATTTCCACCACAGATCTCCAAGTGGAATTTTTTCCAAGATTAAAAAATGGAAAAGAGAAAATCATCTCAGTAGCTGTTGGAAACTTTTTGTTATTTTCATTGTTGTGAAGCTTTTGAAAAGAGAAAATCATCTCAGCAGCAACCATGTCGGAAACTTCTCGAAGATGGTACATAAAAAAAATTTATTTTTAAGGGGCTGGGCGGAAAACTTCAGCAGCAGCAACCATGTCGGAAAATTTCTTCTACAACCCATGTCCCGTGCACTGCCACTAAGAAACAAAGAAAGAAATCAAATTGATGAAGATTCAAGAAATCCCCAAAAGCATCAAAGAAAAAAAGTAAAACACCATGGGAGAAGGCGGTCAGAAAGTGGAGACCGGAGACGACACGGAGAAGACGCTATAAAAACCGGTGGAGAGGGCTGTGGGAGAGGGGCTGCAGACGATAAGCAGAAAGGAAGAAAGAGGGACGCTGCCTAATTGAACCCTAAATCTAACATATTCCTAAATCTAACATATTGCTTTTATACCATCTAATAAAATAATTTTATAAAAATAAATAAAAATTATATTTGCGGGTTAGAGCGGGTTCACGGGCTGACCCGTGACCCGACACGAATATTTTCGTGTTATATTTTTCCAACCCGAACACGACCCATTTATTAAACGGGTTGACCCGAACACGAAAATTTCGTGTCGGGTCCGGGTTGGGTTGGCGGGTCGTGTCATAAATTGCCACCCTAAGACAAATTATTTCATGGGAGAAATACAATTCCCTAAAATATAACTCTCAAATAGGATATATATCTTAAATTTCAATGGGTAGATAAGGATTTATCGCTTAAGCTGAAAGAACAGATCGTCACTTTAATTGTATGAAATAAATGGTCAACGATGTTTGCTTAGATGTTCAACAACCATAATAAAAGCAATAACTACTTGTTGTAACTCTTCTCTATATCTCCCAATAATCGATATAGAAGGATAATTGGTTAATGAACTTTCAATAATTGATTAATAATGCCAAATAATGGAATATTTGATTCCTTCATAAAACTGGATATTCTAAAGAACCTAACAATTAATTATTTTCAAGTAATAATTAATTATATTTTCGAGGTAAGAATCTCTAGGCAAAGCTAATAATAATTGATTACTGGCTTGAAATAAAAACCATATCAAATGATAAACAAATAATCATTAAACAAGAAGTAATAAACATAATTGATCGTTGTATTTTTAAAATTGATTATTTGAATTAAAAAGCATGATTCGAAGTCTAAAAACATTTTCAAAACGGTTTGAAATATTCATTATTTTTCAACACAGTTTGCGATATTAAACAAAAACTTCCAGGGAATTACGTACATACATTTTCATATTATTTGAAATTTCTCTTGAGCTTGTGCTGAAACATACATATCTTCACGAAGCATCTTGGTCCTAATGATGCCTTGGACTGTTTGCACTTAAAACTTATCACTTTAATATTTGCTTGTCGTCACAAAATTTTTTGCTGGCCACATGCTTGTCGTCTCAAAACTTTTCTGGCCAGGTTGATGTGCATTTTGTATTCACAAAAAGTTGAAAAAAACGTAGCATTTAATTTGATATAGCCAATCGGGTCATCAAGTTTAAAATTTTCAATCCGTTACTTGAATTAATATCAGGTTCATTACATTTTTACCCAAATTTGGATGTTTTTTTTTTTTTTAATGTATTCCTTAGAAAAAATTTATTTGGATGTTTGTTTTTTTTTTAAAAATAAAAATAATAAAAAAACCAAAAAATTATTTTTTTTTTAAAAATTAAAAATCTTAGTTTCTAAAAAAAAATAGAAATCAATAGCCAAATATTTTTATAAAAATTAAATAATTTTTTAAAAATCTAAATAATTTTATCATTTATAAAAAATACTTTTTATTCGGGGTTGAACATTAACAATAGGTTAAGTATTTGAGACAGGCTAATGATGGATATGATGAGATAAACCAGAGCGAGTGTTTATGTTCTGTATGAATGAGGGAAAGTAATGATGTGCCTCTTCCTTTGGTACTATCAATGTATATATAACAGTTCTCATGAGCGGTTAAGGAGGGGAATCATGAGTATGTAGCAGTTCCTTTAGTGATAATCATGGCAGTTATGAAGAAGAGTGAGATCATGAGATCAAACCCACAATCTGAACTCTAGGGCAGGCCGAAGTCGGATAATGAATTAAACCCAGAACTAAAGTTAAACCCGGAACACTTTTAAAATAAGGTTTTTTTTTTTTTTTTTTTTTTTGAAAGCCCCCTTTACCAAACTCTTTAATTAGTGGGGTCAACGGTTGATCTGAAACAGTAAAGCTGTTTGCAAAAAGTTTTGGAGGAAAGGAAGTTTTTTCCAATCTTGAAGTAAAGATTTATGGATAAAGGATTTGTTTCGATCAACGAAAATAAGTTATTTTTAGTGAGTCTAAAATAATATTATATTGGGACGAAAATTAATATATTTTTATAATTTTAATATATTGCAGGGTTATATTAATCTTTATAATTATAATTTTTTAATCTTATAACAAAAAACAACGTCATTTTGAGTTCACTGGAGATAACTTTATCTCCAAAGAAATACTTTTCCTCATCCAAATAGATGCACTTCGGTTTCACTGTGCCACCTCGTTCAAGTCTGAGATTACAACAATTGTTTTTTTATAGGGTTTGCTTTTTCGGCAGGTATTGCATATAAGTTATCTGCACTAAGTTCAATACAACGTTGTTTTTTGCGAAAATTATAGTGTTTTTGTAATTTTAATTTATTTCAGGGTTATAATAGTTTTTATATTTATAATTTTTTAAGATTTCAATACCAAAACGACGTTGTTTTGGAAATAAATACAGATAGCTTATCTGCATTAACGGCATAAATATTTTTTTCTTTTTTATTTATTTGATACTAAAAGAATTTTAATTATCAGGTTTTTAATTAAATAAGGATAAATTGATGCTTAAATTATACCGTCCTCTCATTTATTTTAAAAAAATATCACATTACCTTATATTAAGAGATGAAAATAATAATGCTTTTAATAATCTCCTCTTAGTAAGCAATTACAAATGAGCCTTTTTCTTTGAATTTTAATGTCATGGACAACTCACGTTGAACATTTAAATATCAGTATTATCTACTTTGATACTTCATATGAATTTTTTCACGGGGAAAACTTCAAAAATAACTCCCTCAAATTTTAGTCAGAATCACTTATCTTCTCTCTAAAAATTTTAATCATTTATATCTTTACTTAAATTTTTTTTATCACTTACCTCCTAATTTGATTTTCCATCCAAAGTTAAAGTTAACAGAATTACTCTTTTAAAAAAATACCAAAACTACCCTTAAAAAAAGTTCAATCATAATCACTTGTTTTTTTAAGGGTAGTTTTGATATTTTTTTAAAAGACTAACTCCGTTAACTTTAACTTTGGATGGAAAATCAAGTTAGGGAAGTAAGTGATAAAAAAATTGTAAATAAGAATATAAATGATTAAAAATTTTAAAGAAAGAGTAAATGATTCTGACTAAACTTTCAGGGAGATTTTTGAAGTTTTCCTTTTTTGATTTGATCTTCTTTAATTATATAACAAGTTTGGTGGGGCACACTCGAAAGGAGGGTATTTTCGTCTCATCAAACAAGGCGGCCACCGCAGTTGCCCGTAAATTCTCAAACGGAAACACAGATCTCCATAGTTTCCCTATTTTTTTTCTCTCTCTCTCTCTGGTCGTTTCTGAACCGGGTCGAACCGAGCCGGAAATATGGGAGTGCCAGCGTTTTACCGGTGGCTCGCGGACCGGTACCCGCTCTCGATTGTCGATGTTGTGGAGGAAGAACCCTCCACCGGCGACGGCGGTGTTCCGTTTCCCGTTGATGTGTCTAAACCTAATCCCAATGGCATGGAGTTCGACAACTTATACTTGGACATGAACGGTATCATTCACCCTTGTTTTCACCCTGATGGCAAGGTACCTACCTACCTGCTTCGCTTCACCTCAATTTCATTGAATCTGTTCTCCCAATTCAATGTCTGTTCCGTTCTTGTCGCTTGGAATAT
This sequence comes from Gastrolobium bilobum, assembly GCF_033153095.1. Taxonomy (NCBI): domain Eukaryota; kingdom Viridiplantae; phylum Streptophyta; class Magnoliopsida; order Fabales; family Fabaceae; genus Gastrolobium; species Gastrolobium bilobum. The sequence goes on from NW_026899073.1 coordinate 62,430, forward strand.
TGTAACCGATTGACCTATTATCCTGCTAGTAATGTCTTCTTCATTGGTTGAAGAAACTAAATATATATTATTAGCTAAAGAGAAAGAAACAAAGGGAGCAGAGAGTTATAATAGTCAACTTCTGAAATTTCTGTTTCAACTTCCCGTTTGAAGTCTTGTTATGAATTTCTTAATTCGATTTACATATTAAGCTCGTTGTATATAGTGAACTGGTGCTCCGTGCTTAACGTTGTGTTGTTCTCTTCTCTTAGTTTTAGGTCATATGCCCCTGAATTGATTGTTGAAAACTTGTTTTAAAAATTGTTGCGTTTAGATGCTTTGTAAAATTTTTGAGTTCCTAGCCGGAGCAATGGCAAAACTGTTCCTTCATGACTGAAAGGTCATCGGTTCGAATTTAGGAAACAGCCTCTTTGCAATTATGCAAGGATAAGGCTACGTGCGTACAAGGATTTCCTCCACCTCACACTCGTTAGTCGGGTTTAACGGGGAGTGGTATTTTTAGTGCTTCTTAAAGAAATGACGTAAAAGTCACATGCACACGGTCTCTTTGGAGACATATAATTGATACATGATCATGTAAGTAGGGTGGAACCTCATGATAAGCAGACTGCACTATGGGAATTGGGATCTGTAAATTTTTTATTTTGGGATCTTTAAATAATGTGTTTGGGTGGACCTTACCATCAAGAAGGAGAGAGAGGTATACATATGGTTGTTGTAAAAATGATTTCGTTAGTGTGTCTGAAACCAAGTAGTTTTTGTAAACTTACATTTCTACTCTGCAAACTGCTTATTGTTGACTAATATTTAAATGCAGCCAGCACCTGCTACCTATAATGATGTATTCAAATCAATCTTTGACTACATCGACCATCTCTTTTCATTGGTTCGCCCAAGGAAGCTTCTTTATCTTGCAATTGGTATGTTGCATTTTCTTATTTTTGTCTTTCTGTAATTAACTAACATCACTCATCATGGAGGTGTCAGATTTCTGTTACCGAATCTGCTAGGTCACCTCCTTTAGGTTATAAATCTAATGGATTTATATCTCTATGTCAAAAACCTAGAAATCACACTAAAGAAGTCAATTAAGAAGTTAATTGTGCCAGCAACACGGTTTCCATTAAGCATTCTATTTCATTTCGCTGGTCAGTAACCGATCAGGTTCCTGCATGGTTTGAACATTCAAAATTTAGTACAAATTTTTACAGATAAGTGTATGTAAAGCATGAAAGCCTATATGGCCAATTAAAACTTGTATATATCCAATTTTTGGAAGGTGTAATCTTTCTGTCTGTGATGTTGAGGATCAATTGTCTGATTTAACTTCGAACCATTTTCTCATTCCAACCACTTCTTTGCATGTGTAATTTTCTTGCCCCTTAAGATGGCGTTGCACCAAGAGCCAAAATGAACCAGCAACGTTCTCGGCGTTTCCGAGCTGCAAAAGATGCAGCTGAGGCAGTAAGAATATAAATATTTCCTTTTTACAATGATCTCCAACTATTTCTGTGAAAAAGTTTTTGAGTTACAGTGTGACTTTGTAGGAAGCTGAAGAGGAAAGGCTTAGGAAAGAATTTGAGGGCGAGATAGAACTTTTGTCTTTGAAAGACAAGCCTGAGACTTCTGACTCAAATGTCATTACCCCTGGCACTCAATTTATGGCAGTGATGTCAGTGGCTCTTCAGTATTATATACAGACTAGATTGAACTACAACCCTGGCTGGCGGTATACAAAGGTGTTCTTGACCTTATTATATTTATTCTTTGCCCCCCTTTATCCCTTCGAGATTGGGTAATCCTTCCTTGTGGAGTAATCCTGTCTCTGTTCATTTCCCATATTGCATATATCTTGCTTCCAGGATAGTTTGTCTCTATATATTTATTTATGCGGTTGCATTGGGTGATTATTTCAAGGTTATACTTTCTGATTCAAATGTTCCTGGTGAGGGAGAACATAAAATAATGGAATACATCCGACTACAGCGTAACATTCCTGGATTTAATCCAAATACTCGACACTGTTTGTATGGATTGGTGAGTTTTTACCTGATTATGAAAATTTCACCTTATCTGATGTTGGTCTATTTATTCTTTCCTTGATTTTTGAATGGTATGATGTGATCTTTAAATCAGGATGCTGATTTGATTATGCTGTCCTTAGCTACACATGAGGTTCATTTCTCAATATTGAGGGAGGTTAGTTTCCAGTGTATGAATTATCCTGCTGATTTTAGCTCATTGATCCCAATGGATTGCCTTATTGATTAATTACCTGAGTGTACAGGTAATTACTTTCCCTGGACAACAGGAGAAGTGTTATACATGTGGTCAAGTTGGCCATTTTGCAGCTGAGTGTCGTGGTAAGCCAGGTGATAAATCTGAGGACTGGAATCCTGTTGATGATACCCCAATTCACAAGAAGAAATATCAGGTTGGAGGATTAGAATCCAGCATGTCAAGCTGAATCTTTATTTTTCTTTTCTGTTGTTTTTTAATTTTAAACTAATTCCTTGCATGCACAGTTTCTTAACATCTGGGTGCTGCGTGAATATTTGCAATATGAATTGGAGATTCCCAACCCTCCTTTTGAGATTGACTTTGAACGCATAGTTGATGATTTTGTATTTCTATGCTTCTTTGTTGGCAATGACTTTCTTCCACATATGCCAACATTAGAGATCCGGGAGGTAAGCATCTGGCTGGAACTGTGTTATATACTTATTTTGAGCTGTGACTTGAAACGGAAAGTATGCCAATGCCATCTGTTTCTTGTTACTATTTAATGATTTATCTATTTAATTTTTTATTTATTTTTTTATATGTAGGATTCTTAAAATGCTTAGTTATACCCTTTTTCTCGTGTATATTCCTTTCTATCTAACTGTCAGTGTTCTCCTTGATAAACTATTTACTGTTTCAGGGGGCTGTGAATTTATTGATGCATATTTACAGAAAAGAATTCACTGCCATGGGTGGTTATCTTACTGATGCGGGTGAGGTAAATTTCTCTTTTCTGAAATTCAAATAAGTTATGTTCGTCTGTGTTTGTTATTTTAAGGATGTCATATGTTTTTGTATCCGGTAGTTTTTTCCAGCAATCATCTTCCTTCAGTTGCTTGTTTTGTGCTTTGGATTTTTAAATCTTAAGTCATCTGTCTGGAATTTCTTCTTTTTTCAATGAGCATTGCAATGTGAATTTCTTTATATCTCCCAGGTTTTCTTAGAGAGAGTGGAACATTTTATTCAGTCTGTTGCCGTTCATGAAGATCAAATATTTCAGAAACGAGTTCGGATTCAGCAGGTATTGTCATTTCTCTGTGTTTTGATTATCTCTATTTTCATGGGGTAATCATTATGAATTCTATCTACTGAAAAAATTATTATTAATTCTTAAACTTCTGAACCCTCTGAAGTTTTGCACTAACCGAAATTGTTAGCTGTCAGAGTTCTGCTGATTTTTATGGTTCTGTACTTAGAGATGGGTAAATGCTTGATGCATTTGTAAGAAAGTTCTTCTGTTGATATTTATATGGAAAAATCTTCTTCTCTTTCCATTCAATCTTGCATTTTGTGTATTTTGATCCATCTTATTTGTTGAAAATTTCTATATTTTTATTCTATTTTTTTTAATATTTCTTTTAAGTTTTAAATTTCTATTTTTGAATTTTTATTTTTTATTTATTTATTTTTTCACTTCTTTTCCTTCAATTTTTTCTTTTGGATTCATCAACTACTGACCCCAAATAGTTTGGGATAAAGTTGTTGTTGATGTTATTTATTTGTTGAAAATTTCTTACATAATATAACATTTTTTTCTCACCCTTGATTATTTCTGCCAATTGAATTAATTTGGAATCTAGTTGTTAAGCAGACTTGAAATCTTCCTTAATAATACAGCTTCATAACATCTAAAGTTGCATTGAGCAGATAAGGAGTAATTAAATTGGCTTTGGCTACTAGATAAATTAAATATTTTTTTAAAAAAGGTATAAAATCTTGCTGAATTATTAATTTGATCTGGTTGTATCGTGCTCCGGGAGTGGAGGTGTCCTTTTCTAATTTTTCATTGAATGGATGACAAATGAAGGAAATGACTGTAAGTAGAGAATGTAACGAATTATCGTCGGCCTTTATCCAATAAAATTCTAGAGGATGATTCATTAATCCTTGTCCCATTGAAATAGGTACAGTGTCTCCCTCTAATCTATAACTCTGCTTCGGCTATTACTTATTACTTTTATAGAAAATCATGTAGTCAACGTCTCTTAGGAATGCTTATATTTTATGATTCTGTCCATTATTACCTATTCTTGTAATTAATAGTTTCCTAATTCTAACACAGGCAGTGTATATATACTGTAACCCCTAATTCTTTGATATACAAATCAAATACAGTTTTTCCAAATGGTATCAAGAGCCCATATGATCCCGATTCAGTCCAGCCAAGGGCAAGAGAACTCTAATAGTGCTGAGTTTGGCAACAGGAGCAAATGTTTCTTGATAGTCTTAGTCTATCCCATAAGTCTGTATGCTTATTTGCATACATACTATGATATTTGTTTCTCTTTGTTGTCTTTTCCTCTTCTCTCAGTATGTATTGTTCTGAAGGGGGGCTGTGAGTTGTGTTGTGTTACTTGTAATTATTAAATAAAAATAGATACAATGTTGGGGTTATGTTGTGAATTAGGCTTTATTTCTGGGGATTTCATTCACAAATCACACTAATGTCTGCTCAATCCCATCTAATTAATTTAATGAATTTGATATGCATGAGCTATATGTTTTTTAATATGGTGTTGTAATAGTCCCACATCAGTCCTGCATTCTTTACCCCATAATATTCTCTGTAAAATTATTATAAAATATTCTGTTACCATAGATTAGTCATTATTTAAGGCACGTACATATTTAGCTAGGTCTATACATTTGTGGATTGATAAGGCCGTTCACTATTTCTTGAAGCTCAATCTCTCCCCCAACCATATAACCCAATAGAAACCATGAACCAGAATAGAAGAGCTTCCCCACCCATGAGTAAATAATTCGTAGCAGCCTTATTAGACAATACATCTTTATTGGTATATCCTGATAGTAGATAGGAGTATAAATTGAAACATTTTTGGAGCTATAAAGATGGTTATTAAATTGTTAGCGTTGCATAAAAACATTTCTCTTGGAGTAGCTGTTAATATGAATAACATAATCTCTGTTATATACATTTATGTACATTCAATGTACTTCTAAAGAACTAATTCAACCCAAAACCTTAAGGTGTTGGATGAAAGTCTTTTTAATGGTTTATATTATTTTCTAACACACTCCCTCACGTAAGAGTCCTTTGTGCTTGGCTTGAAACGTGGATATTGCATAGGCCCAATTTTTTATTTTTTTTACCTTACGCTTATTTAATTTCACAAGTAGGGGGCGGTGGGGATCGAACTCGTGACCTTATGGTCACTGAAGTTTTGGGGGGACACCGAGGCTCTGATACCATGTAAAGAACTAATTCTACCCAAAAGCTTAAGCTATTGGGTGAAGGCCTCTTTAATGGTTTATATTATTCTCTAACAAGCACCCTCACAAGAGAGTCCATTGGGTTTGAAAGGTGTATGATGCATCAGGCCCAACCTACCTGTGCTAAGAAATTCCACAAAGAAAATGGGGGCGGGAGAATCGAACCCAGAACATCGAGGCTTTGATACCATGTAAAGAACCATTTTAACCCAAAACCCTTTTGGGTTGAATTGGTTCTTTACAGTACTCTACGGATGGAGGCATACATAGAATTGAACATGTAAAATAAGAAATTGAAAGATTTCGTTGAAATTTCCTGAAAAGCTAATCATAGGTTCTTCTCTCCATTGGAACAATAGGGCCATTATGCTCATTACTAATCTTGTTGAAGAGATAAAATAGAAAATAACATATGGGCCCTTTTTAATTCAAGTTATGGTTTTAAAGTTTAGGTCCTGATATGTAATATTTGTGATTTGGATGTGTTTCAGGTTACAGAAATCAATGAAGAGATGAAAGCTAGGGCAAGAGGAGAAATGCCTGAAGAGCCACGGGCCTCAGTTGTGGATAAGGTTCGGTAATAAGATTTATTGTCAGAAGCCTTTGAGCATTTGGCTACACTAAATTTAGGATTATTTTGCTGACTTTCTAAGTTCGTGGCTGGGAACTCCACCTTATTTACTTTTCTGGACCCCAGACCAAAGTAATTCTTGTAGCTTCCCAAACATGCACCAAGGGTAGCATGTCTGGGAGTGTGATGTGTAATAACATTGTTTTCCCATAGAATTATGGTTGTCAAATTCTTCTTCTTCTAAAAGTTTGTGTCAGTTAATACTAATTTGAAGTTAACTATTCTCTAATTTAACTGTTTGGATACACCCAAAAAATGTGTGCTACATTTGTGGCTCTTCTAAAACAACTTGATGTGAGTGGCACTTTTTAAACTATTTGATGATAATTCTTTTACTTTCTTAACTAGATCTTGTCTTTTTGAAATTAAATGTTCTTTTTGTTAGCTAAAAGTAGATTAAGAATCCTTGATTAGAAGGATTCACATTTTTTTTCTTGGTGCAATCCATATAAAGAGTGAACACTTAACAGGGAAGCTTGGCCAATGTCAGTCCACATGAAATCCAATGATTAAATAATCTAGAAATCATGAGGAAATCTTTATAAAAAATTGAATGTATGTTATTTTCTCAGGTTAAGTTAGGAGAGGCTGGATACAAGGAAAGGTATTATGCTGAAAAATTTGGTCCATTGGATCCGGAGGAGATTGACAAAATTAAGAAAGACACCGTAAGTACTGTCAGTGTTCTTGGAATTTTTTGCTGTTTAGTTTTAAATATATAGAAGGGGAGCATTGGCACAGCAGTTAGTGTTGTCGTCATGCGACCAACAGGTCACAGGTTCATTTCATGTGATCAGCCTCTTGCAAGTGCAAGGTAAGATTGCCTACCTACTATACACCCACACATGGGTCTGATCTTTCTCTGGATCCTGCTCATAGTGAGAGGTTTATAACATGGTGACCTACACTGACATACATATATCTATAAATGCTGTCATTTTCCTTTTATTCATATTCATGACTACTTTTGTAAATATTAGAATTATTTATCTGATCTTTATTTTGTATCACTATTTTGTAATAGTTAGAATACTCTAGAAGCTTATTTGGGATTAGCCTATTAGGTCTTTTTAGTCTCTTTAAATAGAGAATTCTTGTACATTTATTGATACAATTCAATAATATACAAATCCTTCTTTTCAAGTTGGTATCAGAGCTCTCGATTCTGAGGGCTCTGCGTCCGCAAACCGCCGCCTTTAAAAGCGGAACCCTATTTGTCTCTCGCCACCACCAGGAAATTTTTTCAAGGACCTTTTGGGCCGAGAGGACTATTGTTTCACTCTGTTTTCTCAGATCTATCATTCTACAGAAGTTTCCTTTTCACCGTACGATCAAAACAGCTCTAAAAGGACTATACATCACTATTCCGACGCAAAACAACACTGTTTCGGTGACTTTTTGACTCCGACCAGCCACAGACAGGTTCGCGCTCATCGGACGATTTCGCCGTGAAAAGCCCAGCTCTGATGGACCTCAAACACGCTTTCACGCTCCACCAGTCCTTCTACGCGTGACGACGATAACTTCACCGATGTGTAACGGAGTGTGACAATGACTTTTTGTCGCGGACCACTTGGGTTCTGATCGCCTCTTCTTGCTCTTTCCGGATCTGTGCTCGTTTGTTTGATTCGACATCATTTGATCGTCTCGTTTTTCAAAAGGGCTTGTTTGGATTTTTTCAAAAAGCTTTCTGATTTGTTTGTTCGGACTAGATTCAAAAGGTTACTGACGGTTCTGATCTTTTTGTGATTTAGCAAGTATTATGTCAGACGTTGAAGACACTCCAACCAATTCAACCAATCAACCATCTTTTACACGCTCTATGACTTCTCTTTCTCCGAATGATCTTCCTATTCTTCATAAGAATTACCGTTTTAATAGAAAAAATTATTTACAATGGTCCTAACTTGTTCGTACGATCCTCAAAGGGCATCGTAAGATTGCTCATCTTGAAGGACCTGTTCCTGCCACAACAGATCCAAAATTTGCTGATTGGGATGATGAAGACTCTTATTATGACGTGACTATGGAACTTTATGACTCCTGAAGTTAGTGAACATTGCATGTTCCTACCTACTGTCTTGAGATTTAGGATGTTCTTAGGAAGACTTATTCAATGAAGCAAGATGCCACAAACTGCTATGATATGAGGAATAGGATTTTTTCTACCAAGTAAGGCTCCCTTTCTATAACAGAATATTATGGCATTATGAATGGATTGTGGTTTGAGCTTGATCAGTACCAAAGTTTGAAGATGGGGTGTATCAAGGATGCAACCACTCTGGCCACCTCCATTGAAAGAATTGGATCTTTGATTTTCTTTGTGGCCTCAACTCAAAATATGATCCTATTCGGGTTCAAATTCTTGGTAAGGAAAAAGTACCTTATCTTTCTGAAGTTTTCATACTGTCACATGTGAAGAAAGTCGCAGGGCTGTCATGATGGATGCGAAGTTGTCCGAAGGATTTGTCATGCTCTCATCTAAAGCCATTATTCTAGCTCCTTCTGATTCTAAGCCCACTGACGGGCCTGCTCTGATCTCGGCTAAGCAACCTTAGGGGTCCTCTTCTTCTAAGCCCAATAAAGAGGGGCGTTGGGGCAACTATTGTAAAATACCAGGTCACACAAAAGAGGTTTGCTACCATCTTCATGGGAAGCAACAGGTTCTTGAGAAGCTTAGTAAGACAACCTCACGTGGTCAGTCCTTTTTAGCCCCCTCAGACGTTCTTCCTGTAAATGAGACCTCACAGATGCCTAGTGAGTTTACTACTATTTGTCGTGAGGAATTGGAACGGCTTAAGCCCGCATCTGAATCTCTAAATAAGCCTTCTGATACTGGTAATTTGGCTATGACTGGTAAGAACTCGTGCACTCATTCTTTTATTGCTTTTTGCACTGATTTCAAAACTTCATGGATTTTGGATTCTGGTGCTACTGATCATATGACTTGCTGCATTGACCCTTTTCTTTCTTATAATCCTACTGTTGGTATCCGTACTATAGCCGTAGCTGATGGATCACACACATCAGTTGCAGGTTCTAGTAACATTAAAATTCAACCCTCCTTGTGTCTCAAGAATGCTTTTTATGTTCTCCAACTTTCTACCAATCTCCTTTCTACTCATAAACTTACTACATATTTGAATTGCACTGTAACCTTTTTCCTTACTCATTGTGTTTTTAAGTATCTCACCACATGGAAGACGATTGGAGTTCCTAAGGAGTAGGGTGGGTTGTATTTTCTGGTTCCAGAATTTGCTGCAGAAGATACGAGGGATCAAATTTTGATGACTAGTCAGTCTACTTTAGATTCTCTTATTTGGCTTCATCACAAGCGCTTGGGTCATCCTCCTTTTAGTTTACTTATGTTTATGTTTTCGTCTTTGTCACAGTTGGCTGAGTGTTTTAATTGTGATGTTTGTCAGTTTGTTAAACATCATCTGTATCCTTTCCTTCTATTATTCATTCTGATGTTTGGGGGCCTTCCAAGGTCCTAATGTTTCTGGTGCTAAGTGGTTTGTCTCCTTTATTGATAATTGTACTCGAATAATATGCATATTCTTGATGAAAGATAAGGCAGAAGTAACACAATTGTTTATCCAATTTTATTATATGATTGAGACCTAGTTTGGTAAAAGTATCAAATGCTTGAGATCAGATAATGGTACAGAATATGTTAATCAGCGCCTTTCCCAATTTCTTAAAGACAAAGGAATGGTTCATGAACTCACATGTGAGGATACCTCTCAAAAGAATGGAGTTGCTGAAAGAAAAAATCGACATTTGCTTGAAGTCACCAGAGCATTATTGTTTCAGACATCTGTACCTAACTCTTACTGGGGAGAAGCTGTATTAACTGCAGCCTATTTGATCAACCGCTTACCTTCAAGAGTTCTTGGCCATGTAAGTCCTATTGATCTCATGACCTCTTTTTTTTCTTCTGTTCCAATTATGCAAAGTCTCCAGTCTCGCATCTTTGGATATGTTGCCTTCGTCCATGTCCATAAACAACATCGGAGTAAATTAGAGCCTAGGGCCCTTAAGTGTGTCTTCCTTGGTTATGTTCCCAGCAAGAAAGGATACAAATGTTACCACCCTCCAAGTCGTAAATTCTCTGTCTCTATGGATGTTAGCTTCCATAAATCTGAATCCTATTTCCTACACCCTCAGCTTCAGGGGTGAACAGTATAGAAGCTTCATCCATTTTCTTTGAGTTTGATTCTTCTAAGTCTCTTTTTTCGTTACTTACATCTCCTATTCTAATAGTTACACTACATGACAATGAGAAGGAAGACTTAGTTGCTGAGGCTGAAAATTCATTTGATTCCTCATGTGATAGCCTCTTATCGATCGACAGAAAGTACGCAAAGCTAGGACACCTGAACTATTGTACCAAAGGAAGAAACAACTCACACTGCCCCACTAGCAACTGAGTTTGATTCTTCTGAGTCTTCTTTTCCGTTACTTACATCTATTCTAATAGTTACACTACATGACAATGAGAAGGAAGACTTAGTTGCTGAGGCTGAAAATTCATTTGATTCCTCATGTGATAGCCTCTTATCGATCGACAGAAAGTACGCAAAGCTAGGACACTTGAACTATTGTACCAAAGGAAGAAACAACCCACACTGCTCCACCAGCAACTGCAATCGCGTATACCACTGGTAAGTACTGAATACACTACTTCTTTTATTCTTGAGCCTGATATTAATTCTGATGACTTATCCATTGTTGTTAGGAAAGAGAAAAAGTCTTGTACTCAACACCTTATTTCTCATTTTGTCTTCTCTAAGAATCTCTCTATGCAGCACAGAAGTTTTATTACAGCACTTGACTCCATTTCAATCCTGAAATCATTACATGAAGCATTAAAGGATGATAATTAGGTTCAAGCCATGCTTGACGAGATAAATGCATTGGAGAAAAATAATACATGGGAAGTTATTGACAGGCCAAATAGAAAAAGGGCAGTAGGGTGCAGTTGGGTGTATACTCCGAAATATAATTCTGATGGGACTCTTGAGAGGTATAAAGCTCGACTGGTAGCCAAGGGGTACACACAGACCTATGGCATTGATTATGAAGAAACATTTGCTCCAGTGGCCAAAATGAATATTGTAAGAGTTCTATTGTCCCTCGCTGCTCATTTTAATTGGAATTTGAAATAATTTGATGTGAAAAATGCCTTCCTTAATGGCGAATTATAAGAGGAGGTTTACATGGAGATCCCACAAGGATTTAACTCTACAAATGGAGATAATAAAGTTTGCAGGTTAAAGAAAGAGTTGTATGGCTTGAAGCAATCCCCCTGTGCTTGGTTTGGAAGATATACCATAGTTATGCTTTCATTGAGATAAAAGCAAAGTCAAGGAGATCATACATTTTTCTTTAAACATTCTCAGGAAGGTAAGACCACTATCCTTCTAGTTTATGTTGACGACATTATTATAACAGGGTTGATATAGGTGAGAAATGTGCTCTGCAAATAAGACTAACTGCTGAATTTGAAGTTAAAGATCTTGGAAAACTGAGATATTTTCTTCGGATAGAAGTTGCTCATTCAAAGCAAGGGATATTTATTTGTCAATGGAAGTATGTTCTTGACCTTCTTAAAGAAGCAGGAAAACTTGGGTGTAAACCTTCTAGTACTCCGATTAAGCGGAATCACAGACTAGGAAGTGAAAATGAGAGCCCTCTAGTTGACAAAAGACAATATCAACGAATAGTGGGAAAATTGAAATGTCTAGCTCACACTAGACTTGATCTAAGCTTATGCCGTTAGTATTGTTAGTCAATTCATGCATGATCCGAGGGAGAAACACCTGCGAGCTATGGACAGGATTCTTCAATATTTGAAAAGCACACCAAGCAGAGGACTATTGTTCCACAGAGGAGGAAACCTATGCTTAGAAGTTTATACAGACGCCGATTATGCTAGATTTGTGATTGACCGACGGTCTACTTCTGGCTATTGTATGTTTCTCTGTGGAAATCTAATAACATAGAGAAGTGAAAAGCAAAATATAGTTGCTAGATCAAGTACAGAAGCAGAATTTTGGGCCATAGCTCTAAGTATCTGGGAGTTATTGTGGCTGAAAATCATTCTTGATGATCTTAAGGTGAGATATAAAGGATCTATGAAGTTACTTTGTGATAATAAGTCAGCTATCTGTATAGCCCACAATCCAGTTCAACACGATCGAACCAAATATATTGAGATTGATCGCCACTTCATTAAAGAGAAACTAGACAGGGGACTGATCACTACTCCATATATTCCTTCTGGTCATCAAATGGCTGATGTTTAAGTCTTAATTAAGGGTCTTCTTAATGATAGATTTCAAGAACTTACTAACAAGCTGGGAATGATAAATATCTATTCCTCAGCTTGAGGGGGAGTATTGTAAATATTAGAATTATTTATCTGATCATTATTTTGTATCACTATTTTGTAATAGTCAGAATACTCTAGAAGCTTATTTGGGCTTAGCCCATTAGGTCTTTTTAGTCTCTTTAAATAGAGAATTCTTGTACAGTTATTGATACAATTCAATAATATACAAATCCTTCTTTTCAAGTGACTACAAATTGAAATAATTCCAAAAAGTACAAATTCATTGCTCAAGTTTTTCAATAATAAATGTTGAGTATTGTGTTTGTACGTATTATAAAAAAAAGGTTGAGAACTGTATCTTTTTCTGAAACACACCTTACCTTAGACAAGCATATAAACTTCTCTCTCTCTTGGTACATAAACTTCTTTTATTTTTAACTGATATGTTAGACACATGCTGTTAGTGTGTCTTGAACTCTTGATCTTACTCTCTGCCTGTGTTTAACAAGGAGGAGAGGGAGTGTGCTTGTGCAGTTCCTCGTATTTTATGCTCATAAGAGCTTATTACTGGTTGAAAATTTATATATTGTTTTCCTCATATATTGATGGATGGTTTGTTCGATTCTATATTTTTTTTCACTTGCTTGTAGATGACTATTGTACTCAACCCCATTTATTTCTGGATTTCAAAAAAGTATGTATTATATTAGAAGATAGCTTATTGTCTTAGTTTTCGTTGTAGGTCCTGAAATATGTTGAAGGCCTTTGTTGGGTTTGCCGGTATTACTATCAGGGTGTCTGCTCATGGCAATGGTTAGCAATGCTTTTGTTATTTAATAGTTATAGTTTATATTTGCGCACCAATTCCTGCTATTTTTTTTTGTTATTGACTTGATAAGCTGGTACATTTACATGCATGATATACTGTCAGCTACCAGTTTTGGTGAAAAACGCACTTCTGTACTCATACTGAGAAATCATGAAGTTACCCCACTCTTGGTCCCTCAAAAGATCAATTGCAACTACTTACGCCGTTTATAGTACTAGAAAGCTGACTTGTCTGGACTCTGGAATTCTGGATGTTTAGTTTACTTTATGATTATTTGGTGGCTTGAATAAATCCTAGGGCAATGGGTGTGTTGAAGTTAATATGTGATTAGCAAAGTTTTGTTGGTTAAGTAACATTTAGTTATGGTGCACCCAAAGTAAAGGATACAAGTGTCTTTTCATACGCTTAGTTTTAGTATAATGAAGGTGTGTTAGGTCATTGTTTTGTGGATCAATTATTCCTCGTTTGTGAGTTACACTTTCTTGTGTTCTGTCTCTACACTGTATTCTAAGAATCTAAGATGATCTGAAAAGTTTATGATGCTTCACATGATGGATGGCAAGACAATTAAAAAATAATGGGTTGATTATTGTTTTTAACAATTGTACTGAATTACTTGAGTGTGGCTTGACGAATTTCTTTGTCCAAGTCTGTTCTTCTTTAAGCATGTTTTCCCTGCATATTTATATTCTCTTCAAACCTTGGGCTACTGCTCAGAACGTTTTAAGTTTCATGGATTCTGTTATTATCCCAAAGACGGTTGCTAGTGGGAACTTGTAAACATGATTTTATAAGGAATGTAATAAAACATAATAAGCACTGGTTTCCTTGATGGCTGGGATACAGGATTTGATATCTGAGTTGCTTTAAGATGATTAACGTGAATCTCGCAGAGTCCCCATCATTTTCGTTGAATTATCACCCATGGCCATTCTTCAGTTTTTTCACTATTGATGGTTTCTTCAGGTACTACCCATACCATTACGCTCCTTTTGCTTCTGATCTTAAAGATCTAGCTGATCTGGAAATAACCTTTTTTTTGGGAGAACCATTTAAACCATTTGATCAGCTCATGGGGACCCTGCCTGCTTCAAGGTTTCTACTTCTCTCCTGTCCTCATATATATTATATCATGCTTCCTGTGCTGATGCTTGGTAATTTCTTGTTACAGTTCAAGTGCACTGCCTGAAAAATATAGGGATTTGATGATTGATCCTTCATCACCTATTTTTCAATTCTACCCTGCTGGTGAGATCATTTGTCTGTTATTGATGTTTCCTGCTATATCTTGTATACCTTCTAGCATTACCTGGATTGCTTTTTGACAGATTTTGAGATTGATATGAATGGCAAACGATTTGCATGGCAGGTAATATAATTTTGTTTCGTGTTTTTTTTTTAATAGACATTTTGTGAAAGCTTTAGAATGAAGTGGGATTTAAGGTTACTTTTGGAGTGTTTTTCAGGGCGTTGCCAAGTTGCCGTTCATTGATGAGAAGAAATTGCTTACTGCCACGAGGAAGCTTGAAGGAACATTAACGGTCTGGAAAAGTTTTTTATTTTTATATTTTTGGGAGGGGGCTGGTTGTTGCTACTTGCTATATTAGTTCTATTCTTCTATGTTTATGACTAAATATGTCAGATTTGTGGTCCGAAATTGTGTTGGCCTTCGAATTGCATCAAAGAATAAACTGTCAAATCAAACCTGGTGGTTATGGTTTTCCAGCACTTCGTGTTGTGTCTGAGGGTCTTCTTGAATCCACTAACAAAGGAGTTGATATTTTGGATTATGCAGAACTTGATAAGCAAAGTTTTTTCTATCTATAGATTATTTTAAAAATATTCTTGAAATATGGACACTATTGCATTGAGATGTTCCTAGCAGAGGGAAATAAAGCTGTCACTTAAGAAATAGGAATTGTTGATTGATTGGCTGTAGCAACTTCTAAATAGATATGTTAAGTGCTAATCCTCTGTTATAGTTGTTTTGTTTTTGCATAATTATCCACCACTCCTTGCTATTCAATTGCTAGATTTTTTATTTTTTGGTTTGAGCTAGAATACTTTTTACTTTAGATTTTTATTTTTTTAGTCCTACAGAAGTTTTCAACAGGTAAATTGAATCTTATTTTTGTTCAAAGTCGGCCATGTTCTGCGGAACAAGAATTTATGAGAACAGCTTATTCTTAGTTGCGTGAGTGCTTAATTTCATTCACACTTGTTATTGCAGGAGGAGGAACAGCTTCGAAACAGTAAGATGCTTGATTTGCTTTACGTCAACTGTGCGCATAATTTGGCTCCATATATCTTATCGTATTACCAATACTATAGTCATTCTCCTATGCATGAAAGACCTCTTTGGCCAATTGACCCAAATGCTAGGTTAGTTGATGTGTTTGGTAATATTCATCGGTCATAAATTATGGTTATCTTTTTAACGGACGTGTGTGTTTTGTTTCCTTTATTAGCAGTGGTGGTATGAATGGATATCTTTGGTTATATGAAAGAAATGCGCTCAGAACTGTTGTATCCTCTCCCATCAAGGGATTGCAAGACATTGAGTATAATCAAGTTTTGTAAGTTTCGTCCTTTTTACCTGCCTAATATTTTAAAATCTTTGGGTGAACTGATGTCGAGTGTTTTTAAATTTCAGAAATATTACTTATCTTAGTCCTCATAGACATAGACATATCCCCAAACCTCCGGATGGTGTAGTAATGCCCAAAAAGGTTTGTATACTAACTTCTCTTAGTATCTGACATAAAATGTTAATGGGTATATGTTACGATCCTATTGCAAGGAATGGGACTTGGAGTCCCACATTGGTTATATGGGTGATGAATGTGGGGTTTATATGGACTTTAGGAGAGCTAGCTTCTGGGTTGAGGTTCTTCCAAGGTTCGTATCAATTGGTATCAGAGCTTTCCACTATGTCTTCCGGTTTCAATCGAGCGGCGCTGGTGGTGACGCTGGCATTGCAGTGTTCGCCTAGGGCTAGTAAAAGATTAGCGCAAAGCCAGCCCGCGTGGGTGCCGGGGTTGCAGAACATAGTGGAATGTTATGATCCTATTGCAAGGTATGAGACTTGAAATCCTACATTGGTTATATGGGTGACTAATGTGGGGGTTTATATGGACTTTGGGCTCTCCTACATCTTGAGCTAGTTTTTGGGATGAGGTTCTCCCAAGGTTCGTATTAGTCTATCCCATGGATGGAGCTTCATGACTCATTCATTTATATTTAGAACCAGATTCTTTTGTCAATAATATGGTTCAAATAGTTGGCATGTGTAGATACATTTTATCCATTATTATGTTTTTCTGTTTATTTTTTCCGAAGAAATATTATATTCTCTGCTGTTTCCTTTTGGATCAATCGTATAGATCATATTTACTTTGACATTGGTTATGTTTGCAGATAATAAAAGCTATTGATATCAAACCGGTTCCTGTGCTATGGCACGATGACAATGGTGGTCGGCGACAGCAAGGGAGAGAAAGGTGACAATTTATTCCTGACGTTTATAGATTGGTGCTGTAAAATTTTCATATTCTTGCTGTCTGGGATACAATATTACAACTGTCCCAGAACTACTGATAAAATTTAACGTTCAATGTGGTAATGGTACTGTATTACTCATTGCCGTACGTGGACGAAAATGTTAGAAGAAAAATCATCAGGATTTACTTCAAGTAATATTTTTGTGGAAAATCTAGAAAATTCCTTGGTAAGCGGGTACAAAAGTTCTTGATGCCGTTCATGTTAACATGTGAAGTTTTGATGCATGAAATAGGGTCTTTATTGTGTGGGTGATAAGACAGGATACTTCCAAAAAGCTCTTACATTTCTGTATGTGATGCATCTGACAGGCCACAAGTACCTGGAGCAATAGCTGGCCCTCAACTGGGAGAAGCAGCACATCGTCTTGTCAAGAACTCCCTTAATGTTAGATTGAATAATACATCCCAAGGATTGCCGGAACTTCCAGGCCATCATACAATGAACAAGTTCAGATCACCTGGACCCTCTGGATCGGGAAAATATTATGGGGAGGACCCAAGCGGTTATTATGGACACTATTATAATCACCAGGGCATAATTTCTAGGCCTAGATATCCAATCTCATCTAACGGTGGACAAAATGACAGACAGAATTTTAGGATACAAGATAGGTCGCAACATCATGAACAGTTCCACAACATGAAAACTGGGTTTAATGCTTTGTCAATGGAGGAAGGTGTGAGACCTAGGTCATCTGCAGTGCCTTCACCAAAACCTGCAATGATTTTAATGAGGCCGCCAAGTTCAGGGCCAACAATCAATCTGCAACACCAATTTGTGCAGAACATGGGTCCTCCTATACCACCACCGAAGTGGATTACTAGAGCACCGGATACGAACGGAGTATATACTGGGCATCAAGAAGCTGCATTGGGGGGAGCTTATGATAAGCAAATGAAGGTGTACCAAGTTAAAACTCGTCAACCCCAAGATATGCCAGAGTATGGGACTCAATAGTGATTATTGTGGATTTCATTACCGAAGTGCAATTGCTTCTTGTTCCTCAAATCGGAGCTCATTCAAGTTCAATTCAACAATGGAATTTCAGGGGGCATTTATTTGATGCCGTAAATCAATAGGCAGTCAAATGCTGATCAAAGCTTTCAATAACACTAATTTGCAGTGAAGGAGTTGCTACGATCAGCCTCCAGTAGACAAGGGCTCTTCGTTGATAGTTGTCCAGGCCAAACCAATTGGAAAGTTGCGAGAGTTTTAAGGTGTCACAAATTTCTTGCTTTTCAAGTTATAAAATTTATTCATGCAGCTGGTCGAGGCCGATGGAGGATATCAGCTATGAGTATTGTAAAAAACTTGGTAGTGCTGATTTTGCTGTCGACGGTATGAGTAGGGTAGGGTGGCTTGTTATAAAATCCCGTTGGGCTCACAGGAGCACTTTTTATCCTGTGCGGTACCTGACTTGGTGTAGAATAAAAAGAAGAAGAAAATCGTCGTTTCTTTTTGTTTTTTGTTTTACTCTCTTTTTTATTGTCCACATGAAACTCTGAATGTTAATGTTGCTCTTATTTTAATTTAATGTGTGCAATCCTTCAAAATCGTTTTAGTTTTGACTTTATTCTTTCTTCATTCGAAGAAAAAAATCTGTCGGCTTTAAAATTCACGAGATCTTTTTATTCTACTATATTCTCCTCTTAAACCTCTCTATTCTGTTGATGTTGACTTAGTTAGAAGCACAAAAAGGAATATTCTAGACCTTTCCAGTGGCTTTGCATAATAAGATAAATGTTACGTGAATACGATTTATTGAAAACAAATAAAAGATAATAATTGTCTAGAATTATTGAACTGAACACGATTCACATAAAAAAAACTGATGTAATCTAGTGCAGATTTAACGATAAATTAAATATTTTAAAAATCGATATGATTTTTTATATAAATAAAATGTTGTGTATAATATTGCCTACCCTTGGAAAAAGGATCTCTTTCATCTTACTTTTCATTTTATTTTAAAAAGTCATAATGAATCATAACCCTCCAAATACCCATAAATACACATTCCTTATAGAAAAAATAAACTATATGTGAACTCAAAAAAAACTTTTAACGGCTAACTTACTGCAAGTCTGATGGGTAATTAAAGTATTAAACAGCGCAAATCGTTTACCAAAAAAAAAAACTGCGCAAATCAACCAATACTCTCAGCAAAAAGAGGTAATAAACAAGTGAGATGTTTGTGTCTCCTAAATTACAACCATTCCTTTGTATATGTAAAATTAAAAATTAAGCTTGCACCAGCATCTAAGAACTAAATCTTTGAGAAATACTAGATTAACGTGAGGGGTGTGCTTTTTAAGATCGTCCGAATAAGAACTTAGTATTGATTGACAGAAAAACTGATACAAACGCTTTTATTATAAAGAAAAAATAACTTGTATAGTTTAACATTGTATGAGTTATCTGTCACTCAGGACAAATTTTTAGGGGTAATCTATAATTTACCAAAACAAGAGAAACTTCGACTACCCTAGTTTTCATATATATATTATGTATAAAGGAAGGGGAAGACTCACTTGTATTGTAGTTGTAGATATGAGAGATCAAGATCACATTCTTTAATCATGTATCTTTGATTGGACACTCGGGCTCAGACCAGTGACTAGATACATATACATGTTACCAACAAAAGCATTGGACGATGTTGTCGTTTCAAATAAAAACTACAACTTTCAGATATTGAATATAGCACCAATACGCATCGAACAGAAAAGCAAGCCCTCTTCACGCTTAAATAATGAGAAAAAATAAAAATAAAGAAGAAATATAAGTTACCTGATGAGATGAGATGAGATGAACATAAAAAAACTATTGTAGGAAGTAGCCACCGAGAAAAAGCGCAAAGAAAAAGACCAAAGAGCCATATATAAGCACAGCCTTCTGACCAGAAGTGAGAGAATTGCCACCAAACCCATATTGCTGGTTCTGCGCAAACCCAGCTATCTCAACGCTTTTACTCTGAAAGAAACTCTGCGCCGCCCCACACGTCGGGCACCGCCAATCATCCGGTAGCTTCTCAAACTGAAATCCCGGCGGAATCGGATACGAAGGGTCACCAACGGCCTCGTCGTATTTATACCCACACGAACGGCATTCGTAGATCCCAGTATTCAGCACCGCGAATTTCTCTTCGAGGCGACTCTTATCCAAGTTTTCAGATTCTTGTGATTGTGATGCTAAGTCTGATTGCTCTGACTCTGAAGTGGGTGTGGGTGTGGGTGTGTCTTCTTTTGAGATGTCAACGGAGTTTACGGTGAATTTGCGACGATTATTAGAGCTTTTGTTGGAGAGGGTTTTAGGGAAGAGGGAGGAAGGAGTACTGGTGTAATGAAGTTTGGGTTTGAAAGGATTGAGTTTGCAAAAAGGGGTTGAGAGGTGGAAGGAGAAAGCTGGCCTTGTGGTTGCACAAGCCATTGTTACTAATGTGTGTTATGTTATGATGGGTTCAGCCAGCTGTGACTGACTCTGGGTTCTTGTGTGGAGGAGAAGCCATAGTATATGCCTTTGTGATGGGAACATACTTACTTGGATAAGGTACGCATTTTTTATTTTTTTATTTTGGGTGATGAATTTGTGTTGATTATAATAAGTTATTACATCAAAATTACTCGAACTGGGCTTCTTCTGTTGGGTTTGTGTCACTTCAAATGCGTTGTAGCCTATGATGTCACATTTAAGAAGGCCTGCCAAATGAGGGCTTGGCCCTAAGATGGCTAAAAGGTAGATTAAAAAAAATTAATTTATTGTAATTTAAATAATTAATTATGAGTATATAGTTATTTTTATACTATTTACGGATATTGTACGATGTCACGTCCGGATTGAATGTGGCTACTCATGCCCTACTCAGGCATGATCCTCTCTGAGATCATACCTAATCCAGGTGTGACCACTCACGCCCAAAATAAGATGCACCCAGTGCGTGGTTTAGTGCACTTGGTGCCTGACGTGGTGTATCAATTCCCTGACGAGGTGAACCTAATGGTTGACTTGGTGTCCGACCAGGTGCGCCCGGTGCCTAGCGTAGTGCACCTGGTGCTTGACTTGGTGCCTGACTATTGATTGTCAGGTCCTCTTCCTTCAACTCACTAATTTTCAAGTTAATCGGAGCAACTCAAATTGATGCAAAAATTACGATTTTGCCATTCTGCAACTGTAAAACAACAAAAAGGTTCGCAAACAATTGAATTTGACAAAAATAAGGGCAAAATCATTCCTTTTTAATTAAGGAGTGAGTTTTTCTCAAAAGGTCGGATTCCTCTAAGAATGGAACTTCTGAGAGTGATATGGGCAAGACAAATTTCTTCCAATCACAAAAATTGCCAAATTACAAAGAAACAAATAAAAAAACAAAGAAGAAAGAAGATGAAATGTTAGGAACGATTAGGAAACAAAATAAATATACTCTGCCTACTGTCAATATAAAAGAAAAATAAAATATCAATTATCATGCACCACGCTAGGCACTGGGTACACCTCTTCAGGCACCAAGTTAAGCATAAGGTACACCTCGTCAGGCATCGGGTGCACCTTGTCAAGCACCGAGTCATGCACCAGGTGCGCTTGACTGGGTGGTGCAGGACGTGGTGTCTAACGAGGTGCACCCGGTGCTTGGGGTGGTTCACCTGCTGGTTGAATTGGTGCCTGACGAGGTACATCTGAAGCTTGAGTTGGTGCATGACGATGCTTAACCTGGTGGCGAGGTGCACCTAGCATGAGACGTGATGCACGCGATGCCTCACGAGGTGCACCCGATGCTTGGCTAAGTTCACCTGGTGCAGGACGTGATGCACATGGTGCCGAACAAGGTGCACCCCGTGCCTGGTTTGGTGCACCTTGTGCTTGACGAGGTGCACCTGGTGCCTGAAGAGGTGGTTGACTTGGTGCTCGATGAGATGTACCCAGTGCCTGGTGTAGCGCACCTGGTCTTGACTTAGTGCCCGACTATTGATCGTCTGGTGGTCTTTCTTTAGCTCACCAATTTTCAAGTCAATCAGAGAAACTCAAATTGATGCAAAAATTATGATTTTTCCATTATGGTTATTGTATAAGGTTATTATAGTCATTTTAGTGAGTGGTATAAAAGAAATAACATATACTTAGGGTTTCAAACAACCATTTTCACTCAGCAATGGCTTTTATTGGATGTATATGCTTTTATTGGATTATGTGCTTTTATTGGATGTAAAATCAATGCCTAAATACAGATTTTGAATGTGACCATTCTAAAACTCGTGTCAGGTCGGGTCAGGTCGTGTTAACATGTGTAATAATGGGTCATAGTTATATTATAAGGTTATTTGTGTCGTGACAACCCATAAAATAAATGGATCATGTTTGGGTTGAGAATTTTGACACAAATAATTAATCGGATCGTGTTCGGGATGAAGTTTTTCGTGTCGTGTAAAATTCGGGTCAGGTTGGGTCGTGCTGACACGAATTGCCACCCCTAGAATGAGGGCCAAAACCAAAACCTATCATGGATTGCTGATCAGGGACAGGTTAAGCATCCAAAATTCTAAAAGAGCTTCTATACTATCCTGGCTTACTGCATACATTTTTTTTTTTCCGTTATTCAATAAAAACCAACTAACAAATAACATCGCAGAATCTCTTCTAGTTTTGAAAATGCTATCTTACAATCGACTGAATCATAATGCTATCCCCACATAATAACAATACGAAAGGTGGACCAGCTAAGCAATTGAGAACCCAATTTTGCATCTTTTACGACAACATATCATGGCACAAAGCCCTCATGTTGTACCAATTCATTCCAATCTGTCTGTAGAATGTAGATTCTGTACAAGTATGAGAACATTAAAATTTAAAGGAACAACAATGAAATGGCTAACATGTAAAACATTTTATTGGACAAGTGCTTTACGAAATCAACATAAACTAAAATTAAAAACAAAATTACTATTACTAGCTAGCTGCTAAACTATCAGTATCAACCATCGATGAGCAAGCAAATCTGTATGAACTAGACATGAAGAGGTAGAGGAGGAATCCCAATCGATTACTACAAAAACAAAAACAAGAACAAAGTTAAAAGCTGTGGTCATACTCCTCCAGCTGATCGCAATTCCTCCAGAGCAGCCTTGATCTGATCCTGCACAAGCTCCAACCGCTTCGAGTACACTTCCAATTCCAAAATCTGTTGCTTCCTCCATTTCTCATCCACCATTTCCACGCCCCCAAAACCCAAATTCATCAACGGCACCGGATTCAACGACAACCCTCTTCCCCCAAATGGACCCCCCATGGCACCAGCCACCAACTCCTTCAACAACGGCGACAAACAACTCCTCACAGTCTCTTCAATCAAACCAGGTATACTATGCCCACTGTTATAATTATTATAAGTGTTAGCCGTAGTAGTAGCAGCAGCAGCAGCAGCAGCAGTAGCGGTAGTAGTAACAGTAGGGGTAGCATTGCTGTTATAATTCGTATGATCTTTGTTTGACGCTGATCCATCATTCCCCGATCGAGGCCGTGACCGCTTCCGCGTTTTCTTCTCTGCCGAATTCCCAAACATCAATTCAATTTTGGGCACCGAGGGACTAAAATTAGGGTTAGGGTAAGAGATGGGGTTGAGGTTGATTTCGTCGTCGTCCAGGGCATTATCTTCGACGGCACCACCGCCGCCGATTTGGCCCATGTTGCTCCAGATCTTGCGTGAGATTTCGAAGGTGGCTTGATCGTGAGCACTCTTGAATGAAAATTCTTTACCGGAGCCAATCTTGTTGAGAACGTTTCGGTATTTCTTCTTCAACCTCCGGATCTTCTCGACGAGCTGGTTCTTGTTGAAATCGAGTTGGAGCTTACACTTGATTTGATCGTAGAACAAAGCGGTGTCGTTGTGGTGAGAGGATCCTCGCTGTGAAGTGTAGTCGAGGAAACCCTGCAACAGCTCGATCTCGTCCTCATCGGTCCACAGTCGTTGAAACAGCCTCCGGGAATCGTCCAAAGGCTTTTTCTCTTCAATTTGATCCACGCGCTGCCGTTTCGGATCGGGTGAGTCGGCGACGACAATTGCTGTGGAGGTTGGCGTCGAAATTGGAGGTTTGTCTCCGTTTGAGATAGCGGAACCGGGAACGGCGACGGTGACGGCGAGAGCGGAGGAGGCGGAAGGAAAAGGTTCGTTTTCTTCATCATCACCTAAAACGTCGTCGTCGTCCATGTCTTCTTCTTCTTCCTCGTCCTCCTGAGATTCGTCGTCGTCGTCGTCCATGTCTTCTTCGGGGAAAACGGTGTCGTGTTGCTCAGATGCCATTAGAGAGAGAGAGAGAGAGTGGGCTCACGGGTTTCGGTTATTGTTGGACTGAACTTTGATGGTAATGAGAATTGGAAGGGTGGTTTTGGTTTTGGTTTTGGTTTAGGTAGTGGACCAAACCAACCAACCAACCAAGTTGCACCCACGTTATTTTCTTTCTTTCTTTTTCTCCTTAATATTGTCGCACAAAGGAGATACGCTGTTGTTTTGTTACTTGTTGTGAGATTTGTGCGCGGGGCTAAAGAAAAAGGTAAATTCCTCTTATCCTCTCTACTCTTATAAAAGTATTATATTATTTTAATAAAAATATTTGGAATTGTATAATTATATAAGCCATTAAATTATAAAATATTATTTAAATTTAACGAATTACAAAACTACTTAAAATATTAATCTCCGAATATATAACATTTTTTTTTTTTTTTTATAACATATAACATTTTTTCATGTAAGTGTTTGCGTGTAAGAGAAAGCAGGTAAGAGAGGGTTGTAGTTCTACTTTCAGTTCAACTTGATTGCTCATCATCACATAAGAAGGAGAGTATAGTGGGGAGCTTTTGATCTATATCCAGCTTTTAGTTGAAACTTGAAACCTGGAAACTCAGGGATTTCATTCATTTCACGTTTCGTTCCAATTGGCAATTGCTAATTAAATCCATTGGCGTGTTCCATTTGTGTTACCCGATATTGTTTCCTTTGCTTTTTCTACAGTTTCTATTTTTGTTTTTTTCTCCTCTTTTCCTTATACAAGAAGTTATTGCATGTTCTGAAATTGACATTTAAAATTGTATTTATTTTATTTAAATTTAATAGTTAAATTTTACTTAATAATAAAATGTATTACTTAAATATCTATTATTTAATTTTTTTTAAAGCATAAAACTAAATAACAGATATATAACTAAATGATGAATTATAATTTAACGTGACACTTTGTGAAGGTAAAATAATTTTTCTCGTATTTTAAGTTTGGGAAAAACTACTCTTGAGCTACAGGAGATGGATTTATTTTCTAGCAGAGACATCGATTCTTGAGCTTTTTTTTTTAATAATTATGCAGGTCCCACCACATGATTGTGAGAGTGATAGGAGATATCTTCTCTTCTATTGATGGAAAATAATAAAGCCCTTTAAGTTTACTACATTTACAAGTAGAGTATCTTATATTATTTATAGGGTTAATATATTCTATTTATCTTTTTTTCTTGTTTATCATACCTATTCATTTTCAATATTTTTGGATCATAGTTCTTTTTTCTCTTCTTGAGATTCTGATCCAATAATATTGAAGTTGAGTAGTTAAGGTAGACAAAAAAAAGTAACTATGTCTTACCGTTAAGACATAAATATAATTTTAAAAGTTTTTTTCTCTCCTTAAAAGGCTATCGGCTGACATGGCGGAAAGAGAAAAAATTTTTAATATTACAATTATGTCTTATCGGAAAGACATAGTTGTTTTTGGTTGCTACAAAAATTCCAAAGGAGAAGTTGGGTTATTTATATTCCTTGTATAATGATAAGTTTTGAATTGTTTGTGTTAGATTGATTACATACAATTCAAAATTTGTTACATGTATACACAAAAGTGGATAAGGTTTTTTAAAATATAAGTCTGTTTTTAAAATAATAAAATAAAATTGTATTTGTTTTAAAATATTAATGGATTAAAATAAAATACATTTTAAATTAAACTTATAATTAATATATCTTTACTTACACACTTTAAAACAAGTTTAATTCAAAGAATTTTTTCGCACCAATGTTATTAGATCATAATAAGGGGTTTGGTGTTTGTCATTTTAAATGGTATAAATTATGTCATTTTAGAAGAGAGATAGACACAGAAAAACAGAAATCATGGGAGAGAGAAAGTGAGTAATTTTTTTTAATTTAAAATTTAAATTTTCTGGGTCTGTATCTCTCTTAAAATGACACAACTTTCTCTCATTTAAAATGACAAACACTTTTCTCGATAATGAGATCTGTATAACACCTCTAAAAAGAACTGTTTAGTTTCAACTTCTGTCTGTCTTTTTTTTTTTATGGATAGAATAACCCTACCCTTAAGATTCAACTTTATAAAAACAAAGTACTTAACTAGATCTAATTAAATTACAAATATTTTATATCACACCACTTAAAATATTGGAAGAATGCTTCGTGACAAGTTAGAACAGATATTTTCGTTCCAAAGCCAGGTTATACTATTTCAATTTTTTTATAATATCTTAATCGTACTTTTCAAATATATTTATTTGATTCTACTCGAAGATAATAGCTTAGAGAATGTTTGCAACGAGATACGAAGTAAAATTATAAACTATCAACCTTAAGAATTGTAGAATTCTCCAAGGTTAGCGTTACTACAAAAATATGCGAAAGGCCTAAATACTGCAAATCTATCTCCAACAATATTACAATCACACTTGTCAAATGCAAATTGGGTCTCTATTTGTGTCTTTTGTATGTCTAGTCATAACAATAGTGGAAAGACCCACGTGTGATGGGGACATATTTCATGCTATCAGTAAGAGAACCGTGTAGGAGACAAATTAATGAAGACTTGGAGTAGGTTTGATGTAATCCTTCAATGATGAGATATAGGGAGGCTTTTGAATTCAGGTCCCTTGCTAAGAGCGCTTCATCAAAGAATTTGTTGAGGTAATCGTGCGGTGTTTCGTGTGATCCTTGTTGTACAGTTTTTAAAGTATGTGTGGATTTATATTGCGCTTTGCTTGTTACAAACCATATAAGGAATTGGCTAGTTAAATCTTTCTAACTTTGGACTGAATTGGGTGGTAACGCAAAGTACCACCTAAGTGCCACCTCCTTCAAGGTGGTTGGGAATAACCGACATGCTATTGGGTCGGCTACATCTTGTCCCATTATGTTGGTCTGGAATTGTTCCAGATGTTCTTGCGGGTCTGCCTTCCCATTGTACTTCTCAGTTGTAATTTTTACGTCTCTAGGAATTAGGACGTTCATGATACATGGGTTGAATGGGTGAAAGATTCGCGAAACTGTTCTAGAATTCCCGTGAGAGTTCTCGTTCTCGTTAGTATCTTTTACCTCTTCACCTTTTTTGTTTTTGTGACCCGAAGGTCCAGGATCTCCTTTTGAATGTTACTGTACCGGCTAACTTTCGCCAGAATTTTCAAGATCTTTCTCAGGCTCTTTTTCTTTTTCTTTTTCTTTTCTCTGATTTTTCTCTTTAGCCTTTTGTGATTTTTTTAATTGAGCTAAATCTCGAGTCTGTTGGGCAATCTTTTTGTTCTGCTATGTGATAAGGTTCAACAAATGTTGAGTCGTAAGTGGGTTGTCATGGTGCACAGAAAGTGGTACCACCGACGAGGCTAATTTCTCACGGGAGGCAGGAGTCTCCTTTCGCTTTTCTTTGGAGCCGTTCTGGGATTTGCTTCTGGTATCAACCATATTTTTAAGTTGGAAGGAAATGGGTTCTAAATGATATATTCCCACAAACGGCGCCAATGATCAGACCAAATACAATATGGGCTGACCAATGTATATCAGACCTAATCACACACGGTTGAAATGATGAGGATGCTCTGCTTCTTGGGCTAGAAGTTGTTAATGATGATATATGAACTTCGGTCCCTTGTTGGCACGATAGTTGAGACTGGATGGGGGGAGTACCTGCAATGACACTCCAATGTTTAAGTTAGTATCAATTGCAGGTGTATATGTATTCTTACTGAATTAGATCATCATACCTGGGCATGTACCCTCTGTTTATATAATGGTTCTGATGCCGCCTTCAGAAGGCGGCATGGCCTCTGATTGGCCGTTTCTTGACTGCAGGTTTGGCTAGAGCCTTAATAGCTTTATCCGTTAATGCCAGGCTACCTTGATAGAGTAGCGGCGAGCTGGTGATGTCCTCTGTTTATTAGTACAAAGGCGCGGTGGGTTCATATTAGTTCTTAAGATAGCTTCCTTACCTTTGAAGTTTATGCCAAAGGGCAGTTTCATGCATGATGGGGGCATCGCGTCGCGTCATGCGCGATGGTGGTCATCGTTCTTAGTTATGGGCCCTCGTGAGATTGGGCTTCGTTGTATGTCTTTGGGCTTCTAATGGGCCTACTATATCTTATCAATATCATTTACTACGGAAAATGCTTGGTATATTTTACTATTCAAACATGACTCACATGTAAGTATTGACTCAAAGACTAAAGAATTTAAAATAATCCCACTTTTAACTATACCTTTTTTTTTTTTTTTTTTTTTGAGTTAATACAACCTAATCACAAGTAGTAAATATAGGTTTCATTTGAAATTTTTTTTCTTTGGTAAAGGGATATGCTCATTACTCTTTAATTCATCATTATTAATTTAATTAGGTATAAGACATTGTTAATAAAGACACTTAAAATTGAGGTATGGAATTGCATTATAAAGTCATATTTAATGAAATAACTAACATAAATTAAATTCCTCTTGTAAGTTTAACTTGTATTCACATCACAAATCCTTGTATAGAAAGATGTTTGCGGTGGACAACATCTAAAACAAATAGGAAGGCTACTTCATCTTCCTCTGCTTCCAACCTTAAATAGCATGGAAGTAGCACGACGAGTCTGAAGTGAAACAGGTTGAGAAGCAAATACATTATTAGCCCCTCTCTTTGATAGGGTGACAATCTTACTTTTTATTGTAAAGATATGCTTGAGTTGTTTTACTTTTGAATGTGTGAAATGCCAAAAGTGGATTATACATCCTCTTGGGGTGTTATCTGTGTTATCGATTCAGATCTCCTCCATTGTCATTGGGGCAAAAATTTGCATATTACATGATTGTGTCATTCTTAACATTAATATTCAACAACTAATTCTCATTGTCATTAGTGGTGTCTTATATGTCTAGGACTTTATCTCTGAAATTCGAAGTTGCTCCAGCCTCCAATACATAATTGGCTTAAGCAGTTATAAAGGTTTTATAAAAGTTATGTTGTAAAAAAAATAATTGTGTAATATTATAGAGATTCGTTTTGCGTGCGTTAATTTTTTTATTTATTTTTTTGTGTTTCAAAAAGTGTGAGCCCCACAAAATATTGTGTATGTAGGAAATTTTTTTGTGTCATGAAAATGCAAACCCATGTTATAAAGGAATTTTCAAAAGGCTGTAAATTATGTTAAGGAATAATATAAAATAATAAAGTACCTTCCGCCAATGGTTTAACTTTTTTAGGTGAATTATTTTTTATATGTTATGAGGATGAATTTGAACGGTGATATTACGAGATCAATTCTCATTATGCTTGTGACAAAGTTGTATGGCATTTTAGCATGCTCCTTTTGTATAAGTCTACAAGGAATACGAATTGGAGGGGGAAAATTTAATCTGAGAGGCTCCATTTGAGATGAAAATTTCACTTTGCAAATATGCATGCTTAAATAATTCCATCTTTTCACAATTATTAATAATAACATTGTTCGCAAAATTCCAATTATTAAGTATATGAAAATTCATAATCAGGGATTCAAGGGTAGATGCTTATTTACCGTTTCCTTAATTAATACGGTAGATAAAAAATGAAAATGCTGCATATATACTATATATAAATCACATCTTATTAATATAACATTCCAACTAATTTGTTTAGGATGAGCAATGAAAATGCTGCATACACACACACACATATATATATATATATATATAAACCACTCCCCATCAAATTTCACTTTTACATTACAAAGAAGCATATCACCAGCTCGCACTCTTGGCAACGCTGCATATATACTATAGATAATCACAGCTTATTACAACACAATTCCAAACAACATAGAGAAGTCCAAAATATATATATGAGTATGACATTTCAAGACTAAAACAAGCACGAAGAAAAATGGGGAGCTGTTGAAACAAACTGAAAGAGTTCTTAAAGCAAATCTCTCGCAATGAGAATTGTAAGCAGAAAGGCAAAGAGTCCACCCATGACTGCATGATTACTGAGTCCATCTGCGTGATTAGCGATCGTGTCCTCAAGGTAGTCGATTGGAGGACTTTCTTGAGCAGCAACACCCGCAACTAAAACAATTAAAAAAGCTGTGAACAATGTGAATTTGATTGGTGAAGCCATACTTGAAACGACCTGAATATAATTGGTTTTAATGTATAGATTTCTTCAACTGCTTCTGGCTTGAATATAGTTGGTTTAGGTGGGTTATATAGTAGCATACCGTGGACTTTTTTACAATAATAAGCATATCCATGCATGGCTCGGTAATCAATATTTAATTCTAGCCGGTGAAAACTGCATGCAACACCTTTTTGCTAGCAACTTATCATGCCTGAAGCTTTTAAAGTTGTAACAAATATTTTATATCACACCACTTAAAATATTGGAAAAATGCTTCGTGATTAGTTAGAACAGATATTTTCGTTCAAAAGCTCGGCCTAAAAACTGTATCATCCATATTTTTTTAGCAAATAAATTGAGTAAAAACTGTAATTTAAAATTTGAGCTAATAGTTGCATATCAAAATTTACCTAAAAACGATCTTATAATTATTAAAGGACCTCAGCTTTATTGTGATATTCAATTATGAACCTCAACCTTAAAAGTTAAAACTTATTAATTAATGAACTTTAATATAATTTTTCTATAATATGTATCTATTTAAAAAAAACGTCATATATGTCATTTTTGTTATTCATGTCAAGAATTATTTTCATACAGAAAATTGGATATTTTGTCCAATTGGAGGAGTTGCGTTCAAGCTGTCGGCGGTTGAGGCTTTATTCTACTCAGTAAGCTTATTAGAATAGAAAGTGCAGAAACAGCGTGTTTCCTCCTCAATGTTACATTGCATCTGTTCTGTATTTTTTTTTAGTTTCAGAAGACATGTATTTGGATTATATAACTCGGAAATTTAGAGCTTGGATTGCTTTACACAATGGCACTGTCATTCATAGATTCAGTCCAGTTGCTATCAAGCCAAGTTGCTTCCTTCTCTTACATGAACTTGCTTTTCCTAAGACGCAACTCTTAAACCATAATCAAACATGTAAGTACCTTCATATATTTAACATATCAATAATCATCTGCAATTCTTCGGGATAAAAACAGATGAACACCAGCATAGGAGCATGCAAATTGTATATTTCTTCAATTCATGAACAACTGTAACATGTATTCATTGTTCAGAATATGATTAAAGCAAAATCAGTAGAGAGGAAACTTGGCTTTGGTTTTCTCAAATACTTGTTCTGCAATTACAGCACCACTACCATCTGCCTTTTTAATCTCCAAGTGGGCCTTTTGATAAAAGCTAGTGCCCCTCAGTGCATCGGCAATAAAATCATCAAATCCAATTGCTATTGCAGCCTCTGCTTTAGCTCCATAAACCAATCTCTGTTTCGATGTGAACAGAACAAAAATGAGATCAATTCAATAAAAATTAGAGACACATATTTAAACACCCCCCCCCCCCCCCCCCCCCCCCCCCCAAAAAAAAAAAGGATACGTAAGGTGTTCAGAGAAAAAGAGGGGAGTGGAAAGCCAACCTTAATTCTTGAAAGATGAATTGCACCAAAGCACATCGGACAAGGCTCACAAGATGCATAGATTTCACAGTCTGAGAGCTCAATTTGATTTAACTTTTGACAAGCCTGCAAATGATGTCCAGTTACAACATGAATGTATTCTTTGAAAGGACTGTTCACTGTAGTGCTTATTAAACTATTGTGCAGCTATCATTTAAATTTTCCACAAAGCAAGTAATTGGAAACGTTGAACCAAATCTTTCAGCTAGAAACAATCAGGATGAAGAAGTTTCCTGTCACAACCAGTTAATCAGAAAACATCAACTAAAAAAGTTGTAAATCCCAAAAATTCCATGCACTCATAATTTTAGCTTAAAAAGAAATCTACTCTTACAATAAGAGGGAGGAGAGGGAAAGGAGAGTTACAGTGTTACATACATAAAAGAATAGCTTTATTGAGGAAGTTTGACCTCTTGCACACAGTGGCTTTTCCAAATACTTCTTCTGATAAATTGTTCAGTGCTTTTTATTCAACTTCAGGGAACTTAAATAGATAATACAAACTTAAAATGGAAAAGGAACTCCTAAGAAAATGACTCTCGCAACACCTATCCACTACCAACTGTAATAGGACCGTTTTTTATTCTTATCTACTGATTTGATAAATAGGCAGTGCCAATTAACAGAAGAAATTAAATAACAACAATCCTAAAATAAAGCAAAGCACAACTGAACAATAACAACTCCTATAATATTAAGCAACATCTATAATATTCCCTCCCCTTAAAAATTACTCTTGTCCTCAAGAGTAAGTTCAACGTCAAGTAATTGAATCATCTTCAATATCCATGTCCGCCTCTCCATTGCTGTTGATTGGAAAAAGTCTTCTGGCCACAACTTTTTCTTTCCTCTTCTGAAAGGACTGTAGAAGGGAATGACTCATTGGACCAAAAATTTGGGGTCTTGGATGAGGTACCACTGCATTCAAAATGTTAACAGTAATGGTAATGTTAAGGGGGTTACGCGTTTGGTGGAGAGAGAAAGAGAAAAATGTTTGGGTGTGGAAGCCTCAAAAATGAAATGAGAATCGTGGAAATGGTAGAGTTTGGTGGTTGGTACTAGAGCATCTAGCCGACTAAAGAGTTTGGTGAACATCTCTTTTAATTAAATGAAGAGTGCCTGAACCGCATCTTCTAATTGTTTCTCCATGCCTGGTGCCTGGCTCTGATACCAAGCTATTTCGTAAATGAAAGGGTAGCTTTATTGAGGAAGCTTGACTTCTTGCACACAGTGCTTTTTTCAAATAACTCTAAATTGTTTAGTGTTTTTTATTCAACTTCAGGGAACTTAAATAGATAATACAAACTGAAAACGGAAAAGTAACTCCTAAGAAAATGACTCCACAACTCCTATCCACTACCAACTGTAACAGGACCGTTTTTTATTCTTATATACTAATCTGATAAATAGGCAGTGCCAATTAAATAACAACAATCCTAAAATAAAGCAAATCACAACTGAACAATAACACCTCCTATAATATTAAGCAACATCCGTAACATACAGCCATGCAGGACATTCATAATCAAGTGTTGTAATAGAATACTGTATCCACGTTCTTAAAACCAGAGCCATACAGACCATATAGTTAAAAGTGACTATGAAATGAATCTATCTGAATGAAGTACTTAGCTGGTCCTAAAGTATTGGGATTGATATTCAGTTGTAATCCTATGAAAAATTCAAAATTCCAGCGAAAATTAAAGAAATATTGATATAGGAACGATGCTTGTTTGAATAGTTTCAAGCGAATAGTTTCAAGCCTAATAGTAAGAGACAAAGAAAGATAGGAAACTGACAGAAAACAACCTGTTTATTTTAATAAGCATAATTCTTCCATTTCTGGAGGCATGTGATAAACCTCAGATCTCGCAAATCAATACAAAAATTCTGAATGAAAGCATAATAATTATTAGTTTAACCTCTCTTATAGCAGTAACCTCAGCATGAGCAGTGGGATCAGTGTTTCTTAAAACCATGTTATGACAGCTTACAACTACTTCATCATTTCGAACAACAACCGCACCAAATGGGCCTCCATCACCACATTCAACTCCTTTATATGCTTCTTCGACCGCTTTTGTTAGGAAATTGTGGTCTCTATCCTGTACAGCTGGTATAACAGCACAATATAACACCAACAAGGTAATAACTACCGAGGAACATCTAGAACTGGTAGTAAGTAGTAACCAACCACTCTCACTTTTCTACGTGAGACTAAGAGTTACCAATTCAGGTAAATCAATAAAATAAATATTGTAGTCCTATATATCGAAAACAATTAGTAAAGAGACTCATCAAAACCTGTGAATCATAAATGAATCACACTTCAAAAGGTTTATTTGAATTGAGCAAACAGGCTCTCATAGGATGTCAAATGTCAATTTGGTATTATCGTTTTATATTGAACGGTAAACCATGATTTCTGGAGTCAGACTAGGAAAGGTAAACCATCTTCATAATACATATTGAAATAAAGAGAAACATACTCGGAAAACAACTATTTTATACTGACTTTTCTGGAGTCATGATTTCTTTTTCTTTTTCTTGTCTTTTTTTTGCTTTCAGTTGGAGCTGTTTTTCTTATGAGAAGAAACTAAAAAAAGGTGTCTGGAGATGAGAAATGATATTTTATCATACCTTGTTGGTGACCAGCAAATGCAGAAGCCACGGAAATTGTTCCATCCTTAGCTTCCAACACTATAACAAAAAGGTAGGCAAAACAAAGTTCCAAACAATAAGATCCTTCCATCCATAGAAGCAAAATCAACAAAATGTCTCATTATATCAAAAACTTTAATTGCACAAGAATAAAAGTGGATTGTATTGATAAATGCCCTGCAAAAAGATGAGAGAGAAAAAGGAATACTCAGTAGTTTAGATCCAACGATACAGATCTTCTTCAGTATGCTGTATGAGCAAATCCAGAGAACACAAACAGATATATGCTCAGGCTCTACTTTACTTGCAGAAACATCCATAGAGCATTTTTAATGGATGTGTTTGGAATTCACAAATCCAGATGGCATTTTCTCTTTTGAATTTGTTCAGTGCTTATTCATGCAATATATATATATATATATAGCAGTTTCTGTTGTAATCTCTCTTAATTTAGTTCTTTTATCAATTTTATTCATTCAATTTGGCTCTTTTCCACGATCAAAACACGTTCTATTTTGCCTTCATAGTGAAAGTGATGGACATTGGATTACATTACAGTTCAACACACTGATGACAAGAATTGAAGAGGATATGTAAACAGAAGAAAAATTCAACTAATCCATCCAAGACAGAAAGCAAAATGGCGATAATTTATAAAGAATCTACCGTTGAGAGTAGCGGCAGCTGATCCAGCATCCTCCATGATTGTATGAGATGAACAAGAGGATAAAGGTATTCGAGGAACCAGTGGAAAGTTGAAACTCCTGGAGATAGAAAATGAGCGGAAAACACCGACACAGAAACAAAGAGAAACAAACAAGACCAGAAAAACAAAGGAAGCCAAGGAATCGGATAAATGACACGGATGTCCCGTTCCCTATACTCACGTTATTGAGCAACACACGTACACAACATGTAGCGTGTCTTAAATTTGGGTGTGTTTGGTACAGATTTTTATTTGGGTTTGATGGAAAAGTGTGAGTCGCAATTGAAAAAGACTAAGTTTGGGGAAAAAAATACTAAGTAAATCGGAAGTCTAGTTTTTTTTTTTTTTTGGTGAAATTAACTATTCTAAAATATCACTTTAGATGTGGTATTTTAGGATAGATGGAAAAGTGGAAAAAAGAGCTTCAAGTTGTGGACCTAAATGACTCAGCACTTGTACGGAGTGGTTCTTTTAAAAAAAAATTATAATAGGAATATTTTGATCAATTCAATCTATTTTTCCATCACTATTTTACATTCAAACAAACATAGACTTTACAAATTTAAATAAATTTTTCTAGTAATATTTCCTTGAACCAAACATCTTTTTTTAAACTTTTCCATCAAACTTACTTTCCTATCATTTTTTCGTTAATTATGTTTTTCCGATAAAAAAAATATCTTTTCTACCAAAACGCCTCCTAACAATCAATACGAAATAACGAAAGGTACATAAAAAGTAGGAAAAAGAGTTTTCGCCGAGATAATTTTATCTCCTAGATACACAAAAATTATAAAAATGTACAGACGTATGTTTTTAATTTTTTCTCTTTTCTATTTATATGAATTTCACGTGGGCCCATACACTTACTTTTATTTGTATATGGAAAGTAAGTTATCCCGAAAGCATTAATTCCTAGAAAGTAACTAGAAAATTTGTGGTCGAGGAACAAAATAGTCATTGTGATATGAACAATCTGTTAGATTGTGAAGGATTGAGTCGTTTTTTAGCATTTGTCTGTAAAATAGAAATATATATTTATGCACATCTTCGTCAACGAATTTAAAATCAAATTCGTGATAGAAGCAATGAGAGTCTTGTAGTATTTCCTTCCTTAAAATCAAATCAACCTTTGAATTTCATCTATTAAAATGTTTTCAAATCTTTGTGCATAAAATTAAAACTTACTGACCCTTTAAGTTTGTACTCAATACATGTTTTATATAATTCCCTAGCATGAACTAAACATAATTTCTTATATTACACAATGATAATTACAAAGTTCATTTTAAGTTATCCGTAACACGATAAAAAATTCATACAAACAATTTAAAAAAAAAATCTTGAATTATTTTTTCCTAACAGTATTTTAAAACACAGTCAAGAACCAAAAGGTTAAGACCCCCTTCTAACGTTTTTATTTTTATTTTCCCTGTACACATGAATCTCATAATTGAAAGAAAAATTACATGCGTAAGGTATCTGAATCCCTTCCACAACCAACACAAGATGGTTTTTCTAGAATTATATGCTCTACGATATTTTCATTTCACTTCGTTCTTTTTGCACATCACATTAAAAATTTATAAATGCAAGCGTTTTGGAGGAATTTTCCTCCCAATTCTATCTATTTACTTCAAATTTACCGACCTATATTAAATTAGATTTCATTCTCTTATATACGACTAAATCTTTTATTCTACTCTTGCACATGTTATTCTGAACTTCAGTTTTTTTTAAATATTATACACATTTTCTTTGTAATTTTAAATATTCTTTTAATATGTACATAAAAAACAACTCCCAATTAACTAGCGAGGGTACGGGTCTCTTTTCATATGTACGTAAAATTTTTTTATCTTTTAATATATGTTTAACAAATATTAATTAGATTATACTTCTCTCATTTAACTAAACATACACATCATAGATGTGGGATGGTCCCACCTCTGTTTTTTTAATCTATCTAATTACTTTTGAATCTCACTTATAATTTTGTTTCAGCAATGTTTACTTCAAGGAACATTAGAACAAGATTTCCTATATTAATTATGCATATTTACTTTTGATTTTAAATAATTTTCTTATATACTTTTTAAAATTAAATATTTTTTCTACCTATATTTAAAGAATGGAAGTTGAGTAATTCGTGCAATATCTATACCGCCCGTCATGTAATTAACTTAACCCCAAATGGCAGGTACAACTTGAATTTACCCCAAGTACGAATTAAGCAAACCGTGGGATTCAATATTCTTTACCACCTAACGTTGCTATATTCTATTCTGTTCTAACTTGTGCGTATTAGACTATTAGTCCTATAACCATAATCCTAATAATTACATCATTGACAGAACACTTTCCCGGTATTCTGCAATCAAACCCCGATCAAATCATATAAAAATCAAGTAATGCGGCCGTGTTTCGACCCAACTGATGGAACCCAAAAAATATTACCTCGAATCTATTCAATATTTGAAAGCAAAGTAAACTACCGAATTCTCAAAATTGTTCAATGGCAGTACTCGAGTCGAAAGTATGAAGTTATCACCGAACAAGATAAAACATGGATCAACACTTACAACAAAATATCTCATTCTATAGACCTAACAAAGATAAAATAGATATTAGAAAACACCAAAAGCAAAATAAGCTTGAAAGCAAAACAAGATGTCCCAAAACTCATTTCTTTTTTCCAGCCTTGGCAGCATCAGAAGCCTTCGTCTGCACAGCAACAGATATAGAATGTTATAATTAATGCAACAAGGATTACATTAGAGGTATGCAATCATCAACAAAACAAATTTGTCGTTAGCTACAGAATTACCTTCTTTACTCCACGGATCTTCTTAGCCCTATTCTTTCTCTCCTTCATTTGCTTCCTTGACTTTTCTACCTTAGTGTCAAGACCATTCTGGAATAGACATAGATTTTAGTTTTGCTCGCACAAAACATCACACCCATCATATTAAAAAGGAGTTGTTCAAGATCATATAACAAAGACAAGGATGACAAGATAATAAAGGATGATAAGATTAAGCAGGAAAATGACAAGCTATTAAAGAAAGATATTATTTGAAGAACAGAATGACAGTAGTCACCACTGCCAAATATAGAGAACTTCGTGATATCTTCAGAAAATTTTGATGTGGCTAAAACACTTTGATAACATATCATATAAGAAAAATATGAAGAATACGGTTTGACAACTAGCAATTGCAACACTAACCTCTGTGCCCCAGAAATAAAGGAGACAGAAAAAGTAGGAACAATGATAATGTAAGGAGTGCACTACTATAATTAGGGGAAGATTTAAAAAGGAATTTCACAGCAAAAACAGCATCGATATGAGGAGGTTGAGTTAACTGTTGACTCACCCTGATAAGCCTGTACTTGGGCTCATACTTCTTTGCATTCTCAACTGAATCATAAATCAAACCAAAACCAGTGGATTTGCCACCTCCAAAATGCGTACGGAATTTGAAGACAAATACAGTATTAGGGTCCTTCACTTCATAAATTCTTGCAAGCTTCTCTTTAAGCTCAGCCTTCATGCCATACAACAAATTGATATTTAATAATGTAATTGTCAATCAATAAATACATAAAAATCTAATATTGAATTGCTAACTTAAGATATTAACAACTACAGAATTCATAGTATTTGTTGTTTTTTAACAATTTAAAACATTCATAAAAGAAAGTACCTTGGAAACATTTGCCCTCCCTGGATGAAGGACATCAATGATCTGCAATACACAATAAAAAGCATATAGAAAGGTTAGGGGTGCCAACGTTAAGAATCTCCGGCACTGGCAGTTAGGCAGGCTAATTAACTCCAAATTCCGTAAGAAAACAGACAATCATAAGATCTGAATCATCTATTTGATGATCAGCGAAACTGAGAATCACACAACTCGTTAGGCATTTTCAGATCCAAAGGTTTCTACCATTTCGTAATGACAAAAAATGCATGAAAGCAAATAAACATAGGGCTAACAAAGGTAATATTAAAAGTTAGTTTGAATAATCGAAGCGAGAGTGGAATCTCCTGAATCTATGTCATGTGTGTGATACATAAGCTATAAAACTATCCTTAGCAGATTTGTGATAGTAAAAAAGACATTGGGAAATGGGAAACTCACGAACTGCTTTCTGGAAAGAAGCCTGTTTGTCATGAACTTTCTAGTTCGGATAGTCACCGCCTTGTCGGCCATGCTGTTCTGTGAGGTGTGCAACGAAGGAGCAACAGAGGATGCAGGTAAATACACACAGCAGCTCCCACAATACACAACACAGGAAGATGCAGACGGAAACCCTAACCCTTCTTATAACTCTAGGGTTTCTCTGTAAAGTTTCAAGCGAGCTGGGCCAAAAACAAATAAAAAATAACCCGCTTAATGTGGGCCTTTTGAGTTAAGGGCTGAAGGGCCATAAAATCTCTTAATCCCTTTTTCTATTCTCCAACCTTAAATTTATTTATTTATATTTTAGGGAAATGTGAGATGCAATGTGGATTGAGCCACGTGGCGTGTGGAAAGAGAAGTTGTGATGAAAATGAAAAACACATAGATTTGGATTGGTAATTGTTACATTAATTATAATTAATATAATTAAAAGTTAATTTTATTGGTACATTAATTGTGATCGGTACAATAATTAAATAGTCATTTTTTTCGTTTTCTTTTTTGATTGTAATTAGTACATTATTTCTGATCGAGTAATGAGATTGTGCCACATAGTGCACTAAGTTCGCTACAACAGCGAACTTCGTCCAGTCATCTTTTCCTACAAAAGTGACCATGTGTCACAAAATCATTGGCTACCAAATTCGCTACTAGTCGTAACAAACTTCAACGCGTGATAGTCTGATAAAAAATACTGTTCGCGTGACAGATTGGTAAAAAATTACCAAAAATGTGATATTCTGGGCACTGTTTCCGAAAGAGTGCCTACCTTCTTGGTTATTAATTTATATTTTGTATTCACATAAAGAATTTTATTGGTGGAATAAATAGAAAGTCAACTGAAATAATTATCTTTTACTTCACATTCATATATTGTAGAGGCTTGGTATTATTGTGATTCACTAATTTATTATAATTTTTTTATTTAATAATTTGGACTTGGATCTGTTATTAAAATTTTCTAAATCCTATTTATATCCATATAATACAAATAAGCTGAAGCTACCTGACTCAAGTCCCTTCGTCTATTGCTATTTTCCGATCACATATTCACATTCTTTACTATCTGCCAAATTATTCCCCCTTTTCCAATTCAACTCAATTCAAAATAATAATAAAATAAAAATACCATTATGACCCTGCCAACAACTTTGTTACTCGAAGCCAATCCCTCCCACTTGAAATGGAAGCGATTCCCTTTGCCTTTGCCACTGCATCGAATCACAAAGCCTGTTAAATTCACTCCAATAATACCCGCTACATATAAACACAACAGCGCCAAATGTGTGTTATCGCGGAAGCAAGAAAACTCATCCACCTCAAAATCCCCGTTGGAGGTTCTGGCCAGTACTTTATCGAATGCGCTGAAGGCGTTGCGAAAGCCGGCCATAGCTGCGGTGTTGGTAGGGTTGCTGTTAATGTACGACCCCAACTCTGCATTAGCTGCATCTGGAGGTCGAATGGGTGGAAGGTCCTTTTCTTCTTCATCCTCCTCCTCCTCTTCTTCTTCTTCGAGGAGTAATTCGGTGCCCTCAAGCCCAGTGCAAGAGTTCTCTTACTCGGTGCTATCTTATGGGTCTGCTCCATTCGGCGACGGGGTTTACGTTGGGCCTGCCGTTAGGTCCGAAGTGGATGCTGACTCCATTTTCTCTCTCATCTTCATGGGCTTCTTTTCCTTTATTTTGGTTTCTGTCTTTCTTTCCGATCGGTCTGAAGGTAGTGTTCTCACCGCCGCTGGCAAAACCACCGTTCTCAAGCTTCAGGTGTGGTCACTTTTATGGAATTTTAGTTTCTTTCTTCATTGCTTGCTTTGCTGCCATTAGCATAAACTATTTTGTTATGCTTCATGTAATTCTGTTGGTATGTTGCCTGTGGGTTTGAAAGATCAACAGCTATGCTTTTTTTACCTGTGCTAGTGTACTAGCGAAGTAATGGATTGCTACTTTGTTTACATTTCTCTCACTAATGCTTACAATGTAATGTGGGTTTAGTTTTCTGAACCAAAGGTTAGGGGGGCAAGATTTTTTGATGTTTTAATTGGGTTTAGGAGGCTTGTTTATCATCGTCTTGTTAGCTCCCAATACCATTGAACGGCACAGTCAGTGTCGGTTTATTTATGATTCTATTAGGTGAATTTAGATGGAGGTGTTGTTCTTTTAGGTTGGGTCGCTCACTTCAAAGGGATTTGAATAGGATTGCACACGTTGCATCATCTTTTGATGGTTTGAATTATGTATTGACAGGTGAAGCTCATTAGTATGGGGTTATTTTTGCCACTTGTTTATAATTTGTTTTATATCATGATCCTAAGAATAAAACTAGTGGAAAAAAGTAGATGCATATTTCAATGATACAAGTTTAAGAATACTTTAATTCAGAAGGCAACAAAAATCAGGTTTGATGTGTTTGGTTGTTGGATGGAGACGGTGATTGGTGAGTATAATTAAGGCTGAGGGTATTGAAAGGCATGGCTTATATATTGCATTCGTATTATTGTTATGGCATATATAAAAAGAAAGAAACAGAGCAGTGTTCTAACTTATAGGGGAAACAGATTGACCCTCTCTTTTTTAATAGATACAGATTGACACTCTTAGCTGTACTATGAAGATTGCTCATAATGAACTGAATTCTTCAAGTTGCGGAAGGAGCTAGTTGAAGGCTAATGCTATTCGGAGCATTGGGTAAGTTTGGATGGGTGGGATGGATGCATTGAGTTGTATCAGAAGCAGTGGCCCCTTCAAAAGGGGCTGTAGACTTCATTTGAAAACCAAGTAAAGAAACTATCAAAACTATTCGCACGTGTTCTTTCAGATCTGTATTAAGAGTAATAAAGTGTCACGATCATTGCTTTATTGTAGCAGACATCAAAGGGGGGAAATATCATGAATTGGACCATCTGTAAGATAGTTTCAAATCAGGTAATTGATTTCCTTGTAGCTGATGATCTACTTGTGCCAACCTCCCTGAACATGCCCTTCCTTGTGGGTTGTGTCAACTTGGGTTGCTGTTTCACCGAGTGAATACGTTCTGTTAACCCACAATGAATGAGAACATAGAAAAAACCTATCAAGTATTGATATTCTTTCGCTTTGGATTTTATTTGTTTACTGTAGATTACGGAAGAACGTCATGTACAATGCGGATTGAGCCACGTGGTGTGGCCAATGGAAAAATGAGTTTGTCCCCCTGATTGCTATTTCCTATTTGGAAGAGGGGACAAATAGATTACCAGATCCGATTTTCACGATCCTGACATTCTTTCCCACAGAATTTCACTCTTCCAATTCCACACCTCCCTCAATTCTCTTGGCCCTCACCAATTATCTCTCATCCAATCCATGACCGTGCCTGCAACTTTGTTACTTGCAGCTACCTCCATGAACGTGAAAGGGAAGCAGAGCTTCCTAGT
Source organism: Gastrolobium bilobum (assembly GCF_033153095.1). Lineage (NCBI taxonomy): Eukaryota > Viridiplantae > Streptophyta > Magnoliopsida > Fabales > Fabaceae > Gastrolobium > Gastrolobium bilobum. Next base: position 105,128 of record NW_026899073.1, read on the forward strand.
ACAATTTACCCCATATTGCGCGCTTCGGCCACACAGTATACACTGTTTCACAAAACGTGGTAAATTTACTCCAATATTCTATACAAGTAATTCTGTGACATCTAGCACCAGAAGTCTCTTATCTCACAAGAAAAATCAGAATCAAGAAAACTCAAGCTTGAAATCCCCATTCGATGTTCTTGCGAATACAGTATCAAATGTGCTGAAGGGGTTGAAGAAACTAGCCATGGCTGCGGTTTTGTTAGGCCTGCTGTTAATGTACGATCCCAACTCTACATTAGCAGCATCTGGTGGTCGAATGAGTAGGACTCAATCTTCATCCAGGAGTTATTCAGTGCCCAGGATATCCTCCATCCCTAGTTCCACCCTAAGCTTCTCTTTCTCAGCACCATATTACGTGCCTACTTCATTTGGGTTTGGAAATGGTGTCCATGAGATTTACGTTCGACCTGTAGTAGGGTTCAGAATGGGTGGAGGATCCAGTTTCTTTCTCATCTTAGTGGGTTTAATGGCATTTACTTTGGTTTCTAGGTTATTTTTGGATTAGTCAGAGGGTAGTGTACTCACTGCCACCAAGAAAACCACTGTGCTAAAGCTTCAGGTGTGATCATGTTTTCCATGTAATACAACTATTTGAATCAATTTTTAGCACTTGCATTAATAGTTTCTCTCTCGATTGATTGCTGGCATTAGCATAAAGCATTTTTGCTTTATGTGCTTCCCGTAATTTGTGTTGCTTACCTGAAGTTATGCATTGCTACTATGTTTTCTCTGACTAATGCATACAATGTTGTCTTAGATTTCTGAACCTAAGATCGTGCAGGCAAGGTTTGTTACTATTTTAATTGGATTTGAAGGCTTGTTCTTCAGCATCTTGTTAGCTACCATTGCACAGCACAATCGGTGTCATTTATTCATGAGTCTTAAATATTTGGTGAATTTCAAAATTAAATGCTGTTGTTCTTTTAGGTTGGGTTGTTGGGGATGGGTTGCTCTCTTCAAAGTGATCTGAATAGGATTGCACAAGTTGCAGATACATCAACTTCTGAAGGTTTGAATTATATATTGACAGGTGAAACTCCTAAATATGCAATTATTTTTGTCAATTGTTTATCATTTGTCTTTGTATCACCAATATTGTATTTCTTGAAAGGTTTCCTGAACATGTGAACATGATTAGTATTTTCACTCTTTTATGTAACCATGGATTGTGGCATATTTAAGTGAAAATTAGTGATTTGTGGTGTTAGTGTTCTAAGGGCTTTAATTATGAACTTCGCATAATCATGACGAAAATATTCTATTGGATGACATTTTGTCCCCTGCTCCAACATAATATCTTCTTTAACCAAAAGAAAGGAAAGTTCTGGAGAATAATGTCAGATGCATCACAAAACTTCATTTTATGTGAGGATAGTTCTAAGCCTCGAAGTTTATATAGCATAATACTTTTAAGCATTGAATATATTCTTCAATTAATGTGTAAGTAGTAAGGTTTATACTTCCATTCGAAATTAAGAATAAAGCTTCTAGGTTTAATTTGATATTTGCATTTTAGTCAATGTAGTGTGGATGTATCTGGAAAATGATATGCAGGTCAAATCTATTGTTGAGGAAATACAGGAAATCTTGAAAAGAGATATTTACTATAAATATTGAATTACTTATGATTGTTATATAATGTATAGCGTAAATCAACATGGCTGTATGATCTACTCTCTATTCTCATTTACTTCTTTATCTGATTTTTTGTCAGAGACAACACTAGCTTTGCTTCGACATCCTGAGTACTGTATCTCAACATGTTCATCTGTAAGTGACTTCAATCTCCGAGAGCCTTCATTGGTTTCTTGATGTTACTGTGATACACACCTCTTCAATTAAACAACGAAAGATGAATAATAGAAGAAGAAATAATTCTCAAAGAAGTCAGTTTTATTTCTGAGAAAGAGACAAATTCTTGGTACAATGGTTCCTCCTACTACACAGCAATTTATAGAGCTTAACGACAGAAACAACTAATTGCAGTACAATGAAAATGGTAGGGAAATTCGACAGTCCCTTTCCTCTCCAAAGCTTTGCTTCCTCTGTTCTTATTCTTTGGTTAACTTTTCCTTTCTGTCTCCCTCCTCTATTTGTCATCCCTGGGACTTTCACATAATTGCTGAGTCCGCAACTACTAACCAACCACTTAGGTCTCTGCTGGGGCCCACTTCTTTCTCTTCTTGGCTCTTTCATAGACTTTTATGGGTTGAACCGCGTCATACTGCTTACAACTTAGTGCTATTGAACTATTAATCATGTTAATTTTCGTTGATAACAACTTGACATTAATGCATTGTAACATACCATTTTTATTGCTGTGATAGATGAGATCTTGTTACAACACCACATTCCACATTAATATCCTAGTTTTTCACTTCAGCTTAAAACAGAAAGTATTAAAATGGATAGAGAGCTTCCAATTCAATGCTATTAAAATTTTTGTGCCTTTTAATTTTTGAGAAAATATGAGCTCTATGTTATAAACGAGAAGTTTTTTTTTTTTTTTTTGGTCCAAAAGAGTAATACTTGAACTCTAAGGTCTGCTGCTCGTAAAATTAATTGTATTTGATATCTACTAGAAAACGAAACTTATTTTATTTTTTTAAGTTCATCATCAATGAAAATATTTCCAAGCTTACCTGTAATTTCAAATATACTCTATATTTGACCTTACCTGAAACATCTGCTGCAGTAGAACTAACTGCAAACGAGTTTAAGGAAAGTTGGATTTCCTGTAATTTTTGTAGGTGGACATAAAGCGGGGTATCGAAGATTGGGAGAAACATTTTAATCAACTTTCAATGGAAGAGCGGGGAAAATTTGATGAAGAGACACTGGTTAATGTAAATAACATAAAGAGGCAAAGCACAAGAAGCCAGAGAACGAATGGGTTCAGCAATGAATACCTAGTGGTATCATCTTGTTTCTGAATGACATTCTTAATTTGTGTTTTCAAGATGCTGTATTCTTGCATGCATTTTACTGGTTCCAACTTCTTCCCCCTTGTTACACAAAAGGGTGAAGTTCCATGGGCACAGTTCTTACGTCTTTCTTCTAACCTATGTTCTTATTTATCAGATAACAATCTTGGCAGCTGCTGAAGGAGAACATAAACTTCCTAGCATCAATGGAAGTGGAGACTTGAAGGAAGCTTTAGAAAAACTTGGATCCATTCCTTCGAGCAGATTATTAGTAAGATCAATGATATTTTCTTAGTCCTTTTGCATGTGTGTTGTTAGTACATTTTCTTGAAACGCTATCACCATGTGCTTGAATTACTTGCAGGCAGTTGAGGTTTTATGGACCCCTCAGAATGAGAATGATACTCTCTCAGAACGGGAGCTACTTGAAGATTACCCTTTTTTGCGGCCATTGTAAATTGTGATGATATGCTTGCGTACTAGCTTGCATTCTGCTTCTAGCCTTCTAGAATTATGAGCAGAAATTGGGTTGTGATTGCATAGTTGAGGATCATCTAGAGTAATACTGAATACCGTTAAAACTATTGATATTTTCCTGCTACTCAATCTGCTAGGTTATATGCTGCGGCCAGTGTCAGTAATGATGTCGTGTCACTATAGAATGTTCAATCTTAAATATTGATGGTGTTTAGATGTACAAATTACCAGCAGGATCAATTCTAAAGAATATATGCAATGTTACAGACAATTAATTTGTCACCTTAATTTTAAGTTGTCCTTGTTGTGTAGAAATTGCTCTGCTGTTAAATTCGGTGGACTTTTCCAGAATTTGTTCATGCATGCTATTGGAACATATATTTTGAAAAATTGAAAAACCAAGTCATTTATTCTATTGCAAGTTGCGTATATAAAACAAAAGAAAATTTCAATGTTGAATTTAATTTTTTAGTATTTGTCTTCACGGACGCTAATATTTAGTTGGGAGAATTATCACTTTGATCTCTCTCACATAAGCTCTGTTATTATATATGTTAGCTACAAGTAGGCTTGACTTTAAAATCCATTTGATGCATGACAACTTAAAAAAAAAAAAGTTGCCGCTGCATCTCGGAAAATAAGTAAATTCAAGATTGATCGAAACTTCAAAAAATTCTTATGGGACCGAAAAAAAATTTATGCGATTCATTTGAAAAATATAAATGTAGGAGATATTGTTTTTCTTATGCAATATAAGAAAAGTATTACCTTGGATTTATTTATGAGTTTACTATTTTTTATGTTGTACACAGTTAAAAATATATGGGACTTGTAAAGAAAAAATATAGATCCCACGTAATTTTAAGTATTTTTGTAATATCAAAAGAAATATATCCTTTGTTTACTTTTATTTTAGGAAAATGTGAGAAGCAATGTGGATTGAGCCACGTGGCGTGTGGAAAGAGGAGTTGTGATGAAAATGAAAAGGACATAGAATTGGGGATGAGATGAGGTTCCCAAAACTGGGGGCCGAGGGTGCCTACCTGGCCAGAACGCGCACACATCACAAGTCCCTTCCTCTATTGCTATTTTCCGATCACATATTCACATTCCTTTTACTATCATCCAAATTATTCCCCCTTTCCAATTCAATTCAATTCGAAATAATAAAAATAAAATAAAAATAGCATCATGACCATGCCTACAACTTTGTTACTCGAAGCCAATCCCTCCTATTTGAAATGGAAGCAATTCCCTTTGCCTTTGCCACGGCATGGAATCACAAAGCCTGTTAAATTCACTCCAATAATACCTGCCACATATAAACACAACAGCGCCAAATGTGTGTCATCGCGGAAGCAAGAAAACTCGTCCACCTCAAAATTCCCGTTGGAGGTTCTGGCCAGTACTTTATCGAATGCGCTGAAGGCGTTGCGAAAGCCGGCCATAGCTGCGGTGTTGGTAGGGTTGCTGTTAATGTACGACCCCAACTCTGCATTAGCTGCATCTGGAGGTCGAATGGGTGGAAGGTCCTTTTCTTCTTCTTCATCTTCTTCTTCTTCTTCTTCGAGGAGTTATTCTGTGCCCTCAAGCCCAGGGCAAGGGTTCTCTTACTCGGTGCCATATTATGGGCCTGCTCCATTCGGCGGTGGGGTTTATGTTGGGCCTGCCGTTGGGTTCGGAGTGGGTGCTGGCTCCAGTTTCTTTCTCATCTTAATGGGCTTCGCTGCCTTTATTTTGGTTTCTGGCTTTCTCTCCGATCGGTCTGAAGGTAGTGTGCTCACCGCCGCTGGCAAAACCACCGTTCTCAAGCTTCAGGTGTGGTCACTTTTAGGACTTTTAGTTTCTTTCTTCATTGCTTGCTTTGCTGCCATTAGCATAAACTATTTTGTCATGCTTCATGTAATTCTGTTGGTATTATTGCTTGTGGGTTTGAAAGATCAACAGCTATGCTTTTACCCGTGCTAGTGGACTAGCGAAGTAATGGATTGCTACTGTGTTTACATTTCTCTCACTAATGCTTATAATGTAATGTGCGTTTAGTTTTATGAACCAAAGGTTAGGGGGGCAAGATTTGTTGATGTTTTAATTGGGTTTAGGAACCATTGCACGGCACAATAAGTGTCGGTTTATTCATGATTCTATTTGGTGAATTTAGATGGAGGCATTGTTGTTAAAACATAGTGTCGAAATGTAGAAACGTCTATTTCTATGTTTTTTTCCTTAAAAAACGTGTCAGAACCATGGTAGAAAAAACGTATTTGGAGTAGAAAAAGTTGTAACGCCAAGTTAACTAGTCAACCGAGTTAACTCAGTACTGAAAAAAAAAAGTTGCTGCAAGTAGTGGCTGGGATGAAGAACGCGAGAACGTTTCCAAAGGCATACCTGATGGAGCTACTATTCTGAGAATTAGAGCTCGCCATTGACGGCGAAATCGAGCCTCGAAGAGAGAGAGAGAGAGAGCATCTGAGACTCAAAGTGTGACTGGGGTTTATATGTGTAGAAGCCGTTGGGGGGAACCAAGGGGGAAAGGCTGCTCTATGTTAGCATGCGGATGAGAGAAACTGCAATTTTATTGTGCAAAGACAATATTGGATCTCGTTTTATGCTTGATGACTAAAACACCATTTCCCTTTGACGTGGCAAAATGCTTTTGCGCTTGCTACAAAATTGAGATGAAATTTTACACGCTGACTCATGAAATTTTATGCCTCATTTTTTTTTATAACTTTATGTACTATCATTTATTTTGTTTCTTTAATATTATAAATGAAATGATCCATCAATTATCGAAATTCCTTTCTTTCTTTGTTTTTTATCTGATCAAATAATGAAATTTTAAATATGTATTAATTCAATTTTTATCTAATTTGAATAAGGACTGATTTGTTTCTTTAATATTGGTGTGTTTCTGTTTTATATACGTTGGATATTTACTTTTTTTGATGCGTAGGAAACTCTTACGGTTCGTTTATGTCTTACGATTTTGCGATTTTGTTCAACCCTACCGTTTCTACGTAGACTCTACGTTTTAACAACATTGGATGGAGGTGTTGTTCTTTTAGGTTGGGTCGCTCACTTCAAAGGGATTTGAATAGGATTGCACAAGTTGCATCATCTTTTGATGGTTTGAATTATGTATTGACAGGTGAAGCTCATAAGTATGGGGTTATTTTTGCCACTTGTTTATAATTTGTTTTATATCATGATCCTAAGAATAATACTAGTGGAAAAAAGTATATACATATTTCAATGACTACAAGTTTAAGAATACTTTAATTCAGAAGGCAACAAAAATCAGGTTTGATGTTTGGTTGTTGGATGGAGACGGTGATTGGTGAGTATAATTAAGGCTGAGGGTATTGAAAGGCATGACTTATATATTGCATTCGAATTATTGTTATGGCATATATAAAAGGAAAGAAACAGAGCAGTGTTCTAACTTATAGGGGAAACAGATTGACCCTCTTTTTTTTAATAGATACGGATTGACACTCTTAGCTGTACTATGTAGATGGCTCATAATTAACTGAATTCTTCAAGTTGCGAAAGGAGCTAGTTGAAGGCTAATGCTATTCGGAGCATTGGGTAAGTTTTGGATGGGAGGGATGGATGCATTGAGTTGTATCAGAAGCAGTGGCCCCTTCAAAAGGGGCTGTAGACTTCATTTGAACAACAAGTAAAGAAACTATGAAAGCTTATTCGCACGGGTTCTTTCAGATCTGTATTAAGAATAATAAAGTGTCGCGATCAGGTAATTGATTTTCTTGTAGCTGATGATCTACTTGTGCCTACCTCCCTGAACATGCCCTTCCTTGTGGGTTGTGTCAACTTGGGTTGCTGTTTCATTGAGTGAATACATTCTGTTAACCTGCAATGAATGAGAACATAGAAAATACCTATTAAGTATGGATATTTTGGTTTGGATATTCTTTCGCTTTGGATTTTATTTGTTTATTTATTTATTTACTATAGATTACGAAAGAATGTCATGTACAATGCGGATTGAGCCACGTGGTGTGCCGTGGCCAATGGAAAAATGAGTTTGTCCTCCAATTGCTATTTCCTATTTGGAAGAGGGACAAATAGATTACTGGATCCGATTTTCACAATCCTTACATTCTTTCCCCCAAAATTTTCCTCTTCCAATTCCACACCTCCCTCAATTCTCTTGGCCCTCACCAATTATCTCTCATCCAATCCATGACCATGCCCGCAACTTTGTTACTTGCAGCTACCTCCATGAACGTGAAATGGAAGCAGAGCTTCGTAGTACAATTTCCCCCATATTGCGCGCTTCGGCCACACAGTATCCGCTGTTTCACAAAACGTGATAAATTTACTCCGATATTCTATACAAGTAATTCTGTGACATCTAGCACCAGAAGTCTCTTATCGCACAAGCAAAATCAGAAGCAAGACAACTCAAGCTTGAAACCCCCATTCGACGTTCTTGTGAATAGAGCATCAAATGTGCTGAAGGGGTTGCAGAAACTAGCCATGGCTACGGTTTTGCTAGGCCTGCTGTTAATGTACGATCCCAACTCTACATTAGCAGCATCTGGTGGTCAAATGGGTGAGGGGTCCTTCTCTTCTCAATCTTCATCCAGGAGTTATTCGGTGGCCAGGACATCCTCAATCCCTAGTTCCACCCTAGGCTTCTCTTTCTCAGCACCATATTACGCGCCTTCTTCATTAGGGTTTGGTATTGGTGTTCATGAGATTTACGTTCGACCTGTAGTAGGGTTCAGAATGGGCGGAGGATCCAGTTTCTTTCTCATCTTAGTGGGTTTAATGGCATTTACTTTGGTTTCTAGGTTATTTTTGGATCAGTCAGAGGGTAGTGTACTCACTGCCACCAAGAAAATCACTGTGCTAAAGCTTCAGGTGTGGTCATGTTTTTCATGTAATAAAACTATTTGAAACAATTTTTAGCACTTGCATTAATAGTTTCTTTCTCGATTGATTGCTGGCATTAGCATAAAGCATTTTTGCTTTATGTGCTTTCAGTAAATTGTGCTGCTTACTTGAAGTTATGCATTGCTACTATGTTTTCTCTGACTATTGCATACAATGTTGGCTTAGATTTCTGAACCTAAGAACATGCGGGCAAGGTTTGTTACTAGTTTAATTGGATTTGAAGGCTTGTTTGTCAGCAGCTTGTTAGCTACCATTGCACAGCACAATCGGTGTCAGTTTATTCACGAGTCTTAAATATTTGGTGAATTTCAAAATTTAATGCTGTTGTTCTTTTAGGTTGGGTTGTTGGGGATGGGTCGCTCACTTCAAAGTGATCTGAATAGGATTGCACAAGTTGCAGATACATCAACTTCTGAAGGTTTGAATTATGTATTGACAGGTGAAACTCCTAACTACGCAATTATTTTTGTCACATGTTTATCATTTGTCTTTGTATCACCAATATGGTATTTCTTGAAAGGTTTCCTGAACATGTAAACATGATTAGTATTTTCACTATTTTATGTAACCATGGATTGGTGGCATATTTAAGTGAAAATTAGTGATTTGTGGTGTTAGTGTTCTAAGGGCTTTAATTATGAACTTCGCATAATCATGACGAAAATATTCTATTGGATGACATTTTGTCCCCTGCTCCAACAGAATATCTTCTTTAACCAAAAGAAAGGAAAGTTCTGGAGAATAATGTTAGATGCATCACAAAACTTCACTTTATGTGAGGATAGTTCTAAGCCTCGAATTTTATATATCATAATACTTTAAGCATTGAATATATTCTTCAATTAATGTGTAAGTATTAAGGTTTATACTTCCATTCGTAATTAAGAATAAAGCTTCTAGGTTTAATTTGATATTTGCATTTTAACCAATGTAGTGTGGATGTATCTGGAAAATGATATGCAGGTCAAATTTATGGTTAAAGGAAATATAGGAAATCTTGAAAAGAGATATTTACTTTAAATATTGAATTACTTATGATTGTTATATAATGTATAGCGTAAAGCAACATGGCTGTATGATCTCCTCTCTATTCTCATTTACTTCTTTATCTGATTTTTTGTCAGAGACAACATTAGCTTTGCTTCGACATCCTGATTACTGTATCTCAGCATATTCATCTGTAAGTGACTTTAATCTCCGAGAGCCTTCATTGGCTTCTTGATGTTACTGTGACACAGACTCTTAAATTAAACAACGAAAGAAGAATAATAGAAGAAGAAATAATTCTCAAAGAAGTCAGTTTTATTTCTGAGAGAGAGAAAAATTCTTGGTACAATGGTTCCTCCTACTACACAGCTATTTATAGAGCTTAACAACAGAAACAACTAATTACAGTACAATGAAAATGGTAGGGAAATTCGACAGTCCCTTTCCTCTCCAAAGCTTTGCTTCCTCTGTTATTCTTTGGTAAACTTTTCCTTTCTGTCTCCCTCCTCTATTTATCATCGCTTGGACTTTCAGATAATTGCTGAGTCAGCAACTACTAACCAACCACTTGGGTCTCTGCTGGGCCCCAATTCTTTCTCTTCTTGGCTCTTTTATAGACTTTTATGGGTTGAACCGCATCATACTGCTTACAACTTTGTGCTATTGTACTATTAATCATGTTAATTTTCGTTGATAACAACTTGACATTAATGCATTGTAACAGACCATTTTTATTGCTGTGATAGATGAGATCTTGTTACACTACCACATTCCACATTAATATCCTAGTTTTTCACTTCAGTTTAAAACAGAAAGCATTAAAATGGATAGAGAGCTTCCAATTCAATGGTATTAAAAATTGTGCCTTTTAAGTTTTGAGAAAATATGAGCTCTATGTTATAAACGAGAAGTTTTTTTTTTTTTTTGTCCAAAAAAGTAATACTTAAACTCTAAGGTCTGCTGCTCATCAAATTAATTGTATCTGATATCTACTAGAAAACGAAACTTATTTTATTTTTTTAAGTTCATCATCAATGAAAAATATTTCCAAGCTTACATGTAATTTCAATTATACTCTATATTTGACCTTACCTGAAACATCTGCTGCAGTAGAACTAATTGCAAACGAGTTTATGGAAAGTTGGATTTCCTGTAATTTTTGCAGGTGGACATAAAGCGGGGTATAGAAGATGGGGAGAAACGTTTTAATCAACTTTCAATTGAAGAGCGGGGGAAATTTGATGAAGAAACACTGGTTAATGTAAATAACATAAAGAGGCAAAGCACAAGAAGCCAGAGAGCAAATGGGTTCAGCAATGAATACATAGTGGTATCATCTTGTTTCTGAATGACATTCTTAATTTGTGTTTCCAATATGTTGTATTCTTGCATGCATTTTACTGGTTCCAACTTCTTCCCCCCTTGTTACACAAAAGGGTGAAGTTCCATGGGCACAGTTCTTACGTCTTTCTTCTAACCTATGTTCTTATATATCAGATAACAATCTTGGCAGCTGCTGAAGGAGAACATAAACTTCCTAGCATCAATGGAAGTGGAGACTTGAAGGAAGCTTTACAAAAACTTGGATCCATTCCCTCGAGCAAATTATTAGTAAGATCAATGATATTTTCTTACTCCTTTTGCAGATGTTGTAGTACATTTCTTTGAAACGATATCACTATGTGCTTGAATTACTTGCAGGCAGTTGAGGTTTTATGGACCCCTCAGAATGAGAATGATACTCTCTCAGAACGGGAGCTACTTGAAGATTACCCACTTTTGCGGCCATTGTAAATTGTGATGATATGCTTGCGTACTAGCTTGCATTCTGCTTCTAGCCTTCTAGAGTTATGAGCCGAAATTGGGTTGTGATTGCATAGTTGGGGATCATCTAGAGTAATACTGAATAACGTTAAAACTATTGATATTGTCCTGCTACTCAATCTGCTAGGTTATATGCTGCGGCCATTGTCAGTAATGATGTCGTGTCACTATAGAATGTTCAATCTTAAATATTGATGGTGTTTAGTTGTACAAATTACCAGCAGGATCAATTCTAAAGAATATATGCAATGTTACAGACAATTAATTTGTCGCCTTAATTTTAAGTTGTCCTTTTTGTGTAGAAATTGCTCTGCTGTTAAATTCGGTGGACTTTTCCAGAATTTGCTCATGCATGCTGTTGGAACATATTCCTTTAAAAACCAAGTCATTTATTGTATTGCATGTTGCGTATATTAAACAAAAGAAAATTTCAATGTTTAATTTATTTTTTTAGTATTTGTCTTGACGGACGCCAATATTTAGTTGGGAGAATTATCACTTTGATCTCTCTGACATAAGCTCTGTTATTATATATGCTAGCTACATGTAGGTTTAACTTGAAAATCGATTTGATGCCATGATGATGACAACTTAAAAAAAAGTCGCCGCTGCCTCCCAGAAAATAAACAAGTCCAAGATTGATCGTACCTTCGGCCTTTTCCCTTCCCATGCATATAAATAATCGCTCCCTTTCATCAGCACTGATTTTAATAAATGTATATAGTGCAGCGAATTGGGGGAAAATACAAAACGAGTGAACTAATGTCACAATTTATTTAGTTGCTTTTCTCAAAATTCAGAAACAACCAGACGGGTTATTGCACCAAATTGAATATATGCTCAATGTTTTGGCAGAATCGTATAGGTTCATTGACTAACTTAAATACACAGCCAACAATGGTTCAATCTCCACGCGCATTATTTTTAACGGCGATTTTGACCCAGTTGTCACGCTCAATTATTGCAGTCCTATTCAGAGAAAAACATACATTCAACTTGACACGTTGTGTTCTCATTCCTAGTTATTCCAATATTGGGTTTTGAAGAAAGACTTAGCCAAATTTACATAGACTTGACCTATCGTTATACTTGATATCAAACAAGCCACATTCACGATGGCCACTAACCTCACCCAAAAAAAAAATTATAATAATAATAAAAAATCTGATTACTCTAAATACATGGCACTTTACTGTATATTGATACTTTTGTAGGAAAAGGATTTGGTTTCCTTGTAGGCAATTTGAAATTCTCGAGAGAAAAATAAAATGGGGTGGAATGTGCAAATTAGATAGCCTCTACTAGTGTATATACATAATCCACAAAGAATTCAAAGATTGCATCATAAAATTATAAATCCACAGCATCAACAGGGAGGGAAACTGTCCTGTGTAGTGTGTCTGGAAGCAACGATTCTGTGTAAAAATTCTTTGCAGTAACCATACTGTCTCGAGGAGAACACATCACCTCACAATTTTGGGCCCTTTGGGTGTCCAAATTGGGGTGGATCTTTTGGACTTGAGAATGGCAACTGGAATCACCATTCCAGAGATTATCAAAGGGTTTCAAGTATATCCCATGGTCGTCTCCGTTTACAGTTGCTGTTAGTGAAGGTGGTGTCACAATGCCTTGATCTGTTTTGAGCTCTCCGTAACAAGTGTGTGAAGATTTAGCCGTTAGACCAATAAGTTGATCCTTGAGTTCCCTTAACCCCATTTGGTATGTTGCTCTGAGCCTTCTCATTTCTTGTTGGATCTCCCTCTCATATTCATTCTCAAGGCCACAACATAACGAACTGATTGTAGAGAAATAGTGAGTTCCTGATGAATTTCGTGAGGAGTTTGCATCGGATGCAAACTTGTTTTCCCAAACATCGTGTCCTTTGTCTTCTGCTAATACTGATCTGTCTAGTTGTTCATATTGTTCATCAGAATGGCTTTGATCAGACTCCACTGGACTCAGTTCACGACTTTCCTGATGATTCCATAACTCCTGATACTGCAAGCAGTCTGGTTGGCTTGATACGTTAGGTGCATCCTCTCTAACATGATTGTCATACTCCTCAGATTGGAAGGTAATCTCCTCAAACCGCCCATGCATTGAAGCACATCCATGCCTAGAGCACTGAAGAAGCTGCAAGTTCTTCCCACCCTGATTATGTGAAAGAAAATCCATAACATTGCCACCAGAAGTATGATTAGACACACAATTGTGACACAAACTTTGATTTGTAAAATGGGTAGTTTCCTCAATTCCTGGTCCTGGCCTCCATTCAGGTACTAAGGAAGCAATTTCCCCATCTATCATATCTGCTATTCTGGTAACATCCTGATCGGTAATGTCGAGTTCCGCAATCATTTCACTTGCTACACTTATTGCTGTGTCCATCTCTAGATCAAATGGGAAATAAATATTTCGAATTCGGCCTGCAACATAAATAAGTCAGACTATAAAAAACAAATTCCATCCTGAAATATACAAGTAATGGGTATAAAGTACCAACATAATAAAAATGGCATCCCAACCTTCTTTATCTGCAATTCTTAGTCTCAAAAAGATGCCACTTTCATCATCCCTCTTGCCTTTGATGCTTATGTCAACATCTGCCGAGGGTTCATCGTCATGGCACTCGAAAAGTTCAATTCCATTAGGTTCAACCTCCGCTAGATGAGAATACCAGTCCCCATATCCAAAGCCATTTGAGCATTCAGTACTTAAGTTACTATAGCTCCGATGGAGATCCAAGAATGGCTGACTGATGAGAGGACCCAAGCCATCAAATGCTCTGCCGTCTACTGGTCCCAGATCATATTCGTAGTCTTCATTCCGAAGAAAAGGATCATCTAGAAGCTGCCTTGCAGAGAGCCTTAAAGACACTGTTGCCAGGCATTTCTCAACAAATTGGCGCACTTCTGGATCCTTCACTTTATACAAAGCATCTGGTTTTTTCCCCTGGAGATGTAAAATGTCAACGAAATCTTGCCACTCCAGAAAAAATACAATTATCACGAAGGAAAAGATAAAGAAGCAATCATACAGAAATAACTTTCTTGTAGATTTGTGCTGGATGGTTGCATTCGCTATAAGGATATTCAAATGTGACCATTTCTAATATGCACATCCCAAAGGAATAGATGTCAACTAATTCATTATATGCCTCTTCATATACTTCTGGTGCCATGAACTCGGGTGTTCCTGTGGAAATACAAATGTAACAGATGAAACTCTAACTAGAATTACTGATCCTTGTTCAAAGCAATCCTCTAATTATCATAAGAACATCAACCGGTTAAGATATATCATACAGTTTCGTATGTAACTGCCAAATAATTTTCAAAAGAAGGCATCAAGTAAGTGGACTAATTGCAATTGGTGTTGGAGTTGGACAGGTTTTCTCTTGATTCCTTCTTCTATGATATATAAAACATGAAATAAACATACCTACACAATGAGCAGCATGAGATTTCCGGAGAATTGCTGCCAGGCCAAGATCCCCAATCTTCACTTCACCTTGGTTTCCATTGACAAAAATATTATCACATTTGAGATCTCTATGGATCACAACCGGGTCATGGCTATGAAGATAGAGAAGTCCTCTCAGGATCTGTCTACACCAATGCTTCACGGCTCTGATGTTCACTTTCTTGTGCTTTAGCCTATACCTATTTTGATAATTAAAATAGGTGAAAGAAGAAGAAATAATACAATATCTAAAAAGCACAAAAAGGATAATGATCATATATATAACGTAGAAGAGGGGGGAAAAAAGTTAAAACTTCAGAGAACTCACTGTCTAAGAGTACCAGAAGAGAACAATTCAGTAACGAAATTGATATTCCTATTTGCAGTATCGACCCAAGACGTGTAAAATTTCATAATGTTTCTGTGCTTCAATGTCTTCAGGAGATGAATTTCGCAGTAAAGCCTCTCGAGATCTTCAGGGCTTTGCAGGAAATCATTTAGTTTGACCTGGTTCCAAGCAACTTCAATCCCTTGATACTCATCAAATGCTTTATATCTGCATCAATTGAAAATAAATTATAAAAAAAAAAAAAAAACTGCCAAATTCCCATTTCTACAAACTCAAAGAAAAACAAAGAGGAGCTTCGGTTATGATGTAATCAGTAATGGGCCAGTGGCATAAATCAACTGGGAAAAAAAAAAAAAAAAAAACTCAAATTTTAGAAAAATAAGAAATGGGTGTGTAACAGAAACAAAAGGAATAAGATGAGTTTGTATGAATGTTCATACACTGTCTTGGAAGCTCCTTTGCCGAGGATTTCATTGTACTACAAAAAAACAAGGAAAACAACATCATCATCAAAGTTCAAACTATGCCCGGAACATGATAAGAAGAAAAAAGGAAGAAAAGAGAAAGAGAAAGAGAAAGAGAGTATACTCTGCCATATCTACCAGTTGGATCAACTTCAACAAACTCAGAGGAATCTGGTTCAACCTGTGTCACACCATTCATCCTCTATTCTCTAATATTTAGCTTTTTCTTTTTTTCTTTTTTTCTCTCGTATGATCAGATATTTCCTTACGTCCTCCCTTATACATATAAAATGAGAAAAGAATGAGATACAGGAACTTTAATTATTTCTCAATAATCAATATACATAGTGATATTTATTTATCTGTAATCTTTCACAGAGATTTAAAGTAAAATAAAAAAATTATGAAATAATTGACGAGAGCGAGAACTGAAGAGAGAGAGAGAGAGATAGAAAAACAGGGGAGCAAATCTGAATTCTGAAGGCCCAACTTCAACAATATCATATCTCTGAGAGGCTAGATTGCAGTCTTACAGAGCCCCCACCACCACGGTACGTTATAAATTAAGACAGATTTTTTAAAAAAAAGGAAAAAAAAATCGTGAGCCTGAGAAAGATATATGTCATTTTAAAGGAGGTAAAGTTGTGTCATTTTAAGAAAGAGAAATAGATAAATAAAAGAGGAGAGAGTAGACAAAAAAAATAAAGGTGTAAGTCTCACCTCTTTGTGAAAGTGAAAGAATATAAGTTGTGTCATTTTAAAGGATAAACACTCACAACTTAATAATGAGTTCTGCAATTTTTTTTATGACCGAAGTTTAAATTTGTTATTTTTGTAAATTATCTAAACTTTTCATACTTATTTTCATTAAAAAGAAGAAAACATCAGTCTGTAATTTGTTGATTAATTTAGATTTTTGTGGCTTCATGGGACGTAGTGCAAATAAAAATAAGATCATACAATGTCAAATATTTTAAAAATTTATTATTAAATCATTTTACTAAAAATTATTCTTGAAAAATTAATTATTATAATAAATTAACACATTATTCTTTTAAAATTTATTTTATAGATGTAAATTTGAGAACTTAGTTTATGAACGTGAAAGATCATACAGAGAACTGATTGAATTTCTTTGGCACAATGTGGAGAACTGACTTCATAGTAGTTAGTCTACATGCTTATCGTGATTTCACCGAGTGCATACTTAACTATGTTCCTATACTAAAAATTAACCTGTCTTACCAAATAAAGCTATTTTGTATGCATACAAAAGTCAAAATAAAATCAAACCCAATCGAATAGTCAAGAAAATAATGCACGTGAAATGAGAATTGAGATCAACTCTTGGTTGATGAGACATTCAAAGTCTTTAACACTCCATGGATATATAATTGATTTAATGTTTTCATCCTTTTGGCTTAGCGGTATGCTTTTGCTAAAAATAATTGAAAGAGTTAAAAGACAAGAATGTTGTAATGACACCTAACGCAAGGATGTTAGGTCGACAACTCATTTTTTTTGTTTTTTTAATTGCAATTATGTGACATCGAGACTAATTTGTACATATACATATTGACTAAGCCGTTTAAGTAATTTACAACTACAAAAAAAAAAAAAAAAGAGAGAGAAATTTATAAAAATATTTATTACGGTTTAAGATTTGTGCATATGACTACGCGTATACTCATACGTTACATATTTACCCACTGTTAAACCAATGTGTTGTGTTTTATTACTTTATATGTGAAAGCAATGATTAAGATTTGCTTCTGGATTAACATTACAGCCTACTATAAATTGTTTGGCTAATGCACTTTTAAATGAGTTACTTAGAAAAAATGATTGAATATTTAACAAAATTTTTATCTCTCTTTAATATCCTTGAAATTTTGAGGCTGTGAGTTTAGAATGTCAGGTAGACACGAATTCTGTCAGATCCTGCACACAGAATTTCAATTCTATCTCCTATAAATTTACTGAAGTATTTTACTCGAAAACGAGAGAATGTGATTGAACACACACACATGCATATATTTTAAGGTCAAATTGGAAGAGTTTTTCAATAATTATTGTGGTTATAGTTAATTATAGTTTTTAATTTTGTAAAAAAAAATTGATGTTATAATTTATATGAAAATACTTTAAAATTTACTAATGTAATAATTTTTTTATTTTTATTTTTTGTAATAGAGAGGGGGAGATGCAAAAAGAGACCTATTAGCCATGTCTGAATGATTAAGAGGCAGATTTCAAAGCCAATTAGCACAATAATTCGCTTCGACCAGAGATGCTTCTCAGCTTTTATTTAACCATGCTGATATATAGGTCATCAAATGAGACTCACGAGCAGGATGAAAATAAGCTGAGCCAAGCTTTGTTCCGAAAAACTTAAACATATGCCAAAAGAATTTAATTTGACCTGACCCAATAGCATAATATAAGTCTAACTGTTAGTCTGACCTGACCTATTTATAAAAAAATAAATGGTCTAGCCTGACCCGTTAGCCTGTTAATTTTTAACTTCCAAGCAGAATATGAATTAACTTTACAAAATACTCAAATCCTGTTATTAAAACAAAAATCACAATTTCAACATTCAAACAAAACCATGAATTATAACAACAACTTATCACAATCTGCATTTAAGTCACTTTCAAAAGCAAAATGCTCAAACTAAATAACATGTATTTTATCAAATCCAACAAATCAATCCATACTATGTAAATTAAAATAACTGCACAAATCCAATAAATGCATCATGATGCTTGTAGTAGTCAAGAGCTTCTCAGCATCTTTTCTCTCTTGCAAATACAATTCCCAGGGTTAGCAAACAATTTGTAAATATACAAAACAAAAAATAAGATTAAAGAATAGAAGAAGAAAAAACATTTTTATACCTTTTTATTTTTCTTCAAGCCATACTTATTACGTAGCCAATCTCCACCATATATTAAAGCTTGGATGGTATCTTCATGGGGCAAGTTATATTTGTTGGGAAAACTCGGTTCCCTCAAGCTCGGCTAAGCAGCCTTTGTGCGGAAGTCAATCAACAAGATCCTGATCTTGGATCTCGGCAATACCTCGGCCTGAACTTCACCAGGTCAGGCAGCGCAGCGGAACAATCAAAAACGAAAAAATCAAAATAGGAGAGAGAGAGAAGAAGAACACAACCAGTTTTAACGTGGGAAAACCTTCTCCAATGAAGAAGTGAAAACCCACGGGACCTAGTCCAGATCAAAAATCCACTATGATGATAATGGTTACAAATAATCAAATACACCAATGTGGTGGTTAACTCAACCTCTCCAACAATGGTGATAATCAAACTACCCTAGAGATGTTTCACTCAAACTCTCTCTAGAGATCTCTCAAATGCAAAGCATAAAGCTTTTGCTCAAACAATCAAATAATTCTGTCAAATTTGTTCTCTCAAATTTGACCTCTCAAATCTGTTCTCTCAAATCTAACCTAGCCTCCACCTACAACAATGAGTATATATAGAGGAGGTGGAAATTAGGGTTAGGGTTTTTAGGAAACCCCTCAAATGGGCTTGGGCTTAGCATTGAAGGAGGAAGCCCAACAAATCTCCCCCTTCGACTTCAATGCGTCGGCCTCAGCATCAATCCGGCTCCTTCACAGCAGTCTTCAAATTTTCTTGCTGGAACCGGCTTCGTCATCATGTCGGACCAATTTTGGTCAGTGTGCACCTTGACGAGTTCGAGCTCACCACCTTCCACCACATCCCGGATCCAGTGATACCTCACATCAATATGCTTAGTGCGGAAGTGATAGGTTGAATTCTTCGCAAGATGGATTGCGCTTTGATTGTCACAACCCAGCTCGTACTTGTCTTGATCATGGCCGAGTTCCATGAGGAACTTCTTCATCCACAGCATCTCTTTGCTTGCCTCAGTAGCGGCAATGTACTCAGCCTCAGTTGTAGATAGTGCAACACATTTCTGAAGTCTTGATTGCCAAGAGACAGCTCCTCCGGCAAATCTCATCAAATATCCTGTAGTCGACTTCCTCGAGTCGGCGTCTCCCCCTAAATCAGAATCCGAGTAGCCTTGCAACTCGGCTTTGCCTTCTCCAAATCGGAGACATAAGTCGGTCGTACCTCGAAGGTACTTGAAGATCCACTTCACTGCTTCCCAGTGCTCTTTGTCGGGGTTTGACAAATACCGGCTTACCATTCTAACAGCATACGCCAAGTCGGGTCTAGTGCAAACCATTGCATACATCAAGCTTCCGACGGCGGATTGGTAAGGGACCTTCATCATCTCATCTTTGTCTTCATCAGATCTCGGATATTGCTTCTGGTTCAGCTTTATGTGTCCGGCTGGGGGGTGCTCACTGTTTTGGCTTTGTCCATGCTGAATCTCTTCAGAATCTTCTCAATATATTTCTCTTGACTCAGCCACAATAGCTTCTTCTGTCTATCTCGGATAATCTTTATTCCGAGAATCTGCTTTGCAGGGCCGAGGTCCTTCATTGCGAAGGACGAGCTTAATGCCTTTTTCAGGGCGGCTATCCTCGATTTATCTTTCCCTACAATAAGCATGTCGTCAACATATAACAACAAAATCAGAAAATCTTCGGCCTCATACCTCTTCATAAATACGCAGTGGTCGGCTTCAGTCTTCTCAAACTTATGATCAGTCATGAATGATTCAAATTTCTTGTACCACTGTCGAGGTGCTTGCTTCAAGCCATAGAGGCTCTTCTTCAACCGACATACCAAGTCTTCTTGGTCTGGAGCTTGGAATCCTTCAGGTTGCTCCATATATATTTCTTCTTCTAAGTCACCGTGAAGAAATGTCGTCTTCACGTCCATTTGTTCTATCTCGAGGTCCATTGAAGCCGCCATGACTAACACAGTTCGGACCGAGGTCATTTTCACCACAGGAGAAAAAATCTCCTCAAAGTCTACTCATTTCTTCTGATTGCAGCCTTTCACTACAATTCGGGCTTTGTATCTTGGCTTTTGCCCGTTCTCTTCATTCTTAATCTTGTAAACCCATTTATTTTTCAAAACTCTTCTTCCTTTTGGCAACTCGGTCAGCTCATAAGTCTGATTCTCGTGCAGAGACTTCATCTCGTCCTGCATTGCCTTTTTCCATTCTTCTTTCTCTGAGCTCGTTACAGCCTCATCATAACACTGAGGCTCACCGTCTTCAGCAACAACGGTGTATTTGTCAGATGGGTATCTTGTAGAGGGTCTTCTTTCTCGAGTTGGATATCTCGGTTGTTCTTCAGCTTGAGAACCCGGTTCATCAATTTCATCCCGGATCTCATCCTCAACTCGGACCTCAATGTCTTGGTCATCTTCAGCTTGTTGCTGATCATCATTTTCTTCATTTTCTTGATTTTCTCCCCCTGCTTCAGCTCGGACAAGAGGGATGGGTTCTTCACGTCTGACAGTCACCCGGGCTTTGGGCTTCGAGATGTCATGAATGTTCTCATGCTCATGAAAGATCACATATCGGCTTCTCACGATCTTCTTATTGATTGGATCCCAAAGTCAGAACCCGAACTCACATCTCGGCGAACCAAGATAAATGCATTCTTTAGTCTTTGCATCAAGTTTGGCCCTTTTATCTTTAGGGATATGCACGAAAGCTCGGCATCCAAACACTTTCAATTGATTATAGGCCGTTTTCCGACCTGTCCAGACTTCTTCTGGAATTTCTCCTTCAAGTGGCCGTGATGGTGAGAGGTTGATTAAATCAACAGCTGTTTTGACGGCTTCTCCCCAGAATGATTTCGGCAATCCGGCATTGGATAACATGCTTCGGACCTTTTCTTCAATAGTTCTGTTCATCCGCTCAGCCAGTCCATTCAGCTGAGGTGTCTTGGGGGGCATCTTCTCTAGTCGAATCCCGGCCGCTCTGCAGTATGCATCAAATGGGCCGCAATACTCACCACCATTATCAGATCGGACCACCTTCAATTTCTTGCCAGTCTCCCTTTCAACCATCGCATGGAATTCTTTAAATGATTGGAGTACCTGGTCTTTAGTTTTCAACAAATATACCCACACTTTGCGGGAATGGTCATCAATAAATGAAACAAAGTACTGAGCTCCTCCAAGGGATCTTTCCGACATGGAGCAGACATCAGTATGGACGAGGTCAAGAATATACCTGCGTCGTCTAGGTTGATCCGGTCTCACAAAAGAAACCCGGTGCTGCTTTCCAGCTAGGCAGTGCGTGCAACTCTCCAACGCTTGGCCTTCCAACCCGGTCAATAATCCTTTCTTGTTCAGGATCTATAGCCCTTTCTCGCTCATGTGGCCGAGGCGCTTGTGCCATAGCTCCAAGCTAGGTTCATCTCGAACAGAATTGGCTTCTCCGCCATTGATCTTTCCTTGCATCACGTACAAGGAGCCTTCCTTCTTACCTCGGGCCACGACCAAGTTTCCCTTGGCCAGCTTCCATCTAACACTACCGAAGTAGTTCACTAACCCGGCATCATCAAGTTTTCCTACCGAGATTAGGTTCAAACGCATGTCAGGTACATGCCTCACATCCTTCAACACAAGTCGGCATCCGACATCTGTGGTCAGAGTCACATCACTGACACCAACAATCTTGCTGGTCACTTGATTTCCCATCTTCACGACTCCAAATTCACCACCTCGATAAGAGGAGAAAAAACCTTTGTGTGGAGTAACGTGGAAGGAGGCATCAGAGTCAACAATCCAGGTGCAGTCATCATATGCAACATTCAAATAATTATCCTCGCCAAGGAGGAATATCTCGGCATCCGGGTTGGCAGCCACCGCAGTGGTGCTCTTGTCTTCCCTCTTCTTGGGAATAATCTGATCCGGCTTCACAGAGCCGTTCTTCTCATCATTCTGCAGGGTCCAGCAGTCTGGCTTCTTATGGCCTGTCTTTCCACAGTAAAAGCACTTCAACTCATATTTCGGCTTTGACCGACCTCTGGACTTGTCTCGTCTGTCACGACCTCTACCTCGGCTTTTGCTTCTACCGCGGGAGTCGGATTTCCCTTTGTTCTCAGCAACGTTGGCCTCAGACGTACTCGAAATACCTCGTTCTCTTCTCCTGGATTCTTCGCTCAGGAGGCTGTCTGTCACGACATCCATCTTCAATTTTCCATCTGGAGTCGAGTTATTCAGGGTCACCACCAGAGTATCCCAGCTTTCTGGCAGCGAGCTCAACAGCAGCAATGCTTGCAATTCTTCATCAATTTTCATATCAGCCTTTGACAGCTGATTCACAATACCTTTGTAGGTGTTCAGGTGTTCAATCATGCTCATGCCGTCCTTGTATTCAAGCTTAACAAGTCGGCGAACCAGGTGTGCTTTGTTCCTGGGAGTTTTCTTCTGAATCATGGACTCTAATTTCGTCCACAACTCATACGCGTTCGTGAATTCGGACACGTGCTCAAAGAGGCTTTTATCAATATATTTCCTGATCGTGGCTACCGCCTTCCGACTCAGGATCTCCCACTCCTTATCTGTCTTGCCTGCCGGTCTCTCATCAAGGATAATGGGCTCATGCAAATCTTTGCAGTAGAGATGATCTTCCATCATCGGTCTCCAATATGTGAAATTATCTGCGGTCAACTTGAACATATCTCCATCATGAGTTATGCCACTGGTCTCCATCTCGTCTCCCTCAGAACCCGTCGAACTCGGGCTTTGATACCACTGTTGGGAAAACTCGGTTCCCTCAAGCTCGGCTAAGCAGCCTTTGTACGGAAGTCAATCAACAAGATCCTGATCTCGGATCTCGGCAATACCTCGGCCTGGACTTCACCAGGTCAGGCAGCACAGCGGAACAATCAAAAACGAAAAAATCAAAATAGGAGAGAGAGAAGAAGAACACAACCAGTTTTAACGTGGGAAAACCTTCTCCAATGAAGAAGTAAAATCCCACGGGACCTAGTCCAGATCAAAAATCCACTATGATGATAATGGTTACAAATAATCAAATACACCAATGTGGTGGTTAACTCAACCTCTCCAACAATGGTGATAATCAAACTACCCTAGAGATGTTTCACTCAAACTCTCTCTAGAGATCTCTCAAATACAAAGCATAAAGCTTTTGCTCAAACAATCAAATAATTCTGTCAAATTTGTTCTCTCAAATTTGACCTCTCAAATCTGTTCTCTCAAATTTGACCTCTCAAATCTGTTCTCTCAAATCTAACCTAGCCTCCACCCACAACAATGAGTATATATAGAGGAGGTGGAAATTAGGGTTAGGGTTTTTAGAAAACCCCTCAAATGGGCTTGGGCTTAGCATTGTAGGAGGAAGCCCAACAATTTTTACAAACTTTTTTGTTTACAAACTACACTAAGTACGACCGATCATACTTTAATCATGCAGTGTACGACCGGTCGTACTTAGTATAATTTGCTAAAAAAATTTGTAAACGAATCATATCTCATCTTCAGGTAAGCTAGAACGATAAGTATCAATAACTCTTCCTTCAGCACTAAATGTTGATTCTGATGTTACTATAGAGATTTTATGCCACTCTCAAAGATAGCATTGATGAGGGATCGAACTAAATCCTTCCATCATCTACTCAGCTCACATACACAAACTGAATTATCATCAATTGGTATTACAATGAATATTATTTTATTTTGTTTAAAATAAATAATATAATATAAGCTGACATGATGTTTATAGGTCTGACATATAAAAAAAAAACTTATACATGTTTTCTAAATAATTTTTTTAAAAGCACAGATTTATTCTATTTGACTATATATAATATACTGAATCTGATCTAATATAAATTAGACCTAGCGTGACTAGACCCACTTATACCCTCGCGAGCCTCATCACCTTTCTTGATGAGCATAATAACAATATTAGCAGTTACGTTCTAAAATTACATTTCTCCGACCTCTAATTCAGTAAGAACGTCCCATAATTCAGCGGTTAGAGCCGAACAGTAATCTATTTTAATGTAATAATAATTCATTCAAAAATATTATTTTAAAACAAGAGGATAACACATAAAATGAATATTATATAACCATGATGTGAATAAAGATTATATTCCAAATTTGACTTGGTTGTCGTCATGGTTTCCGTAAGTGTCGTACAATTCAGACTCCAAAATAAACAAAGGGCGCAACCCCAAGTTGAGGCGAAAAGCCAACACAGAATAAAACAAACGGGGTTGATTACAAACGGTCCCTTCACGATCGAGTGCGCGTGCGTGCCAATTGGCAATTGGGGTTTAAATTCCTTTATAGATTATAACCCAACGTGATGCACAAATCTTATTTATTGGACTAATTTTTCTTGTATTGTTCTGAAAAAACAAAAAAAAAAAAAAAATGAAGAAGAGAGAAACACAACTAGCTTCATATCTGGCGTCAGGACGAAGAACAGTCCGTACCACACGATTGTACATAAAAATAAAATACATAGCTTTGACAGTGCCCCTTTTGTCACTATTTCTTCCAAGTCCAAGCAGATCCTGGTTCATGGATCTCAATTAAAAGTAAAAGAGAAGGAATATTTTTCATCTGGTGTAAAATTAAGAAAAAAAATTATGTACAAAAATAAATAAATTAAGAAGTCTTATTTTTATCTCAATCGTTAATTTTTTATAATTTATTTTAAATTAATAATTAATTAATTATTGTAACTCAAGAATTTGTAACTGTTACCATTAGATGGACATAAAAAAAAACGTACGAATATTAACTGCCCGAGGAATACTTGCATGTATTAATTAATCATTTTGTTAATGGATTTGGTGTTTGTCATTTTAAATGACATAAATTATGTCATTTTAGGAGAGAGATAGACATAGAAAAATAGAAATCATGGGAGAGAGAAAGTAAGTAGTTTTTTTAATTTAAAATTCAAATTTTCTGTGTCTGTATCTCTCTTAAAATGACATAACTTTCTGTCATTTAAAATGACAAACACTTTTTCGTTTGTTAATACTAAAGCTGCTCCTATTTCCTGAATTATTAATTTTAATCCTTGTTAATAATTCTCTTACTGAAAATTAAAAATAAAGATAAAATCATTTATTTGTTCATTTTCATGATTTTATCTTTTAAGTTCTGCAATTTTGCTAAAAAACGGAGATTAAAATATAAGACAAAAACATAGTTTTCTTTATTTTATTTTTTAACAAATAAGTCGATTGAATTATGAATCAATTATGTTTCTATTTGAAACCATTAGTTGGTTATATTATAAATCAATTATTATCCAGAATCCCATATGTTTAATTTTTTATACATTTTAAAACTATGCTTCCGAATAGGGATATAAATATATTAGATTTATGTAAATCGTTTTGAATTTGCATATTCTATTAACGTGATATATCTTAAATTTTAGGCATGATCGGACTTTAAAAAATAATAATAAAAGATCTAACTTGATCTACTAATTTATTTAAGCTTATCAATAAATCAAAAGATAACTAAAAATTTTATTTTATTATTTAAATTTATTTAAATAATATTTTTATTTTATTTTATTTAAAACAAATATTATGACGTAAGCTATTTTATTTATAGCGCGATAAAAATTCAGCCCCAAAATAAAAAGTATTGCTAATAGGAAATAGATTATTTTATGCATGATTTAATATGATTAGGTAATGTGAGAAAATTTTAATTGTTTATAAATAAATTATTGGTGATGAAAGATGAAGGAGAAAAGGCATTAAAATAGAGGGTAAGAAAATGATAATAAATGAAGTTCCTGTGGTGGGATGAGTTACTAAGAAACCAAAGACTTACAACAAGTCAACAACAACAAAAAAATGTTTATAAAATAAAAACAAAAACAAAAGGGGTAAATGTCCCATTTTTTTTAGAGATTATATATATGGGAAATTTTCTTCTCCTTTAGAAGAAATTTTTTTATAGCAACTAATTAACACTATATCTTATAAAATATAGTTATAATTTTAAAAGTTAATTTTTTCTCTCCTTCGAAAACTGTCGACTGACATGACAGAAAGAGAAAAAATAATTTAATATTATAAATATGTCTTATTAGTAAGACACAATATTAATTGGTTGATGCAAAAAAACTTGTCTGCAGTGAAAGGAGAAGTAAGGGATCCTAAGGTCCATTTTTTCTCATGTTACATGAATTCCTGCAACCTTTTTTTAACTATGTACTTTTGGAAGCAGTGACGGACCTAAAAATTTTTATTTATGTCTGCACACTTAGGGACGGGAGTTCGGAGGCAGCTCCCCTGAATTTTTTTTAAAGTTTTAAATATATTAAAAAATAAAAGAATATAAACAAGAAAAGAAAAGAGGATCACAGAAAGGGCCTTTGAACGTAGCTTCTCTCCTTTTATTATTTTTAGAGTTAAGTACTTTTTAGGTACTCAACAAAAATTACAGGATCCAATTTAATCCTTTAGAAAAAAAGTCGAGTCGTGGTCCCTCTGAAATTCAAAATAGACCTATGTTAGTCCTTTTGAGGGATTAGCGTGGATTTTCTTTGAATTTGAGAGGGACCACAATTTCGACTAACTAGGTCTATTTTGGAATTAAGAGGGATCACGGGTCCATTTTTTTCTAAGGTATTAAATTGGACCTCATAATTTTTGTTGAGAACCCAAAAGATACTTTACTCTCTCTTTTTTTTCCAAAAAATTTATGTCTGCACTTGCATACAGTTGCACAAGTGCAAGTCTGCCTCTGCCCGAAAGTACATAGTTATAATAATATTTATTTTTTTAACTATGTACTCCGGGAGTATATAGTTAAAAAATTGTTTATGGTTTTCTTTTAATTATGTACTGCCAGAAGTACATAGTTAAAAAACGATTGCATGAATTCCTGCAACATGAAAAACACATTTCTCAAATTGCTTAAAATAACTTTATCTCTGGTTACTAAATCATAACCGTACAAAGATGGATCAACGATGATAAAGGAAGAGAGAGAAAAAGAGAATCATAACCATTAAAGGTGAATCAGTTAATATAAAGAAATAAATAAAAAAGACGTAATTTTTGGATAGACTGAGACAAATATATATGAAGCTGCTTGAAAAATATTTTTCTCATATATATATATATATATATATATATATATATATATATATATATGTTGGGTCCCCAACTTCTCCTTTCAAAGGTGAAGAGATTTTTTGTAGCAACCAAAAATAAGTGTGTTATCAGTAAGACATATTTGTAATATTACAATTGTTTTTTTCTTTTTCCATCACATCAGCCAAGAACTTATAAGGAGAAAGAAAAAAATAGTTTTTAAAATTACAATGATATCTTATTGGTAAGACATAATTATTTTTGGTTACGGGTACATTTCCCATATAAGAAAGAATATATTTATAATATATTTTTATTACAATATCTTATATTCATATCTTAATCGTTGATTTATGTCAATCTGATAGTTATAATTTATTAAAAATTAATTAATTAATAAATGTAATTCAATAAATTATAACCATTAAATTAATAAAATCAATGGTCAAAATATAATTTTATAATATTTTAAATAAAAATAAGTTATAAGTATAAGATTTCTGTTCCTATATATGTTTGTACGAATTATCTCAGCTGTAAATTTTGGCATGTGTGCTGTTTGGAAGTTAGGGTGCATTGATTGGCAACAACAGCGCATGGACGCATACGTGGGATCCAGTGCACCTAATTCATCCCATTTCAATACCGTCAATAATAATTAAACAACCAATACAGAGTCCAATAATAATAATAATAATAATAATAATAATAATAATAATGTTGATGATAATGATGATAACAATAATATTGACCATAATAATAATGATAGTGACGGTAGCGGTGATTAATAGTAAGTTCTAAGAAACTTTATTCAACTTATACGACTTGTAGATCATCTCATAGAATTCGACTATAGAACAAAGATTTTAATATTTCCATAAATTTTTTATTAATGCAATTTATGTTTTAACTATCAAGTTGAAGCATAAATTTATAAATCAAGAGACAGATTATATTAATAAAAAAATTATGCATAAAATAATTTTTTTCCCTTTAGCCCAACTTGTAAAGTAGAATAATGGCAGAGGACCGTGGCAAAGCTTCTAATGGGAAGGGGATGACAGGTGTCCTAAAAAATTCGAAGTTTCACCATATATGGACATAGCAAAGTAGTAAGAATTAATGAAATAGTACTAGACAATGGCCAAGTGGTGCAATATACTAGCTGGGATACATAGACATTGTTTGGTCTCTCAGCAAAAAGACCAGAATATTCCGTAAACAGTTAACATTTTGAAATGTGCTTCGGTTGGTTCAAAATAAATCAATATGAGCTTCAACAAGCCTAGGACTACCTTCACCCCCAGGAATTAATTTGAGTTATTTCCCAATACATTATTATTGCTGTTATTACCAGTTGATACTCTGGAAAAAGTGAGACTACAACAGTTTTCTTTCTAATTTTTCTCCCTTCTCCCTTCCAAATCATTTTTATCTACATTGCATTCAAAAATAAAGGCAAGGGCGTGACAGTAAGGATACATTTGGCAAATTAACACTTAACAGCAACATAGCTTATATTAAAATTGTTCTGGACATATTTTTAGGGTCTGCTTATTGCTTTGTGTATAATGATCTGCCACTACATCATCTGTCTCCTCTATAAACATAGCTAGTTCTCAAATTCCACGTTAATTAGTGTCCTCTTCGATCCAACAAATACTAAATCACATATTTAATAGCTACGATTGGAACTCAATTCAAGCAACAACTTCTCTGCTGCCAAAGACCATGGTTTTGGTTTTTGATTTTCAAATTCTGGTATCATATATATATTTTAAATTTAATGATTCAAGCAAACAAGAAAAGGAGGTCGTGCAAGTCTGCAACATCCTATTTTGAATAAAGTTGAAGAAAAAGCTGACGTAAAATAAACTAAGGAAAGTGTACACAAGATAATACATATATATATATATATATATATGGAGCAAGTTATATTTACAAATTTTTTTGTTTACAAACTACACTAAATACGACCGGTCATACTTTAATCATACAGTGTACGACCGGTCGTACTTAGTGTAATTTATAAAAAAAAATTGTAAATGGATCATATCCATATATATATATGTGTATGCTTTACAAGTCAGCAAATATGTCTCAGACCCAAAGATGTCCTAAAAGAACAGAGACTAGTTCCATCATGCCACATGCGTGTTTGTCTAAAAGTTTAGGGCACACTCATGTGGATCAACTCACAATCACAAACACTAAGACATGCATTAAAAACATTGTCTGCTTCTTCCACTGCCGTGCATGCGGAAGTACGTTTAGTTTTCTCTAGTCCAAAAACAGAACTTAATTTTCCCTGTTTGGTTTATGCTTAAATGTGCCAAATCGCCAATGCCATTGGGGTCCCTAAAAAGATGGGGTAGGCATCTAGTGGTTAGCTATATATCCTAATAGTATTAACGACAGCGACAGGGAATTAAACTCACCCAGCTAAGCATGTCTTCAATATTTAGGGAACATTTTTTTTATTTTCGGTGCTTAAGATTATGGCACATTGAATACGTATCACATCTCATAAAATTTTTGTCAAAAAGTTTTGGGTGGCCGGCCTAGTGGCTACCTTTTAAATGATTTTCATTTAGCACAAGATAAGGATGCGGAGTTTTTTCCCCCCACTCATGGATATCTTTTTGACGTGGTGGCTTTGTTCCACGTCAAATATTACTGCTTTATTTTATATTAAACTTAAGTACCCTTTTTAATCAGTAAGCATATCATGACCTGCAAAGAAAAGTTGTCTTCGATGGATGATTTTATTTCAGCAGTCTCTTAATTAGGTGCCGCAGAAAGGTGACGTACGTGTTTCAAAAGAATATTCCTGATCATAAGAAAAAAAATGCACCAATTTCTTATAATTCCCTCAAATTAGTTTTGTTTCTAAATACTACTGATTGAGGTGTTGTGTATAGCAACAAAAGCTTTTTAATCAAAAGTTCTGCAAGAAAAGAAGAATGGACCCTGCCATCTTCTCAAATCGCATGCATTCTCATTACAACATGATAAATTAATGGTTCCGAATACTAAGATTTACAATGCGGTTTCTGATTAAAAAACTGGAACATTCTTGGTTTGGATATAACTTTCCTATCGCAAACAAGATTTAATATTAGTTATTATCACCGAATTGGATGCTCATCCAAGAATTACATTCGAAGTTAGAACCCCATTGTTTTCCTTTGTTCATCTGTAATCTAATGTCAATATACAAAGCAATATTTCTACTTTTGGGTCTCATGTCAGCCATTCTTGAGAGCCATTTTTTCCCTCTAAATTAAAATGTTGTATTCTCTCATAAATTAGGTCACAATTAATCCACCTCTAGCTTCATATAGCTGATTCACAATTAATATATTTAATTATGTATTTGTCTTTATTTTAATATGCATATTTATACATGCTCTTGCATGTTGAATTCCTATAATTTCATCTTGAAAATGAAAAAAAAAAATTAATAAGAACCATTTTGCATTGTTTGAAAATTACTGAGACATTTTAAAATGACTTTAAACTATAAGAATCAAGTATAAGTATGGTCGACTCTGATATATAATCTCGATCCTATACATGTTATTTTGGGTTAATATGCGAATTAAAACTCTCTAGAGACTTTGGGTTTAGCTCTTCTCTATATGTTTTAATAAAATTGTCTTGTTGTCTTAGTTTGTTGATAACTAATGTGTTGTTTTTGTAGTTTTAGTTAGGATTATATTAATGTTGTGCATTAAACTTCATTTTTTTCCTCACCGTGTTTTTTTAATAAAAAATTTGAGATATGACTTCACCAAAATAAATAAATAAATAGATAGACACACTAAAAAAAGAACCATATATAGTTTCTCGAAGAAAGTAATAATTTTGACTTTAGTTTTCACATTCATTCTATTTATTCTGTCAGCCAATTTATAAATTTCGAATATTGAAAGCTTCTAAAAGGAAGGGTAGCTTATACACTACTAGAAAATGGTTTTTTTTCGACGAAAAAATTACGTCGAAAATGGTTAAAATTCCGTCGAAAATGATGTTTTTGACGGAAATGAAGCCATCGAATATATCTTTGTAGGTAACGATTTTTTCGACGAAATTACAGATTACATCGAAAAATTTCGACGAAAATTTTGATGGAATAATTTCTGTGGGAAGTTTCAACGGAAAAATAATTCCATCGAAAAGCTTATAAATGGATCATGTAATTGATGGAAATTCATGCATCCATTGTTTCTTCTAGAAAGGATGGAGCAGCCAGCCATCCAAAGAATGATTTTGTTCGTGCGGATGCTTTGATTTGAGTAAGCACACCTTCATTGAGTGCGCTACTTTCTGAGTTTTGTTAAATTATTTGATTAGCACCTTTTTGCCTACATAACTTTCTTGGTTTTAATACATTTTCTCTCTCTTTCTAAATGCATTATTCCAATGTGCTGTATAACTTAAAATTGTATCCTTGTAGCCTTTCACTTTCCGCTGGGCCCACAAAAAGTAGACAACGATTGACAACGTACTAAAATTGTATTATTTTCCCCTTTGAAATACACTACTGATTACTGAATCCTAAAACACAGTAAAACTCAATAATAGCATAATTTTTTATTTATTCTAATTATAATAGCATTCTACATATTAAAAATATAATGTGATTTCGTACGATTGTATATATATGTTCAATTAAAAATAAAATATGATTGAATTATTTCAAAAAAATTTAAACTACTGTCTACTGGGAATATTATTCCCAGAGTATTTAAGATTTTTTTTCTTCAGATAATAGATGTGTTTAGATAATTGGTGAAAAATATTTTAAGGAATAAGATATTTTAAAAAAGTTATGAAAGTTAATTTAATTTAATAATATAAGATTAAATTGTTTTGTAAGTGTGAAAATATTACAGAAAGAAAAGTATTATTTTATAATATTTGTTAAGTTTCGTAAATGAGGATAAACGAAAGCGACATTTACAAATCATATAATTATAAAATATCTTGTGTAATATATAAATATTTTTAAATTAAGGTAGAATTTTAAAAGTAAATAACTATCTAGTTTTTTCAATTATATTTAATCCGGTTTAAGTATTCTTGGATCCATATTTCCAACATTATTTTCTCTATTTCAAAACTCAAGCTCAAAACCTTAAATTAAGGGGATAATTTTTTTTGTTACTTGAACAAATAATTATTGAAAATGCCAAATCTACCTTAATTAAATTTGGTTACTTTATGTTTAGGGTCAAAATAAATTTCCGTCAACATAAACAAGCAGTCAAACATGCAACAGTGTATTTGTTTTACACAAGAAAAACGCATTAAGATTTGAGAATCTCTCCAAACATTTATCTCATGCGAAAAGCTCTTCAAACATTATATTTTAATTAATTGAAAAATTGTATTTATCCAACTTTTTCATTTATTTTAATTGGGTTGTTTTGAAAGCATCAATCTGATCATACGTTCCCCTTCAATTTATTATCTCTGCAAATAATTCTTATAATGTCAAAACTCTTCATAAGTCAACTGAAAAGTTTACGTACACAAAAACAAAAATATATAACTTACAGTTAAAAGGATATAATATAAAATTAATAATGTAGTCTTTATCTAATTATTTAAATTTTTGAGTTGAATTAATTCTTTATATAATATTATAGTCTCCGTAACCAAATAGTTACAATTTTGATTCTCATCATCCATATTTTATTAATAAATAATTAAATATTATAAAATTTCTTAACACTCGTATACATGATGGATGTATTGTGCATCCTCTAGGTCAAAGAGCTAGATAATTTTGTTTTGGTTTTGGATCTCATGACGTGTTGTTTCAAGAAAAAAAAATGAAAAAACTATAATACTCATTTATTTTTCATTGTTAAAGATCAATTTAACCCATTTGTTAGTCTCGATTTGTGAGTTAAAATCCTTTGAGCAACTAGTTTTTTTATGCATGTTTTGATGGGGCAGGTCTTGTAGCAGTCGTAGGGGAAGGGAAAGAGTGTCTGTCGTATTGGAGCAGCAACAAGACTCCAAAGTACAAACCCGTGGTGGCCATCTCAATGAATCAATATTTGGGCCTAAGACTAACTCAAATTGGGACTCTTCATTACAGGGTAAAACTTTTTTGTCTGACGAGAAGGAATAATGCCACTTGAGTGCGTGCTCCACGCATAGCCCTTTTGTAATTTTGTTGTCATGTTTTTGTGTTTTTAATGTTGTTCATATATACTTTATTATAAGTGTTCTAATAAATTACACTCAGTGTGAATAAAATCATCAATTAAACTAGAATTGGGGAGGTGCATGCCGCATCCTGATTACGATTATATGCACGCGCATAACATAAACTACATGATTCAGACAAACGCAGTTTTGCAGAAAATAGTGTTGTTTATGGAATAAAATGTCACGGCAAATCAGATGGAATCAGGCTCAAACGGGTCACTGGTCTTGAATTTAAGTGTAGTTTATCAGAATTCATAGAAGAATTAAAGTCATTACTTTTTTTCTGTAGATAGGTAAAATATTGTTCGGTATCTCATTAACAGATGGAGCTGACGGTGGACGAATAAGCTTTTCCCAACCATAGATTTGGGGCCCAAAACTAAACGCAACAAGCTAAAACATATGTATCAGTCATTGAGAAAAGACAAGGACGCAAAAAAAAAAAAAAAACTAGAGCATATCACACAACAAAAGATGAATTGACATTATTTTCACCAAAACAAACGGTAGCCAATTATCACCACCACTAGTAACTAGTCACCAGGTGGAATTTCTTCCGTTGTCAAAAAATTAAATACAATGGGAGTAAATTCTCTTATGTTAAAATTAAATTCTACATAATCTGATCAGTATTTATCTCGAAATTTTAACGTGATAATTGAGACACTGCAGTCTTGAGTGCGACACCGCAGTCTTGAGTGCGACACTGCAGTCTTGAGTGCCTTAGTGGTGATCCTTCGGATCCAGTAGTTGGTGGCAAACATAACATATCCTATGTCGGTCTTTCTGTCATCTATTATTTCGTGTGAACTGATCAATTCCTGCCCATATTAATTAAAAAAGGTCATAGAAATGTGCCAGACAGGTCACTTCGGCCACGTTTGTACATTGATTTTGTTTCTAAACAAAAATTTGGTTGCGATTTGGGTAGGGGCCGCGCGAACGCAGGCCCCCTCTGCCACAAATTATGACATAGGCTCTCCCACTTGAGGAGACCTTAGGCGGGCACCCCTCCCAAGTGCAATGGAGGTCACCAATCTAGGCCATTGGCCTTCCTGATCACCAATTGACCCCGTCCAGGTAAGTATGTTATAATGCTGCTATTTCCTCCTTATTTAAACACTCATGAGGACTCTCCTATGTATACTCTAAGCAGTGTGGTACTAAGTTGACATACTTGATTGCATCAGGTTTCTGGTATTTTGTCTCTTTGGATCGCAGAACCATGCTCTAAACAAATGGAAGGGAGTGATCCTGTGATTACATTTATCAGTTTTATGTAATTATGGTTCTGTCTAGCTAATGTATTATTTATTATGTTTTTCTTCAAAATTCTCTTTCAGTCTAATGTAAGAGTCGAGGTCTTTAATTGGCGGGAAATGATAAAAGCGGAAATCACATTGAAACGGGACTGCATGTTTTCTTTTGTCGCAGCAACCAGGGGTATTCGCGATCTGGATTGGATCGATTTTGAAAGCAAAAATTATCCGATCTAATCTCTTCGGTTTGATCATGTAATCATTCATTCGGTTTGAATTTTTTTTCAAATCCGATCTGATCAATCCAATTTTTTTCGGTTTGGATTGGATCGATTTTCGGTTTTTTGAAAAATCCTAAAATTTGTTTCATGATTATTGTGCAATAACGGGACAGTGACCAAAGTGCCACGCTTGGACAAAAAAATTACCATACTGTCACGCCAACAGTAAATTTTGTCAAAATGTCACGCGGCATAATTCGCTACACAGTGTAGCGAATTATGCATGCAAGTAATTCGCTACACAGTGTAGCGAAATATACCACGTCAGAATGCACAGAACCAAAAATGCCACATGTCAAATTTTGAGAAATTTGCTACTTAGGGTAGCGAATTTCTCAAAATTTGACATGTTGCATTTTTGGTTTTGACGTGACATATTTCGCTATACTGTGTAGCGAATTACTTGCATGCATAATTCGCTACACTGTGTAGCGAATTATGCTGCGTGGCATTTTGGAAAAATTTACTGTTGGCGTGTCAGTCTGGTAATTTTTTTGTCCAAACGTGACAAAATGGTCACTGTTCCGCAAATAACATCTTTGGTGTATATTGGCTATGTAATATATTTTTTTAAACACAAAAGCATCAGATAATATAGTGTTTTTTTTTTGGACTATAAGATATGAAGCTCTACAATCTACATAGATGAAATTTTGTTAATGAGATGTGACTAGGTTTTTTCTTGGGTTTAGTTGATGGGTTAATGGGTCTTGGGTTTAGAAATTTTGGGGCTATGATTGAAGAAAAACTCAAGTAGGTAGAGAAAAATTAATATATTGGATCGGTTTGGATTGGATCGGTTTTCATCTACCAATCCGAAAACCGATTCAATCCAATTAAAATTTGCGATTTTTAATCGATTTTTGGTTTTTCAGTTTTCGGTGTTCAGTTTATTCGGTTTTCAGTTGTTCGATTCGGCCACCGCGGTTTGAATCGGTTGATGAACACACCCAGTAGCAACAATCTTTTCCGTTTGATGAAAAAGGTAAACAGATTATGTTTGCAGTCACAGCCTGCTTTCCTCCCTCTTTTTGGCCCCGAAAACTGTACTTTTGACATTATATGTCCATTCTAATTGAATCTGCTTATATAATTACCTTTTATTCTTATGTACTTAAACTAGGTGGATGCAGATAATAATCTACTCGTGAAGAATCGGACTCACAGTTCTGTAAACTGTGGGGGTCAAATTGGAGGTGTTATTCGGCTGTTGTGCCTTGCATTATTTAGTTTATATCCTTATTTTCTTGCTGTTTTACCAAATCCGTGAGATCGCCAAAACTTTATGAAAACATAATGAGAAAAATGTGTATCATTCTAAAGGATAGAAAATTGTGTTATTTTAAGTAAAATAAATAAATAAATTATGAAAGAGAGAGTGAATGAAAAAAGTTTTAAAGATTTCAGTCTTATCTTCTATGAGAGTTAAAGGATATATAAGGTATGTCATTTGATAGATTTTTCCCAAACATAATTTCATAATGCATTCCTAACGAATTAGTTTTCCAGTGCAGAACTAGATTTTTGCTTCCCTATTGGCGCACCATTCGGTCCATTACACGGGAGAAGAGCAGTTTTTTTTTATCACAAAATAGTTTAAGGTAACATCATTGTAAATTCTATAACCGTGTTTATTTAGATTGCACAGCTTGATTGATCATCAGTGTTTTATAGAAACATGTTTTCTTGTAGCTATCAATTCACAATATCATATTTTCAACTACTTTGCATGACATCAAAAGAAAAGAAGACTGTTTTTTTATATAATAGAGAAAAGAATGTTATACTTTTTTTTTCTTTTTCCTATTAAAATATTTTATGTTAGTTTTCCTCCATGGGACGATCTCATTGCACATAATTCTAGTTTTGTTGTTTATGGCCAGACTTACCTAGAAATGCTGTGGATCTTGCACTGAGTCCAGTTGTCAGAGCTCTTGTTGATCCAGACGCTGCAATGAGGGACATAAGGAATGTGGATAGTATAAGAGGACAGTATATCTATCTTATTTACTTGTTAATTTTGATCAAAAGGCACATTACACACGACTAACCTGAATAAAGGACTCAAAAGATATCCCATTACACCCGACTCATTTGATACAAAAACCCACATTCCCACAAAGATATGATCCTTAACACAGACATAGCAGCTTATTGATACAATACCGGGTGGAAGAACAGAGTCACAATTTCACTTGGCCAAGTCGTTATGAATAGCATTTTTGGCAGTTTGAAGATCCTCGTCAAAGAACATATCCCAATGGCCATCCCACTTGATGAAGAACTGAGTGTCCTCATAGTACATCACCCTATGCACATCACCAGCAGGGGTAAACAAGTAATCACCAACCGTCAGATCGTACCTCTCCTCCTTCGTCAGATTCCAAACGCTCTTTTTCCCTTCCGTCACAACCTATTGGATGAGTGTTGCAATTTAACATTTCAATCTCTCTCTATTCAGCTTATAAACTCAAATGAGAGATATTGGATGAGTCTCATGAGCATCATTAGCAGGTTTGGTAAGAAAAGTGACTACAGCTAACGAGTCACTTTCAATGATAACTTGGTGATATTCAGTAGTCCAAGCCATCTCTAGCCCTTTTAGCACTCTCGAGAGCTCTCCTGTGTATGCCATACAACTATTAGCATATTATTTTGTTTCTTGGTTTTTACTGTTTTTCTTATTATTTTACTGTTAGTGATTGTAACTAACTAGCTGCTGAGGTGTACATTTTCATTGCTGAGTTGATTCTGTTTTGCACTTTGTGTGACCACGTGGTCACACCATTTTTCTGTTACGTTTTCTTTTGCTGAGGTTCATATATAGGTGGCCTCTTGTATTCTCTTTCACTACTTTTCAATGAAATGAGTATTCAGTTTCCAATTAGCTTTTTCTCTAATATGGTATCAGTAGTATTCCTGTTCTGATGGCTCGCGGTAATAATCGCCCACCTCCGGTTGATGCAACCTCCGCGACTTCAGGTTCATCCATCTCCATGGATGATTCCTCCAGTCCGTTTTACTTACATAACAGTGACCATCCAGGTCTTCTTTTGGTTTCAACACCTCTTTCTGGTTCTAATTACAATTCATGGAATAAGGCCATGCTCTTTGCTATGACCGCCAAAAATAAGTTGGCCTTTATTGACGGTACACTTCTCCGTCCTGCTCCCACTGAACTTTTGTTCTCTGTCTGGAATCGTTGTAATTCTATGGTTTTCTCTTGGCTTCTGCATTCGGTCACCAAGGAGATTGCTGATAGCCTCCTCTATTTCACCAATGCATATGAAGCTTGGGCAGATCTTAAGACCCGATTTTCTCAAGCGAATGGCCCTCGCATCTTCCAACTTAAACAGCGGATTTCTTCCTTGTGTCAAGGTTCCATGGATGTCAATGGTTTTTACACCAAACTCAAATCACTTTGGGATGAATTACTCGATTATGCTCCCATGCCTTCTTGCACGTGTGGAGCTCTTCGACACATTCATTCTCATCGTGAGTAGGATCACGTTTTACAGTTTCTAATTGGACTGAATGACTCATACTCTGCTTCGCGTGCTCAGATCTTGATGATAGATCCTATTCCACCACTTGCTAAGGTTTTTTCGATGATTCTGCAAGAGGAACGTCAACGCCAGTTGTCACTCTCCTTGCCTTCGCCTGCTGTTCCAGATTCGTCGCTGCTCGGATCTGTACTTGGTGCATCTCCGCTTGTTTCTTCGTCGCCGTCTACGGTGGCTGCCATCCAACGTCGTCGCCCGCTTTGTACCTATTGCAATCTTTCATGCCACACTCGTGAGAAGTGTTTCAAGTTGAATGGTTATCCACCAGGCTACACTCCAAGGCTCAACAAGTCCAGCCAATATCCTACTAAGCCAGCCCAACCCACGGCCCAGGCCCATTCCATAGTCTCAGCCTCTCCTCACCATTCCACTTTCCCCAAACCGTTCTCACCTCCCAACCCTATTCCTCCCACCTCAGATTTTCCCCTTGCATTCACCCTTTCACAATATAATCACCTAATTTCGCTTCTCCATCAGAGTTCTGCAACTTCTACTCCGTCATTATCTCTTCCGTCTACCTCATCCTCTGTCACCGATTCCCCCCCTTCGGTGGCTAGTCTCAATGGTAAGCATCCTCTCTCTTTCCCCTCTTCTTCATGGGTTTTAGACACCGGTGCTACACACCATGTTTGTGTCTCTCATGATCTCTTCTTTTCCTCTTCCTCGTCTCCTTCTTCTGTCTCATTTCCTAATGGTTCCTCGGTCAATGTATCCTCTGTGGGATCTGTTTAAATTCCTGATTCTCTCACACTTTCTAACGTTTTATGTGTTCCCTCTTTTCTTTTTAATCTCTTGTCCATCAGTGCTTTGACACAGTCTTCTTCTATCCTTGCTAATTTTTCTTCTTCTCTTTGTGTTCTTCAGGATCATGTTTCAGGAATGATGATTGGGATTGCTAAACGCCTGGGTGATCTTTACATTTTGGACACCACCAATCTTTTTTCCACTGACTCTGTTCCCCATCCCCTCTGCTTTTCTATTTCTGTTAAAAATAATGTTGTATGGCATTCGAGATTAGGTCACCTTTCTCCTTCTGTTTTAAATTCAATGAAAAGTGCTTTGGGTTTTTCTTATTACTTACCAGCTGACCACCATTGTTCTGTTTGTCCTTTGGCGAAACAAAAACGCCTTCCATTTATTTTGGATCCTAAAATTGCTGCTTCCCCCTTTGATCTTGTCCACTGTGACATTTGGGGGCCCTTCGTCTCTGTTGAAGGTTCTCGGTACTTCCTGACCTTGGTTGATGATTCAACCAGGTTTACTTGGACTTATTTCCTGAGTAACAAGTCTGATTTTTCTGTTGTTTTTCCTTCTTTTTACAATCTGATTTTTACTCAGTACAAGATTCCCATTAAGTCAATTCGTTGTGATAATGCTTCTGAATTTAATCTTTCTTTTTTCTTTTCCTCTAAAGGTATTCAGATGTTTCACTCTTGTGTCGAACGTCCCCAACAGAACTCTGTGGTAGAACGCAAACACCAACACCTCTTGAATGTTGCCCGTGCCCTCCATTTTCAATCCAAAGTTCCCCTACAGTATTGGCAAGACTGTGTCTCCACTGCTGTATATCTTATTAACCGGACCCCATCTCCTCTGCTTGATTTTAAAAACCCCTTTGAGTTACTTTGCCACAAATCACCATCTTATACACATCTCCGTACTTTTGGCTGTCTGTGTTACAGCTCAACCCTTCCCAAAACTCGCCATAAGTTCTCTCCCCGTGCTTTGCCATCCATTTTTATTGGATATCCTGCGAGTTAAAAGGGGTATAAACTTTTGGATTTAGCTTCCAATCGAATTTTTGTTAGCCGTGATGTTGTTTTCTTTGAAAATATTTTTCCCTTTGATATGAATCACACATCTTCTTCCTTCTCCACTGAATTTTCTCACCTGCCATCTGCCCCTACCAACCCTGTACAACATTCCCCATCGTCTGCTATCTCCCGACCCACACGGTTTCGGCATCCTCCAGCTCACCTATCTAACTTTATTTGTTCTTCATCTACTCATCATCCCTTATCCAAATTTATTTCTTATAACCGCTTATCCCCTTCACACACTGCATTTGTCAATTCCATCTCTTCTCACTTTGAGCCTACTACATTTTCTCAGGCTTCCCAATTGCCAGAATGGCAGCATGCCATGGCTGCTGAGATCTCCACTCTTGAAACCAATTCTACTTGGTCTGTTGTTTCTCTTCCTCCAGGAAAGAAGGCAGTTGGTTGCCGTTGGATTTATAAGCTCAAATACCATTCGGATGGCTCTCTTGAGCGTTATAAAGCTCGTTTGGTTGCTTAAGGTTTCAGCCAACAAGAAGGTATTGGTTTTTTGGAAACTTTTTCACCGGTGGCTAAAATCACAACCGTCCGTGCTCTTCTTGCTTTGGCTGCTGTGCATAATTGGTCCATTACCCAACTAGATGTCAACAATGCATTCCTCCATGGGGGCTTGTTTGAGGAGGTCTATATGACTTTACCTCTTGGGTATTCTCCTCCACTTTCTGTTTTGCCTCCGAATGCAGTTTGCAAGTTACATAAATCTTTATATGGTCTTCGTCAAGCTTCAAGGCAATGGTTTGCAAAATTTTCTGCTATTCTTTTGAATCTAGGTTTTTCTCAATCCCATTCTGATTACTCTTTATTTGTTCGTCCCACATCTAATGCTTTCATTGCAATTTTAGTTTATGTGGATGACATCATCATTGCCTCTAATAATTCTTTGAAGGTGCAGCACCTTACTGCTCTTTTGCACAGCAAGTTTAAACTGAAGAACCTTGGTGAATTAAAATATTTTTTGTGCCTCGAAGTTGCACGCAGCAAAAGAGGTATTTATGTATGCCAACGACAGTATGCTTTACAGATTCTTAATGATTCTGGTCATATGGGTTGTAAACCACGTTCTACTCCTCTTGAAGTTGGCCTCAAACTTTCTTCTAATTCTGGTGATTTACTACCTGATCCAGCAGTATACAGGCGTCTTATTGGTCGCCTCATTTACCTCACAATTACTCGGCCCGTGCACCTCATCTTCAGGTTGTTTACCGTTTACTGGGGTATGTCAAAAGCACGGTGGGACAAGGTTTGTTTTATTCCAGTACTGCTTCCCTTCAATTAAATGCATTCTGTGATGCTGACTGGGCTGCATATCCGGATAGTTGTCGGTCCATTTCTGGTTTTTGTGTATTCCTTGGTGATTCCCTCATATCATGGAAATCCAAGAAGCAACAAACCGTCTCACGTTTATCCACTGAAGCCGAATATCGTTCATGGCTCATGTTACATGTGAATTGTTGTGGCACTTTTCTCTGTTTAAGGATCTCCATTTTTTTCATCATGGTCCTGCACATCTTTTCTGTGACAATCAGTCAGCTTTACACTTGGCCGCCAATCCTATGTTCCATGAATGCACCAAGCATATTGAGATTGACTGTCACCTTGTGCGTGAACACATTCAAAAAGGGCATCTCACGACTGTCCCAGTACCTTTTTCTAAGCAACTCATTGACATTTTTACCAAGGCATTACTGCCCTCTCGGTTTTCTGTACTGTTGTCCAAGATGGGGATCTTAAATATTTACTCTCCATCTTGAGGGGGCCTATTAGCATATTATTTTGTTTCTTGGTTTTTACTGTTTTTCTTATTATTTTACTTTTAGTGATTGTAACTAACTAGGTGCTGAGGTGTACATTTTCATTGCTGAGTTGATTCTGTTTTGCACTTTGTGTGAGCACATGGTCACACCATTTTTCTGTTACGTTTTCTTTTGCTGAGGTTCATATATAGGTGGCTTCTTGTATTCTCTTTCACTACTTTTCAATGAAATGAGTATTCAGTTTCCAATTAGCTTTTTCTCTAATAACAACTCCCAATCCTCAAGGCTAGACCACTAATCCGCTGGCCTTCGGAATCCCAACATATCACTCCACAAGTTGCTCGCACTTGGTTCCCTTTGAAAGCACCATCAGTATTTATTTTAATCCACCCGTCATAGGGGGACACCACGCAACATGGATAGACACCACTCTATGCTTGGAATGGTTTGATGGTGTAGCTCCATATGCTGCATGAATTTCAGATATTGTTTGGTCCACAAGCTTATGGCAGATTTCTAAGGGAGGAGCTTGTGACCCATGTGTTTGGGCATTACGCCATTT
The DNA here is from genome assembly GCF_033153095.1 of Gastrolobium bilobum. Lineage (NCBI taxonomy): Eukaryota > Viridiplantae > Streptophyta > Magnoliopsida > Fabales > Fabaceae > Gastrolobium > Gastrolobium bilobum. The sequence continues at coordinate 148,089 of NW_026899073.1, forward strand.
CCACGGTAGCCAGCATGTGACGAAGAAGATTGTTCTCCACGGAATATTGTTTAGCAACCTTCCGCCTCTGCTTATCATTCTCCTCCAGCCAAGCCTTATGATCTGCATTAAAAAATAAGTTGCCCCAATTTGCTGGTAAGATCAAGCGCCAGAGTTGATTCATATAAGGACATCACGTAAAGCATGACAAATTGTTTCAGTCTCAATATTGTACATTGGCAAAAATCAACAGCATCTAATCTCCTTCATCTAGCATGCCATTCTCTAGTTGGGAGTCGATTGTGTATCACCTTCCACATAAAATTTTTGGCCCGTTGTGGACCTTTCCAGGTCCAAAGGTTTTTCCTAATTTTCTTTGGGAAGTCCACCAAACCCATCTTTAATCAGAAAGAAAGGGTTCCTCTCTATCTCTGTTCTGCATGTCATATGATATTTAGAGAAATGCAGACTTGGGACTCAAACATGTGATATGAGGGGAAGAAGACATTGTGTTTACCACTAAGTTAATGCCTTATGTTGGCCTACATTTTTGAATTGTTTTATTTATTACATATTTTATTATTAATTTAATTTAACCAATTCGATGAGTGGCTTTGTTACGATCCAATTACAAAATATGGAACTTGAGGGAAACATAAGGTTCTAGTATGGGATTTATATGAACTTTGAGTTCTCCTACCTCATGAGTCAGCTTTTGGAGTGAGGCTCTCATAAGATTCGTATCAATTGGTATCAGAGTCTTCTACTATAGCGCAAAGCCTCTGTAGAGCATGGTGTGGTATGAGACTTGAGTTCCACATCGGAAATATAAGGTTGTGGTATGAGATTTATATGGATTTTGGACTCTCCGACCGGTTCGTGTCAGACTCATAGATGGATTGATATCTCGACAGAGTCAATGATGTCTGAATTTAATAACATTGCATACTATGACTTGAGAGGGAGGGGGTTTGTTCCAGCGCAAAGCGGAAAGGTGCGTATTGGAGCGTGCGCGCTTGGTTGCAATTTTGCTTTGTACTGAAGTATATGGTGAACGGTCTTCTGGCCTTTTGTGTTGGAGCCACATGAGTCATGATTCATGAATATGATTACTGAATTAGGTGTCTCACAAGTCAGAAGCCAACCCCTTAACAAGGGGAAAACTAAGCAATGCCCCTCTTGACGGGATGACCATTCAACGAGAATCATCACAATATCAAAATTATTAATGAGGGTCATACTCATCCACCTAAAATCATCACCAAAAAATAACACGATTTCATATGTCTATCGGATTTTATGGTTCTCTGAAAAAGGACAATTTCATATGTATACCAGATTAAATCTTCAGTATTTTTATTCTCGTTGATAAGTAAGTACGTACTGATGATAAAGAGATCAACAAATTTTTGTTACTCAAAAGGTATTTGATTGAGAAACAACATTTATAGACATAAGATTTGAATTGAAAGACATTAATTGCTATGAGCATGGATAGCAGTATAATTGGCAAGAGAAATATATGGTACAAGAAAGAGAGTAGTCGAGTGTACAAATAACAACAACAAAAATTGCAGAACAATTCAAAGTTGAAATCCTGTAAAAAGAATATTAACAATCAACAATTAAATATTTAGAGTCCAAGACTCCAAGCATATAGCAACAAAGAGAAGCCACCTGCAGCATTACTCCCACAAGACCTTGTTGATGAAGAGCTAGAGGTTCTCCCACAGTCACTGCTCTCCTCTGCCCATTGCATCACGCTACAATCCGAAGACAACCTCTTTCTCATTAACCTCTTCTCTACTCCCACCATTTCTGGCCATACGGTGCCGTCTCCTACTTGAAAAACAAAAACACCGTGGCCGTTATTACCGTTGTTATCGTTGTTGCTGTTAACCACCCAACTCAACACGTCCCAATAGAACTCTACTTGGATGCCATCGATGAAGATTTTCTCGTACCCTCTGAATTTCCATGCCAGCCTCTTCACGACCAAACGAGTTTGACCATCCACTTTCACTCTCAACACACCTCCATCGCACTCAATCTCTATTTCGTGTTTGGAACCCATGAACACTGCCCGTGATATGTAACTCCTCTTGCTTCCAAACACGTGTTCTCTCCTCGACAGAAGAACTTGACTTTGGTGGGTTGTGGTGGTGGTGGTGGCATCATCAAGCTTGGTGTGGCGCCGAGTCAAATCGTGGAGAAGGTCACCAAGAAAGAATTGGAGCTTGCCATTGTAAGAGATTGCTAAGTAGAAGCATGACTCTGGCTCCGCCGAGTTTTGAATGAATTCTGCCTGGTTCAAGTTCCAGAGGAGCTTGATTTTCTGGAAATGGTGATGGTGGAGGATTGATTTTGAGCAGTGTGGTGTTCTGAAGAAGGAGAAGGTTGATGGGTTCAGAGAAATGGTGATGGAAAATATATCTGCGGCGTGGATGGTTAAGGAGTGAGAGAAAAGTGTTCTTGACCAACTGAGGGTGAGATAAGTGGGCGAGTTGCAGAGTTGAGTTTGGTATATGCAAGTTACCACATTCTGGGGAACTTGAGAGCAACCCATCCTGCTTGATGGTGTGTTGGGTTGGCTGAAACAAGTTCCGATCATGTTAGGAAGAGGGAGAAACCGAGAAAGAGAAGAAACTAGTTAATGTTTGATTAGCTTGGGGTTTTTATTTTTAGCTTTGGTGTGGATGAGAAATGGAGCTATAGAGAGACAGGACAGGAGGAGCGTGTGGGTTCTTGGTTTTGTCTAAGAACACAAGAGAAGGGAAAATTCTAACTTGTAAGCATGGTTTGAGATTGACAGGCGGGGTTGTTAAATTTTCTTTTTAAGAAATAAATGTTCAATTTTATGGATGTTTTGGAGGGTTGTGTTGTGTTGTGTTCCTTTCTTTTTTAGGTGAGATGTTAACGGAATTCTAGTGCTTTGCATCATTCAATGATGAAAACACAAGGCTTCCATCGCTACAATCATCAACTCCAGTTGTAGTGCCTTTAGCAGACTAATCATTGGTTCATGTTTTGCTTCCTTGATTTGCGCCTTTGACAAAGCTATAATGGGAAAATATTTCTTATATGCTTGTGAGCTGGGTTGCACTCAAACTTTCCAAGTCATTACAATCAGAACAAGTGACTTTGTGGTTTTTTTTGCACATAGAAATGGCCTTTCCAAAATTCTTTTCCTCTGTCAATCATCTTAAAAGGGAATTGAAGATGGGCCCAGAAGAAAGAAGTGGCTTAACCCCTTCTCTTTCTCTCAGCCGAAAAACACTTTCTATGATGCAATTTTTTAGCAAAAGCTAATATTTATCGGGAATAATACTCTCCATGTTATTTGAGAAAAAAAAATTTATATACCCACAAATTAAAGGTGGAACCTCACTCTATATTTTTTTTCTCTCCCCTATGCTCTCTCCTCTAATTTGTATTTATACCTGTTTATGTTTATAAATTTTTATTTTTAAATTGTTGATTAACTATATAAATTATATTATTTTTAAAATGATCCAAATTGTATATATGTTTTTTTTAGGCTTTAATGTTTTTACAGTGAATGTAGATAAGTTATCTACATTCGCTCTCAAAACGACATCATTTTGAATTGAAAAATTAAAAAATTATGATAAGAAAAACTATTATAACCCTAAAATAAATTATAATTACGAAAATATCTTGATTTCCATCTCAGAACGACGTCGTTTTGAGCTCAATGTAAATAAGTTATCTACACTAGAAAAAGCTAACCTTTTTTTTATAAAATGTAAAACTACCATTTCTTGTTTTTTCCAATGAGTTCTCAACAGCTTAATTTGATACGAGAAAATAAAGCCTACAGAGTTTAAAGGGAAACAAAGCCATTATTCACTACCAATACTATTCGTTCAAGTAGCTTGTTCGGTTGTTCCTCCTAACCATAATTGGGTAATTGATCAAACAGTGGATAATTGATCAAACAAGTGGATAATTGATCAAACAAGTGGATATAAACTAATTTATCACTAACAATACTATCGCCACATACGGTGGAGCTATTTGTTGAGTATGGTTCATATTTTATATATAGATGACCGATTTTCTTTCGTTAGGTCAACTTAGATCTCATTTAATTTTTTCTTATAAATTAAGTAACTTATAATGAGTATCAGTGATGCTAATATAATATAGACAAGCTATATGTAATTTATTTTGGGTGAATCAATATAAATCATCGTATTCAATTTCTCTTTTTTTTTTTTTTTTTCCAATCTGTGTGTCGATTTCCGGCACTATCTACTACCATTAACTCATTCTAATTTGGGCAATGGAATTAGGTTACATGGTTGAGGTTCGAGGTGGTCACCCACTTAGTAATAAGCAGGTGTTCCTCCATCGTTAGGTTCGATTTCGAACCTCCTTGTTCACAGCACCAAGAAACGTTAGATGGTTGAGGACTGCGTGAGGATAACAGCGCTCTTGTTCTTGACTTGGTTTCTATTTCTAATGGTTGTTCCAAATTTTCATTTCTAATGGTTGAGCTACCCTTTCTTTTAGAGCCCTACCCCCCCAACTTCGATATTTTTAATGAGATGATACAATGTTGAGATTAAATACCCATCATAAAGACCAGGGGGCTTGTTTCGTGGTGGGGTTGTATCCCCTTATCCCTTTCCCTTTCAGCTTACACACATGAAACATATTCAACAAAAGTAATGCTTTCCAGTCTAATTTTCTAATCAAGGGCTCTGCCCCACCGGATATAAACCCAATTTTTAGGTGTGAAAAATTTACTGGGATAACTTCTATTATTTAATTATTATTTGAGATGCAATTGGATAGGATGATATACCTACAGCATCAAATTCAATCCCCCCCAAATGTTAACATTTTAATTGCAATATGGTTCATTGCACGTTCAAGTCCACAAGCATTCTGAACTGCATCCCTAACAGGCTGCAATTTACTGGTGTGTGTATATGTCCCCCCACCCACTTCTTCAAGTTGACTAAATTCAATATGCCACCCCATGAGGAGTCTTCCTTTTCTTTATAAAGGCATTATTCTGAAAAGCTAGATTTACATAACTAAGTAATATTTGCACATATATTTGAAAAGAGCCATCATGGTTCTTCCTCTGGTGTATTGAATCGTCAGATCATTTCAGGAAAGCATCTGATTATTCAATTTGTATGACGCGAATGCCATTAGATGGCTGTGGAGAGAAGAATAACAACGAATAGAAGTGCAGCCAGTCCCACGAACATAAAGATAGCAAAACAAGCCTTCCATAGTGAAATCCTTGACATAAAACTAAACGGTTGAACCTGCTAGCTCACAAAACAGAATCAACTAATCAAGTGAAAGGAGGACCGAGTGAAGGGATGCAGAGATACCATGTTAACACATACATAGTAAATACCAATAAACAAAGTACATACATACCTCCACCTGACTTCTGTTTGCATCATCTGACTGCTGCAAACAGAAAACAAGAGGATCACACACCATTAGACCTTTAAAACCATAAAAAATTTAATGTCAGTGGTTATAATTTCTAAACTAGAAAAAAAACTTACCAGAAGAGGTTTCAGCAACTCTGATTGACCTTGGGAGTATGAGGTTTGCAACTGATCTGCAAATGAATTTAGGTAAACTATAACAACCACCAAAACTGATCCCATTAGTTGAGATCAGCTACATGGATCAATTAACGCTATTGGAATCTATGAAAAAACAAATTTCTAGTAAAACCATTTAGAAAAACAAGATGCCTTTTAACTCCTTAACTATAGCCCAAGGGTTTATATTCAAATGATGAGTAACGTACATCTGATTAGCATGCATATTTTAATTTCTGACTTCAACGGGGTGGAGGACAAAGGGAATAATCATTGGATCTGATTACAGTATTGAACTGACTGAGCTCTAAAATCCTTGCATTCCGGATTGAAGCAGGTTAGTTAGATGACATAGAGGGGCTTGATGATTCAGAAACAATATTTAGCAATCTTAAAGCTACTATTACTCACAAAAAGTGTAAAGTCGCATGAATGATGGACATGTTTCCTTTGAAAATTGTTGGATGAAATGATAAATTTTTACCTTGGTCATAAAATTCAGGGCTAACGTTGTATTCTTTGCTACCAGTAGCAGAAACATTTCTTGGCCTGAACAGAAGTAGAAGTGCAAATACTGAAAGGTGAACCTATCTGTCAAAATCAATGGACTGAATAATGATGACATAATCATTCATTTTCAGCTATTATTTTGAGTCATAAAAAGTAGATGGAGCTATAAAACAATGGCATTTTACCCTGTTCTACCATCAAATATTCTGCCTTTTCCTTTTAAATTATACTAGGATTTGCTGATTATTATAGTGGATAGATATTATCTTGAGAAGACTTGCTTTCCCAAAGCCTCACTTTTCAGCAAAAGGAGCTTTTCAATGATGTCTATATCTCACAAACACAACACTGCTAAGTTGAAATCGTAGCATGTAATCAAGGAAACAGTTTGCAGGCTTTGAAGCTGCACAAATATACTGAAATCTCATACTCATCCTTTACATGTATGAATAGAAATTGAAACGAGTTAAGACAGAGTTTACCTGTTTGGGCATGGTAATGCATAAAGAGAGCGAGCCAAAGTTCTGGTTCTTAGCTGGATATCAGAAAGCATTGTCCAACGGAAATCCAGATCTTCATGTGTTCTGTAATAAATTCGCTGAAGATATAGATTACTTACTGAAGCAAATCAAACTTAATTATTAGCGAAGGAAATGTTAATTAGTAATTGATTTTTTTGTTTAGGAAAAGAAACCCGAATAGAGAGATAGAGAGAGAGAGATATACAATATGGGTTTAGTGGGTGGGTTGCGTAGAAGCGATTCAAGGCGATCGAGCTTCACTCCAAGCTCCAATAGTTTGGATCGAGCAGAGTTTACGACACTCACACTCACACTCAAACTCGTGTGATTAATTCTGCTCTCTAAGTCCTCCACCCATTGCGAGGCCTCTTCAGCTTCTCTAAGCCACGCATCCATTATCAGATTCACGCATATTTTTCAACTCACGAGTGCTAAGTAGTAACTAACAACAAACACAGTGTCACGTGTCAGTGAGTGTCTCACTATCACTATCCTAAACCTTCCTCTGCACTGCCGAAAACAAAACAACATAGTGCCAGTGTCTTGCGTCTTGTGTTTTATTAGAACAAATCTTCGGGGGTGCATAGGTGGGTACAATTTTTTATTTTTTATTTTTCCTAATTGTGTAAAGTTTTTTCCCATTTAAATTCAGTCTTTAATTTTTAATTTTATTTAAGTTCTAAAAATGTTTTTTTTTTCCTATTTCAAAAAAAAATGTTTTTTCCTATTACAAAAAAAAATGTTTTTTTAATAGGATGTAAAAAAATACATTTAATGCGGATTTGGATCTTTTTGTATAAAAATATGAAAAAATGTTCATGTGTTGACATTATTTGAACACAACTATTCATTTAAAAATTATATATTTTTTTCTCTTATCTTATTATTAATAAATAGTTATGATCAAATATTTATTTTTTCCCGTGCAAGAATTCAAATCCCATGCACCGAAGATTTGTTCATTTTATTCGGAGTTTTTGCCGCTTCGCCTGACAAAACCCAGAGGTTAACAAGATATTTTAACATACTTTTTTTTTTAATACAGATATTTTAACATACTTTGTCCAATAATAGAAATTGTTTTGTCCAAATTTTCTAATTCCGCGATGTTTTTTTTTTTTTTTAAACCAATTCCGCAATGTCTTTCCTTTTATTTCACAATAAAAAAATGACGTGCTTTATTTAAAACCAAAAATAAAATTTTTAAAAATTGCATTCATTTGTGTTCACTCATTCATATCTTTATGTAAAGAGATGATCTATTTTGATATTTAATTTGTATTTGTTTAAGATTATCATTTTAAAAATAAATATTAGAATTCGGTTGAAAAATAAGGTAAAAAGAGTATGAGCGGATACCCGTATTTTTAACAAGAGATTTAGTTAAGCTGTAACTTCAACTCAATCTCAAAATTAGTACTAGGGCTTTGTTTTTTTTTCATTTAATATGAGACGAGAAGTTTTGTACTGACACATATTTCAGATAGATTCTACTATCAAGAAATTAAAAAAATAAAATAAAATCAAAGCACATAAATCAATGCATATAGGACAGGAGAAATATTTTCTCCCGAAAATATTTGTCCAATAATATATCTCTCTCTCTGATAATGGAAAGTATCATCAGCTTAAGATAAGTGCAATTTATCATTTTTTTTATATTGAAAATAAGCGAGAGAACTAAAAAGGAAGAAACAGGAGAACTAACAAACGAATTCCTTTAGATTTTATTTATTTATTTATTTTTTAACTACGGGATTTCAGAGGGTTATCAAACAAGTATGCATAATTTCTTTTACTTTTCTGCTTGCACACTTTTGTTCCGATAATTGCATTCCGCCCGTTCAATTATGGTAAGTTAGGTAAAATAGTTTCTTTAGATGAAGAAAAACAAAACAAAACAAAACTGTTTTGCTAAGCAACCATTTTCTCTTTACTAAAAGAACTTTCCGAGTACTCATACATACACATGTTGACGGTCAAGTCTTGTAAATATCACAAGTCAATTATTAAGACATAAACTCTTATTGTTTATCAAAAATTTATTAAACTATAGCATTTCTTATTTTTTAAAAATCAAACCTCATAACATTTAAATGCAATTAGCACTTCAAAGATTTTAAAAAATAAATAACTAACTTAAAACTATTGATATGAACCAATATTGGAGCCATAAAATATCCAATGATACCATAATCCAACACAAGCTAAAAGTCCAAAATAAATACTTAACCAAAAGAAAATGCGTAGGAAATGTATAAGCAAAATCCGACAAGCTATTTTTTAACACAGATAGCTGGACTCTAATAGTTTAGACCCATCAAATCTCCCCGGTGACAAAGACAAGTTTTTAGCTAAACCTCAATAATATACTTTACTTGGAGGCATTACACATTGAAACTAGGTTAAAAAAAGCCATGCAAACAATTCAATCAACAAAGCTTTCAAAACTTAGATACAAGCATTTTATACTTGAGCATTGGAGTGTTTAGTAAGTATCTAACCTCCGTTATTCCGTCGAAAATTATTACAAGATTTTTTCAACGAAATTTCATTCATTTTCTGTCAAAATTTTTGGACGGAATTTGTTTTCTATCGAAAATTATTACAAGATTTTTCAACGAAATTTCATTCATTTTCCGTCAAAAATTTTCTACAAAAATAATATCCGTAAATTTTTTTCGACTGAATCGCTAATTCCGTCGAAAAATTCATTACCAACGAAGAGATACTCGACGGCTACATTTCCGTCGATAATTTCATCGGAAACTTCATTTTCGAAATAATTTTTCTGTCGAAAAAATAGCATTTTTTAGTAGTGCAAGACAACTTCAATAATCCAATCTCGTGCAATAGATCTGTTGAGAAATATAGTCTCACATTAGTTGTATGTGAGGTTTATAAGGCATTGGGCACTCCTACCCTTTGAGCTAGCTTTTGGGGTGGTGACCTCAAGGTTCTTAACATGGTATCAAAGCGTTCAAAATCTCATCGCCTCCCACTTTCTTTGTAGTGGAATTTCCACTTGTAGGTGGGTTTGTATGTTGTCCATCCTTCAAGCCCAGTAAGCTCTCGTATGAGGGGCGTGTTGAGAAATATAGTCTCACATTGGTTGTATGGGCAATTACTGAGAGGTTTATAAGGCCTTGAACACTCCCACCTTTTAAGCTAACTTTTGAGGTGGTGACGTCAAGATTCTTAACAAGATCATTGATAACGAGGGTTTCACCACATTAAAACTCCTCCAATTTGAATCGGGCTTAACTACATGTGATTTGCCCAAGTTCTTGTGATCAGATCGACAATAATTATATTACTGTTAAATTGTGCATATTTCTTTTTTCCCCTAAATGAGAGTATTCATAGTGGTATCGTTAAGAATAATTTTTTGATTCAAAAGTGGTGGTTTAAAAAAACTTTTCTTAAATTTATATCTCTAGGATTCAAAGAGCTAATATAATAAAAAGGTTTCACTTGGAGATTTAATTTAATTTTACCTCAACCAACTATTATTAAGTTAATTGTTTATGTATTTCAAATATTAAAGCAAAATTATAATTCATGCTTACCAATTAATGAAATATTGAAGTCAAAATTGGTCATTACGTAATTAGTAAAAAAAAATTAAATCCTCCTCACTAAGGATTTTAATTATTAAATGAAGAAAGTATTGATGTTTGTTATACTCTTAAAATATCAACTTTTTTTAATTCTTTTTTATTAAACATAAAAAGGATAATTAAGAATGTGTTTTAAAAAGGGATTTGATGTTTCTTCTCCTAAATGCCATTATTTTCGATTTTGAAAAAAAAATGTAGAATATTTTTTTTAAATTATATTATAATAGAAAAGTAAATTTTTTAAAATACCTTGTATTTTTTCAAACCTTTATTACAAAAAAAAATAAAAAAAATTCCCTTTGAAAAAATATGCAACGTTACTCTTTGTATAAATGGTCACAAGTAAAATCAATTGAAATAGAATACGAAAAGCCGTGTCAAATATTTTGTTTAACCAGCATTTGGAATCAAATCAAGATATGGAGACCAACTCACTCACACGGAAGATCCTCAAAACCAACTTGTATGCTGTTTCATTTGAATTTAGTGCTGGCATCGATGAGTGAGTGGGGGAGGGAGGGAGTTAGGTGATGTTACTTATATACTTTTTTTAATATAAAAAACACATAATTATCGAAGATTTTCAACTTTTTTTCACAAAAAATAAAATAAAAAATTCAGCCACTCATTTTTTAATATTTCTATAAGGAATTTTTTTCTTAAAAAAAATTATCCACAACTAATACATTCGGACGAACATTGTCCCTCTACGTGCAACTAGCTCAACCGGAGGAGGATCCTTTTGCTTTGTCTTTGGTGGTGTAATTCTGATGTCCGTTTTCACTTTTCAGTACGCTAGTCAATTCAATGTCCTTCTTCCTTTTCCTCCCTTTCGCTTTTTCTTCTTCTTGTTCTCATTAATTTTTTTTTTATATTCTTTCACTAAACAAAAGAAAATCATAATTAATTTTTACAAATATGTATTATCTAAATTAATGGATAAGTTGAAAAATTATAAAAACTCTTATAAACTACACTGTACACCATGAATAATATATATTAAAACAGTATAATTATTCATGATATATAATGTAATTTATAAAAATTTATAAATATAACCTGCTAAATTAAACAATGACATAATTTCTATATACTTAAGCTTATAGGCCTCTTCATTATACCTTTAATAAAATAAAATAATAAATTAATAAACAGAAAAAAAAAATTGAAATTAATGCAGATAAGTTATCTGCATTTACTTCTAAAACGACGTCGTTTTGAGATTGAAAGATTAGAAAATTATAATTATAAAGACTATAATGACCTTGAAATAAATTAAAATTATAAAGGGTTCATTTTTTCTGCAGTTACTGCAGATAAGTTATCTGCAGTAAGCCCAATACGACATCGTTTTGGGACGGAAATCATGATATTTTGTAATTTTAATTTATTTCAGGATTATAATAGTCTTTATATTTATAATTTTTTAAGATTTCAATACCAAAACGACATCGTTTTGAGAATAAATACAGATAATTTATCTGCATTAACTGCTGAAACATTAATTTTTGTTCCAAAACGACATCGTATTGGGCTTACTGTAATAATGACAGAAAAAGTGAACCCATTAATAAAAATGATTATATTTTATTTAAAATTAATATTTTTAAAAAAAATTAAATAACTGAAGCTGGAATCTATATGGCAACGTGGTAACATTTATTACTATGAAAGACGAGGTATGTTACGCATGTATACTCCTCTGTCCTTGGTCATTCATGTGTGAGATGGTGCTTGCATTTGCACGAGCTTGTGGGATCCACGTCCTAGGAACCGTTCCTGAGTCCTATAACATGCACTTTCCCCAACTTTAACTCCATGAAGAAAAATAAATAAAAATAAAAATAAAATCATAAATACACCCAAGAGAGAATACATTGATTGGCATTGACAGTGAAAGAAGTTTGCTTTTTTTGTCTGCTTCTCTCAGATCTGAGCTGTTTTACTCCTTACATTCCCCGAACTTGTCTTGAATTAACACTCTCTTCTCTCAATTTGGATTCATGGGTTCTAACTCTAACACAGTAACACCCCATTTCCATATTCATTTGAATTTCTCTAACCATGTCTGAGATGGGTCTTGCTGTGTCTCTGATCAAGTTAAGGTAAGGTTCTGTCATAAATTCGTTTCTGTTAAGTTCTGTCTTGTTCCTCAGTGAGTGTTTTTGTCCACTGCAAAATTGGGCACCATATGTTTGTTGAAATATTCGAAGAGAAAAAGCTTTGGAATTGAATTTAATTGAAGCTGCTTTTGCGGGGGAAAAATAAAAAATAAATAAAGAATGAAGGATTTTCCTTCTTGTTTTGGTGAAAATGGAGTTCAAGTAGCTGATTCTTCGTCTTCGAGCGCCAGTAAAACTGCCCAGAATCTGGTTAATTGTGTTTATCAATGCCGGATACGTGGTAGATCGTGCATGATTACTGTCACGTGGAGTAAAAATTTGATGGGGCAAGGCCTCAGCGTTGGGATTGACGACTCTTCGAGTCAATGTCTTTGTAAGGTGGATATCAAACCATGGGTGTTCTCCAAGAGGAAAGGTTGTAAGAGTCTAGAGGGGTATTCTTGTAAAGTTGATGTATGTTGGGACCTTTCTTCGGCTAAATTTGGTTCTGGGCCTGAACCACTGGAGGGATTTTATGTAGGAGTTGTTGTAGATCGACAAATGGTTCTTCTTCTGGGGGATTTGAGGAAAGAAGCTTTCAAGAAGACCAATGCCATCCCTTTACCCTCCAATGCTGTTTTAGTTGCCAAGAAAGAACATATTTTTGGTAAGAAGTTGTATGCTACCAAGGTTGTATTTTGTGACAATGGTCGAATTCACGATCTTGTGATTGAATGTGACACTACAAGTGCTAGTGATCCGTGCCTTATCATTCGCATAGACAGCAAAACTGTGATGCAAGTGAAGCGATTGAGGTGGAAGTTCAGGGGAAATCATACTATCCTGGTAGATGGCCTTGCCGTAGAAGTTTTCTGGGATGTCCATAATTGGCTCTTTGGTACATCTCTTGCAAATGCTGTCTTTATGTTCAGGACAAGCCTCTCCGCTGATAAGTTGTGGTCTAGCCAAACCCTCTCCGAAGCAAATCAGTTGCAGAGTTCTTTCTCTCAGAGATTTTCTGAGACCAAATTGCAGGGTCTTGGTTTCTCGCTTATTTTGTATGCTTGGAAGAACGTGTAGAGATGCAGAAATGCATCATATAGACCTCTTAGTGAGTTTTGATTTTTCAACAATGTGATTAAAATACTGTTGATTAAAAAATGAGTCATTTTGTTTCTCTCATTCCCCATGTTAAATTCATACTCTCAATTTAGCTGAGCTATTTGAACAGATCGGAGACAATATTTTCCAAATCGCTGTAAATTTGTCTTCAAGTATTAATTTTGTGGTCCATATTACTAAAACTACAAAGTTTGAAGTTTGTTTCCTGTGTTATTCAAGCACATCTTTATTCTCCTTTAATTAGTCAGTTTATGCCTATAATTCCCAGTTGTTGTCATATAGTTTAACTCATAGCATTGAGAATTCATTTTATCAAATATGTAAGGCTACAACTCCAAACTGGTAATGTCCAGTTATTACGAAGGTACAACAAATATTTTTAGCAAAAAAGTGTATTAAGCATAGGGGAGCTGAGGTTGAAGATGAAGATCACCAAATTACAATGAATGTCATTGTTCTTTCTTTCTTTTTTAATAACCATTTGAGACTTTCTTCTATGCTTCGTGGAACTGAGATGGTGAAGCTATCATCAGGCTATGGAAGATTAGTACTTGTATTATGCACTATGTAAGGCGCATGGATATGAATATTCCCTGCCTTAAATAGAATTGCCTACTCTGATGCCTGATAATGATTAGCAAATTGGGTATGTGACTTTGGCCAATTATATATTTACATATTAGTAGGTCAGATATCATTTTACTTTACTCTCTGAAGACGATTGCCAGTCTGCCATGGCTTGTGAATCATTGTTGTCTCTGCAAAAACTTTCTGCTGCTGAACCTGATGGGATATCCTCTGCTCATCATGACCTCTAATGTAAGTCACAACTCCCTGTAACAATGCTCTGCTGTTCAATGATGTTACCATTAGACCTGTCATAGCCAAATCACCAATATTTATCTCTTTTTAGCCCTGTAGCTTATTTGTTGTATGATTAAGTGATACAATTGTCTGTCATTCTTTTCATACTCCAGCACAAGCTGTAACTCTCACACTCCTGCATAGTCTTTTTTATGCTGTTAATCTTTTTAGCATATAGGTATTTTGTTTTGATTCCCTTATCCCTGAAATCATAAATGAAATCTGTTCAGGAAATTTCACCTGGACGTAGTGAGAGATTGTGTTTGAGCTTCCATGGACGGAGATCAAATGGTAGTAGCCGGCGGCTTCTCCGTGTGTTTGGGAAAGAGGGGATGATGTACCCGTAGATATTGTAACACTCAAATCAGTATGTGAATTAGATAGAATGTGTGAAGTTAGAAGCATACATCTCCCCTGAATGAGGGAGAAGCCCCTTGCCTATGTATGGCGACATGGAGTGTTGGCTTTGCTATAGTTGTTGAGATGTGATTAAGGGGCCATGGATTTGGGGGATTTCCTTACAAGAGTTGTTATTTGGTTTAATATTTACTGATTGTGCCATCTTTGACTTGTAGTGGAGGGGAGTGGGCAAAGGGCTTATGTGGGGGCCAGGGACTAATCCAGAACAAAATCTAACACGTACATGTATACATGTGTATGTACTTATACTCCTAAGGGTTGTCATCCGTATCTATCCCTGTTTCGATCGTTCGGGGCTATCTCCAAATTTTGATACCCTTGAGAGTCTTTTTAAATACCTGTTGTTTGCGGAGAATTCCTTATTATGGTTTCCAATTATCTAGCCAAGTATTTCCTGTTAACTCCCACAGTCCCACTTATCAGTCTGCTCTTCATACTATGTTCTTGGTAACTTAGAATGTAGTTTTCATGTATATATATATATATATCTATCCTATTTTTTAATCCTTCATTTAGCAGAAAGTGATTGCACAAATCAGATGTATATAATTTCAGATAGCATTATCCACTTATCCTTGCTTTAGGAGTACAATTCCCAAGGATGAAGTTCATGAACCACTGACCTCAACTGTGCAGTCAAAATGGATGACTGCAAGGTAATAAGATGGAGCAATGTAAAATCACTACATCATATTAGTCTCAGAAAAAAATTGGTGATTGCCTTGAAAGTTTGCTGCCGATGTTCTGCTTGTGGAATAGGATTTCTGTAAATAACATTATATATATCTTTGCATTTATGTCTCTTTAAACAAAAACTTAAGTTATTAGGTGAAGACAAATGAATGGCTTCTATATTTATGTTTTTAACACCAGTACGTTGAGCAAATAGAATATAACTAGGGAAATCTGAAGTGATAAAAACAAACGGAATTTTTGCCATTCTAAGATTTGATCACTGACTGTAAGATTACAAGTCTTGTGTTTGTCCTGTTTGGTGGTAATAAATGAGAAATATTTGTTTCCCGTCATAAACAAGTTGCTGACTTGCTGGGACTCGTGTATTTTACAAAAGTTTACAGGCCTTGTTAATGAAGTTATTACAGGTTGCATGTTCCAGTTTTCCATTTCAAGACTTGAAGAATTCATGTGATGCAAAGAAGTTTTGTGTTTTTTATTTTTACTTTCTGGATAGAATTACCCCAACTCGAGAAAGGGAAGGATATTTATGAACACGGAAGGATTAAGACTAGGAGCACAGTTATTTATGACAGAGTACTGATTTTGGGATTAAGACTAGGAGCACAATTTTAGGATATTTGACATGACACTTATATGAAGTCATTTTTATTGACATTGACATGAATGCATTAGTTTTGGGATTTCAGGCGTATTTTACGTATAGGTTGTACATGACCCCCATTCTCTCCCTCGGCTAACTTAATGATACCAGTAGCTGTAATTAAACACTAACTCTACTCCTGTTTTTGTTTTTGAGGGCTAACAAACAATTTATGCTTCTATTTCCTTCACTGAGTAGAGTATGGGGGCATGCCTAATCCCAGGTGATCACTAATTAACCTGACTATAATTGGGCTTTCATTTAGTTTTTATGAATTATGAGCATTTCAGTTTAAACAACGGCGTTTCAGCGCAACATTTAGTTGTCACCCAAAGAGAAAGGGTAATATTATAGTGTAAGATATAATACCTTTGCCTCTTTCTTAAAAAAGTTCATGAACATTATTACAAGTGCCCTAGAAATGGAATTGTCAAGAGTACTAGTTGACCAAAAGTAATGGCATTTTTTTAAGTAAAAAAAGGACTGCTCTGCACCCTAGATAACGAGATCATTTTTTATACGACGAGTGTATAGGGCTAAAAAATTATAAATATGTAGTCGTTTTGAAAATAATTATGAAAATATAGCACCTAAACACGTCCATATGAGATGTGTTCAAATGGAGAGAGACACGCCCAAGATGGGCGTGAGCTACAGGGAAAACACGCCCACATGGGGCGTGACCAAGAGGAGAGAGACACGCCCATTAGGGGCGTGACCTATCAGGAAGACACGATCACATTGGACGTGTTCCAGCGGAAGGTCCTGCCCATTCTGGGCGTGAGTGACCCAACTGCAGCCTATTTAAACACTCACCCCTCTACACACTCTTCACAACTCTTCTCCCTCATTATTCTTAAACTCCCACATTCTTTCGCAGTTGTTTATTTGTAGTTTGCACTTGTTTATTGATATTTTGCACTTTTTTACTCATATTTCGTTTTATCTTATTATTTTTTAATTTTAAAGAATAAGTTTGAATTCTAATACTATTCGTGTTGTTCTATATTTTAACGGTAGGAAAGAGAAAGGTCGTCGTGGTGTTGTTTATGTAGGGGAGAAAAGGTCATCACGTATTAAACGGAACTCAACGGTTGTTGAGCTGCATCAGAAAATACGCCAAAAATTATGTCTTCAAGACAATCAATCAATCACTCTAGTCACGACAAGATTATCGCAACGTGAACAATACATTAGTTTGCAAGTGATCGATGACGAAGACATCGATATGGTAATGGAAGAGTTCTTGAACCAGTCTAGAAATAATTTCTTAGAGTTGTAGAAGATGAACATGACCCCTACCTGGGTTATGGATGAGGACTATGAGGAAGATGATGAGGAAAATATTGCTTTGGAGGATCGTCTTCTTGCAGAGGATGCGAGTGCATCGGACAACGACGAAGAATGTGGCAGGTCGGGTACTCAACTTTAACCATGGCATGATTTGAGGGAGTCTCGTATCGTAGTACATCATGACACAATCTCGAGTCAAGTACCAAATATACCTGAAGGTATGCTATGTAACAACTATTCATGTTTGCGTGCTGCGATTTTTGCTTAAGAAAATAATTCAAGTTTATTATTATTATTACGTAGTACATGCAGACGATGTACTTGTTGCTCCTTTTTGGTCTGAAATTCCACATTACATATATATTGATTGGGATTTTTCGAGTGAGGCACAATCATGTACGCAGAGTTCGGGTTCAATCCAGGGTCCACGGCAATTGGGGGAAAAGTTGTTTGTTAACTAGCAATTTACATCCAAAAAAGAGGCTTAAATGGCAATCAAGCGCAACCTCATGAAGGAGCATCAAGAAGCAATTGTGGTTGAGAGCACGCCTACAAAGTTAAACATGAAATGTTGTGCGCATGTCCAAGGTTGCCCATGGAGGATCAGGGTAATTAAACCAACGTATGGTGAAAATTGGAAGGTAACGAAATAGGGTGGGGATCACAATTGCTTGAATGACCATAATTCTCAAGATCATCGACAACTTGATTCTGACGTTATTGCATCACTTGTAGTAGGTATGTTATTTCAAAGTATGAAGCTGATTACAAAATTTGGTTGATATACCTGTAGTTCTGTCTGTTAATGTATATATCCGTCTTTTGTTTGTCAGAGATGATAAAAAAAGAACCATCAGTGTCCTTTGCGCTGATCCAGGAGAGGATAACTCATTCTTATGGTTTCAAAATTTCATATAGAAAGGCATGGTATGCGAAGCAGAAAGCCATGGAAATGTTGTACGGTGATTGGGAAGAATCATATGCATATTTATCCAGGTGGTGTGAATATATGCTTCGTTTTTCACCAGGTTCCTTTTACAATATTCAAACAAAGGATTGTTTTGTTGGTGGGCAGTTGGTCCCGGGAAAACGCGTATTTCTTCGTTGTTTCTGGACTTTCAGACAATGTTGTGAGGCATTTAATTTTTGCAAACCAATGATATAAATTGATGGCACTTATCTATACGGAAAATATAAGGGAAAGTTGTTGATTGCCACGGCTCAAGATGGTAATAATGAATGTCTGCCAATAGCATTTGCCGTTGTTGAGGGTGAGACAATGGAGGCTTGGTCATACTTCCTTGCCAATCTTTGTCTGCACGTTACACAAGCGCAGAATATATGTCTAATTTCAGACCGGCATGCTAGCATATTATCGCCTGTAGAGAATAATTCTGCTTGGCTGCCACCCCATGCGTTTCATGTGTATTGCATTCGAAATATTGCTAGCAATTTTAATCAACGGTTTAGAAATGACAAATTGAAAGCGGCCATGATGAATATAGGTATGTTGCACAGTCAAATTCATCAATTTTGACATGTATTTTTCCGTTAATCGTCAATTGTGTTATTTTTTTTAATGTTGGCAGGGTATACTTTTTGCATGATGGATTTTGAGAAAGTGCTTGCACGATTTCGTGGCATAAGCACTCAGGTTGCGGATTGGATTGATGCCATCCCAAAGGAAAAGTGGTCGCGCGCACATGACCTTGAGGGATGAAGATATGGGCATATGACAACAGACCTGTCAGAATCCATAAACAGGGTGTTAAAGGGGGCAAGAAACATGCCCATTACTGGACTGGTAAAATTTACATATAGTAGATTGGTCCAATATTGCGTGGAAAGGGGTCAATCGACTTCTAGACAAGTTTTATCTGGTCATACTTATTGCAAAAATGTGATTGAATATGTTTGTTCCCGATCTGTCACACAGTAGCCACGAGCCTAATAGCCGCAAAATATGTGCCCTGGTGTAACGCATTACCTCATCAGGATAGTGTGCAACTAGGCCCCAATCAGTATATATTCTATCTACGTATGAAATACGTAGATCGTCATCGTGAATGTCTGTGCCTGCAACAGGGGCAGTCCTAAAAACATGCTGACACACAGCGGTCCAATCCAACGCTGTAGGTCCGGTAACTGCCTGCCCGTTAGTAGGCAAACCAAGTATACCAGCCACGTCCTGTAATGTGATTTTCATCTCTCCTTGCGTCATGTGAAACGTATGTGTCTCTGGTCTCCACCGTTCAACCAAAGCACTGATCAGGGCGGTATCGATCTGAAAGAAAAACAACAATTATAGAAAGTTCAGTAATGGTAATTTCATTAAGTAATTTAAAAATTACATACCGGAATATGACTCGTACGGGCCACGTGAATGAAACCAGCCTGTGTCAGATAGTCAGCGACGATGTCTTATATATCATCATGATGGGGTCCCCCCTGAAGTTTCCCGCGCCTCGTCTTTAACTCCCTTACCTTATCCTCATTCCACACAAGCTGTGAAACGTGAGTGCGTTGTGTCCTATTACGAAGTACCTCCCACCTATATGGTCCAGGAAGTACATGCATACAAGGATCAGATGACTCAGTATCACCATCGGATCCAGAGCGCAGCGACTCTGACGAAGACGAATGGGCAATAATACAATACTAGTACAAATGAAAAATTATACACAAATTACTAATGATATTATATTAAATTACACTAAATGAGATTTAATTGCACGTTTTTAAATAGCATTTAATTGAATTGAATTAAGTTATATTAATTTCAATTACATTAACATCAATAAAACTAAATTAAAGAACATTACATTATTGTAATTTATATTTAAATAGATTAAATATTTTAAAATAAATTTAAATTAATATTGCCTACTCTATTATTGTTTTACAAACTTTAATTACAATGTAGTTAATTGAAAGGTCAATATGTTTGCAAGTGTCATTCATATAAAATTATTAATTGTCTCTAACTAATTTATAAGTCTCTTACTAATTCCTAAGTGTGTAACTAATTCCTAGCACCAGGATATACCAATTTATAAGTAACTAACTAATTTGTCTGTCCTATCTAATTCCTAATTCACTAATCATTATCTTATATAGGTCACTAATATTTTTCTAACCTACTAACAATAATCTAAGTCACTAATAACTATCATATATTTATTGATATTAATAAAAAATATAAATAATAAATAAGGACTTACATGAGAGAGACAGAGCTTCGCTGCACAAAATACTCCAGAAGAAATATAGAGAGAAGTTGGAGGAGTGGTTTAGAGAGAGGAAGTGAATGATGAAATGAGAAAAAGGTGAAAAATGAGGTCTTTATAGACCAGGGAGGTCACGCCCCTGTTGGGCGTGTCTCTCTCCTGGTCACGCTTATCTTGGGCGTGTTTTCCAAGTAGGTCACGCCTCACATGGCCATGTCTCTCTCCATTGAAACACGTCTCATGTGGACGTATTTAAATGTTATATTTTCATAATTATTTTCGAAACGACTCTATATTCATAATTTTTTATTAAAAAATAATAAATTAATTTTTTTGACGAATGTATCATGCATCTTCAATTCAAAAGATGACACTTGTTTTTAAAAAAATATTTTTCTCTTCAAATTTTTTTACTTTTTAAGTAGGAGAAGATTTGTTTGGACGGGAGACCACAAAAAGCTGCAATTTGTACGTGTACGCGGGTAACACTTTTGAACCTGAATAATGCATGTGAACGTGTTCAACTTACTTTTAGTACTTCAAGCCCCGTATGTGTCAAAATGTCCTCGTTGCGTCCTTAGCGTTTCCGACAAACTCACCATGCCTTCGGTGTCGTACGGCTTTTCAACTATATATGGTCAAGTATAAGTTGAGTTTGTGGCATTGCTTCACTAAAGCAGTAACCCGTTTAGGGACGGAAAATTTAAGGTGCTTTTGATAGATGAAAAAATTTTGTGCCCGGAAATTATGATTATTAAGAGGAGAAGAAGATTATATTTATAATTTATTTTTATTTACAATCTCTTATAATTATATCTTAATTGTTGATTTTCGTCAATCAACGGTTATTATTTTAATAAATTAAATTTATTAATTAATTATTAATTCATAATAAATAATAATTGTTGATTGACGAAAATCAATAATTAAGATATGATTGTAAGAAGTTATAAATAAAAATAAGTTATAAATATAACTTTCTTCTTAAGAATATGATGAGAAAGTGAATTTCTCAAGAACGTGACTAAAAAATTATTTGATAGATTAAAATATTATCAAAATTATTAATTCAAAATCACTAAATTGAGTCTTCGGTTGAGAACATTTGGGGTACAAGGACGATATTAGTGTCACAACTACTGTGATAAATAAAATAAAATTATGACATTTGGATCAAAGAATTCTCATATTATATAAAAGAATTTCTTTTCCTACACATACAACAAACACGTAGGTTCCACTGATTTTTTTTTCTTTTATTTTTTCAATGGGACCCATATATTTTTTTTTGTATATAGGAGAAATTTTTTTTGAGAAGTCTTCAACCCTATATTTGATCATAAATCATAAGGTTTCACAAAGTTGAAAATTGAATGTACCCCATTACTGGAGAGAAAAAAAAAAACAGAAAAAAATAAATTACTGATATGAGAGTTATGTTATTTTTGATTTTTTTTATGCGACCATGCGAGAATAACATTACATGATCTTTAATTTGAATTAAACATAAAGTTTGTATAACAATAATCTAAAAAGATTATTAATAATCATATAAAAAAAATTAGAATAGTAATGTCATCATTTTTTTTCCCTTTAAATATTGGTTGTTGATAATTTGATATATGAATTTGTAAGAATATAAGTGGGTCAGACAATTTATCAAAGGCCTACGGCCTTGTCTATGTCACGTCATGCCAAACCTAATATAGTTAATAAAATAAAGCAATTTTATTTTTTTAAAGAAATTATTTAAAAAATAGAAAATAAACTTATTTTTACAAGGCTTGGCCTATAAACTTACAAATTATCCTATATAATATTGTCATATTTTTCTAATTCTTAATAGGTATTTAATATTTGATAGGATTAAATAGGTCTCCTCTAGGTTTTTTATTATTAAATATATATTTTTTCTAATTATTGACAAGTCTTTAAGATTTGATAGTGTTAAATAGGTCTAAGCTAGGTTCTTTAGTTTTAAATACAGACAATATCATAATATTTTACATGATTTTATCTATTTATGTCAAAATCTAATCTTAGCCCGTTTCATTTACACCCTTGTCTAGTCTAACACAAGGAATTTATCTAATTACTAAAAAATGTATTTCGTCTTAAGAATCATTCGAGAAATAATTCAGTCTCTCGTTGAAGTGATAAGTAAAAATAGAATATATATATATATATATCCTGCCCATTAATGATCCTAAGTCAAAGGAATCGATTTGTATCAATAAATATGGTCATAGCCGTATAATTTAGTTATTTGGTACTAACCTCCATTTTATGTACAGAAAATAGAATTTGACACCAAATGGTGGTAGTTGGAGCTGATCAGGTGGGGTGAGAATATGTGTTTGAATTTCCTCAGTACTATTTTTGGGAGGAATTTAAAGTCTTAATCTTAGACTCGCCTCAAATCAAATTAGTTGCGAAGCAATGAATCGATTGAAATATTAAAAAAAAAAAAAAATTGTCAGTGGGTTGACCTCAAGAGCAACTTTATGATTTAGGAAGTAGGCCCGCACAAGAATCTCTCCAATATCAACTAACGTTGAGCTGGCGAACACGTTAACAAATTAAGATATTATCATTCAAGGGCATCGAATGCCAAGAGCCGTAAGCTACAATGCAAGCTCAGCCAGCCTAATAATAGGACAAATTTTGGGCGCTCCTAGTAGATACATCCCTCCTAAAAATGAAAAAAAGTGGGGATCAGAGGAAAAAAAAGGTAAAGTGTTGGAATAATCGGATAAAAAATTTCCCATTTAAAAAAAATAAAAATATCGAATTCGGTACTTTCCTAGCATTAAAAAAAAAAATCCCTAATAATAGTCTCAAACAATTTGGCTGCTTGGTCATTGTTACAGCCCGCACGTCTGACAATTTTCAAACTCGTAGGCGACACCTCGAATTTGATTAGGCCTCTCGTGGTTCTTGCGTTTCCTAAAATTGAGCATATCTCATTACGGGAATATATACTCTGATACTCCTTTAGTGAAACTAGATAAAAGTAAAAAATTTTATTGGTTTCTCAATATATTCTCCGGCCGACACTCGAAGACTAATCCTTTTGAGGCGGAAGATCACATTAAGTGGATAAACCTCTCTTAACAAAGCCTTCTCCATATAACACGGTCAAGAATTGAACTCCTGTCAGCATGCTTAAGAAGTCCAACTATCTACCAACTGTACTAGACTTTGTTGGTAATAAAAATAAAATTTAGATGACATTAATAAGTATAAAAATAAGTAGAATAAGTGCAATTAAGTTTGTAATTTTATCGACATTAGGAGTGATGTGCTAAAACGAGAATAATGAAAATATTTTCCCTAAAAATGCTACACTCATTCAACCAAGACAGTTGCAAACAAGGGGAATAAAAGGGGAAAGAGACATTCAAGAGGAGACCAGACAAAGTCAGCACGCGTTGAAAGATGTTAAAAACAGGGTTCAACGGGATGTGACATTCAGCAATGTCAAAGAAAGAGAAGACAGAGCAAACTTTGCAGCCCCAATCCACATCATTTCATTTCAAGAAAAGAGAAAAGGCTCTCCCAAACCCCATGACCGGCATACATTCACAGAACGACGGGGCGCATCTTTAAAGCATAATGTTACTATTTATGTTAAATGAAACCCAAAAGAAAAATATTAAAAAGAAACAAAAATCTTTTAACTTAATGTGTATAGCCACACAAAAAAAGTAAAAGGATGTCAAAACAAATTATACCCGATCTTATGCATGAGGAAAGTTCTGACAACATTTTTAGATCCACGGGGCAATCGAAACTTTACATGTCTCTAAATAAATACTCACTACCGAAGGTAAAATGCAGAACAATATGAATTTTCATTTTAATATTAAGAAGAAAATGACGGGAATTCTAAATATGTCGATTCAAGCTGGCAACAATCTAAGAAAATGTCAAAAAGTGGCTAAATAACAAAAGTCTTAAGGAAATGCAGCATCATGATGACAACGTTAAACTCTTTAAGGCAGTTGTAAGTTGAGGAAGCTTGTCAGGAGCTCTCTGCTTGTAATCTTTCTCCAATACTTTGGCTGCCAGAGATTGTACTTGTGATCCTTCTCTGTCTTCCTTGCTCTTCCCTTTTGTAATCTGTGCAATAGCAGAGGTGCACTGGAGAGGAGCAAAACTCAATTTTAAGGCACATAAATGAATAGTTTTGAAAAGGAGAATCCAAAAATCCGTAGTTGTTAAGAAAAAAATCAACCATCTACGAAGGAAAATCTGAAATCTACAAAAGCAGAACTAAAAGATGACTTTCATTGAAACCACTAAAACCTAGGTTCAACCATCTTCTGAATCATATCTCATTATAATGGGATATGATTTTCAATTTCGTATCAGTTGGAGATTTTGATGAATAGATGGAGTATTTAATGGGATGTTGAGTGATAATTGTAAACCTAATCTTGATACATATACTAGAATAATTACTACTTTTCTCATGTTTGATGTTTGATGAGATGTTAAGGCAAGGAGTTGTGCCTTCTACGGGGACTATAACTTCATTCATCAAACATTTATGTAGCTATGGTCCACCATATGCTGCTTTGATGATTTACAAGAAGACAAGAAAATTAGGGTGTTTGATCTCAATGGATGCTTACAAGATACTGATCATGCGTCTTTCTAAGTTTGGAAAATGTGGAACATTGTTAAGAGTCTGGCAGGAGATGCAAGAATGTGGGTATAGTTCTGATGTTGAAGTATATAGTATATCATCTGTGGTCTTTGTAACATAGGGACACATGAACTTGCAGGACCACATAAACAAACACTCAGACGGAAGATAGGGAGAAAGAGCTCACCAAGCATACACCAAAGAGTGCTCTAGTATTCTTGCCTCCGGTCAAGTCAATAGCAGATGCATAGTATTTCTTGGCAGTCTGGACATTTTCTAATCCACCAAGTGTATAAAGTACCTGGCAATACCATGAGTCAATATAATGTTCTAGTGCAATAAAAGTAAGACCCTTGCTCGTTAACTCCCATACATACACCCCTAGCATGCAATGTTCTGTGCCGTGCTGTTATCAGGGGCAAAGAAACAAGAGAGAGGGAGACAGATTTCATTTGATTTGATTATAATAAATTAATCACAGTTCATAAAGAAGTTACTTACATTAGCATAGCCTAAGTGGTGTAGTGGAACAGTAGGTTGAGATAATAACAACTCCTCGTAGCAAAATGCTGCTTGTTTATACCTAACAGGAAGACAGATAGCAAAAAATAAACAAATGCGGCTAAATAACTAGCAACATGAATAAATTCCTATAATAACTTTTTCAGAGAAGAGAAACAATATAATAAAAATCTTACATTTGCAGGGAGACATATATTTCGGCAAGTTCTCTCCATGCATCATGATCTGCCATGAATCTGTTAAAATGAGAAAAAGAGATCAGATACATGTTCTTCTTTCTGACGTAAGCCAGAAACAACATTTTCCTTTTCATCTTTAATTTTGGAAGGGAAAAAAGCAACTTTAACAGCTGCCTCACATTTCAAGATATTTATTAAGCCATTCAATAGCCCCAGAAATGTTGCCTTGTGCCTTTGCCATAGCCACCCGCCTCTTATGGATGGTCTGCACAACAGAGCCAAAAAGAAAATAACTTAAGCTTTTGGTTTTCTTTACCCAAGCAAACTAACCAAACTTGGGGTAAAACTGAAGGAACATAATGCATCAAATTGAAGTGACACAACATGACAAAGAAGAAGTTACTATTATAAGATTTTTGTTTCATCACATAGAGTAACTGAGCAACTAACTGACTGTCCCCCCTCCCTCTTTTTTTTGTTTCCCCATAAGGTTAAGCGAGTTTACTTGATCAAGAGGATTATCCTCCAAAAGGCTTGTGTAAGCCTTTTCTGCTAATTCCCAGGACCCTTTTGCTTCAAGCAACATAGCCTCCAGCTTGCCTGTAATAATAAGTTACCACAAATCAATTTTTTTCTAGGGGAACCAAGAACATGCATATGGACAGACAAACTTATTTGGATAACTACTTACGAATGTGTTTACATAACATCCCTCTTGAAATAATGAAATGCAAATCATCCAAGTTAGTCATCCCCTAATCTAAGTTTGCTCCAAGAGAACCAGAACTGGGCAATGACAATCAGGGCAGGGCATGCAATTGCTTGTGTTTTGGGACAAGAAAACATTGCAGTTAGCATGTGTTGGAAAAATTATCACGTAACTCTAGAAGTATTAAATGTAAGGGGTCAAGTCAGAAAAATAGTGCTGCCAGATCAAACATTGCAGTGTCAAAAGAAATTGTTTCCTAGCACAGCAGTGACTCATAGATAGGAGCATAGGAAGCATAGATGCATCAAGGGTGCAATTAAAAGGCATATGTCACCAAATAAGACTAATTTAGCCAGAGTAATGCTACTACAGAACTGTTGCATTTGCAACTAAGCAGAACAGTACAAGTGAGCTCTATCTGAGTTCAGGTGGTGCCACTTAATTTTTTTTTACCTTTTACATATGGAGTCACGTGTAAAGTCAGTCAAATGGCAGTTGTGTAGATAGTGCTATTCACTTAACTAACTAAAATCCAAAACATGGAAAGACATAGATTATTAGAAAGTACGAACTTACCAACTCTTTTACTCTCTGGGAATCTCTTCCGAAGAACCTTTGTACAATCCTGATAAAGAAGCAAATTATTATCAACTTCAAGACCTAAAATCTTAAACTGGCAGGTTTATCATCATATATGAAGGAGACTAGAGCAGAAAATCCTCAATTCCAGTAATATAAATATTGAAAAGAAGTTTTTGTATATTGATATTGAATAAATTACATGAGTAAGTATTTATACAAGAAAGAATCGCTAAGAATGACTAAGCGATGACTAATCAATCCTATCACAATCCTAATCACAATCAATTCTAATCAATCACAATTAATCCTAATCAATCATAATCAATCCTAATCAATCATAATCAATCCTAATTAATAGGAAATAAAAACGGAAACATGTTTGAATTCTAATTTTCTACACTCCCCCTCAAGTTGGGAGGTAAATATTGATCATTCCCAACTTGCCAATCAAGTCTTCGAATGCTGGACGGTGTAGGCCCTTGGTAAGGACATCTGCCGTTTGCTCTTTGGTTGGAACATATATCAAATGCACACTTCCATCATCTAATTTTTCTTTGATGAAGTGACGATCAACTTCCACGTGCTTTGTTCGATCATGATGCACAGGATTTTGAGCAATGCTAACAGCTGCCTTGTTGTCACAATATAGTTTTATTGGTAGGGAATATGAAATCTTCAACTCTTGAAGAAGTCTTCTCAACCAGATTCCTTCACAAACTCCATGAGCTAAAGCTCGAAATTCTGCTTCAGCACTACTTCTTGCAACCACTGTTTGCTTTTTGCTTCTCCAAGTAACAAGATTTCCCCACACATAGGTGCAATAGCCTGAGGTAGATCTTCTGTCTACTGATGAGCCTGCCCAATCTGCATCAGTGTAGATTTCAATTGTCCTTTTATACCCCTTTTTAAAGAATAATCCTCTTCCTGGAGTATTCTTGAGGTATCTAAGCACCCTATAGACTGCACTAAGATGCTTCTCCTTGGGTGAGTGCATGAATTGACTAATCATACTCACCGCAAAGGCAATGTCAGGACGCGTATGAGATAAGTAGATTAGTTTACCAACCAATCGCTGATATTGTTCTTTATCCACCTCATTTCCATCTTCAATACCTAACTTGGTATTAGGTTCCACAGGTGTCTCAGCAGGTTTACACCCTAACATTCCTGTTTCCAACAAAAGATCTAGAACATATTTCTTTTGTGTTAAAGTGATACCTGTTTTGCTCCTAGCAACTTCCATACCAAGGAAATATTTGAGAGTGCCAAGGTCTTTGAGTTCAAATTGAGCTGCTAGAAATTTCTTCAAGGTGTTCAATTCCTCAATATCATCACCTGTAAGAATTATATCATCTACATATACAATAAGAATAGCAATTTTACCATCCTTAGAGTGTTTGTGGAAGAGAGTATGATCAGTCTGTGCTTGAATGAAGCCTCTTCTTTTGACTGCTTGTGTGAATTTGTCGAACCATTCTCTGGGAGACTGTTTCAATCCATATAGAGACTTTTTTAGTTTACACACTGATCCATTTCCCTTTTCAAAACCAGGTGGAGGATCCATATAGACTTCTTCATGTAAGTCACCATTTAGGAATGCATTCTTCACATCTAACTGTTGCAGAGGCCAATCTAGATTGGCAGCAAGAGATAAGAGAACTCGGATGGTATTGACTTTAGCAACCGGAGCAAAAGTCTCATGATAATCTATCCCATGAGTCTGAGTGAAACCCTTTGCAACCAATCTTGCCTTGTATCTGTTGATGCTATTATCTGCATTGAATTTTATTGTAAACACCCATTTGCATCCTACTGCCTTTTTTCCTTTGGGTAGGGTCACTATCTCCCAAGTTCCATTTCTTTCTAAAGCATTCATTTCTTCAAAGACAGCATCCCTCCATTTTTTATCATTGAGAGCCTCATGTATATTTCTCGGTATCTTTGTACTATCCAACATAGTATTGAAAGCACGAAACCCTGGGGACAACTTTCCATATGAAATATGATTAGAAATAGGATGAGTAGTACAGATCGAGTACCTTTTCTGAGAGCAATGGGCAAGTGTAGATCATTTTCACCATGACACTCAAGTATTGGGGTGCTGGAACTAGAACATGGTTCAGAATCCTGGCAGTGTAGAGGCTCTGGGTTATTCACACTTTGAGGAGGCTTTCGCCTGCTATAGACTTGTCCCCATTTTGAGGAGGCTCCTGATGGTGAGGATTCTGTAGCTCCCCCTGTTTCTAAAAGTAGAGGTAATACTGTGGCATTAATAGGTTCCCATGACTGATCTTCATCTACTCCTATAGACTCCCCCTGAAGAGAAGTCGAGGGGAAGAAAGGGTCATTCTCAGAAAAAGTGACATCCATAGAGACAAAGACCTTACGAAGAGAGGGTGAATAACACTTATAGCCACGTTGAGTAGGAGAATAACCAATAAAGACACACTGGAGAGACTTAGGATCAAGCTTAGACCGTTGATGGGAGGGAATATGGACAAATACAACACAACCAAATAACTTGAGAGGTAAGGAGGAGACACCTCGGAAGGAAGGGAAGATACGAACAAGACTAGAAAGAGGAGACTGAAATTTCAGAATGCGAGATGGCATTCGATTTATCAGATACGAGGCAGTGAGAACTGCCTCTCCCCAAAGATATTTAGGAACACTCGTGGTAAACATAAGAGCCCGAGCAACTTCAAGGAGATGTCGGTTTTTTCTTTCCGCAACTCCGTTTTGTTGGGGTGTGTCAGGACACGAGCTTTGGTGAAGGATGCCATGTTGGGAAAGATATTCTCCAAGAATAGAGTTAAAATACTCTTTGCCATTATCTGTACGAAGAATTTGTATAGCAACTTGGAATTGGGTTTGAACCATGGCATGAAATTTTTTAAACACGGATGCAGCATCGGACTTATCCTTTAGAAGATACACCCAACAAACTCGAGAATGGTCATCAATGAAGGTAATGAACCATCGAGTACCTGAAATATTTTTAACACGGGCTGGACCCCATATGTCGCTATGAATTAAGGAAAATGGGGAAGAGTCATGGTGAACTTTAGAAGGATAATGAGCACGAGTATGCTTGGCAAGTTGACAAATATCACAAGAAAACAAACTTGGACTTTTATTAATAAATAAGTTTGGCAACAACTTCTGAAGATAAATAAAATTTGGATGGCCTAGCCTACGATGCCACAACATAACATCATTACATGAATCAAAAGGAAACATAGAGTTTTTTTCTACGAAAACAGCTTCATGAGTCACATCCTCCTCAAAGTAGTAAAGTCCACCATCCTCTCTAGCACTGCCAATCATCCTCTCCGAGTCCTGTTCCTGAAAAACACAACCATGTGGAAAGAATTTAGCAAAGCAATGCAACTCAGAGGTGAGCTTGCTAATGGAAATGAGATTACAAGTCAGAGAAGGAACATAAAGAACTGATGTCAAAGTAATCAGCTCAGAAAGTTTAATGGTGCCGTGTCCAGCAATCTGGGAAAAACTGCCATCGGCGATCTTGACCCGAGAAGGTTCAGAATATGGAGTGTATGAACAAAACAAGCCAAGATTACCTGTCATATGATCAGAGGCTCCAGAATCAAGGATCCAATGATTTTGACTATCAACATGGAAAGTTGTACCTTGCTGGACCACATGACTAGTGGCCTTAGGAGGTTGCTCGTGGTAATAAAAAGAGTGTTTTGAGGAAGCCATGAATAAAAAGAGAAGGGTTGACCGTTGATGAAAAATCAAGTTTTGTAAACTTTTGATCTGACCTCTGGAACAGGAAGGGGAGAAGCCGGCGAGAAGGTCTGTGCAAGTCGCGACGGAAAAAAAAACGTCTGGAAGGCGGCGCGTGCAGCGGCTGACGGCGATGGGTCCAGCGGCGGTCGACTCGTCGGATCCTTCTGAGTCGAATGGTCACCTCACTTTTTTGATCGGAGGTCAGTAAACTAGGTTTCTGTGTTGGACAGATTCAAGGCAGTGTTTAGGAGGTGTTTGACGGTGATGGAAGTGTTTGGATGGTTATTTCAGATTTGAATTAGGGTAGGAACGAACCCGCTCTGATACCATATTGAAAAGAAGTTTTTGTATATTGATATTGAATAAATTACATGAGTGAGTATTTATACAAGAAAGAATCGCTAAGAATGACTAAGCGATGACTAATCAATCCTATCACAATCCTAATCACAATCAATTCTAATCAATCACAATTAATCCTAATCAATCATAATCAATCCTAATCAATCATAATCAATCCTAATTAATAGGAAATAAAAACGGAAACATGTTTGAATTCTAATTTTCTACAATAAATAACATAATTGACAATGTAAAAGGGACCAAAATAGGGCTCAAACTTAGCAAATGATATAATAGCCAGAAAATGATTTGCTTACAAGCTAAATTATGTAGTACAAGTATTATGATGCATTAAAACAAAATTATTCAAGTTTGTAATTCCTTTTAAAACTCATGACCAACCATCTAACACAAGCATCACCAGCATCTCCATAACAGAAGTGTCAAGTGAGTACAGATAGAGTCAGATAAGGAAAAAAAAAAAGTTTCAAATATTTCAAATTAATAACCAGGAAAACTAGAACCACCAAACATAAGATTCCTGAAGTAGCCAGCATTACAAGCGAATTTCATACAGACATATATATATCCAAATAAAGGGTAGGATTTTACAATTTGTTGTATACGTCATCATGACACGTGAAAGAAACTAATCGAAAAACACAAGATCAATTTAGATCAAAACCTTGGCAAAGTCAAGACAGTGACAATCCATAGCTGCAATTGCAACCTGCTCATACAAAGTCCACTCTGCATCGAGAAACAAGCAATCAATAGATAAAAGTTCAATTCAATAAAAGTAAGTATAGTTAATAAAACTAGGTCACTGTAGTAAGTAAGGGAATAAGCAATACCTTCGGGGCCGAGAGTGGATCTCCGTTTGGGGTCGTTCAAGATGGACAAGCCATGCTTCATGACTTTCTCTGGACGACGAACCTTCAGCTTCCTAACAAGGCAGAGGTACTCCCAGGCTCCTCCTCCGCCATTATCGACCTGATTTTCTAACCTATTCAATTGAGTCTCCTCTGTCTTCGTAACCATCTTTCCCCAATTCACAGATTCGATCCAATTCGATTCTGAGGGTTGACGGGTTTTCGATCTGTTTTTTATTGGAACTATAAACTTTGTGCGCCACACGCACACAAAGGTACAACAAATACACTAGAATCGCACATTCGCACTTCCTCACTTCCACTTGAGGTTCCGCCTCTCGAAAATAAATAAATAATTAAGGGGAAGGATATTGTAATAGCTATGTTGTGTTAATGTTATTATTAATGAATCTCATCGTTAGATCATTTATTTAATTCAACGGTTATATTTATTTTCATCTGGTCATGATTTAGGGTTTAGGGAATGATATTGTAACAATCAAATTGTGTTATTATCATATTACTACCAATCAATCTCACCGTTAGATCGCTTAGGTTGATCTAACGGTTATATTTCTGGTCATGATTTCTCAAATTTAATACTTTATATTTATTTTCATCTTTGTATGGTTATGATTTTTCATATTTAATGCTTTCACTTTAAATATGAAGAATCATAATCATACAAAGATGAAAATAAATATAACCGTTGGATCAACATAAGCGATCAAACGGTGAGATTGATTGGTAGTAACATGATAGTAACACAACTTGATTGTCACAATATCATTCTCCAAATTTGTCGAACACTCGAAGGTTAATTAAGAAAATTTGTATACTGGTACAAAATTCAAACTTTTAAGGATTATACAATAACTTGGGCTATTTGACCATTTTACTCTCATTAATTAATTAATAATCATTTTGCCCCTGATTCGAAACTATCTACCAATCTGCCCCTCTTTAATCGACTACCTTGCATTTTTAATCGACTAAATGGTTGTTGGGAGATTTAATCGACTAAATCTTCTTGGCTTTTTCACCCTTTTGCCCCTTATTAATTAATTAATAACCATTTTGTCCCTGATTCGAAACTATTTACCAATCTGCCCCTCTTTAATCGACTACCTTGCATTTTTAATCGACTAAACGGTTGTTGGGAGATTTAATCGACTAAATCTCTTTACTTAATCGATTAAAATCATACTGACTTATTTTTTTTTTGTAAAATATGAAGATTTAGTCGACTAAATAGGGAGATTTAGTCGACTAAATCTCCCAGCAGCCATTTTTTGTCTGTTTTGATCATTTAGTCGATTAAAAATGCAAGGTAGTCGACTAAAGAGGGGCAGATTGATAAATAGTTTCGAATCAGGGGCAAAATGGTTATTAATTAATTAATAAAGGGTAAAAAGGTGAAAAAGCCAAATCTTCTTACTTAATCGATTAAAAAATCATACTGACTTGTTTTCCTTTGCTGTCTGTTGGGAGATTTAGTCGACTAAATAGGGAGATTTAGTCGATTAAATCTCCCAACAGTCATTTTTGCCTGTTTTGGCCATTTAGTCGATTAAAAATGCAAGATAGTCGATTAAAGATGGGCAGATTGGTAAATAGTTTCGAATCAGGGACAAAATGATTATTAATTAATTAATAAGAGGTGAAAAAGCCCAATAACTTACCTTTTATTTTATCAGGAAGGAAAATTAAAATAAGATAGGCTTCGATAGGGGTTAATCGACAAACTAAGGGTTCTATATCACAATTTTTAATAAAAAAATTTAAAACATTAATATTAGTTGAATTAATTATTATTCCTCACACTTAGTCTCTATCAGTTTTAACTAACGTTTTATAATAACCAGATTAATAATCAATATCATTTTTTTAAAATAAAATTTTGTATATATAAATTGTTTAAACAACTTGTTTGATTTAAATGTCTCCAGTTTTGGAAATAATTTTTTTTTATTACCATAAATTTATCATGACTAGAACTGAATTAAATGAATTTTCCGATAAATCATTGAATAAAAAAGAAAGTAAAAGAGATAAGACAACTTTTTTTATATTTTTTTCATTGAGATGCTTTATCTAAAGTATTTCCAATAAATTCTAAGTTTATGTTATTTGCTTACCCTCCTTTCAATAAGAAACAAAATTGGGTTTCTTAAACCATTTGTTATGAGGTTTTTTTTTTTTTTTTTTTTTTTTTTTAAATAAAGAGGGGCTAAGCCCCAATTTGTGACGAGGTTTTAAGTCATGAATAATAATTGCCTTATTTTATCATAACCGTAATAACAATCCTAATTAAAAAATAAAACCAATATAAATTGCAAAGTATGCTATCCCTACCGGAAGAAATTTGCATAAATCACTTCTCATGAATGCAAATACAAATTACATTAATTAACAGCATGACCAATTTTGATATAAAAAAATATTTCAACGAAAATTTTATTAAAATTTAATTATAAACTATTTTAAATCCAAAATAAGCTAATCAATAAACAATGGAAAAAGTGTTTGTCATTTTAAATGACATAAAGTTATATCATTTTAGGAGAGAGACAGACACAAGAAAATATTATTTTTTATTTAAAATTTAAATTAAAAAAAACCACCAACTTTCTCTCCCATGATTTTCTTTTCTTGTGTATATCTCTCTCCTAAAATAACATAACTTATGTCATCTAAAATGACAAATATCAAACCCATAAACAATACCTCATTTTTGTTATTCACACGGATTGCCTTACCTTAATAATGGGCTTTACGAGATTTGGAAACATTGGGTCACATTTTAGTAGGTTTTCTGTTACATAACCCAAATTTGAATAAACTTAGAGGATGTTTGGTACGGAGAATTTAATAGGAATGTTCGAAAAGTAGGGTAGGTAAAATATGTTAATCATGTTTGATATGTCTTGAAGTTATAAAAAACCGATATATTATTTTTCCCATGACTTTTGTTTTGAACTAGGCAATGGAAAAAAAATGGTCATTTGAAGTGTGGTATTTTTTAAATCCAACAATGGAGAAAAATCTTTTACTATTTGTCGACAAAAATGCCCTAAAAAAGTCTATATCAAGTACAACTTGTCTGAAAAAGTTTGGGTAATTTCATTATATATTCTCATTAATATTTCATCATCAACCAAACAAAGCATTAGTAAAAGTAACCCAACTTTCCCGACAAATTTTTTGCCTACCAAACACCTTTTCTTTTTTTTTGGTGAAAGACCTTTTTGTAACTTACCCGGGCATAATTTTTTTTTATCATATTTCGACAATTTTTTTTCTCCAGTAATAAAAAGTTTCTCCCATACCAAAAACCCCCTTAAGGGTTGAAAAGCCGTGTCATATATGTTATTCAGAATTATAAACATGCAAAATGAATCAATAATAACAAAGGAAGTGAGAAAAAAATATTGAAATAACTAGTTATAAATTCATTGTTGATTTATTTTGTATAGTTAAGAACTATGATGCATCTACATTTCAAAAAATTTGACGTGTCGTGTCCGACTCTTCTTAGCACTTCATATTTGTTGCAGAAACTCAAAAAATGATTCAGAAGTTGCATTACATTGCATTTTTAGTTTCAACTGTTAGATTCTTTAAATTACAATTACCATTTTAATATAAATATTTGTAATATCTTATACTTTTTTACAAAATTAATGAATATTATAAATTTAACTTTATTTTTTCATTATATTATTTTATAATATTATTTAATCTCGTCCTAATATATCAAAATCTAACAATTTTTTGAAATTAGTATCATGTCACATCCTGTGTGTCTCGATGTCAATGTAACATAATTTAAGGATCGTGTTAAATAAAATATGGGACAATTCATTTCCATGTGAGTCACAGGCCGAAGCTCGGCAGTGCGATTTACTTTAAAAACGGTGCGTTGTAGGGAGTCTGCAAAGCACATGCAGCTGCTTTTAACTTGGTGCTTCTCTCTCTGCTCCTCTAAACTAAAACCCTAAAACCCTCTCGTCACCAACCTCAGCTATTTGTGTAAAACCGTGATGGCCATGAAAACCCAAGAAGAACCCGACGTGGGCATCTCCTGCTACATTTCTAACCTTCCCGGCTTCCGTGGAATTTTAAAGCAAAGGTCTCTTCATTTTATTCACAAATGAAATTGAAGATGCCAAATTTTAATGTAGAATGTTTATATATAAGTAGACAAGCACATGTCCGTAGTATGTAATGATGTATATATACTAAAGCATTATTGAACAATGTTTTGCTAATGCTGAATCAGCTGAATTTGATCTAGGTATTCTGATTTTATTGTAAATGAAGTAGACACAGATGGAAAGGTTGTTCAATTGTCCTCACTTGATTCCCCTGCAGAGCTAGGAGAGGTATCAAAGGTCTAATGTTTTTGGTTCATTAATAAATTGATTTGCGATTTTTTTTTAGTATTTGACTTATCGTGCTCGTTTCAGAGTGTTCAGGAAAATGAAACAAACACATCAGACACTACAATTATAAGTTTTGTCTCTCAAATTGAATCCTTCAAGTCTCTTGCTGGGGATTCTGATGCACTCCTTTTGGAAGAATTAATTAATCGAATTAATGTTGGTGGCGAAGATAGTGTTTCTCCTATTGTTCTCTCTCCGGATTCTGATAAATCTCATAGAACGGTTAGTATGAGTTTTGTGGCTTTCTTGTTCTATGTTAGATTTGGGAGGCATATATGAAAAGATGCCTATATCAGCGAGTACTTTGATATTGGATCAAAATCTAGGGACTAGAGTGTCTCATTAAAATGAATTCGAATTTTACCAGAGATTATATTGTTTTTGGAAACAAGTATGAAATTGAATCCTTTTGATTTGCACTTCATTTGCTTAAGTATTTAGACTTTTTTGAGTAGAGCGCCCCGCCATTATAATTTGCTTTTACATTTAGTTGAATTGAGAAAGTTGAGACTGGTTTGATTCTGCTATCATGGCAAAGCCCAAGCATAATGAGTTCGTTTTGTAGTTTTTCTGCCTATTCAAGATATCTTAATTTTATGCTTCTCAAATCTATCAGGCAATACATAATTTCTTAAAGGAAAACTTCAAGTTCCTAGTCACTGACGTGGTTGATGGACCAGATGCTTCATCAAAATGCATCCGTGTGAGATTGAATTCTGGTGAACCCAACAACAAAGGCAAAAATTCCAAGAAACGCAAAGAAAGAGGTGATAAGCCTTTTGACAGCAGAGGTTCAGAAAATTGGCCCGAAAATGTTGGCAAATTCCTTAGGTAAAGTTGCTCAATCATTTTGTTTTATAAAATTTAAATTGAGCAAGGCTCACTATCTTCCATGTCAGTTTTTTTTTAATTTAAATTTATATTTCAGTTTACCTTGTACTTGGGACTTAAATGTTTGCTCTTTAATGTACCCTGCATGAAATTGGGACTCCTTAACTTTTTTCAAACAACCAAAATAATTTTTGAAAGAAAACTAGAAATGAAAATAAGATTTGAGCAACAATGTAAATCAATCAATAGAGAGGCCTAGGTTTACTACTTCAGTTTCCACTTCATATGGATTTATTTCACCTTTTCTTAACTTATTCAATGCCTATGAATTGCTGATATAGGGCACAAATGTATTTATAAGATTATCCCAATATTCATATAAAAATAACTGTGTATTCTTATGAGAATCAAATTAAGAAAGATTCATTAAGTTCAAGCCCTAATTGTGATTACATAGGAATGGGGAGTATATTTCTATTTCACAAGCTAATCAAATCACGCTTGAATTGAATGAATTTGAATGTAAGTTATCCAATCTATGGCTTAAGAAAGAATCAAATAACTGGTGCTCAAGCAACTTGAGGGATTAAGAACAATATTAAATAAGCAACTTAAATAACACTGAAATAAGAAAGAAAGATGAACTCAGTCCAAACTGTAGTATTATGCAGAAGTAACTACTTTTAAGAGTGTTGAGATATCTGGAAGGATTGGACTTTAAGGTGTCAATTGGCTGTATCAAATTATATTTTATTCAGACATTATCGGAAAGCGATAGCCACTCTTGGTTGCATTTTATATTTGGTCATGATATTTTCCTGCTTTTTTCTTCTGTTTTAAGTTGCTCGTTGTTATCAACTGAATGTTTCTACAATTGTAATGTCTAGGTTTCATCTTTATAAGGAGAATAAAGATACCCAGGAAGCCTTGGGGTTGATTGGAGATATGCTTGGCATCCAGGTACGTCTTGTTCATTGTTGGATATATTCCATAGCCATTCTTCTCTACAGATAGGGGTGTTTTGTTCGCTGATGATTCTTTAGGCTCTTGTATTGTATGTGATACTTTCCTTATTTGGGGCATGGTAATAATTGAATTCTATTTTCCATATTTTTGAATTTATGAATTATCTGCTTGACATATTTATGATTCTGTACAACCTTTTTTTTCAACCTGGAGATTAGGAAACTTGCTATTATTTTTTTTTTATAGTTTCATGAATTTTTCTGCTCATAAAATTATGATTTATGATGTAAAATGTTATGGCTTCAGAGTGAGTACTTCTATTTTATGCATTATCAATGTCTTTGCTTCAGCCTTTAAGTTATTTAGTTCTGATGACTGATAGGTAAGGAAATTCAGTTCTGTTTGTATTATGTACTGCCTGTTCCTCCCTCCCTACCCTCCCTCAAGAAAAATAAATAAATAAATGAATAAACAAGTGCAATCTGCTCAGATTATTATTGATTGCTAGAATAGCTTGTTGATTTTTTCCACTTCCATTTTAACTGATTGATAGTTAACTGACAGTCAAGATCATTTGGATTTGCGGGTACAAAGGACAAACGTGCTGTCTCAACTCAAAGGGTAATCAATTTTCACATTCTTTCTGATTCTACATTGAATATTTATTCCTTCATCTTCTGGAGTTTATATTACTGTTCATTTAGAGATAGATACTTCAGTTGTTTTAGTTCTTGTTTTGTTTCTAGGTTACTGTTTATAAGCAGCAAGCAAGTAGGCTAGCTTCTCTTAATGAGAGATTGTTTGGTATTAAAGTCGGTGATTTCTGGTAAGCTGATTGAATTTTGAGCTCTTCTAGTTCCTGCTTATCAGTTCCTTGATGGATGATCAACCTGTAAATGTACTGCTTTCCAGTTATGTTAAGGAAGGACTTTGTCTTGGCCAGCTCTTCGGAAACCGATTCACAATCACATTGCGGTGAGGGTATTATCTATGCATGAAATCCACTTTTCCTCTGTTAAACTAGTATCTCTTACAGTTAGGATTATTTATAATTGTTGATGTAACTGCAGCTTTATATTTTTACACATAACACTGACTGCTTTCTTAGAGGTATTGTTGCAGATTCTGAAGACACCATAAAAGCATCTGCAGCTGCCTTAGGAAGGCATGGCTTCATCAACTACTTTGGTTTACAAGTACTTTTTAAATCAACCTTTTACACTCTCTACCCTCTTTGTGTGTGTCTTTTTTCTCTTCTCCTCAGCAAAAAATATCTCTATACAAACATGTTCTTTTTCAGATTATATTTGGAAAGCAATCTCTTGGGAGTTTAATTGTCTTCAACATTTGTTGGCCCTGTGGATTTGTAATATAAACTTATGTTATGTTGTATATTTCTTGATGACATACATAAGTTGTGTACTTCTAAGAGCCAGCAAAAATTATCTCTATACAAACAGTTTTTTTTTTCTTGCAGATTATATTTAAAAAGCAATCTCTTGGGCGTTTAAATGTCTTCAACATCTGTTGGCCCTGTTATTTGTAATATAAACTAATGTTGTGCTGTACATTTCTGGATGACCTTATGTCTTAAAAATTATCCTTACTTTGTCGAACTTAAGGCTCACTTTCAGCTTGGAAACAGTTTTGTTTAGGTACGGTGTTGGCTTTCACCAAAGACATAAAAAGCTTATACATTTTATTTTTTTCTTGATGAGAATTTTTTTTCTATTGAAATTCTTTTAAGTCCAAAACTTGCATTAAAGCTTGTACACTTTCAGCTTGCAAACTCATGTTTTATATTTTGTCACTTCCTGGTCTTGGTTAGTGTTGAAGCGTTTCATAAAGTAGTGTAACATGGTGTTTTTGACTCTGTCTATTTTAGGACTTAACTTTTTTTTCAGTTTGGTTTATAAGCAACTTATTTGCATGTAATGTGCTCAGCGTTTTGGAAGTGGTTCTGTGCCAACTCACCTTATTGGAGGTGCATTACTCCGAGGGGAATGGAAACTTGCTGTAGATCTGATCCTTGATCCAAGAGATGGAGATATCCTTTTCATTTTGTTTTTTTATATAATGGATAATATATTAATTGATTATTTGTGCGCTGATAGTTAAGATTAGCATATTGATTGCCTTTGTTTTTCATAAGATTGTTATTTAAATACAAAGAAGTGCAATAGCCAAGGCGCGCAAGTACTATAAAGATAGTAACGATGTTGCAGGGACACTTAAGCAGTTGCCTCGATATTTAGTTGCTGAAAGGGCTGTGGTAAGCTTCAAATGAAAATGATTTCTGCATTAATTGTTGTTTTTCCATAAACTTGGTGTGAAAATGGAGCTAATTTTTTATTTACCCACTATATTTATCCACGTATGATGTTATAACCTAGTTTTTGTCAACATTTCTTCTGCAGCTGCAAAGTTTAAAAAAGTCTCCTGGAAACTACTTGCTGGCTTTGAAAATTATTCCAAGGACCTTGAGAATGATGTGAGTTATAATTTTCTGAAGATATTACTATGTTTTGTGGAGTGAATGTTTGGTTCTGTTACGATCCTACTTCAAGGTATGGGAGTTAGAGTCCCACATTGGTTATATAGGTGACTAATGTGGGGTTTATATGGACTTTGGGCTCTCCTACCTCTTGAGCTAGTTTTTGGGTAAAGATCTCCCAAGGTTCGTATCAATTGGTATCAAAGCCTTTCACTATGTCTCCTGGTTGCAATTGAGCGGCGTGGGTGGTGACGTTGGCATTGCAGTGTTAGTCCAAGGCTAGTAAAAAACTAGCGCAAAGTCAGCCCGCGTGGGCGCCGCGGCTGCGAAACGTGGTGGAATGTTACGATCCTACTCCAAGGTATGGGAGTTGGAGTCCCACATTGGTTATATGGGTGACTAATATGGGGTTTATATGTACTTTGGGCTCTCCTACCTCTTAAGCTAGCTTTTGGGGTGAGGTTCTCTCAAGGTTCGTATTAGTTTCATTGTTATTGGAAGTACTTTTTCCTAGTTGGAGTAGGAAAACTTATTATGAGCATAAAATAATCAAAACCAAACATAGACAAGGGTTATTGCCACATTGCAAATTACAGGCATGCTGCTATGCTAGCAGTAATTTCCTTTTTTACAATAGAAATGTCATAATAAGGATGATGGTGTTGTTATAATTGGGGATTATATTTTTTTAAGCGCAGTTTATTGCCAATGTCAATTTTGTGCTGGGGTGTATGTTAGCTTTGCCCCTCCTCCCCTGCCCTAGGGGGTGCCGATCAGTTCTGTACTTAGACATCAGGCTGATTGTTAATTTGAAGGAAAAAACACTGTGTGGCTAATAGGTTGGTGTAATATATATTTGAAAAAGTTGGCGAGTGTATTTCTTTTTCATCCTGTTGGTATGCTTCACTATCACCATTTAAAATTGGTGGTTTAGTACTAAATCTCTGCTTTTAACACAGTATCCATCTAAGGAGGAAAGGTTTTAGTATTGTAATCCAAAACAATGAAGTCAACCCAAATGCAAATTAATAAAATCTGAAACTTGAAAGCTAGGAAGATACTAAGGATATTCTTCCAGAAGCTCTAGAGTGGGTTACTTAGGCTGTCTTTCTGATGATGTTTCCTTTTGTGTCATGTGCAAAGACAAGTGTGCTTTGAACACAAGTACAAGAAATAAGATATTTGTTGAGATATATAAAAAACATTAATGTAACCTCACCCAATACCTTAAGGTTTTGGGTTAAAGTGGTTCTTTACATGGTATCAGAGCCTCGGTGTACGGGGTTCGATTCTCACCGCCTCCCACTTTCTTTCTAGTAGAATTTCTTTCTTCGCACAGGTAGGTGGGCCTGTGCATTGTCCACCCTTCAAGCCCAGTGGGCTCTCGTGTGAGGGGGCGTGTTGAGATATATAAAAACCATTAATGTAACCTCACCCAATAGCTTAAGCTTTTGAGTTGAATTGATTCTTTACAATATTATTTAAGATCATTTATTTGAAGGATAATATTGTTCTTCTTCATTTGGTAGTTCCTTAACTTCTTTTTTATTTTTTAGGTATGTACATAGTTACCAAAGTTATTTGTGGAACCATGCAGCAAGTACAAGGGTGCAAAAATATGGTATGTTGTGATTTGTAATAATTTTCTAGATCTGACTTGCTTTGTCTGGCAATTAATTTCTAATGTTACATCTCCTGACATGCTTACTGCATTTTTGGTACACAGTCCATAGCATTAGTATTACTATGGTAGTTGAAGTCAAATACTCATTTATTAAGTTAAATGTGATTCTACCGTGTGGCAGGAACTGAACAAGTAGTATTGGGAGACTTGGTATATTGTAAAGAAAATCCTGCTGGAAAAGTTACAGGGCTTGTTGGATCTGAATGTGATGATGACTGTGGCGATAGGTATGATTCACATAATGAAGATGAAATCTCTGGAGATATTCATGAAGAAAGAAGTAGTTATATCAAGGTTAGTGTTTCTGATTTTAGCCCATTACAGAGATCTGCTATTACTCAACCAAAGTTGTAACTTTAGAAGTATGTCCTCTTTTTGTTATGACATATCTTTTTCATCTATTTATTGAGAGTCTAGGGTACACACAATATGTAGACGGGGGGAGGTACATCTATGCTCAAATATTTGGCCACGCCTATTTTGATCCTTTATGTATTGTAATTCTTCTGATAATGAAAGTTCAAGGAGATTGTATGAAATTGAGGCCTTTTTTTATGAAAGAAGAAATTCATTAAGATAAAAGATGACTACAAAGAGTTAGGAGGAGAAGAAATCCTGCTTAAAAAAGAAAAGGAAAACAAAGAATACAGAACAAAGAAAAAATAAAACTGTTAGAAGATAATAGGGTTAGTAGTCTTGTTGGTATGGGCATGTAATAGTAGTACTAGCACTTGACCTAATTAATAGTATAAATAAGTGTATTAGGTTATTGTATTTGAACTATCAATCTCATAATACATTGTTGGCTGTCATTCTCTCCGTTTCCTTTTCCTTATCTAAAAACTAAAGTTTCAATACAAGCAAAGCTGCCCAATCCCTTAACATATCTGTAAGAGAAACTCCTGTAAAAAGACTGTGCTTTATATCAACTGGAAGCCAAACACCTAATCTTATCCGTAAGAAGCTTCTCATTAAAGGTATCTCCTTAAAGATGCAAGAATTACGCTCTAACAAAATGCATCAAAGGGTAACATACATAGATTGTGTTTTGCCGCAAAAATTCGGCTTCTTCCCTCCTACCATAACCAGTAAAGCTAGTCAACAGGAACTGGTCCAAGAATGTAGGGCACACCCTACAGTCTCCAATGCCAAAGAAAGAATTTCATAAAGAAACGGCTACAGAACAATGTAAGAACAGATGGGGCTTCTGAATTACACCTTCTGTTCTTTTATGCATTTATCTGTGTGTAAATTTTTACTGTTGGAAGAGATTTTTGTGAATGGATTGAGAATTCCTCACAGCCCCATTCATTTATATATAGGATTTACAGTCACTAATAACAAGGAAAATACAAGTGAAATCTAATCTAATCAAATCATTATTTAATTAATTACAAAATATACAATCAGATAAATATGGGATTTATTTCCTTAATTAGTAGATACTATTCAACATTTACTATCTGTAGCCTTACAATATGTGTTTGCCTCGTTATCTGCATCCCTATTCATTGTTAATGATCTGAATGATCAATAACCATTTGATGAAATCAATAACCTATTGAGCAATTTTGATTCAAATTTCATGAATGAAACACAATGTTGAACCATTTTTCTCAAATGAACGGATTAATTCCATGTAAATTTAGGTGTAAGAACTTGATTTGATGTTGACCAACATTAAAAGGTAGTAAAGTGTGAAATCTATTCTTTTTAATAATAGAAAATGAAATTTTATTTGGGAGAAATGAGGGGATATACAACTAGGGGCAGAATAATTTATCCATTGGAACAAAAAAACAATTACACAACAAGGAACCAAAAAAGTTGTGTGAATGGTGTTCTAACATGAGGTTGACGATTTAAAGTGGGTTCACTTCGTATGACAGGTTGTGAATACTGAAGATCTCAATTCGGGATGTTATACAATTGATGATGTCATCCTTCCTATGCCAGGGTAAGCTTGACCAATAATGCTGGTCAGATTCTTCCATTCATATAACTCATATCCTCTTAACTCAGTAACCAATTTTCCATTTTCCTTTTTTTGGGTGTGGGCGGTTGAGTCTCTGACACTTATGTATTTATTATCTTGCAGTTCACGGGTAATTTATCCAACCAATGATATTGCCAAAGTTTATCATGATTTGGCAAATAAAGTACGTATCAAGTTGGCCCCTTGTACTTTCTAATAAACTGAGTTTGCATTAGGAATTATATCCAAGGAACCAAGACTGAATGTCATGTCAAAATTTCACTTATTAAATGTGATATTAATTGGTTTG
Organism: Gastrolobium bilobum; assembly: GCF_033153095.1. Classification (NCBI taxonomy): domain Eukaryota; kingdom Viridiplantae; phylum Streptophyta; class Magnoliopsida; order Fabales; family Fabaceae; genus Gastrolobium; species Gastrolobium bilobum. Next base: position 193,001 of record NW_026899073.1, read on the forward strand.
CATTTTGGGGTACTTTAGCAAATAATTTTAGCTCATTATGGGGAAATTTTAAATTGTCTTGGTTTTATTTTATTGTGTCAATCTGGAAACAGTCCTTTGCTAATGAAATAAAGAATGGTCATAAATTTGAGACAAGTTGATTTTTTAAGTTAGCTATGCCTTGAAGGGTATAGGTTATGTTTCAGATATTCTGTAGGACACCGACCTGAAGATCTTGATGTATGAATATATTAAGATTAATATTCAGTAGTTTACATTGATTCTTGGAACTGGAAATTCTACTAGGGATACTATCATAGATGGATGGAGCCCCTTCGTTGTTTCTCTTTCTACCCCTCCTCCTCTTGTTACTTCTGAAAGTATGGTCAGCTAGTACTAAATTTCTGTTTGGGTTGCTGTCCTAGCCTTTTTGCAACCTGCTTTATTCTGTAATCATTTAACTGTTATTGTTCCATGAATAGTTATTTTTTTCCTAACTAGTCACCTGTTTTATTTGTACTGGTCAGGATGGAATCAGTTTAACTGAGAGCGTGCATAATGTGAAGTATGTAAATAATAATATCAACTCAAATCTCGATGAGTGAAATTCTACGTTCGTTATCTATCTTTCTCATTTTTTCTTCTGCCGGTTCTCTTACTCTAGTTTATTCGTACATGTATGTTATAAGGGAATTCTCAATAACTAGTGTGACTGGAAGCTACAGGAGGGTTTTTCAGAAACCAATTAACTTTGAATCGTACGTACCTAAGTTAACCCTCCCCTTGATTGCGTAGACTGTTATTTTTACCCATTTTTTGTATGTAGTTGGCTTATTGAATGTCTTCGATTGTCTGTCATTGCAGGGAATTACTTACATATACTGATAGTAATAAACCATTGGTAGAGACAGATTTAGACAAAATTGGCAAGTCTAATCCTATAAACAATGTCAAACCAGTGGGCGCACCAAATGCGAAAAAGGAAGAAGCCTCTGATTGCGTGAGACAGTTAGAGAGCTTTGATGATGGTGCAAAGCTTGAGACTGATTATAATGAGATTGAAGGTGAGGAAGTAATATTACCACATGATGAATCTGTTGGTGGTTCTAGCTCTCAAGATTCCCATATTGCTCTCAAATTGAGCTTTACTCTTCCTGCTTCATGTTATGCAACAATGGCCATAAGAGAGCTGCTGAAGACTTCAACATCTGTAAGCACCCAATTTGAAGGGTCTTTTATCTGTTCAGACCATTGTTCAAATTAATCATATTTGGGATAAGCTTCTAGTATTGGTGATACGTTCTTAAATAATAGACTTGTAAAGACATATAACATGGGAACAAGTGTCAGATATATATTATATACATGTGATAAGTTCTAGCTTTACTGAATTATTTTGGCACAGTACTGACTGGGAAAAGGTGAATTAGTTAATGTGCAAACTTTCTATCACTTCACTTTGCATTTGCATGTGCATATAAATCCTTTTTTTTTTATAATGCTTTTGCAGGTTGCATATCACAAGACATTAAACCAGTAGTAAAGCACGGGGCTACCCATTTAGCTATGTTTTTCAGAAGGAGAAAGTGATTCATAGAACGGAGAGAACAACAGATAGGGAAGTTTGAGATCAGTGATTACTAGTTCTCAGTGGATGTGTATAATCTCTGTATCTTGTCGGAAGAGATGGAGCAAATTCCTCTCAAGTACTCTTTGTATCTTGTTAGGGAAGTGTGAAATTTAACACTCCAACTATTTCTGCTGAAAATTTAAGTTGAATATTTGTAAGTGCTATTAATGTTCGTTTTTTGTATGAGAAGATTTTCATGTGTTGGATTTTTGTACCTCGTGCACGCTCTCCTTTTTTTTTTCCCGTTTTAGCAATGACATACCATCTCTTTGCTTTCTTTCGCTGTATATTTTTAGCTGAAATGTTTCATCCTATGCTTTCCTGGACACGTGATAAAAGTGATTAGTTTGATTGAAGAAGTCTAGGTAATAATGGAAATTATGAACCTTTGTGATACCGACAGAAGAAGCATGTTGGAAGATTATGATGTTATTTAAGAATTACTTTGTTATTGTCAAAATTTTAGAATTTTCTAACAGATCTTTAATTATTTTTAAGGATCTTATATTCAACTAGAATCTATTTAACATTTTATATTTTATTAGGATTTATTTAAAATTTTATATTTGATTTGAATTATGATTTATTTAGAATTTTATATTTGGTCACGATTCAAAATTCTTTATAGGTGTTTTATATTATTCCAATTGTTACATAATTAATTATTAATTCTTTTTTATAAACTTGTCTATATGTACATTGACGAACATACCTTTATAATTAATATTTTATAACGATTTTAACAATATTTAAATAAATAAAACCTCGTATTAAAATTATACTAATAGCAAAACAAACTTCAATTAAAAAAAAAGAGAGCCAACAATCAATTTATTTACAAAGCAATTTATTTTCAATCTAACTCAATAGGTTAATTTATATAATTTTCAGTAATTAAACATTTAAAAACTGTTTTTATTAGCATTATACGCAACATTTATTTATCGGAACTATTTTTGCGATCAATGTTGTCAACCATAAATTAATTTATTCAAACTCACTTTATAAATGCAATGGTTGCTTTCAAAAAAATCGCTCCATTTGAATCGTAAAAGGAGGAATAGTACTCCAAAAGGAATTTAATTTCATCTTCAAAGAATACAAGAGAAAAATTATACGCAAATATTTAGGGATATTGAATAAACTCACACCCCTTTAATAAAAATTTATCGGATTATCACGTTAGGAATTTTTTTTTTCAAAATACCACGTCATAATCCCGCTGATCTGACAAGCGAGAATGAACTGGAGACGTGATAGCGTCTAAATGGTCCACCATTCTACTTGAGCAGTCCAGCGAGAATGACAGAATGCTGACACGTGACAAAAGTATAGACATCCTGTACTTTTGTAAAGAATACATGTACTTTAGCCACGTGTTAGCATTTTGTTATTCTCGTTGGACTGCTCAGCTAGAACAGTAGACCATTCAGACATTGTCATGTGTCAAGTGCATTTACTGACGTGACAATCCGATAAATTGTTGCTTAAAAGGTGGCAATATGATTATTGTTCCAAATATTTATTATGTGTAGTTGTATACTTGTATACACATTTGTAGCAGCTTCAATCATTTTCTCGCTAACTCGAATGTACTTTGAAAGGGGAATAGGTGCAGACCTAATAGCAGGAGGAGATTCTATAGCCTCAACCTCACTCATATTTAATTTGTAGCTCATGCAGCTCTATCATCTTCTTGCTGATAAGATGGATGCTCTTTCCACCTCTTCTTCTTTTTTGCATTTATGTGTACCCAAAAAACAAAAGGGAACCATATACGAAGACTATTTATTATCAGATAATATTAAGATGCCTTAAATGCACTTTAGCATAAACTAGATTTTTTATACTATTTATTAACTTAATAATGTAACGTTATAAAAGAAAAATTATAAAATACGTGTAACATGTTGTAACATACTTATGTGAATCACTTTGCATATGTTTTATGACGTGTGAACAACCTTTTGATTTCCTGTAACTTTTGATATACATTATAACTATTACATTGTTAAAATATAATTATTCCCTTATTTGTATTTGAAGTCCTATAGAATTACATAAGTTTTATGAAAAATTAAATGATTAGCGGATTTATAATGTAATGATATTTGAGTTTGCTTTTTCTGCGGTTACTGTAGATAAGTTATCTGCAGTAAGCCCAATACGACATCGTTTTGGGACGAAAATCATGATATTTTTGTAATTTTAATTTATTTTAGGGTTATAATAGTTTTTATATTTATAATTTTTTAAGATTTTAATACCAAAACGACTTCGTTTTGAGAATAAAAACAGATAACTTATATGCAGTAACTGCAGAAATATTTTACTCATGATATTTTCATGTTTTTTCAAAAATTCATGCTTTCATATTTTTTATTGGGAAAACTTCATTGTCACCTATTGTGATTTTATGATCTATCATTTGATCCCTTGTGATTTTAACTTTTTCAATTCGACTCATTATACTTAAATAATTTATCATTTAATCTCTTATAATTTCAAATTTTCACTTACATTCATTATGATTATAAATATATATATCACTTAGACCTTTTATAGTCTTATATATATTTTTTATTTTTCTCAACCTTTATCTTATATTATTATCATATTATAAATTAAAATTATGTACCGAAATATATAAATTATTTATTTAAATTTAAATTAATAATAATATCAATTATGTACTTATAATTTAATACAAATAATTTTTTTATTTTTCCTCTTTTTTATTTTATATCATCATCTTATGCATTTAAGGCAAATAAATAAAAGTAAATTTTAAAAAAATTGACATATTTTTATGATGAAAATAAATTCAAATCAAATATTATTTTATTTTATTTATTTTTTACCCAATATCTATAAAATTATCTGAAGAAAATATCTTATTTTGATAATACATATTTAATTTATCTTAAATAATATTTTTAATTTTTAAATATATTTTTAAAATAAAAAAATTGAGATAATTTATAAATTAATTTCACAATAAATAACTTCAAATATTTTTTAATTTAATATTTAATTATTATTTTTATTTGATAATATAATAATCAATTAAAATAAAATTTAGAAAAATATTTTTATATTTATAAGATCATAAGAAATTCAAGTGATATATTTTTGTAACCACAATAAATGTAAGTGAAAATTTTAAACCACAGGGGATTAAATGATAAATTATTTAAGCATAATGAGTCTAAGTGACAAGTTTATATTCACAGAGAGTCAAGTGATCAATCATAAAATCACAGTGGATGAGAATAGAATTTTTCCATTTTTATTTTATCTTTTTGTTTATCCTCGCTAATAATATAACAGAACCTATCAATATTTGTATAAAGTCGATTAAAGTATATTTTTGTAATTGTTTTTTAATTACATTACATTTTCATGTAGTAAGTAAGAATAAAAAAAATTCAAATCCCGAGCATTTAATCCACTGACAGTTGGATTAATTAGATACAGTGTCGATCATCAACAAATTTACAAATAGGGAAAATGAGTAACTAATGCATTTGATGCAGGTTATAAATCACACTTAATTTCGTTTAACACTACCCTCTTAGAAGGGGAAAGAAGTGATTAACTCATAAAATCATTTATTTTGATGAACTTGCCAATAACTATTACTCAATAATAAACGTTTCTGATAAATAATTACGGAGCGAGAATGTTGCTCTTAAAAAAATGATAAACGAGAACATATGCTAGAAAAATCATAAAAACAATGTTTGTTTCACAAACATTTTGAAAAACAGAAAACGGCAGAGACCGTATGATTGTTGTTTTTAAAAACAGTTTTTTAGTTTTGAGAAAAAAAAAACTAAAAAACTCGTTTGGTAAGACCTATTTTGTAAAAAATGTTTTGAAAACTATAACTGTTTTTTCTTGTTTTTAGAATCGAATTTAGAGAACATGTCTGAGTTGTTTTTGTTTTTTGTTTTGGTTCTTAACTTTCAAAAATTAAAAAATATAGAAAACAACTCTTTCCATAACTATTTTACAAAATAGTTTTAAGAACAAAAAAATCAGAACACAATCAAACAGACCCAAAATGAATTATTATGCTGAGAAAAATATTGATAATATTTTTTTATTATTAGTGAAGTTTTATAGTGTCTTTATTAATAATAGTAAGTTTAAATTATTTAATAATATTTACATAAAATTTCATTAAATTATAAAGATATTAAAAATGTGAATTCATTTTTTTTACAGTCAATGTAAAAAATTATCTACATTAAACTCAAAATGCTGTTGTTTTGGGACGAAAATTAAGATATTTTTATAATTATAATTTATTTAAGAGTTATAATAAAATTTTTCATTATAATTTTTTAGACTTTCGACCCAAAATAACATTATTTTGAGAGTAAATTAGATAATTTATTTATATTCATTGTACAAATATTAAAGCCTAAAATTAACGTTCCTCAACATGACAAAGAGTGTGAGCTAATAATTTTTTTTTTATATATAAAAAGAGAAATAATTATCTCATATTGCATGAGATAATTATCTCATGCAACAGAAATAAAATAATAAGATTCACTATTTTTTTTTAAATAATAAATTTTACTATCTTATTTCGATTGCACGAGGTAATATAAATTAAACATATACCCTAATATAAATTATCAAATCCCTTACCACTAAATCAAATTTTGTCACTTACTATAAGCTAATAGTTAACAACCATTCAGTATATAGTGACAACACACGAGACGCATATGGCGCAATGTTTATGTTAGGGGTGGGCCCACATTGTCTTTTAGCATAAAGGCTCCTTTGGGCCCACGCTTCTGTGGTCAGACACTGTCTCAATTCATGTTTCATTTCACTTTCATATTTCAGAATTTAACTTATAATAAAATAAATATTAATCTTTTATATACACATAAATATATGCAATATGATCTCTCATAAATTTCAAATATTTTATGTGCATATAATAAATAAAAAAATAAAATTATCTTTTATAACATCAAAAACATTAATCCCTTGACTTATATAATGTTTTCCTTACATAATTTATTTCCTTTTTTTTTTTCTGTTTAGGAAAATCATTAGTTAATAGTTTCTTTTGCTAGGTTACATGAACAAAAATGATGTAAAACAAAAGAATTTTGCTTCAACCACAATCAAGTCACATGTGGATGTGGGTGCTCTTGGCTCTTGCTCTGGGTTCTGTGACTGTGTGCAAGCGTCCACTACACACGTGCCTGACTGGTGAGCCTGTACGATAACACTGTATTCCTTTGTACCATGTGAAGATTCCCATCCTTAAATCATTGGTCCCACACTCTGCTTGTTTTCACGTGTCCTGCCATCCCCATGCCGTTAATTACACCATCATCACCGTCAGCTACTCCATGCCCCCACACACTTTCTTTTTTCCAACCCATTCCTTCTTCTAACCCCCACTCTCACTCCCCTAGCGCGTCTTCTTCAACCCCCCCAAAGCACATATAAAAATAAAGTTCATTACATCTTTGAATCATTTAGCTTGAGATTTTAATTTATGTCCGAATTCAACTTTAGATTTGGGAATGTTCACAAATAAATTGTTCCAATAAATTCTTAATAATATTTGATTTTTATTACGTGAAGTATTAATCATGCCAATGATTTACTTAAGCTCCAATTTTTGCTTGTAGCTAGATAAAGTAACTATTAAGAGAACTCCTCTTGATCACAATTTTGTTGAAATTATATGAATTTAAGCATCGAGGGAGAAAAAAATGGCAAGATTTAATAATATTATATAATGATGTGATATGGAGTGGTTAATGTTATTAATATGACATGATACATAAGACAAAACTCCAATTTCGATTTATACTAAACAGGAGATTATAAAATAAAGAAACAAAACATAAAAATATAAAGAATTAAGGAAATTGATTCAAAGAGATTAGTGCTACAAACTAATACTAAATAGAGCTATTGACTGAATTAGGGAACTCGGTAGTAGAATAATAACAGAACAAGTCGCAAACGATGATACCCATCTAAAAATAATGCTGAAATTATAAGAATTTAAACATAAAGGAAATAAAAGACAGAAGTTTTTATTGACATGATGTGAAACAAAAGAGAATACTATAAATCTTTAAGATATTTTAATATTTTTTAATCTAATTTAATTCTATACTTATAACATTTTATAATTATACTTTCTTAATGTAAAACTCAATATATCGTCGTAGTGGGACTAAGCTACCCAAAATTTTCTTGATTATAATGGATGATAATTAAAGATGACTTTAATTAGATTTTGTCTGAAAAGAGAAAAGTGTTTTGAATGAATCTAAAAATGAATTGATAATAGCTTCAATCGGTGGATTGACTTGTCGTTGGTCACACTCCATATTTTATTGTGTAGAATATTATCGCTTAGTAGGTGGTGAGTTCACTTTCTTCTAAAAGTGTGTTGGGGGCTATCTTTTTCCCTTACAATGCTAGCTTGAATAAACTCCTTGATAAACACGAGTGAGAGAGAGAGAGATTAACAGTACTGAACACCGAGAGGAGGAAGAAAGGAACTCCAACACAAAACATGTTCGATGAAACACCAGAACAGTTCCACCAATTCATAGCACCAAGGACCACTCTTCCTCTTCACTTATCCACCCAACTCCATGTCTCTTCAACCCCAAATAACTTCCTACCCTTTGATCCTAATTATAACCCTTTTCATCATCAATTGCCACTCCAACCCAATCTCTTGCACCCATTGCAACCTCATTCTCCCACCGACAAACACAAAGAGAATGAACCAAACTGCACGCTCTCTTCAATCAACACGGAGATTGAAAGAGATCAAAGACAATTACCAGAGTTAATAGATTCATGGACTAACGATGAAGTGCTTGCACTGTTGAGGATCAGATCTAGCATGGAAAGTTGGTTCCCAGAGCTCACATGGGAACATGTCTCAAGGTATATACTCTTAACACATTTTAACTTAATCATTTATATATATATATATATATATATGCTTTTAATTAACTTCATTTGAGTAAGTCATTAAAGTTGAATGAAAATAAAATAAAATTAATGAGCTAAATTTTGTGTTTGATTATTGATCATGGCCGTGTATATCATATCATATCTTACTCCATGTGGTAGACAAACGCACACGTGCACTGTACAGTAGTACATTAATTTAGCTCTCACACACTGCCACACACAAACCCCGAGAGAAGGAGGGTAATTGAGCGAACCGGGAAGGGAAGGAAAATAAATGCTTCTATCTATGGTGGTGTTGGTTTTGGATTTATATATTTATGATGTGTACAGGAAGCTAGCAGAGCTTGGGTTTAAGAAGAGTGCTGAGAAGTGCAAGGAAAAGTTTGAACATGAAAGCAGATATTTCATCAATATTAACAATGGTAAGAATTTCCGGTTTCTCAGTGAGCTTGAAGAGATTTATCAAGGTGATCAAAACACTGATCCTACTGGTAAAGGGGTTGTGACTGAAAAGACTCAGCAACTTGAAAAGCCAATGGGCCATGCAATGGAAGAAAATTATTCGAGAGATGTTGACGCACCAGCGACAAAGCAACATTGTGATGGAATTGACAAGTTTGTGGAAAAGTCAAAGGACCGAAAGAGGAAGAGGCGTAGTGATAGGTTTGAAATGTTCAAGGGTTTTTGTCACGGTGTGGTGAACAAGATGATGGCTCAACAAGAAGATATTCACAATAAGCTCCTAGAAGACATGTTGAAAAGAGATGAAGAGAAGTTTGCAAGAGAGGAATCATGGAAGAAGCAAGAGATGGATAGGATGAACAAGGAGCTTGAGATTATGGCACAAGAACAAGCTATTGCAGGTGATAGACAAGCCACCATAATTGAATTCTTAAAGAAATATGAAAATGGTTCCAATTATTCTTCTTCCCCATTGCATTCTCAAAACCCTAATACTTCTACTGAACAGAACAATTTTGAGCCAACACCTTCTAATATGATTCTAAATCATCAAACTATGATTGGTACTTCTCCTACACAGAACAATTCGGCTTTGCCTATTACAATATTGTGTACACTCTTAGCAGAAAACCCTAGCTCAAGTGACACATTAGTACAAGTTCCTTCTTCTTCCAATTCATCTCCAGCTCCACACAACCCTAGTTCCTCTCTCAACAGCCTGAATAATCCACTAGAGTCAAATTCAGTTTCGAAATATAAAGTCCCTTCAACCCCTTTGTCCACCACTGAAAAAGAGTATGTTGGGAGAAGATGGCCAAGAGATGAAGTGTTAGCACTAATAAACCTCAGGTGCACAAGTTTAAATAACAACAATGAAGACAAGGAAGGAAACAACAAGGCTCCTCTGTGGGAGAGAATCTCACAAGGGATGTCAGAGCTGGGATACAAGAGAAGTTCAAAGAGGTGCAAGGAAAAATGGGAGAACATAAACAAGTACTTTAGAAAAACCAAGGATGTTAATAAGAAAAGGTCCCTTGATTCTAGGACATGTCCTTATTTCCATCAACTGAATTTCTTGTATAGTCAAGGAAAACTTGTTCCACAATCTGAAATGCAAGGAAATCACTTGAATCCAACCACAAATTCTGGGAAAGTGCCATCAGATCAAGCCCAAGTTGAGTCTTCTCAAGCGGGGTCTAGTGGTTTGATTTAGTATGCATGTTGATCATGAAGGTAATTAGACAACTTTTGAAGTACCTCCTTTGGATTATGATTAGTTATAATTCATTATTTTGTCCATTTTCCGTGACATATAATAAGTTTCACTATTTTTCCTTTCTTTTGTTTTAATTTGGTGGTGGGAGGGCATTTTTATATATATAAATTGAATGTATATTTAGACTTTAGTGAGCACCGACAGCTTGAGCAATTAATTAATTAGAATAATATTTCTGTTCCGTGTGGTGGATTTGGCTTTTTATAATCCGTTACAGTCTTTTTTTTTTTTTTTTTTTTTTTCGTTTTTTCGATTGATTGATGTTTCATATATGCGCTAATGTGCATTAATAGGGGACACATTGACCCAGGGAAAAAAAAAAAGGTGGACGAGACATTCTTTAGGACATTCTGAAATCTGCTGGGACTGGAACTGATTATAAGAAGCGAAAGGAATTATCACTGTGTTTCATCCAAGTATATATATATATATATTGGAAAAAACATTAAGCTAGCTTGTTTATAGCTAGTAATAGCATGCATGATGATCAATCTATAGTATATATGCTTAAGGATGCGAAGTTGATATATGTAGTAATTATACACACACACATTCAGATATTTATTTTGTTTTGTTTTACTTAATTAAATTTAAGAAATTGTAAATAACTTTAAAAAATAATAAAGAATGATTAAAATATTACATGATAATTTCCTTTTTTGGCAATAATGATATAATTTATTTTATTTCTCTTAATTTAAAAGAAATTAAGTAGATAATTTTTACGTAAACTGAGCAATTTTCTCTATTTTTCTGTCTGCAAATTCCTTCATATATATATATATATATATATATATATATATACACCCTAATGGATGAAATAATTAATTGTAACATTTATGTATGAAAATAGGAGTTTGAATTTATCCCAATTCACTGATGAGGTGCACTGGAGTTTCTTATGTTGTGGCCAGTGCTCTTAAACAGTACATGGCTTGGCTTGGCTTTCATATGTAAAGTGTGAATGGTACCATACATTTTGATTGGTCATTGTCAATTTACCATAGCGCCAGTTCATTGTTGATCGATGGCTTCTGCGTAATTCACATTAATTAGTATCGCTATATTCCAGCGAAAAGCTCATTTGAGAAGGTCTGGAGCGGATTTTAAGCCATTAACCTTAACTTTTTCCCTGTTGAGTTTGGGGCCCCAACAATTGCTGTTATTTTCTTCCTTCATACGAATCGTATTCTAACCTTTTGGATTTCGAATACGTTATGCAATTTACTCGGATATGATATTAAAATGTCATCTGTGACTTCTGGCTTAAAACAAACAAAAATTGAAAGAAAGCTTCAACCGTGTAGAAAACAAGAATTGAAAACCCACACAATTCAGGTGATTCTGGTCTTTTGCGAACAACATTTCTCTCAACAATTTTGCATCATTTGTTCTTTCCTTCAATGAAATTATTTCATTTAAAATTTATACTCTACAATAAAAAATTTATATCCCTCTATACTCATAAAAAATTATTTCTCTTTAAACAATTGTTTCACATACATCTAATGCCCAATTGGATGGAAGCAAACAAATTATACTTTGATGAAAAAGAATTAACCTATGCATAATTCCCCAACAAATTCGTTTACAATAGGGAGAAGCATGAATGACGTCCTAGAAAGCAAGGCCACTCAATAGGGAGATTACAATATATTCCTGCAGGATCTAACGAGTTGTACCATATAAGACTTTTGTTGACTGTTCAACGAGGTTGTGCAACTTTCGAGGATATACGAGCGGTTAATAACTTCAGGCACAACTCGTTTCAAGAAGCATGCTATGCTCTGGGATTGTTGGAAATAAAAAAAGATACAAAATTGGCATCTGGAAATCAATTGAGAAAGCTATTTGTTATGTTACTTGTGTCAAACACAATGAGTAGACCATAACGTGTTTGGGAACAAACATGAGAATACTTGGTAGATGAAATATTGTACGACCGAAGGAGATTTTTACAAAATCAAGGTACGCAAATTTAAATAACTTCTTTAGATAGTTTTTTTTAATAGACAACAGTCTCATCAAATAGATAATGATATTGCTTCCTTTTTCGCTGTAGATCTTTTGATTGCTACTTCAGACTTAAAAATTCTCTTTTTGATTGAAATAGAGAGATTGTTCAATTCAAATGGAAGATCTTTGAAAGAATTTCATTCATGTCATTCCCACATGATTGTCAGCTTAATGAATTCGAGAATCACTTCTTAGTTGACAAATTGAACTACGATCGCCAACAAATGACTTCGGATCTAAAGACATTCTTATCCATAATGAATGAAGACCAAAGAAATTTTTTTGATCAAATAATTCATGTTGTACAACATAACACAGGTAAGTTCTTTTTTGTATATGGCTACAGTGACTGAGAAAACTTTTATTTGGAAAACTCTGTCAATAGTTATTCGGTGTCAAGGTAAAATAGTCCTCAATGTTGCTTCAAGTGGATTGTTTCCTTGCTTTTGCTAGGGGGTAGGACAACATATTCTAGATTCTCAATTCCATTAAAAATTGATGAGTTATCGACATGCAATATTAAACAAGGGAGTTTAAAGGAAAAGTTTCAACAAACTAGTCTAATTATATAAGATGAAGCATGCATGATTAATAAACTGGCTTTTGAGGCTCTCGATCCTTCACTTAAGGACATCATGAGGTTTACTAACTCTTATTCTGAAGAGAGACCATTTGGAGGCAAATGTATTGTTCTTGGAGAAGACTTTCGTCAAATATTACCAGTTATTCCAAAAGCAACTAGGAGGACATTGTTTCTGCAACAATCAATTCATTAAAGTTGTGGTTTCACTGTAAGGTGCTTACATTGACCAAAAACATGAGATTGCAAATAGCAGCGACAACAAAATATCAATTCATGAAAGATTTCGCAGATTGGATAATCAATGATGCATAAGTTAGCATAGATACTGATGGTGTTGCTCAAGTAGAAATCCCAGAAGATCTTTTAATTTTGAATTTAACCAAACCTCTTGCTAGTATCGTTCAGTTCACTTATCCAAATTTTCTACAGAACATAAAGGATGTCAAGTTCTTGGAAGAAAGAGCCATATTGACTCCCACTCTTGAAGCAGTTGAGAAGGTGAATGAATTTATCATTTCTCAAGTCTCCGATGAAGAGAAAAAATATTTGATTTTTGACTCATATTACATAGCAGACAAAGATGTTGGGATTGAACCTGATTGGTTCACTACAGAGTTTTTAAATGAAATTAAGTGTTATGGATTTTCTAATTATAAAATCACTTTGGAAAAAAGGAGTTCCTATTATGTTTCTAAGGAATATAGACCAATCTTCTGACTTGTGCAATAGTGATAACATCATTGGTGCAACTATTGTTACAGGAAATTATATTGGTCATAAAATTTACATTCCACGAATGAATATGATTTCATCATATCCTGACATTCCTCTGAAATTCGAAAGAAGGAGATTTCCAATTAGTCTATGCTTTGCCATGATCATTAATAAGATTCAGGGTCAATCTCTTTCTTATGTGAGACTATTCTTACTGAAGCCTGTTTTTACTCATGGACAGCTATATGTTGTTGTATCTAGGGTAAAATCTATGAATGATTTGAAGATTTTAATTTTAGATAAAAATGGAAATCCATGTAAAAAAAAAGTAACAATGTTGTTTACCAAGAAGTGTATCAAAAAATTTGAACTTTAATAGTTGAATTTTTATTCTTCTATTTAAATTTAGTAACATCTATTACATTCATATTTCCTTCAAAATTTATTTTTATGTATTTTACAATCTTTAATGTATAATATTCATATCAACATGTAATAAAAATTATTTAATCATAACCTCATGCATCACACGGGTTAAAATACTAGTCGTATAACGATTACTAGGCCCGTTTGGATGAGCTTTTTTCTTCTTCAAAAACTGCTTTTTTTCAAGAAAAAAAGTACTTTTCGTTTTTAGTTCGATTGGATGTCTGCTTTTAAAAAAAGGAGAAGTCACAAAAAAAGCCAAAAACTTACTTTTCTCATAAGCTTAAATTTTTAACTTCTCAGAAAAGCAGAAGTCAAAAGTCAAATATTTTTTTAAAAAACTAAATATTTTTTTAAAAATATAAATAACTTTAACTTTTGTAAAAAGTACTTTTAAAATAAAAAAGTAGTAAAAGTTACTTTTAAAAAAAGCTAAACCAAACGACCTCACGTTGGTTCCTCTTTTATAAGCTGGTAGTTTGTCACTGGTTAAAAGACACTCAAACGTTGAAGTTTATTAACTATTTTAGCAGTATATATTACATTGTAGAGAACAAAACATTTAATAATTAATAATTGATAGTGTTATTAAAAACATCTTAATTAAGATAACTTTATTATGAAATCATATAAATTAGAAATAGAAAATGATTTTCAATTAAAAGGAATCAATAAGATTTTATTTCAAAATTCATTTCACTCATTCTATGTAGCACCGATACGACACGCGACACGTGACATTACACGACACGACACTCCGACACGTCAATCCTAAAAAATTATGGATTTCGACACGTTGGGACACGTTTTAATATTAAATAATATTTTTAATTTATATAGTGTATATTTCTAATATTTAATAATTTAACAAAAAAATGAAACTAAATTAATAATACCCATCAACACGTACGTTATAAAGATGGAAGCTTTAATAAAAAAAATAAGAACTGGGATGAGAGAGAGAGATAATATCAGACAGAGAGATCAAATCATATTAGAGAGAGATCAGAGACAAGGAGATACAACAAGAGCGTGATAGGAATTGACAACAATGATGCTGAGATGATCTCTTATCTACTTAAGGATAAAAAAAACAAAAAAATAAAATTGATATGATCAGGTGGAATCTTTATTAATATATTTTAATTTTTTTTAAAATTTTTTTTAAAAAAATTACGAAAATGCCATTTGACCGTGTCGGACACGGTCACATGATCAACGTGTCGGAAAAAGTTGACCGCGTGTCTGACACCGTGTCGGAGCGTGTCGGACACGACTCTCCCTATTTTTACAAGTGTCTGTACTTCATTGCACTCATCTATATTTCTAGCTAATATCATATGAATATGAATATATATATATATATATATATATATATATATATATATATATATATATATTCGCTTTTACTAGATTATGTTTTTTTTTCTCTACTCGAGATTAATATATAAAAAAAGCATGTGTTTATCCTAATACACTTTGATGGCTATTTGTTTTAAAAGAAACTAGAAAAATAGCTATAGAATTTTATTTTTTTAAAAAAATGAAAGGTTAAAAAGCACTGAAGTTTTAAAAATAAAAATAAATGAAAGGAATGAAAAAGTCAGAAAAAGAAAACAAAATGAAGTTATAATTCAAAAGAATTAAAAGTAATTTTTTTGGAAAATGACGCATGCAACTTTGGTAAAATAACTTTTATATTATATAAAGAGATAGATAAATCATAAGGTTCTCTCAATATTTTTTTTAATAATCTATTTTTACTTTTATTTTGAGAGTGTGACTCACTTATTGCCATATCTTAATCCTTGTCGATTTTGACACATGTAAGAATAAATAGTTAATTTCCCTTATAATTTATTTAAAAAAACTAACCCTTAAAGGAGAGGGGGAAAAAAACTATCAACCAAGAGTACCACAGAATATATTATTTTTTTGTTAAATGAGGGTGATTAGATTGGATTAGTATGTAAGCTCCTATTGTTTTATGTATTTAAGCCACCTTATAACTATTTTTATTTGGTCATTCCCCTTACATGTTTCTAACAAGTAATTACCGAGTAAAAATATGTTATTATTAAAATATAATTAACATTGATGTGCTTAAAATTATTTTGTAGGTGAGAATACGAGCTAGAAGAGATTGCACAACTGGATACTGTGTCTGTGACAACAAATATTTTGTGTTAGGGAGAGGGTCCCATATTATAATTTCCTTTTTCGGTAGCAAAGTATATCTCATATCATATGTCAGGCTCCTTCTGGCCCCGCACTTCTCTGTACAAAACAGACCATTTCATATTTCACTGTCACACACATCACGCCCATGTGCTCTCTCCTCTGCACTCTCTAATCTCTACCTCTATCTCTTCTCTTCTGTGTGAAAACGTTCATGCACAGTAAGAGCGTGCACGTGCATGCTGAATGCGTGATCCGTCACTAATTGAGATTTGAGATACTCTATTTTTTGACTTTTAATTAAGGCTGTGAAGTCACTGAAGTGTGACTAGAGGTAACAGTTTTTTTCTTTCTTTTTAATAATAAATAATTGGTCCGAAACTGAGCAGGGATTTGCAGCTTGGCATCCATATGAGGGAATGAAAGAAGCCCACTTGGCTTGGGCCCTAGTCCAGACACACAGCCCAAAAATGGCCTATTTTCCCCACACCACTTTCATGGTATCCTTGGGTCAGTCAATGTTGTTTTGCAAAAAAGTTGAACATTTTGCGATATGCTACGGATATATTGGGAAGGTAAATAGTAATTATAACACAGAGCAAGAAATTATTTTCAAATAAGTGTGTTTGGAACTTTTGATTAGTTTATTTTGAGATTTTGTTTATATTTTCTATAAAAAAAAAGTTGAACTAAACATATACTAAATCTTTTCAACCAAACAAATTGGAGAAAAAACAAACATATGTGGTACCTGTTAGAAGGATATTTCTGTATTTAAAAGTGTAGTATCTAATATCTATGCTAACAAATACTGAAGTAGTATGTGGAATTCAAACATCGTACACAGATAACGGTTGATTTGGGTTCTTTTTATTTTCTATCAAATTCTTCAATATCAAAGAATCAAACTTTCAACAAAAGAAAAGACTAAATGAATTGAGGTTTTAATCAGACTTGTATTTAATAAATGTCACACAGATATCTATTCAACAAATACAACAATTATAAGGTATTGGAATTCTTGAATCATGGATTTTCTCAAAGAAATTTGTATCCCTGCGTTTTATCACTACTAAAGCACTTTCATCACATAATTTGAACTACTAAAATGATTTCGCTGGACTTTTCCAAATCCAATTTTAATTCCCAAAAGAATCCTTTTCTAAGGCCTTTTGATTCTTTATACAAAAATTGTCAAATTCCTTCTCTAGTTATCCATAACCTCAAGGGTTCAATTAGTAAGAATGCATTCACTTGATTTCCCAATTACAGTTCATGCAATGAATGTTCAAGACTCTTTCCCAAAAAAATTTATGTTCAATAAAAAGGGGGATTATCCAATCATTTTGAATTCCATATAAAGAGATTTAGCAAGTCATACTGTCAGTAAATGGAACAAAGAAACTCAATGCAACAAAGAACATTGTGCTTTCTTACCAAACCAAAACGTAAAAGTCGAGAATTACAAACCAAACTTCTTCAAAGTGAAATTGAAAAGGAAATTGAAAACTAATCACAATTACAGAGCTTGAAAGTTGAATACAGTTCAGTCTTGAATTCCTTCAAAAGGAAAACTATGCATGCACGTATATAACCAACAAAGCTAAAACTAAAATTCAAGAATTGCAAACAAACTTCTGGAAATAAAAAAATAAAAAAAATCTAACGAAGAGGAATTGCTAAGTAAGTTTTTTTTACAACAATCAGATTCTTATTTAACTAAAAACTAAAAGCTCCTAAAATGCCTTGCTATCCTTCAGATTAATCTTCATCCTAGGATTTAGATCTCTTTCAACTCAGCCAATTATTCATGTGCTCTTAATTCCTGCAATGGAGCGATAACAACAGTAAGTGAATTTATCTAAATCTCTTCTTTTTTATCTTTTACTTTCATGGGCTGATTTTTTCTACCTTTTGGACCTTTCATCTGTTTTATTAGTTCATTTACCGTCCAACAGGAAATAAAATATAGATAAATATAGATGTTTAAACAATCTAATTTAATACCTGGGCTAACAGTACCTAACAAAAAAAAGCAAAAAATAAAATGACATTATATATACATTTTTTGAGAATAGATGTCATAGCATAATTTCGTTCTGGTTGATATCATTTTGTAGAAAAGAAAAAGAAAATATATCATTGTTGTTCAATCAACCTAAATAGGTATGCAACACAAAAAAGCAAGCCTATATCTGTTGTAAAAGACTAATCAATTATGTGGTGTAGTGCTTCAGTTAATTATTCAAGCTTTACGTACATAGACCTACCCAATTTTCCCGTTTTAGGTTGCAATGTCGCTTTCTCGTGTGGTGTAGAGGTGGGGAGTTGACTGGTGAGTAGCAGAGTAGGTATGGGTTCAGGGAACTCATATCCAATTGTGGGAAGCACATCCAGATTCTCCGGGGGCATATTTTTTATTATATATATATATATCTTGGGATGAAATTTAATATTTTTTATTAAAACAAATAATGATAAAATTCTATATCACTTGATTATATATTTTGATATTTTTCTCCAAAAAAATATTTTGATATCAAATTAAAAATCAACTCTCTATAAAACTTACACTATCGAATGAAGTCACATTAATAATTTTATTATATTTCTTAACATCCATAATCATTACATTTTTTTAATTTATTTGTTTTTACAAGGTTTCAGTATGTTAGTCGCTGTCACTTAACTCCTCTCATGCTTAATTCCATAACATAAGTCTACAGTATATTACTATGCTCATAAGTCATATATGCCTACAGTAAAGTCCATGGCCTTAAAATTGGATTAACCCGATGGGATGTTGCAGAAATGTATGACGAATTTGTCTTTTGCAATCAGCAATGCTTTTGTTTCATATTTGTGATGCGTCCATTCGTAAATTCACCCATAAAGTGAATTGTAACCGTACATTACCTAAACTATGGCAACACCCAACACCAACACATCGCGTTTTCGGGTACGGTTTTAACCAAATAAACAACGATATGGAAAAAAAAATTAAAAAAAAAAAATGACGTATATACAAGGTCACACAAAGTTGCATATACTTCACGAGTTACAGGGAACTGCAATAAAACGGGCTTTTATGTAAGCCGAGCCTTTTTCAGTTGTTGGGTGGATCTGAAAGTTGCATCCTTAATAGATATTTTGAGGCTGCATATAAATTCACATTTAAAGCGTTGAAAATTAATTTTTCACCAAACAAGGTTGAGATTAATTCAATACAACTACAATTTCGGAATTAAATTGCTTTTTTAATATTTCCATTGTACGATACATAAAAAACTTCTGGCTAAACCTAAACCAATCGTCTCTCCTAATGGTATGGTCCGTAGGATCCGAAGTTGAGAGCTAGCCAGGGGCCTAGAGTTTGAGGAGCTATGGCTAGCTATGAATTATCTATGGAAAGTGGTCATGCCAATTAGCCATGGCTAGGGTTCTTTACAGTTTGAATAATAACATTATTTAATCATAGATGATTTCATCTCTTTTTATATATTTACATTTTAAACTTGTCAACTATATTTTATTCGAGGATATACCCCAATATGTGCGTTAAGTATTGTTCTTACCGTTATACATTGCAATTTGCAAATGCAATAAAAGTACAATGCTTCACAACATATGTTTTATTCCGATACTATATTATTATATGATTACTATATCTACGAAGATAAGAATTTCTAATTAATTTGTTTTTCAATATCTAAAATGCATATGCCCATACTGAGAAGCAAAATACAGCTATCTCATTCGTAGACATTTATATTGAACAGGTGTTACAGCTGCGGGTGCCTAGTTATTATCATTTAGTATCGGGTTGATGATTATTTTAAAGGATGTACGGAACAACAGTACTGAACAACCAAAACCACGTTTCTCGTGAATACCATACTTAATGATTACCAGCTGCACCATTTTACATTTATGAGAAATTATAGAAAATGAAAAGTATAATAAAAAATATTTAAAATTAGTTTAATTAAGTGATACAAATTATATAAGTATAAATAATATGAGATTATTATTGTTCATGTTGTAGAAAATAATTTTATCTTTTATATATATATATATATATATAAAAATATGTTGAATCTATATTTTTTTTTCTTTACATGATTCCACACACTTTTATATATATGTAAGTGATAATTTTATTTATTATAATATGAAATGCTAATCCCAAGTAATATATACATATACTTTTACAAGTAACATTATTTTCTTTTTATAAGTGCAAAATTTTCCCAATTCCTTCGAGACTATCAATAATCACTTATAATTATAATGCATACCAATACAATGCTTCCTTAGAAAAAATTGTGTGTGTGTTCTTTATTGTTTATTTTGTCCTTTTAAAGCATAATTATTTTAAAATTATAATTATAAAGATATTTTGAAAGATATTATTATACATAATTTGAGAAAATATTTTTACTACAAACAATATTTTGCTATTGCAAAATCCAATCCGAGCATACAGTGCAATGATAACGAACTTTTAGTCGGGAGTCACGGCAGTGATAAATGGTAACTTAGAATAGTAGCAAAATAAAATTGTCATCTAATTATGCGCCGGATGATAAGGTTAGTGACCGAGAAGAGGGAAAAAATTGAGATCGGAATGAGAAGGTGTAAGAGCAGAAGACCGGGGTCCCACTATGATTTCCCCTGTCCACTTCACGCCACCGTATAAGGGGATATGATATTAGATGATCAAGTTAAATGATAAAAATATTATAAGTTGCATCTATTTTATTCAAAAAATTTGTTATGTTTTGGTTCACGTCTCTACTGAGAAACGATAACATTTACTTTTTAAATCAAAGCAAATGTAACTATCATATATAATTATTTGACTAGGACGACGCTGCCTTGAGGAAGAAAAAAAAAAACGTAAGTTTAGAAGTAAGTTAATTATATTCATGGAGTCCTGCACTCAACTAGTTTCGTTAGGCTGTAGCATTTCTTCTTATTTTATAATTCATTGCATCAAAAAAATAAAGGAAAAATATGTGTAAGACATAAACTGTATCATTTCATAGACATAAATTGTGAAATTTACTAAAAAAAATAAAGGTGTAAGATTCATATCTCTTTATATCTATGAAATAACATAATTTGTGTTATTTAAATGACATTTTTTTTTCCAAAAAATTAATGAGTTATATTCTTTACATATTATGTGAAAGAAATCGAATTCCTAAACATAAAATTTCTTCTATTATACGTGATCGCACTTGTGATATTGTCTCTTTCTGATGTAGTCTAAGAAAATAATTTTCCAAAAAAAATATGTTAAGAATCTTTCTTTTATTTACTTGTCTTTTCGAGGGTTTTATATTTGTAAAGAAAGGAAAATATTTCTTGAGTCAATAAAGATAAAATTATCATAAGATTAAAAAAATTATAGCGATAAAAATTAATAAAACTCTGTAATATACTAAAATTACAAAAATACTTTAATTTTTATCTAAAAATTATTCATTTTAGACTCAACAAAAATAACTTATCTCTACTAAGTAATTTTCCTTGCAAAGAATCATATAATTACATAACAAAAAAATCTTTAAAACACATATTTCCATTTCTTTCGTGAATTTATGAAATAACTTTGAATTTTGACCCGTCAATCATTTTCCCTTGCTCTTATGAATTTAGAATCTCGCACGCAATAACCAATTATCCCGCTTGCTTTAATAAATTGCAATGTAATTTGTCATTTTCTTGCGCTCTCAACCACAATGGCGAAAGAGCTTTTGCAGCTTCCTCTGCTGCTTCTTCTTCCCCAACAACGGTGTCGTTTTGCAGTTCCTCTGCCAATGTCGAAGCTCTGACTCTCAGATTTGTCTCTTCCCTCTTCCTTTTGAATCCCTTCTCTCCGCTGAACTTGTTCTTACACTGTCTCAGGTGTGTTGCCTTTTTTTTTTTTTTTTTTCTTTCAAATGTTTTATTTCGTTTCTTAGATTTTTCCTATTTTTTGTTTTCTCTCCATTTTCTGCGGTTACTTCCATTTTACTATTTCCTTCTCCTGTACTTCGCTTCGCGAAATTCGTAGTCTGTAACCGCTTTTCTCACTCTGCATATTTCGCCAATGTTAGATTTTTCACAAGAAACATAGGTGAGGAAGCAAATCTTAGAACTCTCTCAGTCCCTCTACAATTTATATTTCTCTCTGTTTCTCGCTAATAAGTTAATGTAATCGATTGCTGCTTCTTTCCTATAGTGCACAGCATTACGATGCTGTATGCTGTATTGTAATGAGCATTGCTAAACCCGCTTTTTGACTATGCATTTATAACATGTAAATAAAAATAAAATGTTGATTGCCGATTATGTTGGGAAATTCGTTCCCTCAAACTCCAATGTCAAGCGGGAAATTCGTTCCCTCAAACTCCAATGTCAAGCGGGTCCAGGGAAAGTCCGTGGCGGGGGTCACCACCAATGAGCTAAGGCTACACCAACCTAGCAAGTGGATCTGACACCATGTCTCAACCCAAAACCTTAAGGCATTGGGTTCATGAGTCCTTTCACTTATATACTCTTCACTTAGCTCATTACCAACCAACGTGGGACTCATCACACTTGGATATCTCAACAATCTCCCCCTCAAGTGTGAAACCCACCATTGGTATGCTCTCCCTCAACCGAGTACCCGAAGCGCAAAGTACTCGATTCGCCTCCTAGCCAATCACTAGGCTAGCTCGAGCCCAATCCGGCTCTGATACCACTGTTGGGAAATTCGTTCCCTCAAACTCCAATGTCAAGCGGGTCCAGGGAAAGCCCGTGGCGGGGGCCACCACCAATGAGCTAAGGCTACACCAACCGTAGCAAGTGGATCTGACACCATGTCTCAACCCAAAACCTTAAGGCATTGGGTTCATGAGTCCTTTCACTTATATACTCTTCACTTAGCTCATTACCAACCAACGTGGGACTCATCACACTTGGATATCTCAACAGATTACTGTTTGTTGGTTTCTTTGTGGTGCGTAATCAGCATTGCGTTGCATTATGGTTTTCTGCTTTCTTGAGAAGGGAGAAAGAGAAAAGTTTGACTTACACGCATATGCAATTTTTGAGTAACCTCGTTGATACTTGATAGTGTAGTCTTCCTTATCGATCATTTTAGTTGCATTCCTTCTGATGCATCACTACATTTCAAAAATTGTCTTTTTAACTTAGAGCTTCGAGTTATGGTTTATTATTTTACCTTTTCCCCCTTTCTAATCTGTTTGAAAGGATCTAACATGCTTGATTTAGTCTGTACTTTGTACTCAGCAGAGGGAAATCTCTTACTTATTGATGACATGGAGCAGTATGAAATACTTGAGCAAATTGGAAAAGGTGCTTTTGGTTCTGCCCTTCTTGTGAAGCATAAGCATGAGAAGAAAAAGTGAGAATTTAAACCTACATTACCTTTTTCTTTTCTTTTCTTTTTTCTCTTAATGTCTGTATCTATTCATTTGTTCCTTTTAACTTCGTCTTGTGAATTATATAGATATGTGCTTAAGAAGATTCGCCTTGCCCGCCAAACTGAGCGCTCTCGTAGATCCGCACACCTGGAGGTTTGTGCTTAGTTGTGTTTTAACAAGTGAACTAAATGAACATCTTGTGTTGTTTTCTTTTTTCTAAAATCTCCCTTTCTTTGCTTGGGTTCTGCTGCATGGTTCCTGCCTTCCTGGTGCATTTTGTTTGTGTTCTAGATGAATTTCATTTGTTAACAGGCCAAGAGAAGTTTCAAACCTCAATATGAAATAAAATGGATTCAGGCTGTAAATTTAACAACCTCTGATGACTCAAAATTTTGTGGATATGATTCAGGATGTTTTTCATTTCTTTTTTTTCTTTTTTTTTCTTTTGGTCTGTGTAGATGGAGCTCATCTCCAAATTAAGAAATCCTTTTATTGTGGAGTATAAAGATTCATGGGTTGAAAAGGTATGGTGCTTCTTGACTTCTACTTCTCTTTACCTCCTCAGTTAAGCTTTCCCTAATAAGCTTTTTTTGGAAGTTGCTATTAGAGTTATCTACATTTGTATCATAAAATATTTCAAGAATTTTTAACTCTTGAACTTGGTCTTATGCTATGCTAACCCTGAATATATTTTTTCTTTGGTTTCATTTGCCGTAATAACTGATAACAATAGACTAGTGTCAACTTTGATGGGTAAGTATGTATCTTCAATGAATATTTAAAGTAATGGTGACTAACAGTAACAGACTAAGTCATATAGCATTGTTACTAGTTAAGATTTAAAAGTTCATTTTCTTTCCAGATTATTGCTTCGGCTATTTCCTTCTATTATTACAGTTTTTCTTTATTGCTGATTGGTGGTGGATGCCATATTGACTAATCACAACTGCTTCATGCTGGTATATTTTGATGTCTTCCTTCTCAGGGTTGCTATGTGTGCATTATCATAGGTTATTGTGAGGGTGGAGATATGTAAGTTTCCTTTGACAAATTTTTACTAGCTTATAATTTATGTTTCAATATTCTTTCACTTTGTTATTTTTATAATTGGCTCATTGATGTTTTTTTAAATGCATTATTGATGTAACACAGGGCGGAAGCTATAAAGAAAGCTCACGGTGTTATGTTTTCTGAGGAGGTTATATCTGATTTTTTTTTCCTTACAGAAATTATAATTTTTCTTTATACATTTATTTTCCTTTGAACAATAACATTCATCTTTAAAATAAATGAGATAATATCTAAATTTGGACATTTAAAATCTGATTGGGTCGTTTGTTTGCAGAAACTGTGTAAGTGGCTTGTTCAACTTCTTATGGCACTTGATTACTTGCACATGAACCATATTCTTCATCGTGATGTTAAGGTTAGCAGCGGAGTCCTCTTTGTTCCTAGGGACACTTTTTCTATCTAAATTCTGTTCAGCCATATACTAATGAGAAAATCATATGATTCTATCAGTGCTCAAATATATTCTTGACAAAAGATCATGACATGGTTCTTGGTAAGATATATTCTATCGTTCCTTTAAATAAAATACAGATGGCTAAAATTTTGCTCACTAGTGATCAATGATGAATCAGGTGATTTTGGACTTGCCAAAATGTTGACTTCAGATGATCTTACTTCCTCTGTAAGAAATACTTCTTCTATGAATTGAGTTTACATTCCTGATTATAACTTTTGTACAGTAATCATGTACAAGAGTTGATGTCTTGTAATTTAGGTTGTGGGAACTCCTAGCTATATGTGCCCTGAGCTCCTTGCTGATATACCTTATGGTTCTAAATCAGATATTTGGTCCTTGGGTTAGTACTCATGCATTATGGTTATTTTTCCTTGATGATTTTTTTATTATCTGGCTGATTATGTATTCTTGATCTCTGAAATTGGTTACTCAGGATGCTGTATATATGAAATGACCTCGCATAAGCCTGCATTCAAAGCATTTGTGAGTCTTCTTTTTTAATTAGGGGGTTTCTTTGTCTCTATCTCATCTTCGTGGAAAAATATTTAACACCTTCATCACTGCTGTCATATTACCAATTTTCAGTTTGTTATCAATCAGATGCTGATGATTGCATATCAATTTGACTATCATTACATTACCTTATTTGCACATGTATTTGTGTTCTGTGGACTATCAATCTGGTCAAATCCTATAAATTTACTATCTCCGTATCTGCGTTAGCATTTGATATATTTTGAACTTCTGCCAATTTTTTACTATGATTTTCACAATTGATTATCAGCAGCACTCATTTAGCAGCATGGTTATACTTATTTTGTCTCTCAGACTTGAAAACTACTCGCATTTACTGCTTTTCATATCTTTTCTGCAAACTTAGCTTTATGAAGTTGTATGATTATCTTTCAATTTCTTTGAACAGGATATACAATCACTGATTAACAAGATTAATAAGTCTGTAGTGGCTCCGCTGCCAACAAAATATTCTGCTGCATTGTAAGTCCTTCTTCTTTTCTTCATATATTTACTTGGGCCATTATTGCCAGTTACTAATTGCATTGTCATGTCTTAACACTTAAAAAAGATGTCCTTAGCTAACATCTATAGATAAGCCCAAGGTCATTGAAAGTGAGGTTTCTTGTAAATTTATAGTAATCAATTAGTTATGAACTGTAAGATTGATCTAATCATATTTGTTTTCCCTCTTGACAGTCGAGGTCTTGTTAAAAGCATGCTGCGGAAAAATCCAGAGCTTAGGCCTAGTGTATGTATAAGAACTCTCCTCTGACCTGAATAATTCAATGCAATGTGCCGGTGCTGCATCTAGTACCATGTCTATATTGCTTTGTGATTGAATTAACTGTAGGATAGATATATCATACAAGCATGCAATTCAAATATTCTTATTTGCTTCACCAAATTGTGTTTCCTCAACATTGCTGGGATTATGCCAACCTTGGATTTAACAGGAGGATTTGCTTTCTGCTTATCCTATTGGGATTTGGAACTCTAAAGTGATGGTTGCACTTTAAAGACTAAGTGCAGTGGTAATCATGGATGAGGAAATCAAGGGAATACATTTTCTCATATCCATGATCTGTTATCCTTGTGATTTATAAAATTTTAAACCGTTAATTTTATCATCAACCGTTATCAATCCTGCATTTTATTCGTTAAGGTGTATTCCTTACTTTAGAGGATCTAAATCCATCCTTTTGGAGATGGGTTGGGTTGGTGATGGATTCCACATTAAATGTTATGGAGATTTTTCATTTCTATATTAACAAGAATTCTACCTATTCTCCTTTCATAAAACAAATCTTCCATGGTGCAAAAGAATGATTCTGATTTCTTCATTGAATCAATAAGAAACAGGGCACTAAATGGGAAATCTATCTAACTAAATGAGTAGAGAAGAAGTACATAAACACTTGTAATATTTTAAAGAAGTCTGCTGAAATTTAATAAACTTTGCAACAAGCATTTCTACATTATCTGAAGCATATTTACTTTGTTTGGGTAGATTTAATGATGTCTGGTTGACAGAGAAATTGGAAAACTATTATTTGTGTCCTTAAACGTTTCAAGTTCCGCGACAAAGATTATGAAGTGATGTTGGTTGTGAAGGTGTCTTCTGTAACCATGCTTTCTTTCTTACATTGTTTCATGTGCTTTTGGAGGCAGGCTGCAGAGCTACTTGGGCACCCACATCTTCAACCTCATGTTCTTAAGATCCATCTCAAAATCAATAGCCCCAGGCGAAATACGTTGTCAGGTCATAGTCCAGAATCCAACTGCATGAAGAAAACTAGATTTTTGAAGCAAGATGATCCTGTTTCTATCCCTGGGGATAAATGGTATTCTTTCAGCAATGATCGGACTTTAAATCCTAGTGTATCTGGAGCAGACCAAGATTCTCTATGCTCTACCCTAGAAATAAATTGTACTCCTGATCATTTGAATCAAAGATTAGCTGAACTGTGTGTTGGAGATAGCCATGAAGTGAAGTCAATCCATAAGCCAGTTGTTTCCAAAACTCCTAGTATTGCCAAGACTCCTAGTCCTAGACCCACTTCATCAAAAGCTTCTGCCACCCCCAAGAAATCAATGGAATCCTCAAAAAATCATAACGCGGTAAGGCAAGCTGGAGTCAATCATGTTTCAATGTTTGACACATCGTATATCATGAAACAAACTCAAGCATGTCACCTTTGTGAAGTGGGTAGTTTCACAATGAATTACTGTTTCACGTGTAATGGTATTGTTCAATTAAGAATTTTAGATGTCTGACTTTTTAAAGTTCATGGTTGCAGCTTCCTGTTTCACGCAATACCAAACAAACTGTCCATACGATTCGCAGAGCATCATTGCCGTTGCCAAGAAGTAGTGCCGTTCGGCAGCCTCCTCGCAGGCCCAGTATTGGTTTTCTTGGCCATTTAAATTCGCCCAATATTTCAGTTAACACACCCCGTATTGATAAGATAGCAGAATTCCCATTAGCATCATATGAAGATCAATTTCTTCCCATCAATAGACCTTCACCAACATCTGCGAAGGGTTCCTCAGGCTCCCCTCCTTGTGGCGATGATTCAACTTTGATAGACAAATGCACAGTTGAGGTATGTGACAGAGCCTACATCAAACCTAGTCGTACTGATGCCTGGCGGGGAATCAAGCGCAGCATGTTCAAGGAAAATGAAGAGGACAAAAGTGACTCATCTGATCAACATGCTACTGCTGGAGCATCTAGCCACAACTCTTCAGACTTGCGCCGCCGGCAGTTTGATACTTCATCATTCCAACAAAGGGCTGAAGCTTTAGAAGGATTGCTTGAATTTAGTGCGAGATTACTGCAGCAGGAAAGGTATGGAGAACTTGGTGTTTTGTTAAAACCGTTTGGGCCCGGGAAGGCTTCCCCAAGGGAAACTGCTATTTGGTTGAGCAAGAGTTTCAAAGAGAACACTTTCAATCGGGAACAATCCGCTTAAAGTGCTGCAATATCTTACGTAGTCATGTTTGTAGAGTTCGGTGTTTCTTTCTTTTCACACGGTAACATTTAAACAGCTGATTTTTGTAGGTGACATCTTTTTTTCATTTACCCCACTTCATTTTCACTTTACTGAGTAATGATAACTCAAGCTTTTAATCTGATGAATGAGGAAATCTTTTCATGACAAGATAGCATTAGCTGTTTGACCACAGGAAGTAATTAAACTAATAAATTTAGTAACAATGTCAAAAAATTTCTTTTACTACATGGCAGTCGACTGCTTCTGTGTTAATGCTTGTGTTATCCGTCTGGCTTGCTACCATACACCTCGCTTCTGCTACTAGTTTTTGGTGGGATAGGTGATGAAATAGCGTTGCTCAAAATAAAAAATGCCACAAGCATTGTGAAGTATGATAATAGATGACTTAAGCATTAATGTTCAAAATTGAATTGTTTGCTTGTTCTGTAACTTAGCAAGAGAATTCAGTAGTAGGAATCGCTAGTAACCGTGCTGCTTCCAAAGGAATCGCGTTTGCTGTCCTTCGTTGACCCATGAAGGTTAGTAACCCAATGGTCCAGGCTTCCAGGATCGAAGCGTAACGAGTTTGAGAACAGATTTTTCCTTGGAGCATTCAACGGAGATCCTACAGACTTGTTTTTGTGCCTCGTTCGTTGTCTTGGTTCACTCTGAGACCTTGATTTTGCCCTTGAAGATTCAGTCTTGTTCATATAATTTGGCGACCATGATTGACGGTGAGGCACTGGGTGGCGCTGAGAATCTGATAAGGCCACTGCTGTTTGGTTGAATTCATACATGGCCCCGTAATTTCCTGAGCTATTTGGTGCTGTGATTAAAGCATTCTCGTATTGATTTTCTCGTTTTGAAACTGATGGACGTTTTGAATATAATGTCATGGAATCATGCTCTCTGCTCTTAACATATGAACCATCTAGAGGGCCACTTCTACTTTTCAATACCTCCAACATTTCTTCCAGACTCATATCCTTTGAATCCTATACATAATAACCATATTACAGACATTAGCTTCTCATTGCAGCACAACAGAACATGTAACTGAGAATTAGCCAAAAACTTTATTGGGATGAATTTTGGATAGGATTTATATCTAAGTTGAATATAATGGTTTTATTACTTGAATAATCATACTATGCCAATCTTCAGATGATAACATTGGGAATATTTTTGCAAAGGCTTACTTTATTTTCTGTTATGAGACCTTTGAAGCGTAGAACTTCTCCGCGTTGGGGAGGCTGATTTCGGAGGAGATTTGCTTCCTCTACCATCTGAATTCTGTGAATTCGAGCTCTAACTTGTATGGCCATCAACGCATGCATGCCACGCAGGGTAGCAGTTGCTTGTTTCCTTACAAGGTGACCCCTCACTAGCGCCTGTATCTTGACTAATCCTCTCAAAGCATGCAATGCTTTCTTGGCCTGAAAATTTGCATGTAGAACCACTAGGGTTAGCCTAGTGGTGTGGGGTGTGTGTTTTAAGAGTGTGTGTAGTGTAGGGTGTTGTGTTCAATTCCTTGTAACCTCAAAAAAAAAAAAAAATATTTGCATGTAGCGAGTTCATCAAGCCTATTCCAAATGTCTGAGTCTATGAATAGGATGTAATAAAAACTATTAAATTTATGAAAAGAGATGTCTAGCAAGATGTGACCATAAAAAACTTGATGAGTATAGAGAGAGAGAGAGAGAGAGAGATTTATACCAAATATGAGCGAAAGGCAGCCTGAATCTTTGTAGCAGCTGTGTTTTCAAATTCAGTGTCTTCAGAAACCTTTGTCAGTGCTGTTGGAAGACACTTTGGAGTCTGAGTTTTCAACAAGGCTTTTATTTGCAGTTTTGCAGATTCATCTGAGTCAAAAGATCTGGAAAATTTATGCCGAGTTACCTTGCTTGTTATTCTTCCACCTGTTAGTTTTCCGAAGCTCCATCTGCGCTTCACTTTGGGACTCACCATTTGACCACTCATATTCTCGGGGCAGAATGTATCAATCTTCTTGAATTTCTCTTCCTTTCTCCCTAGAAGAAAGTTTCTAATCCATTTCCCTGCCTTTCCCATTTCTTTTTCTGTTAATAATGGAACCTGGCAACTAAACAAGTCAGAAAGTCAGAGAGGTTTCTATTTGCCTCAAATATCCAGAAACAAAATTAGATACACGTAAGAGAGCAAATATTCTTTTTTTTCATGTGTTAGTTTTAATCTTGTTACATATGTATTATATATGGTTATATACTGCACTCTTCAACTTGTTCAGGATGCTCTTTCTGGGTTCTTGTGCTGGTATTTAACTATTTAGTACTGGCTTTGGCCTGCAAAGCTTCCCCTGATAAAGCCACTTGCCACCCTCGTGGAGTTTCCTAAATATAATTCTGGAAGCATTACACTTCAACATTGCCTCAGCTTGATTGTCAAGAGCTGTAAATTTTTCTTACTATAGTTCAGTAATTTTTAGGTGACCAAGCTGTTAAAATTAAAAGATGTTTCTTATCAGGGTCTACTAGCTTATTGGAATCAAAGTTATCAAACGTGGATTGTAGCATGTCGCGGCCAACCCTAAAAAATGCTATAGCGGGTTGCGGTTGCGAAAATAGCGAAATAGATATATGACAAAAAAAAAAGACAGAGATAGCAGAAGTGACCAAGAGAGACGCAGATAGACTAAAAAACCCTTAAAAAAATTTGTTACGTTTAAATTTAGAACAAAATTGATATTTTGCCTTATGATAACAATATGGTCGTGATTTGGCTTCAAATTTGATCTCAATAGCAGTTATTATGTTCCAGTGCGACGCAGCGCAGTTTCTTGCAGTACCGCAACGTCCGTATGGCGCAGCTCGCTGCACTATTGCGGCGCAATTAACTATGATTGGAATAAATTCAAATAATCAATGACAATGCCTCTCTGTAGAAATAAGAAGGTAGAAACATCATTGTTATATAACCTTTTTAGTTCCTCTGAAGTCTGAAGCTTAATCCGAGATCCAAGGGCCACACATGGCTTGCACGCAAGTGCTAAGGCTACACGGGTTTAAGATGATAACATTCTTTATTCTATCAATGGTCCATATTATTAGATGAATAAGAGAAAGATGTTCGAACGTGGTATTAAATTGTTTACTTCAACTCAGTATCTCCATCTAGAATTTAATGTTGAACATAAATAAATTAACGCGAATTACTTAAATATGTGTTTTGACTTTGATCTTATAGTTATTCTGTTGTACTCTTTTGGGTTTGGCTTTGATTTAGTCAAGGATGTGAAGCGTTAGCTACCCCGAAAGTAGAAGATTCCAAGAGCCTTTCACATCAACCGATTAAAAGAAATAGTGTTAATATTTAATTATTATAACTTCTTGATGAAGAAAGAGAGACGATAGAAAAAAAGGGTAAAAAATTGTGCACTTGATTCGTTATCTCTGTTGTCCTGTTTATGTCTATGTTTCCTTGTTCTCGTTCTCTATCTCGACTAATTCTTGTACCATTGCAATTAAAAAATGAAAGGTCTTTTGCCTACTTTTCACTCTTCTAGATGACAAATGTTTGAATCCTGGGGCAGCAGGATAAGAAATTTGGTCATAAAAATAGTAGTTTTTGGCAATTTTCCTTCTTATAAATTAGTAAATTACGTCAGCGTTTTTTTTTTTTTTTTTGAATTGATAAAATTACACAATAATTATATTCTTCATATCGCCTTAGACAATTTTTTTTTAAGTTTTAAGAATTCCACTTATTAATATGTTTTTAGTAATGAAAGAAGCACCCTTATTCTCATGTTCTATTTCATAGTGTCTTTAACTATTTTTATCTTTGAAAATCACACTTACTCTTTTTACTGTGTATTTTGCGTTTGTACAGAAATGATAAATGCGTTTCAAAATAAAAAAACTAAAATAAAATAACAACTTTATTAGATAAAAGTTTAAAAGGTAAGAGAAGTTTAAATGTGTTTGTACAGAAATGATGCCAATTTAATTTTATTAGATTTTAAGAGATGAATTGCAATTTACCCAATTCGATAGTAATGCTTGTTCTAACGTTGAATAAATATTGCAGTAAATAATATATGTTTGCTCCAGTAAACAAGTAAAATGGTGGGTCTCCGTTAGGGAATTTTTTTTGCTTTTCTTTGACGATGAACGGCGCATCGATAGCATCAAAGGTTTGCTGTCCGTAACGGAAATATTTAATATGATTCAGGTTTGCTGTTCTTTGGATCCAAACAAATGAAAATTAAATATTTTCTGACTTATTTATACGAAGGAGAGAGAAATGTTCTTTTTTTCTCTAAGTGTTAGCTACTCAATGAAAGGAGTAGCTGTGCCAGACTACTACAAACGCTATCCTCCGTTAGATGGTAAAAAAAGAAAGAAAATATTTAAAAAATGATAGAATTGAAAACAAACAAATTTATAATTTATATTGCAAGTGTAAAAAGAAAAAAGATGTTATGTCGTTGCATTTTGACTTCTTTAATATTTTTGCTTTAACTCTACCTCAATAATTAACCAGAATAAAATCAATATTAACAAATAATTATTTATTAACATCATAAAGTATGAAAATAATTATCTTTAAAATTAAAAAAAAAAATTCATTTTTCATAATTTTATATAAATAAAATTAAAATCCAAATTAGCTAAACAAATGATAGCCAAAATGATCCGCCGCAATTTCATGATCCAAAAGTTTGCTCTAGGAATGCAAGGATTGTTACAAAATTCAAAATTTTATTATATTTGCCACTTTGATATACATTGGAACAACCCAAATCCTACTCCGATCATCGTTGTTGTTGTTCTTCTCTTTTTCTTCGTGTACAAGTCTCAGTTATTAGCCAAATTACCATATGGGTCCCTGCATTGTTATTGGTCATTCTGGCCATGCTTCTCATGCTGCTGCTACCCATCACTGCTAAAGGGGAGGCTGTTAAAGATTTTTTAGGTGCTTAAATCCTCTCTTTCTCTTTATCTATTTATATATCTAATGCATGGATATGAAATGGTAATAATTTCGCGCATACTTAAACTTTGACGCTTGGATAATACATATGGGTATTACAGACCAAGTTTGTGAAGAGGTGGAATGTGGAAAGGGATGCTGCGTGGTAAATACAAAGTTACCCATTAAACTTCATCTGTGAATGTCAATCTGGCAGGAAGAGAACCCGAGACGGCGACAGTGATACATATGCTACTAGCTTTCTTCCATGTGTCATTCCCGAATGTAAAGTTCACTCTCTTTATTTGCCATCATTCTTAGTAATTACTTTGCTCACTCAGTTTTGAGTTTCAACTTTCCACACTTTGATGGTTAAAACTTAAAAATCCACACAATAACTTGTCAAGACTTCAATCAAAATCGCCTCTTATCTTTGAACTAGTCTGAACTACGGTTGCCAGCCAGCTCCACCTCCAGTTCCGGACAAGGATTTTCCGCATAACATTTCAACTTTAGATCGTAAGTAACACCAGACTACTTGTTGCTCATGATTATATTGCTCATATGCTTATTAAAACTACTGAAAGCTTTGATTACAGAGGTTTATGTCTTTGTTCTAACCATTTTTTTATGTGAAAAAATATTGAAATACATTGTAGCTTGCTATCGGGGGTATTGTGGGGTTGGTAGGGGTACCCCAATTACTTCAATCTTCTCAACATCTCCGTTTTTCCTTATTACAGTGAATGTATGAAATCCAAAATAAATTTTTAACTTGACATATAGTCTATAAAATTGCGGGGAATATGAACAATAATGAAATAGTTTCTGTTCTGGGCATTTAATTGCTTAGGTACTCTTGGAATTAAAGTTGCGAATTCTTAAACTGTTTAATTCTTATATTTATTGTAAAGTTATCAATGCAGATTGCGGCATGTCGCGGCCAACCCCAAAAAATGCTATAACATCATAGTGAGTTGTGGTTGCGAAAATAGCGGAATAAATATATGACAGAAATAACGAAAAAAAAATATTTTTTAAAGGCAGCAATAACAGAAATGACCAGAAAGAGACACAGATAGACTAAAAAATCCTTAAAAACTTTCTATTACACATTTAAATTTAGGAAAAATTGACACTTTGCTGTTATCAAAAAAAAAAAAAAAAAAAAAAATTGACACCGTTACAGCAATATGGCCGCGATTTGCGATCGCAATGGCCACTATTGCGTTCTAATACGGCGCGAAGCGGTTTCTTATGATAAAACACCGCAACGCTCGTATGACGCGGCTTGCGGCACTATTACGACGCAATTGAATCAAATTTCTATTTCATTTTTCTTCTCCTTGTTAATCTCCATACTAAATATTATGAAGAATCACATTTACATTCAGCATGACTTTCATTTCATTTACTAAATATGAATCATAATCATATCACATTGCTTCCATCCAACTTAAACTTATTATAAATTCACTAGGGGATAGGAATCCAAAACAAAAACAATAGATAGATAACGTCAAAAAATAATGAGAAATGCACTTCACTTGTTCTTGACTTCAACACCGGTCTTGCCAGCAATGATGACAGAGGTGGCCATGTTCAAGAACAAGCCATGCTCAACCACACCTTCCAGAGCTGAAATCTCAGATCCAGCAGCCAAGGCATCTCTGATTGGAGTCTTGAAGTACAAATCAACGATGTAATTCGAATTATCAGTGACGTAGGGTTTCCCACTCTCATCCAATCTCAATTTGGCATCACAACCTTCTTCATTGAACAATTCCTGAAGCCTAATCAAATTGTATTTCCAACAGAACTGAACAACCTCCACCGGCATAGCAAGCCCACTCCCACCCAGCCCCGTCACCAATTTCGTGTCGTCAGCCACCACAACGAACTTATCCGACGCAGCCTCAACCATCTTCTCTCTCAGGAGGGCTCCGCCGCGACCTTTCACCAGGTTGAGGTCGGGGTCAACCTCGTCGGCGCCGTCGATGGCCAGATCCAGACGGGGATTGTCGTCGAGGACGGAGAGAGGGATGCCGAGAGACCGTGCTTGCTCTTCGGTGCGCTTGGAGGTGGGGACGCCGACGATGTCCTTGAGTTGGCCGGAACTGAGGAGCTGGCCTAGCTTGGCGACGACGAAGGCGGCGGTGGAGCCGGTGCCGAGGCCGAGGACCATTCCGCTCTTGACGTACTCGACGGCTTT
Organism: Gastrolobium bilobum; assembly: GCF_033153095.1. Taxonomy (NCBI): domain Eukaryota; kingdom Viridiplantae; phylum Streptophyta; class Magnoliopsida; order Fabales; family Fabaceae; genus Gastrolobium; species Gastrolobium bilobum. The sequence continues at coordinate 228,866 of NW_026899073.1, forward strand.
GTCGGCGGCGAGTTTCTTGAGGTCGTCTTGGGTGAGGGTGATGGCTCGAACGGAGAGTGGGGAGAAAGGTCTTTGAAGGTTGGTGCGCAGTTTAAGGGATTTGGGGGTGCGTAGGATAAGGTGGGTGGAGGAGGCATTGTGGTGTGATGATGAGAGTGATGGAGGCGATGGCGAAGAGAGGGATAAGGAGGCCATTGACATTCAACAATATAACAATAGTTTTTGTGTGTGTGTGTGTGTGTGTGTTGAGTTCAGTTAACTTCACTTTGCTAATTGCTATCTTATATCTTTGGTTTGGTTTGGTTGGTGGTGAGTGAGAGTGTGAGACTGAGACGCAGACCGCAGCTTAATTTGGCTCTTCCTTCAACCCTCCAATCCTTCAATAGTGCTTGGATTTTACTTTTTTAAACGAAATTGGATATTCCTTTTCTACAAACATGCTCCTCGTTAGGGGTGTAAATGGGCTGGGCTGGGCTTTGGCCATCCTGGCCCAAGCCTACGTAAAAAAAAATTCAGCCTATCTGGACTACTGGTCTATTAAAGGCTTTATCTGTAGGCCAAGCCCGGCCCATTTTCAAAAATAAGAAAGTCAGACATGGCCTACAAGCCTTGTAGGCCTCCCACTATATATACTAAGCAAAAAAAATAATTGTAGTAAAGAATGTTCCATTCATGCATGCACTAGTACTTCTCATAAGAAAAAAATGACAAACAAGAAAGAGTCAACATAATACCTCAGCTCTAGAATGTATATCATAGAGGAATAAAGTCAAAGAAATGGGAAAAATAAGAAAAATACAATTACTGGATGCTGAAATAAAGTCTACAAGAGAATGTCATTCATCTAAAAATCTTTAAACCACCATCAAGACAAGGGAAAGAAGAGTATTATTGAAAGATCATCATTAGTAACATCATAATCCAGCAAGGTACCCATTGCTCTATGGTATTAAGCTGCAACAACATGTAAAATTTGGAGACATTAGACAAGTTTTCCTTTCATAAAATAAAATAGCACAAAAAGTAAGAGATATTGGTATTTGGTACTTTGTGTCTTTGCCACATAAAATAAATATTATTTTATTATTTTATTTTAATAAATTAAATAGGCCAGCCTACAAGGCTGTAGGCCGGGCTTGACAAAATTAGCCTATGGCCTATTTATTAAAAAAGCTTTTTTATAAGCCTAAGCCTACTCTACTTTTCTAAAAGGCTGGGCCTGGGCTGGGCTCAATGTAAGCCGGGCCGTAGGCTGGGCTGGGCCAGCCTGGCCCATTTACACCCCTACTCCTCGTCCTCCTTCATTCACCTACCTATTTTTTCTTTTTTAAACTTTTTTATCCCAATTAATTAATACTTTTACTCGTTTTTCATCATTCTTTTTCATTTCGTGTATCCTTTATATCTTTTATGCAGTACTGATCAAATTAATATCAAAATCTATTAATAAAATAATAAATTATCCATAACATTATTTGAATTAATAATTTTGCTCGAATTCAATACATTAATACAGAAAGTATGTATACTTCACAATTTAAATTTCTCTTCTTAGATAGTTATTTGAGTTGAAATAAGTTTGGAGAAATTTGTTCTACACATGGTATAGTAAGCACGTACAATTTCATGGAGCCAACCTCACAACCTAGTTAGGGTTAAAGAAAATTTAGTTGGTGCAAAATATTAAATCGTGAAAAGTTATTTAATTACAATTAATTAGCCACGGTTAAAATGTGACTAATTTTTGAAATTTAGCTCGCGCCAAGACCCCGTGCAATCATGCATAACGTGGTTCCGCCACTATTAAAATTTATATTATATTGCCAATTCAAAAGGGTTCTACAATGGGAATGAAAGTACATTTTTTTTGTAATATTTTTTTAATATATTTATTGATTCATCAATTATTTGACTAGTACAATCCGAGAACCGTCAATTTTGAATAATTTTAGATCACAGAAGCTATGATCACTATTTTGATGAACTATGTGATACAATATCATATATTAGAAAAAAAAATATTTTCTCATGTTATAAAAGAATTATTTTCTCTTATTAGTGATACGTCGATTTTCGTGTAATATTTTTTAATATATATGGATCCCACATAAAATATGTCTATAACATAAGAAAATTGAAACCCTTAAAACTAACCCAATATGTTACCATTGAGGAAGTTATGACCATGGAGTCACTGTCCAAAACAAAAATTGAAAAGATATTTTATTGCTCTATAGAAAAATTGCAACAGAGTTTTTTTTTTAATTTCTAATGTATAAATTATGCTTGTTTACATTTTGCGTACAAATCTTCTTCTGATTGACACTTAGATTTTGTATTTGGGGATGATTACATTGTACACTAATTTTATCAGTTAATATGTTGAAGAAAAGGAAATGGATGAAAAAAAAGAAAGAAAAAGATTACACACTTATGTAAATTATATTTATTTAATGGGTTATGTTTATCTCATTTTACATGAGATAAACATCTTTCCTACACACACAAAAATGGTTTGGGTCCCACCACTTTTTTTTTCTCTCTCCTCTTACATGTGGGTCCCACTTATACTTTTATTTCTACAACATGAGGTAATTCTTTTCCTACAACATAAGAAAAATATATCCCTTATTTAATTTGCATGACAGCCTATGTATTCATTCGAATTGCATGTTTATCTATTTTATGTTATCAAAATTACTATATTATTTAATCACATATAATTATACCATTAAAAGAAGGGAAATGATTTTCTCCTTCAATAGATGACAAGAAGTGCTTCCTGCACACACACACATGGAGATATGTGTCAATATTTTTTATTTATTTTTTTGAAACGATGGCCCCACTTTTTATTTGAGTAGGAGATAAATTTTCGTTTTGTGTAGAATAAGAAAAGTTTTCCCCTTAAAAGAATTGGAATTGACATGAAAATAAAGAGATATTTTACGCACTTCAACACAACACTGTACACACGTCCGCAATTGTATTATGCTGCTTTCACGTGATTTGTTTTTTTTCCAATTTACAAAAGAGAATATTCTTTCTTTGGAATTGTTTGACAACCAAAATTTAGAATTTGAAGGTAATAAGAGCACGATTTCAGACGAAAAAACCACTAGGCCCTTTCTGACCATATTGATTTTAGTGCAGGTAAAAAAAGCTTATAACGTGCCAAATAACACGATGTACTGAAGCAATATTCAAGAGGGCCACCGATGTGATTTTCAGTTAGTTACTGGTAAGGCAAATATAGCTCAAGAAATGCTTGTGTCTGTACATTCACCTTCACAATGCCCAAAATAAAGCTTAGCATGGGCCGAACCATATTCAGTTTTTGTATAATGCCCAAAATAACCCTTTAATTTAATTTAATTTTTTTATTTTTTTGTCATCAAATGTAATCTGCTCAACTCAACTCAACTCAGTTGACATTTTACCAATATTTGATGATGTTTTGGCATAGAGGTCAATGCTACCAATTTGCAGCCGGGAAGTAGAGTGAATATCTCTGACTGCCAGAAACCTAAACCTGCAAAGGCATAACTTTTATGAATTGGGAGAGAACAAGAACAAGAATTATAAAACAGAACAATCGAAGTCTTAAATTTCATCTTTATATATAAATAAATAATTCATTTTGTTCAAATGTTTTGAAATTCTTAATAATTAGCTATTTATTTATGAGTAAAAGAGTATATTTTATTATAAATGGGTTAAAAAGATCAGCTTAAACATTAGTTTTGTTTAAATTATTTTAATTGAAGTGATTCCATTTAGCATAAAACATTATACTATATATAATTAATAATTTACCTGAAAACATTAGATGGAAAACTTGCTGAGTTGATCATGTATGTTCTACGCTGGAAACGGTCTTCGAAGAACTGAGAGGTTTGCTTGTCCAAAACTTGCCAGCTGATCCCCTCATCATTGCTCCCTTCAAGAATCCTGGGAACATAACATATGCCGGGAAAGATATGAATGCACAACACATGCCTTATTAACTGAAGCTTATGCGTGACAACTCCTTACCAAGAAAAGAAAGGTTCACCAGAATATTTTTAGGAAAAAGGAGCCAGTCAATGAACACTTTTAACATCAGATGCATATGGTTGCTAACAGGCAGAGCAACATAGATGCACATACACACACTCACAACTTGCTTGGCTTAGCTTACATGCTATTTTTAAGGATTTAATTTTGATCAACAGACAGCATAGTATGTTTAATACTACCAATAAACTATATTGTGCCACCTGTTTAAAAATCGGTTAAGAGCTTCATTAAAAATAAAAATCAAGTTACTACAATCAAGTGACACTTTTTTAATTGTTAATAGTGTAACAAGTTTTAACAATGGATTAAATTTGGAATAGACAACGCAATAAGGTAAGGCAAAGTAACTCAACTATTCATTAATTAATAACAAATAATAAAAAGAACCAAGAGTAAAGTAAACATCTTTTCAACAAATATCCTAAAGTTCATACCAGTCCATTGGATCCCTTTCTGGTGCATCATTGGCTGACATTAAATCATATGCGACAAGCTCAAACATCTTGTTAGCAAATGTTTTATACACGACCCAACAACCTACAAAGTCAAAAATATGAGAATTTTTTAATATTAGCATAAAGAAAGCAATTTCTGCACCTTTAGACTGCGGTGGACAGTAGAAATAAAATGGAATTATACTTTTGACACTAGCATTTAACCTGGTTATTCTTGGGTTTCTTGCTTGAATTTTATGTCTCAGAATTACAAATTCTTTTTCATTAATCTTAAAATTTATGTCTTGAAGACAGAATGCAAACAGAGCATAACACCTACGGATGAGTAATTTAATATAGAATCATCAATGCAGAGAAACTAGCTATACATTGTCAATTTACCAAAGAACATTTGACTATTAGTAGCTTAAAGCTATAAATTGTAAGATAGAATCTGTTTATAAAATTTGATAGTTGTCAACTAATATCAATGAGAAGATTGAAGGAAGTGGGCAAAATACTTGAAAGATAAAAATACCAAGTAATGGTTTGATGCAGTTGGCAGAAATTTCATCTCCTATGAAGTTACAATAAATCAATAATTACCTTAAGAAGATTTCATCAATATGTACAATTAAGAATATCAAGTGTAGTTAGTACTTAGTAGAACTACATGGTAGGTGACACACAGCACTTGTGGTTTTCTAATGGTAGAGTCGTAATCGTGCTTTTCCATTTGTAGGTGAAACACAGCAACGTCTTAATCCAGAAGTTATATCGAACAATGTTTAAGCTTGGAAACCCAAATAAGTTATTTAATTGGTAGACTATACCTCTTGCTCCGTTTGGTTCTTCCCATTTTGATATTCGAGTTCCATCAAATGCTGATGTTACCTATAATTTATTAAACAAGAACAAATTATGGATGCTCTATGGTACAAGTAATGGTAAACATACAAAATAAGCCAGCTGTTACAAACTTACAATCCCAAAAGGCAACTCCTCTGCACTTGCAATGACAGAACCAGAATGTACTCTATTTAACTTTAGAAGTGGCAACTGGAACATATCTTTCCCATAGTTTTCACACTTGTTAAGATTGTAAATCATGTCATCCAGAGCATCTAGCACAACAGGCAATGCTAAAGAAGTTAGTACAGGGTTACCAGCCAAACAAATTTCAACCCTCCCATCTGTATTCATCTTTTTCTCCAGTGAAAGAGCAACAAGTAAGTCATCAAAAGATGGCAACAGTTTCTGAAATTTTGGTTTATTTAGAACTGAATCAATGGGGGTCCTTCTTGTTTTAAAGGGGTAATTGCGAAGATCCAAGAGAACTCCTTTAACGATCCCAAGTATTTCAACAGCTTCAGACTTTGTTACTTCTTCCTCAACAAATTGATAAAGAACTGGATAAAATGCATTATAAGTCTTTGTCACGTGCTCATCTATGCACAATCGAACTGCGCAAGCAGAAGAACTTAGCTTATCAGAACCCAATTCTAATCTGGATTTGCGCCATTCCTCATTCCCACTTCTCCTTCCAGGTAATGAGAGTGACTCATCATCTTCAGAATGTAAACTCCTCTCAAGTTGTTGGTTTTCTTCTCTATCTCGTGCTTCAATAATTGAAAGTATATGAGACGCAAAGCCTCTTCGTCTCTCTTTTGTTATATTAGTGAGTACAGATGACAAAGAAGGCTCAGTAAGCATAGTACGTCGAGATAAGACCTCCAGTTTTTAAAAAGATACAAAAACTCTTTCAGTTATCAATAAATCAAGATATCCTTATGCATGTGAAAAAAGTTTCCATATAAAGAGAACACGAGGAAACAAAGAATATCAATTGTAAAACCTACCTCATGCCATTTCCTTGTGTATCGTTTGGTGACATCATAAACTCCATCTTTTGCTATGGCAATTACATAATTTAATTTCTTATTCCACCTATGGCACAGATTAAAAATAAAGGGTGAGAAAACATGCAAGCAAGATGGAAACTTCTAATAGTACAAGGAGAACTAGTTTCTCACAGTCAATTAAATGGATGAAAGCAATGAATACAGAAAAGAGAAAAGTACTGCAAAAATAAATTATACCCTTTTTCATATAACAATGGCTTGTCATAGATTCCTTCACATGGGTCGAGATGCATCCATCTGTAAGATCATAGGTCCTCAGAACAAATACTTTCCAACCAGAAATAGTATTAACAGAAGATTACAAGAACCAGCAACTCTTGAGTCAATTTTACCTTCCCAATAATTGAGAGAAGCATTCGGTCCAAACATGATCCGTGAAATCCAGGATCTGGAGATCAACCAAAATCCAAGACAGAAAACGTATTCCTCAAAAGATAAACAAGCACATTTATACCCCAGGTTGAAAATATGTGAAAGGAAAAGTTCAAAAGACTTGAAAGTTCATCATAAAAAAATTAACTAGCAAAACTGTAAGGAAATAAATATTCAATACTCATTTTCCCTAGTTAGTGAAAACTGGCCCAATCAACCCAAAGAAATCAAAGAACACCAGCACAAAAATACCATACAATAAGAATCAAGATAAATTAAAAAATTGAACTTAGATTTACATTTCTAGCCCAGGCCTATCTTTTCCTTATGGCTCATAACTTAATTTAGAATATCCAGCATGACTTCTGTTTTTTCTATGTATATGTGAACTGAAAATATATTTCATGTAACACTAAAATTAGATCATTTACCAAAACACAACATTGTCATGTAGATATTTAATACATGACATTTGGCACAGCATTTGTAATATCAGAATCATCATGTGCTATGCCAAAAAATAAGCACCTCTGATTCAAAATCAGTTCTAAATCAAACATCCTAGAAATTAATGATAAGGAAAAGTTACACATTATCTACTCAATTCTAGCATAATATTTTAATATAGATCAGCATATTGAAAAGACTGAATTTCATCCAGTTACAAACCAGACGTGACTCATAGCCAAAAGCTCGACAATAGAGTGTAAAGCAATTGGCCCATTCCCCACAGCGGCCCTTTCTTGTTTCCACAATCTGCAAATTGAAAGAGAATAAAGAAGTATCCAACATAAATGTGATAGGCATAGTATGGTTTGGCAGTTGGCCAAGTATATATATTATAATATTAACAATTTGACACAAGTTGAATACCTTCATTGGATCATTGTATCGTGGAAAGCGAGTCAGTTTCGAGCAAAAGGTGCAGCTGTGTTGTGGAAAGGTAAAATGTGAGTAACTGGAAAATTAAGTAAGTCGGGCAAATAAAAGAAGCTAAAAAATAATTCTTGAACACAAGCATAAATCTACTAAAATGTTTTATAAGCAACAGGCCATAATTCAAGTAACAATAATCAAATAACTGGTTATCACCAGATCTCCTAAATGTAAGTAGATATGTATTGGAGGAATACATCAGCGCATTTAAAAAAAGGATTTGCCAGCCAAGACCTGTTCTAAATAAATTCAAGAAGGAAACAGCCTGTTGAACTTGGCGACTAGGATACTCTCAAATTTAAAGAAACTATTAAGTTGATCATAAATAAAAAAAATAAAAAAACGATGCAGACAGATCAGTTGATTAACTATAGCTTAAAGAAGGTTTATGATTAGTTCAAATACATGATGTCACAAGAAAATTAAGATATATATATATATATATATATATATATATATATATATATATATATATATATCAATTATGATAATTACCAAAGCCACATTTCTGGTCTCAGTACAAGGAAAACAAAGCAAACTCACATTGAATTAAGGTATAAATTGAATGGTCATACCGATAAAGTTCAACCCTGGAAGCTCCATAAAGAGTCTCAGAAGGAAGTGCAGCAGTCATACCCTGGTTTTTAGTTTCGTTGCCACAATCATGACAAGATGGTGAATTCACCCAACTATTAGATGAGGACAAGAAAGAAAAAAAGAAGATCAGATGGAATTAGCAAAAGAGAACAGGTATGAAGGTTAAGTGGTGTCTTTCACAGTGACAAATAAAAAAGATGCAGCTCAGCCGCAAACATTGCATGAATCATATTTGAGTTAAACCATAATAACTCAGCAATTTTATGAAGAAGAGACCTGTGATCTACTATGTTCTGTCCTTACGGAGTCATTAGCCGTTAACGCATTTGATTCATTTTGCATTAATAAAAAACAGAATAGCCAATATAATAACTCATTTAAACCTGAAGGATTGTTTGAACCAGAAAAGCAGCTGCAGCAGGAAAGCATGGTCTTGTTCTATTTTTGATGGCTTGAAGTTCCCCTCCTGGAAAATGATTATCAGCCTTACCGATTACAAAACAATTGTAGCAGAATGCGAAAAGCTATGCTTATGAAATGACAACAGCATCACAAGCTCAAAAGATAAACATCATATAAAACCACGAGCAGAAAGGGAGATATCCACACACAAGTGCTTGTCAAAATGAAGACAGACAAATCCAAGGTGAATGAATTTCCACAATAGTCAGACAGATGGTTATAGTAAAAGAGTTGGTTTAGAGTTAACACAACACAACATGACAATGGCATCCTCTAAAAAGAAATTACATATTTGATTACTATGAACAAAGATGTTGTCTTGAAAGAGAAAAAAAATACAACTCTTACCTTGGCCAAAGAGACCAAGGCTTTCTCCTCAAGCTCTTCCACACGAACGGTCTTCCGAGCAGCCTCCTGGCGCCTTTCATCCTCATACTGCAAGATATTATCATAACAATCAACAAATGGAATCAATTGTTATATAATATTCACAAGGACAACATGTAATCCTGTTTCTTCTACAGAGCAAGCATCTCGTTAAACCAATTAGCGTTTATCTACTTTCCTGCAAAACTAAACCTCGTTTTAACATGCTATGGAGCTTCATGATTATGAACTAATTGTCTAGTGCTCCTCATTCAAAACAAATATAAGAATAAGCTGAAAAATACCATGAGGACTTGAGAAACGTAAGGCCGTACTCTACTCTCAAATTGCTGAGTGTCTTCACTAGCAACATATTGCTGCAACATAAGCGCTTCCTCCTCTGCCTGTAAAGATATAGTGTACGTTGTATATACAGGGAAAGAAAGTTGAAAGTTGAAATACATATAGAACGCACTCCTCCCTTTCCAAAACTTGCAACTACAGTGAACGCAGAAAAGGAAAATGTGTTTAATGCAGCAAACCTGCAAGAGTCTGGCGAATTCCTCATCTGATTTCAGAAAATCGGCAGTGCTTGATTCGGGTTCGGGTTCAAGTACTGGGTCGTTGATGGAGACGAGTCGTAGTTTTTCAGAAATAGAGATGAGATCAGAGTCAGTGGCCAGTGGGGTATCATGTTCGGCTCCATAAATCTATCAAATGCAATTAAGAAAAAGAATCAAACTTTACGAATGGGTGAGAGGATTGAGAATAAATAAAAATAAAAATAATCAGAAAATAGAGGGAGGGAGGAAGGGAAATGGGACCTTTTGCTGATCAGGTGGAACAAAAGTGAGTGAGAAGAGCTGGAATTGAAAAACCTGCAGTGGTGAATGAAAATTGAGAGTGAATAATTGACAGAGAGAGAGAGAGAGAGCGCGAGAGAGAGAGAGAGGGGCATACTTCGAAGCCGTCATCGGTGTCGTAATCAAGATCAAAGTTGGAGTTATTGTGGAGAACATGAAATCTCCGAGCCACCATTTTTTATTTTCTCTCAGCTTATCTTCAACTTCCAATTTTATTATTTTAGCTCTGATCTTCACGGATACGCTAAGACATCATAATGTTCCCGGATGACTTAATCCCATTTGGGAGGAAAAATATGAGTCTTGCTGAATTGACTTTTTTTTTTTTTTTTCTTTATTTTTTTTAATATAAAGAAATTTAAAATTGCAGGTAGGCAAATTTTTTTTCTAAAATATTATTATTTTAATAAATATTTATGAGTATATAGTTATTCAAAATTATTTACGGATCTATTGCACTCATTCATGCTTAAGTTAGGCGTGATTCCCAAGGCATTTACGCTTAATTTAAGCGTGACTCGTCTCGTATTGACATGTGGCACAAAAAAGTCAATTTACATACCGTAAAACTTTGAAAAGTCATAACTTTTGACTCGGATATCCAAATCAGGTAAAAAAAAAAATTGATTCCACAAATTTTTTCGAAATCCACGTAATGACACCTCATTTGACATATTTTATCTCTCAGAAAACAATTCATATTTGCAATAATGGTGTTATAAGAGCGTTTAAACCATAAGACTCTGAGTTCTGCATTTGTGATTTAATATAAAAAAATAAATAAAGATTTGATTTGTGATTTAAATTAAAAAAATCAATTTTTTTAATTTTTAATATAAAAAATAAATAAAGATTTGGTTTGTGATTTAAATAAAAAAAATTAAAAATAAATATTATTAATAAGGAAAATAAAATAAATATTTCATTTATGATTTAAACTCAAAAATTAATTTAAAAAGTTTGTATTAATACAGAAAATAATTAAATAAATATTCTAAATTTCTAAGAAAGAAAGATTTTATTTTTGAAAAGCATTCATAAGCTTCCAACGTATCCAGCCATAAAGACTCAGCAAGACTCAACCATTATTTTGTATTAGAGACGTTTTCAAACTTAAGAGTTCAGATTCGATTTCAGGTTTAATTTTTTTTTCTTATACCAATTAGTCTCTTTTTTATTTTTATTTTAAATGTATTTATTTTTTCTCGCTTAGGCATATATAATTTAAATGACTTTAAAGAAAAAAGTCATAAAACATTAAATGCCTTTTTTTTCAAACACTTAGTAGAAGTATATATTTTAATATGATATTAAATATCCTTATTTATAGATGGACTAATTTACTTTGGTGTCATCTTTGTAGTACCATTATTGCAAATTTGAACTGTGTTTGTAAGAGATAAAATATATCAAATGAGATGTCTTTGCGTAATTGCATAGATCTCGAAAAGTTATGTGGAATCAAAAAAAGAATTATCTGATTCGGATACCCGAGTCAAAAGTTATAGCCTTATAAAGTTTTACGGTTAAATTGTTAACTTTTGTGCCACGTGTCAACACCAGACGAGTCATGCTTAAATTATGCGTGAATGTCATGGGAGTCACGCCTAATTTCGGCGTGAATAGTCACGCCCAATTTGAATGTGAATGAGTGCAATATATTTGTAATCAGGTTCAGAACAGCAACCTATTCGTAATTATTTATTAAAAAAATAATATTTTAAATTTTTTCCCGTGCAAGTAAGGCTGTTCTATTTCATTTTCTATTTTTAATTTTTAAAGATTCCTCTAAAGCAATTAAATAAAATACTTATTTATTTTTAATTTAATTTACATTGCGATCAGACCATTCAACCACTAATCAAAGAGATCTTCCTTTGTGAATCTTCCTGCCCAGAATAGGACTTGGAAGCTCCAATCAAAATTCCAAATGGTCAAACTTTAGAATCATATGTGACGAAATTTGTGTCAAAGTTTGAGTTTGAGTTTGATTTTTTTTTTTTTTTTTAAAAAGTTTGAGTTTGATTTTAGTGGTGAATTTGAGAGAGATGCCTCTCGAAATATCGCTATTGTTATAGATCTCCAATAAACAAATCCATTATTAAAATTGAAAAAAAATGTGATGAAATCTCACATTAATTGATAATGGGTTAAATGAAGTCTATATAATTGGAAGGATCCATAAATTTAATGTATTTAAAGTTTTGGGTTGAGATATAATGTTAGACTTACTTTAATATAATTTAACTCATTGATAATAGTCGGAGTGTATATTAATATGGATTTTATATTGAAGGATGAGATTGTTAATATATTCAAAAATGGCGAAGTATCACGTTAATTGATAATGAATTATGTGAAAGCTATAAAGTGGAAGGATCAACGACTCGATACTTTGAAATTTTGGATTGAAATATATATAATATCACACGTATCATATTCCTCGGGCTCCCCGCCTAACAATTCTTTCAGCATTAATGGTAGTAAAACAATGGAAAATTTTGCACAAGATAGAAAATACCATGAAACTGAAACATATACACCATAATATGGCACAGATATTATTATGCAAGGTTTCAAATGGGAAGCAAGCAAAATGTCCTACACATAAATAAGACCTCCAACGCGCACCCGTCGACTTTAATTCTCAACGGTACCACTACCACCAATTAACCACCTAAAATAACACTCCTCGGTCTTCCCCTTTTGCTATATGTATATATATACACATAGATATTTGCTAATTTAGTTCATCAAATGAATACAACATAGAGATTCGTTCCACTCGCATGATCTGGTCTGGTGTGTGTGTGTGTGTGTGGTGTGTGTGTTAGAGGCAAAGAAAGCCACTACTGAAAGTGACAAGCATGTCCACCTCCAGGGTAACCCTGCACTCAAAACTAACTGCTGTGTCCAGCAAACCCGGGTCGGGTAAGACCCATACCCTATCCGCGTTGGACCATGCCATGGGTTTCCACACTGTCCACATCATATTCTACTACAAGAACGACGACAACTTGTTTGGATCGTTTGATATTGATCCGTTGAGGGAGTCATTGTCCGAGGTTCTTACTATGTACCCGACAATGACGGGTCGGTTGGCCCGAGGAATGGATGGTAACTGGCAAGTTCGGTGCAGTGATGCGGGTGTTCGGGTCTTAAAGGCCAAAGTGGATACCACACTCGATGAATGGCTCTCATCTGGATCCCAAGAGTCACATTTAATTGCTTGGGATGATATGCCAGATGATCCTAGCCAATGGTCCCCCTTTCGAATTCAGGTATCATTTCCTATTTTCCTATTTCCTATTAACAACTTGATTATAGCAAGATATTTCATTAGCATTTATATTTGTTGTATTTGCCAATTGCATATTCTTTTCTTACAATAAAGGGTCTAACTTATACAGCACTCACGTTGTTTACTTCCTTTCATTTATATACAGTTTAATTAGACAACATAAAATGGACAATCTTTCCCAGAGAGAGATCATGTGATTTCAGACTGAGACTTTACTCTTCATCCCTTATACAACTATTATAGTTTAGGAAGTCATATTAATTAATTAATTATTAATTACATCACACAGGACAACAGTTGATTTCCGTCCATCAACAACTAAGATAAGGAGTAAGACTTAAAAGTCTTACTTTCCCCAATCTTTCAGATATGTTTTTTCTTATATAGTTAGAATGGATGATTTGGTAAAGAACAATGTAGAATATTGATTCGTGGGTATTGCAGATAAACAGCTTCCGAGAAGGAGGTGTTGCAATAGGACTAAGTTGTAGTCACATGCTTGCTGATCTAACTTGCGCAGCATCATTCCTTAAATCATGGACTGAAGCACACCGACGCTTGCCCATTACCAACCCTCCTTTCTTCAGTTCACTTCGAAACGCAGATGCTACGTCTCTCACTCGCTATGCAACAATTCCATCCACAAAGACACAAACATCTCCTTCAAGAAACATGGCCACGGCCACTTTCAAGTTTTCAAGTTCAAGCATCGAGCTGTGTCTCTCAAAAGTCCATGATGAATGCCCCAATGCTACCCCATTTGATTTCCTTTCGGCTCTGTTTTGGACTCGTATTGCTCGCTTGAAGCTTCCAAAAAACCATGACCAAACTCATTCTCTATCGATCTGCACCGACTTTAGGAGGCTCCTGAAAGAACCCCTCCCAATTGGGTATTTCGGAAATGCTGTGCATTTTTCAAAGCTTTCACTGAAAGTGAAAGACACTGACAGTGAACGATTAGGAAGCATAGCTAGTCAAGTGCATAGGCACTTGGAAGGGGTTGCAGAGGAAGAAATCTGGTGTGCCATAGAATGGTTTGAGTCGCAAAAGGAATCAGAGGGAGGGAAGTTCAAATCACCTACTTGCATGTATGGGCCTGAGTTAACTTGTGTTTGCATGGAGCACATGATAATTTCGTCAGAAGAAGCAGATCAACCGTTGCTATATGCTGCAATGTTTAGCAAAAATGAGAAGCCAGCTCATGTTTCATGTCACGTGGGGAATATGAATGGTGAAGGTTTAATCATGGTGATGCCTTCCTTAGAAGGAGGGCTTGCAAGAACGGTGATGGTGATGCTGCCAGAGGAAGAACTCCCTCAACTATGCAACGATCAAGTTATATCGCAGCTGGAGCCTACAATGCTTCTTACTGGTTGTGTGTTAGACCATTGATTTTCCTTTGGCTTAAATAATCCACAGGGAAGTTATTTTTTAATTTATATGTGTGTGTGCGTGTGCAGGGAAGTTATTTTTTAATGTGTGTGTGTGTTGAATTAACCCAGAGATTTGATGGTGATTGTACCTAGACTTCTGGGAGGTGATAAGGAGAGAAGAATAAAGCTTCAGTTGAGTATATGTTTATATTCCGAGGGGGAGCCTGTTTGTGTAATGTAAAATTTCGTTCATATTATTAAGCTGCCAAATAAGACAAGTATTCATAATTTCACCTCTCTCCAGAGAATGGTTTTTCTTTTTTCATCTCATTACATAAACATTTTGTGAATATTTATGAAAAATAGATATAGACACAAAAAATTTCACTTAACTAAAATGAAAGCATCCCTTTCCTGAAAAAAATAACACGTGAAGGAAAATCTTGGATTCAGATTCCACTGCTCTGTCTCACCATTTAATAACAAGCACATAATTAAGTATCATATGTTTTGGGAGATACCCGGTATCAGACCAACAACAACTAGTTTTACTGAGATAAGTTTAAATTTGGGAGGCATGCAGAGAGACCGAAATGATAAGAAATTATCTGAGTTCTGAGGTGCATAATTGGTATCGAGCTATGCTTTTGCAGGAGTATTTGCAAACTTCCATGAGCATTTAACAAAAGATTCAGTAGTCCGTTCCCCTGCCACCTCAGATATTGATACAGCATCTGTCATCTCCGTCAATTCATCTTTGCTTAGCTTCACTTCAATTGAACCGATATTACTATCGAGATTTTTTACCTTAGTTGTTCCTGCAATACATGAGAAGTTCTAGAAAAGTTATTTACAGGAAAAAATAAAAAACATAATCGAAAGGTCTCTAAATGTTGTTTTAGGTAACATCATATGGTATAAGCCCATGAAGAAGGGGGTTCACGTATATGTTCAGAGGACACATTAATTGTTGAACGGTGTAAAAGACAAAAAATAAATTCCCAATTCAAAGGAAATGACCAGAACACATTATACAGCCTGCTCAAAACATGTAACATGAGGAGAAAGCAGGTAGAAAATTCAAATTTCCCTAGATGGATGATGACAATATTAACTGGGAGGGAAAATGGAAGAAGAGGAAGAAAGGGAAATGACGAGAAAACGGGTGAGAGGTGATTTCTAGCTTCTGAAGAGAAATGGTAGTTTATGTTATTTGAAATGTCAAGGACTCGCGGGACAATTTTGATCAAAGAAAGATTCAGGTGCTTCCCAGTTAATTTCTCTCAAGTTCTTTATTCACCAGAAATGAAAACGTAGTTATGTTCCCAGAAGATCCATCCAAGCGAGCCTAAAATGAAGAATTTTCTATAAATAATATTTTTTCAAATAATATCATATAATCTTCATCATAACAGATTGATTCTAGCAGATAATGTTACTTCCCTCCCAGTACAATCAAATTATATTCGCAAGTAAGCTTCGCAGAGACCAAATTTCATACAGATGACAAAATGGAAAATCACTCACCAGGGATGGGTACCACATCATCTCCTTGATGAAGAATCCATGCAAGAGCAAGTTGTGAAGATGTACAGCCATGCTTCTGTGCCAACTTTTCTATCATAGAATATAAGATCTTGCACTTGTCAAAGTTCTCCCCTTGTAACCTTGGTTGGATTGCCTGGTGAAAAGATATGTAGGTGAACAATGAACAAGGCCAATTATCAACATAAACAAAGGGATTAAGTCCATACCAGAAAACTGTCTGCAGGTATACTTTCCGTGACAGCCTTGCCGCCAAAAAATCCTCGGCCAAGGGGACTGTATGGTACTATTCCAATTCCAAGTTCCCTGTAAGTGTTGACACCAAAGTCATTTAATGAAGATTCATGGTGGATATCAAAAAGAACCAAGTCAGGAAATGAAAAAAATAATTTGGTCGGGTATACACAAATGAAAAGGTTCCAATTCAAGCAAGTAAAGGCAAAACTACTTGATCAAAGTATATCTCTAGAAATCAAACAACTTTCTTCGCTTGAAAGATATAACAGGAAAAAAAAAAGGGTATGTTGCTTCCATCTCTGAAACCACTAAAGATGTATAAACCCAATGATTCAAGGAACCATTTTCAGTTGTTCAACAATTATATCAGGATGAAAAATATAAGTAAATTGCAAAGGAAACAGACCAAAAAGAAAGGTATAGAAACCGCACAATAAATGAAATTGATACCTCAAAATGTTTGTTTTCCCTTTAAGTTATTTGAGAGATATCGAACTTGAGTTATGAAATTGCAAAAAGAGTGATGTTTTTCTTTGGATAAAAGGAAATGACTTAACTCCTTCCGGAAGGAATGGCAATAACCTTATAAACAGAAACCGTAAAAACAAAACTTGAGATTTCATGCTGACTCAACTTAATCTTTACTTTTTCGGTGAAATAATAGTTAAAACTTAAAACCCCTATACATATTTGGGCATAATCATAGGTAATCCACAAGTTCCACTTTAAAACCTGTAAGGTGGAGATTTTAAGCAATTCAAACTCAAAATCAATAGTGACCGGGAGTAGGAAATTAATCATATAGGTCAGCAAATACTCCAAACAAACAACAAATAACATTAGGACATCCTGCACACGTACCTGCAAAGTGGAACAATATCTTGTTCAATTTCACGAGTCCAAAGGGACCACTCCATTTGCACAGCAGTCACAGGATGAACAGCATGTGCCCTCCTAATTGTGTCAGGACTAGCTTCAGATAGTCCTATGTACCTTATCTTTCCCTCTTGAACCAGCTTCTTAAGCTCTCCCATCTATCATTCAAATAAACCGAATAGCAAATCAAGGACAAAGCTACCAAATTATCCCAAATCAATAAAGAGAAGTATTAAAAAAAAGAAAAGAAGAAGAAGGTTTCACTGACAGTGTCCTCAATGGGTACTGTGGTGTCAATACGGTGCTGATAATAGAGATCAATGTAGTTGACACCAAGGCGGTGGAGGCTAGCCTCACAACAGGATCGAACATATTCAGGGTTACCGTTAACTATGACATTATCAGATTCCATTCTAACAATCCCAAACTTCGTGGCAATCTGAACTTGATCTCGAGGTAAGTCCTTGAGCGCCTGAGAGAGAGTTAAAATGTTATGTTTCAATTACATTGTTCCATTCTTTGAAAAAAATTCAAATGAAAAGAAAGAAAAGAAGAGAAAAGAAATTGAAACATATCTGTTAAAGTGGGTAGTTATATAACTAACTAACCTTTCCGACCAAAACTTCATTGGCATGGGCTCCATAAAAATCTGCAGTATCAAAGAAGGTGATCCCTTTGCTGAAAGCGTGCTTGATCAGAGAGATGCCAACCTCTTCGGTAACAGGAGCGTTATACACTCCGGTGAGACCCATACACCCATATCCCAACTTGGAAACCTACAAGTACCAACCATAAACAAGAAATAGAAAAATGGTTCACAAAAGGAAGCAACTCAAAGGTGATGATTTGAATGAAGCATCACGAAAATACTAACTTACCTCGAGGCCTTGGCTTCCTAGCTTCACTCGAGGAATATCTGCCATTTTTGTATTTCCCTCTTTCTCTTCAAATTTTCCACCTATATATCTCTCTTTGTCTTCCGTTTGCTGAGTGTTCGTGTTATTTGGTTGGTGAAGTGAACTATTTGAGCATCATGTCGCCGGTCGCCACCTACTCAATTGCACTACCATATCCATCCAGTTAAAACCGAAATTTTACCTAAAGAGGATAAAAATTGTAAAACTCTAATACAAGAAGGAGGGTTTTATAAGGGATATGTTGTAGGAAAAGTGATTGTGTAATGTTATAGAGATTCGTTTTGCTTGCCTTAATTTTTTATTTATTTTTTTGTTTTAAAAAGTGTGGGTCCCACAAAATGTTGTGGGTGTAGGAAAGTTTGTTGTGTTATGTTAAAGGATAAAACGAAAACCCTAAGAAAAATAGTTAAAAATTATAAAATCGTAAAAGCGTTTGGAATTTTGATACAATTGTTTTGATTGAAAAAGAATCATGGCCTGGGCCATGTGAAGAACTGGGCTGGTCTTCTGGTTCTACATACCCATTAAGTTCTTGGACATGTTTCAGCAAAGTCTTCTTGAAACAGGGATTTAATGGATAATCATTGAAATATCTCCAAAGATATGCAATATTCTGAGACCATGACCATACCCATATTAATTTATTTAAAGGGTTATACTTACAATTTTTTTATAATTATATCTTAATTATTATTTTTATTAATTAATTATTATTATTTATTATAAATTAATAATAAATAATAAATGAATTTAATTTATAATAAATAATAATTTTAATTGATAAAAATTAACGATTAAAATATTATTATAAGAGATTCTAAATGAAAATAAATTGTAAGTAATTAAGTATAACTATTCTCTTTATTTATTTATTAATCTTAATAAGTTATAACATAATGAAACTGTTAAAATATTTGCTCGATTAAGTTGGTCAAAAGTGGACTAGAAGGTGGAAGAAAAAAAAGAAAAAGAGGGTAGAAAATGCAGCACTTCAATATCAAAAATAAAAAATGTAAAAAATGTTGGTACGGGCCTCATGTGTGGTCCACTTCAAATTCTTGCACTACTTTAAGGTAGAGTTATTTAATAGAGTGATAGATACTCACGTTCAAGAGTTGGGTGATCGATTTGATAATGTCAATACCAAGTTGCTTGAGTGTTTGAGTTGTCTTCATCCTCGGGATTTATTTGCTACTTTTAACAAAGAAAAGTTGATTGAGTTTGCTAGATTTTATCCGTTGGAGTTTAATGAGCTTGCAGATATTCCTTTTCTTTCTTCAAGTCTTAGTAATTTTATTGTTGATGTAAGAGCTGATTCTGATTTTGTCAATTTGAAAAGGATTTCTAACCTTGCTTTGAAGATGGTTGAGAAGAGAAAGAATATTGTTTATCCAATGGTCTATTTGTTGATAAAGTTGGCACTCCTTCTACAGGTAGCAACGACTAGTGTAGAGCGAGTTTTTTTTGCAATGACTTTTGTCAAGGATAAGTTGCGCAATCGGATAAGTGATGATTGGTTTAACGCATGCATGCTAACTTATGTTGAACGTGATATATTTGAGAAGATTGATGATGAAGATATAATGCAATATTTTCAAGCAATGAAGAATCGGAGAATGCTTTTGTAATCGTTCTATTGTAATAGCTTAGTTTACTCTTGATTATTTTCTTTTCTTGTTTATATTATTTAGTTTGGCCACTTTGGAACTTTTTTGCATTTTCCTCTATTTTAGTGTACCAGCTTTTCATGGAGGTTAGTCACTGTTAATTATGCCAATGCAGATGTTAAATATCTTTTTTCTATTGAAATTAAATGTCACTAATCCTGATGTATACTATTTTTCAGGTAATAACTGAAGAGATAGGATGACTTGATACTTGCTTCACTAGTAACATTTAATTTATGCATCATTTTTACTAGTTTATGTTTCTATCTGCCTAGAGTTGCTATTCACCCTATATGTTTTCCTTCTTTCTTGACATTCTTAGTCCGGAGTTGCTAAGTATTTGTCTGTAAAATCATTGGACTGCTTATGACAAATCAGGGTAGGCTGGTTTTGTTGGGAAAGGTTATATCATTCTTATCAATGCAGGAGCATTGATAAGTAACTTCTCCATGTGAAAGTTATATCAAAAAAAAATTCAGAGGCGCTGCCCCCGAACCCCGCCATTAAATGTGCGGACATGAATTATTTTATCTAAGTCTGCCCCTGCTTACTTTTGATTCCAGTCTGCCATCGACCTCACCTACTGTTTTTGGTATTTGAAAAATGCTATTAAATCCATTAAAAAGAAAATAATTAAATAATAAATATTATTCACAAACTATAGGTGTGTGCACAGAGGACTTGGTGCTGTTATGGGACATGGTTTGTTACGATCAATTGACGAAACCTGATGAATAAAAAAGATCAAAATGTACTTATTTAGAGTAATGAGTATTAAAAATATTTTGCTACTTAAATGTATTAAAATAAAAGAGGGACATAGAGAGTTTTGTGTGTATTTGTTTCAGTTCCTAAAAAAAATAATGATTCTTTACCAAAAACTTGTTCAAGAGGTTTAAAAAAGATTTTATTTTTTTCACTCAAAATAAACCAATAGAACATGCACTCGGTGAAGCACTAGGGATAGGCACAACATCCTTGCTTTTTTGGAGCACCAATGCTAATGCAAGACCTAATTAGAAAGACCCATATTTCCAAGTTTTATTGCTAGCTTGATGACTGGATCTTTTCTTTTGGTAGCTGCAAGCGTGGTCAAACAGAATCAAAGAATGAAAGAGGCACTCAATAAGGGATTCCACTGGGCCATTAGAAACGTAAAGAAATGTCATTATTTACATGGAAAAACTACTCTTACGTTGTTAGGGAGTAGCTTTTTTTCCTACACATCCATTCATTTACATGTAATTTAATTTAATTTAATTTTTTTTAAAGTGAATGAACTTCATTCATAATTATGTCTATGATAACAGAGAATTATTAGGAACAGTAACCAAAATGTTATTGTTCACTAACTTTTTTACCTAAATGTCACGCGAACAGTGTTATTTCTCAATCTGCCACAGGGGCAAGTTCGCTACTCGATGTAGCGAACTCAGTTTACTGACGTGTCACGTTTCTAGTGGATACTAACTTGATTTTAACCAAGTTCGCCTACCATGTAGGCGACCTTCATTTTTTTTATTAATTTTTTTTTTAAATTTGATACTTGTTATCCATTAAAAATGTGACACGTCAACAAACTGAGTTCGCTACACAGGGTAGCGAACTTGCCCTTGTGGCATATTGAAAAATAACACTGTTCGCGTGGTATTTAAGTAAAAAAATTGATGAATAGTCACATTTTGCTCAGTGTTCCGAATTATTCTTCAAAATTTTATAATATTAAAATTGCAATAGTTTTATCTGTTCAGTAAGTTTTAACATCTTAGGGCATAAATTTTCGTGGAAAGAACGAGGAAAATGATCGCCAGCCTTGTTCTTTGTCCTTCAATGCACATAGAGGACTAGTTATCCACCAATAACTTATTCTGTGACCGTAATAGGCCTTGGAGTTTGTTAATGCGAGTGTATTCAATTCAAGTAGGTATTTTTTTTTTCATATTTCATAAAAATGTTACCACTTAAAAAAAAAATCGCCATATTAAATTTTTTTACTTTAAAAAAAAAAGATGTACCCAATTAATTACATTATGTGCACAAGAAATTTCCCATAATTTGTTGGGTTGCTCTATACCGTAACAGTGAGTTGAGACTTTTTTTCAAGTGAGTTCTACATTTATTATATTCAGTCTTTTATTATTAATGTCTCTTTAATTTTTAATTTTAATTTTTTCAATAAAAGAGTGCCTATTCGCATCATATACTCGTTCATGGGCAACTTTTTTTTAACGAAGAACTTAGTCCCACGATTAGGAGTCTGCATGAAGCGGTTTATAATTGGTTTTAACAAAAATCAAAGCGAATCAGTTTTAAACTGTTTGATTTTCAAATCGAACCGCTTTTTTTCTTTTAAAACCGGCTTTTAATTTTTTAAACCGATTCCAAAACGGGTTTATGGTTTATAACCGGTTTTAATTCAAAATCGATTTTAAATCAAAACCGGTTATCAAGTTCAAAACTGATTTTTTAACAAATTCAAAATCGATTTTTGATGGATTGTGTTATTTTAAAAGTAGTCGTTTGTTTCTCCGGGTTATAGGTAGTTGATCAACTATTTCTTGCAAAAATCTTCATTGTTTTGGAACTCTCATGACGAAATAATTTTTATAGAAATTATTTCACGTTGTTTTGAAAGTGATTGGTAGAAAAATAATTGAATTATTTTAAAACTATAGAAAAATTACTCTTCATTCTCTCAAGATTTATGTTACTGAGAGTTTCATAACAGAAGAATTAAAAGTACAATTAAGTCTTCTTTAATGAGTCAAAATAACATTCATTAATTTATCTAATTAATAATTCAAACTTTTAAGTATTTAGGAAGTTCATTTATTACAGAAATAAAATCTGAGAAAAAAAAAATCGTTTTCCTTATAACAAAGCGTTGAAACTTGAAACTAGTTTCGGCAATAACAGCGCACACTCGCTGTATCCCCTGTTCTTTAAAAAGCATGAAGCCAAAAACAACTTAATTAATTTAATTACTAAATAATGATATTAAATATTAATAAAATAACAAAACACCATAGAGCGTAGGCTTGGCAAAAAGGAACCAACCCATCGGGTTGGCTCGTAACCCGGCTAAAATGAGCCAGGTTGGATTAGGGAAAATGAGTTAGTAACTCGAGTCAGCCCGACTCGTTTCAGCTCGAAAAAAATCGAGTCAACCCACGGGTCAAACGGGTTGGCTCGCGGGTTATGATTTTTTTTAATATACAAGTATAAAAATTAATGAAGGTAAAGTGGAAAGTTAAAACTTAAAATTCCAATTCCAAAGACTCAAACGAAAATACCCTGCAGCTGCCAATAAGTCCAAAACTGTGCAATAAGGACTTTTTTTTATTGTATGTGTGTCAGTGTGAATGTGGTGTCAACTGCCAATAAGTCCAAGTCCAAATGCAAAAGGAATTTTCTATGGTTTATCTGTATAATGTCTTTGTATTGAATGAATTAATAATTTAGGGGAAAATTTTAGATGTTATAACATCAATGGAATTTTATTTTATTTTTCCATTTTTTCGAGCCAACCCTAACCCGACTCGGGTCGGGTTAGGTTGAGTTTTCTGGCTTGTTTATTTTTCGAGCCAACTCTAACCCAGCTCGTTTTTTTCGAGTTGAACGCGAGTTGGGTCGGGTTGAGCCGGGTTGGCCCGTTTTGCCAACCCTAATACAGCGTATCAACGCCCGCGTTTGACTGTTAAATCTAGGGGTGTTCAAAATGTTCAAAAGAACTAATCAATCCGTAATCAAGCTGCTCCAAATTTTAAAAACCGATTATTTTTTAAAATCGATTTTATATGAAATTGTATTTTATTTTTATAAACTGATTATTTACCGAACCATAAAAATAATTGATTATCCATAACCAAACTCCTTTATAATTAAAGAACAGATGAGTAAATCCATTGTGAGTTTTCCTTTTAACGGCGCTCTCTCAGATACATTAAACCAATTGATTAATTTCGTTGCCCTTTTCGTTATGATTTTTTAACTTCATCTTTGTCATTTCAATCATCTTTGTCATTTCAAAGCATTCGCCTTGTCAAGTTATGAGTTTGTGAGGAGGTCTGTATGTGGTTGTTTTTTTTTTTTTGAAAAAAAAAAAATTGTTACATTACATAAGAAGTGTTTTTATTAAGATGCGACATTTCGATTTATGTGTATTTTTTTTGGGAAAACATTATCTACTATTGTAGAAAAACAAATTTCCACTCCTACTGATAGATAAAAATTTGTGCCATTTTTTTTTTTTTTTGATAACATTAAGGGGCGAAGCCCAAACAAAAACAAACTAACAACCAGAAACAAAAAATAACTATCCAGGGTCTATACCCCTACAAGAGGAGATTCCCTGAAGATCGTGATCAAATAACTGAGCAAGGTGAAACGGCATAACTCTATGACTCCAGAATCCAGTATCTTTGTGAAGAGCAGACTTGGCTAACCAATCAGCACAGGAATTAGCTTCTCTTGGAATATGAGAAAGCGTTACCTCCCAATCCTGACCGATGAGTGCTTGTATCTTAGCCACTATACGAGGCTGACAAGCTGCATTGCAATCAGCAAGCAAAGAGAATACTTCAGAAGCATCTCCTTCTAGTTCCACCTTCTTAAATCCCAGTTGCCAAACCAATTCCAGACCTTTTAGAGTTCCCCAAAGCTCCGCCATTAAAGGAGTGCAAGCACCAATATGATACTCAAAGCCTCCCAACCAAGAGCCATCATCAGATCTGATAATCCCACCACAAGCAGCCACCTCAGTATTCCTTTCAACTGCCCCATCAATATTAATCTTCACCCAATTTAACCTTGGAGGTTTCCATAAACTCATACGAGTTGGATGAATGCTAGTAGTAGCCATAGCCTTCCTACCCATGCAGTTACGAACTTCCTCTATATACATAGCAATTATGTGCGTTCCATGGGTTGGATGCTTGAAGTTAGTATCATGGACACTTTTGTTCCTCCATCCCCAAATGAACCAACAAGAGATAAAAAAGACATCACGCCAATCATCTGAATTACTTTGATTCCAAGCTTTTGAGATATTATTTTCAACCCAATCTCTAAGATCCAAGCTGTAGAATAAGCTCGATTAGCTGAAACCAGAGAATTCCAAACACTTCTAGCATGCTTACAATCTCTTAGAACATGGAGGTTTGTTTCCAACTCACCAGGACATATTTTACAATGACCAGATTCCCCACTCCATCTAGATGTGCGGTCTTTAGTAAGAAGGCGGCCATGCATTATGATCCACATACAAGATTTAACACGTTGAGGCCCATGCCATTTCCATATGGTAGTCCAAGAATTTTTCAACGGCATGAGTGGGAAACCAAGCATGTTATAATACGCGGTTTTAACTAAAGAGCAGCCAACCTTTTGATTTCTCCAAATAATGCGGTCATTTCCATCCGATGCGCTAGGAATGAGAGCAGCTTGGATCCTTGCAACAGCTTGATCATTGAGATATTGACGAATATAGGGAAAGTTCCATTGACCAGTATTGCTGTTCACGAAGGCACTAACAGGGAGATTCAACTCCAAACCAGTTGGAGTACGAGTAGCCAGAGAGGCAAGACACTCAGTTAAACCCAACCAATTGTCTGTCCAAAATAATGCATCATTACCGTCTCCAATCTCCCATTGCATTGCTTGAAGAAAAGATGGCCAAACACTACACAGATTTTTCCAGAAGTATGAGTCATATGCTTTATGATTTACTTCCCTCCGAAGATCCAAACCTCTCTTATATTTACTTGTTACAACTCGAACCCACAACGAATCGGGCGAAGTAAGTATCGTCCATGCAAGCTTGTGAAAGAAAGCCATATTTTGGACACGAAGGTTAATCACCCCTAAGCCACCCATGCTCTTAGGCTTGCAAATATTATCTCATGCAACCAGATGAGATCTCCTTTGACCATTTTTATCACCCCAAATAAAGGCACGCTGCAACTTCTCTATTTCATCACAAATGGCTACAGGAAGCAGACTGTGTTGCATTTGAAATATAGGAGTTGCTGAAATAACGGAGTTGGAAAGTGTAATTCGACCGGCAAAAGATAAGACCTGGTTACTCCAACCAGATAACTTGTGCCTAATTCTTGCAACAACATCAGCATAATGGTCTTTGGTTACTCGACCATGTTTCATCATGGACCCAAGATATCTCCCTATATTGTGAGTTTGCTTGAAGCCACACACATTTGTGATATCATCTGCAATGTGAGCATGTGTATTTTTCGAGAAAAAAATACTAGATTTCGGAATACTAACCTTTAGGCCAGACATTGAACTAAAAGTCTCCAAGCAATCCACTATAACTTTGATTTGATCTAGAGAAGCTTCTGCAAACAACATCAAATCATCAGCAAACATCAGATGGGCTATCTTAGGACCTTTTGATCCCACGGAGATTGGCTTCCATCTCTTATTGTCAACCGCATCTTGAATGAGATGAGACAATTTTTCCATGGCTAGAACAAAAATGTAGGGAGATAAAGGATCACCCTGACGAACTCCTCTTGAAGGAAGGAAGTCACCTGCAATGGCTCCATTCCAAAGCACTGAGACCTTATCAGAGTTGATACAATTCATGATAATATTTGTGAACCAGTGTGGGATTTGAATTTCATCCAAAATTTTACGAACAAACTCCCAATTTAACATATCATAAGCCTTTTCCAAGTCGATTTTAATTGCCATGAAACACTTTCTTCCTCTCATTCTACGCATTGAATGGATCAGCTCTTGGGTGATGATGATGTTGTCCTGGATATGTCGTTTAGGAACAAAACTAGCTTGGAAGGGAGACACCATCTCTTCCATTAGGGGCTTCATTCTGTTAACCAGAATTTTACTGAGGATTTTATAAATGACATTGCACAAAGAGATTGGTCTGAGCTGCTTAGCACTTTCAGGTCTCTTTACTTTTGGAATGAGGACCAGAAGAGTCGAGTTCACAAGGTGAATCAGATTGGGATTCTGAAACATCATGTTAACATCCTTAATAACATTAGTCTTAATAAGACTCCAATTCTTATGAAAAAAGGCAGCTGGAAAACCATCTTCCCCTGGAGCTTTTGACCCATTGATACTAAAAACAGCTTTTGAAATTTCGTCATCCGAAAGATTACGAGTCAAATTAGATAGCAGATCATCGTGCAGAAGGGGCCAAGTAGTCTTTGATTTCACCCAATCACGATTAAGGACTTCCTCACTAAACAAGTTGCTATAGAAATCTGTTACCAATTGATGAAGTTGTCTAGCTTCCTTCACCCAAATCCCATCAGAATTTTTTAACTCAAGAATCCTATTCGAACTTCTTCGAGTAGCTGTTTTAATGTGATAGAATTTGGTGTTTCTATCCCCATCATTTATCCATTTCACCCTGGCTTTTTGAAACCATAAGATCTCTTCTTGTATGAGAACCGCATCAAGGTCCTTCCTAACCTCCTTTTCTCTAGATTGGAGAGATAAGTTGGTATGATAATCAACATGATTCTGAATTTCTGCAATACTATGCAATAGGTTAGTCTTCCTATTGAAAATGTTGCCAAAGACTATCTTGTTCCATCTTTTTAAATTTGGAGTCAGATCATGCAGATTCGTTCTAGTGTCTTTCACAACATTCCAGCTCCTAGCCAGAAACTGAGTAAAGTTATAATGCTCCATCCAAGCAATCTCAAAGCGAAAGGGACGATTTTTCCAACCTGTGTCCAAGTTAGACAAGTAGACCAAAATGGGACTATGATCAGAATAAATCCGTGGAAGTACCTTAACGCCAGCATCAGTAAAGGTAGTCTTCCAACTTGCATTAGCACAGGCTCGGTCCAGCCTCTTAAAAACACGATCAAGATGAAGAAACTTCGGACCCTTCCATGTAAACCAAGGACCTGATCCTCCAAGATCCAGCAGCTTGCAATTATGAAGAACATTTGCAAAATTGGAACATCTGTTTAAGTTAACTCTACAGCCACCTTTCTTCTCATCCCGATTTGCTATTTCATTAAAATCCCCAGCCACCAACCACGGCCCATTACAATGGAGACTAATGTTTAGCAGATCATCCCATAGCTCCTGTCTATTTTCTTCCCTAGGACTCGCATAAACTGCCGTGCAAGAAAAGGAAGGAACATGAAAATTCTGAACTTTAAAATGAACAAACTGTTTTGTGTGATTAATAATTTCAACGAGACCAGTCTCATCATTCCAGAGGATCCAAATACCCCCTGAGTAACCTTCTGCCTCTTGAACAAAAGCATGCTTAAACCCAGATTTTCGGATAATGTCAGAAGTTTTTTGACCACTACACCGAGGTTCTAGAATCACTACAATACTAGGCTTATATTTCCTAGTAAACAGAAAAAGCGAATTTTGAAACTGGGGTTTCACTGCTCCCCTACAGTTCCAGAAGAATAAATTCATTAAAAACTATGTTGAACGCAAGACTCCAAGGTTCTTGCATCCTTCATTCTTGAAATATCTTCCTGGTGAACTCTGTCCACCTCCATGCACGTAGAGATGGTTGAGGTTTCAGGATTTTGGATGTCGCTGCTGTTGTCAACTGATATATCAGGACCAGTTTTATGAAATGTGTCATATAACTGCTCTTGATTCTGGTTCAAAGTGCTATCTGCTTTCATCCCATTTTCCTGATCATGTTGATTTGCTTGCATAGGACTAACCGCCATGGGAGTAGCAATTTATCTTAATATTAAAGATATATATCCTTGTCTAATAAAAAAGCCCAATCCAAAAAAATTAAGATAAATATTTTTTAATAAAATAAAAACCCTTCAATAAAAAATTTAATATTTGATAAAGTTAAAAAGAATATTTAAAAAAAATATATTAAAGAAACATTTTTTTAATTTATTCAAATGAACTAAAATGCATATCCCGCTTTATGCCTATGGTTTTGACTTCCGAATTGGATTCAAAGACATGTATATAAAAAAAAAACAAAAAGAAATATGCACCGAAGGGTCATAAAAAAACTTTGGTGTCCCTTGCCTTGTGAGATTCAGTGGGCTTCAAGTGCTAACACAAGTATAGTAGTGGTCCATTGCTCATTTTTGGGGTACTATGTTTTGTTGATGCGGCTGTTAGTTTTTTTATACGTATGGAACCAATAACAACTAGTTATCAGAGTTCTGAGGTGCATAACTGGTATCTAGATATGCCTTTGCTGGAGTATTTGCAAATTTCCATGAGCATTTAACAAAAGCAGCAGAAGTCCTATCCCCTGCCACCTCAGATATTGGTACAGCATCTGTAATCTCCTTCATATCATCTTTGCTTAGCTTCACTTTAAATGAACCGATATTACTATCAAGATGTTTTACCTTAGTTGTTCCTACAATACACGAGAGGTTACAGAAATGTTATTTGCTGGCAAAAAAAAAAAAAAGAGAGAGAGAGAGATTGATGCTAGCAGATAATATTACTTCACAGAGACATAATTTCATGCAGATGGCAAAATGAAAAGTCACTCACCAGGGATGGGTACCACATCCTCTCCTTGATGAAGCATCCATGCTAGAGCAAGTGGTGAAGGTGTTGTACAGCCATGCTTATGTGCCAACTTTTCTATCCTAAAATATAAGATCTTGTTTTTGTCTAAGTTTTCCCCTCGTAACCTTGGATCGAATGCCTGGTGAAAAGAGATGCAGGTCAGGTAAACAATGAACAAGGCCAATTGTCATCAGAAACAAAGGATTAATTCCATACCAGTAAACTGTCTGCAGGTAGACTTTCTATGACAGCCTTGCCACCAAAAAATCCCCGGCCAAGGGGACTGTATGGCACTATTCCAATTCCAAGTTCCCTGTAAGTGTTGTCACCAAAGTCATTTATATACACAAATGAAAAGGTTCCAATTCAAGCAACTGAAGGTAAAAAAAATATTTGATCAAAAGTATATATCAAGAAATCGAATAACTTGCTTTTCAAAGATATCACTCAAGAAAAAAAAGGTGGTATGTTGCAGCCATCTATGAAACCATTAAAGATGTGTAAACCCAATGATTCAAGGAACCATTTTCAGTTGTCTCAACAATTATATCAGGATGAAATGTATAAGGAGATTGCAAAGGAAACAACCAAAAAGAAGGGTGTAGAAGCAATCAATAAATGAAATAGATACCTTAAATGTTTGGTTTAGTGGAAGTTATTCAAGAGATATCCAACTTGAGTTATGAAGGAGAGTGATATTTTTTATTTTATCTTTTTTTGGATAAAAGGAAATGACTTAAACTCCTTCGTGAAGAAATGCTTGTAACCTTACAAATTGCAAAAAAAACCGTCATTACTCATTACCCTTATACATATTTGCGCATAATCATGGATAATCCACAAGTTCCACTGCGAAACCTTTAAGGTAGACCATGCTTTTATGCAATGCAATTAACTAACTAATCAGCTATTATTGCAAATTTTCCGAACAAACAACATTTAACAGATGAAATCCTGGACATGTACCTGCAAAGGGGAACAATATCTTGTTCAATTTCACGAGTCCAAAGGGACCACTCCATTTGCACAGCAGTAACAGGATGAACAGCATGTGCCCTCCTAATCGTGTCAGGACTAGCTTCAGATAGTCCTATGTACCTTATCTTTCCCTCTTGAACCAGCTTCTTAAGCTCTTCCATCTATCATTCCAAGAAAACCCAATAGCAAATCAAAGACAAAGCTACCAAATTATCCCAAATCAAGAAAGAGAAGTATTAAAAAAAGAAGAAGAAGAAGGTTTCACTGACAGTGTCCTCAATGGGTACTGTGGTGTCAATACGGTGCTGATAATAGAGATCAATGTAGTTGACACCAAGGCGGTGGAGGCTGGCCTCACAACAGGATCGAACATATTCAGGGTTACCGTTAATTATGACATTATCAGATTCCATTCTAACAATCCCAAACTTTGTGGCAATCTGAACTTGATCTCGAGGTAAGTCCTTGAGCGCCTGAGAGAGAGTTAAAATGTTATGTTTCAATTAACATTGTTCCATTCTTTAAAAAAATTCAAATGAAAAGAAAGAAAGAAAAGAAATTGAAACATATCTGTTAAAGTGGGTAGTTATATAACTAACTAACCTTTCCGACCAAAACTTCATTGGCATGAGCTCCATAAACATCTGCAGTATCAAAGAAGGTGATCCCTTTGCTGAAAGCGTACTTGATCAGAGAAATGCCAAACTCTTCGGGAACAGGAGCGTTATAATATCCGGTGAGCCCCATACACCCAAACCCCAATTTGGAAACCTATAATGATTCAGACAAAGGAAGTAACTCAAAGTGATTATATGAATGAAGAATACGAGCGGAATCAAATAAATCGAACAACATAATAACTTACCTCGAGGCCTTGGTTTCCAAGCTTCACTCGAGGAATATCTGCCATTTTTATGTATCTCTCTTCCTCTTCAAATTTTCCACCCATGACTCTGTCTTGTGTATGCTATGTGTTAGCAATCAGGGATGTTTTCTGGGATGTATAAGGCGTTGACGGTATAAGTTTATATTATATCAGTTGTTTAGTGATAGTACACTAAAAGCTTATAGAGCACAATCCGTAGCGGCTCTGTGGGCCTCTTTAGAGCCTGTTTGGATCCTCTTATTTGTAAGCTTATAGAGGATCCAAACAGTCTAGAGTATAAGAGTCTCAAGTATAAGATACGAGATTATAAGTTTATATTATACTAGTTATTTGATATGACCATCGTTCATCGTATAGTATAAGCTTATACAGCACGATGTATAAACCTAAGGGCATATTTGGTGCATAGTATTGGATAAGGCCTGATAGTTTAAGACCTGATAGTATAAGACCTGATTGTATAAGATCTGATTAAATTTTAATGTTATCCAGCGTTTGGTATGGTATTGTATAAGATAATACCTTCCAATATATTAAAAAAAATATTTTAATACATTAATATTGAAATGATATATTAGTTCTTGAAAATTGTACTTATAAGCGATATTAATACATCAACCTCTTATCAGGCGTAATCCCTCACCCTTAGGTCGGATTAAGTTATACATCGTTTTGATGTATTAAGGGATCCTGCTATATAAACTTATACTATACGATGGTCACACTAAACAACTGAAAATCTCATAACGTACAGTATAAACTTATACTATCAGGTCTTATACGTTACACTAAACAGGCTCTAAATCTGAAGGTAGGGGTGTCAATATAAGTTTTGACACGCGGGTCAACCCGCGACACGACACGAAAATTCGTGTTCGGGTTGACTTGCAAAAAAATTCATGTCGTGTTCGTGTTGATGTATTCATGTTCGTGTCGACTCGTATTTTTTTAAATTATTTTATTTTTAATTTTTTATTATTATTTTTTTAATTTTTTTTAATTTCGATCCATTTTTTTTGTCAATTACCGTTTTGACCCCTATTTTGCGTGTTATTCGTGTCGTGTCGTGTCAACCCGCAAAAAATTCGTGTCGTGTCAGTGTTGAAGATTTTGACACGAATAAAAATTCGTGTCGTGTTAGTGTTGATGTATTCGTGTCGTGTCAAATTCGTGTCGTGTCGAATTCGTGTCGTGTCAACCCGTTTTGACACCCCTAGGTGAAGGAGTAGGCCTGATAAGAAATTAGTGTATTAACATCGTTGACCAGTGCAATTCTTAAAAATTAATATATTATTTTAATATTAATATATTAAAATAAAAAGTAATTTTTCAATATATTAAATTTTAAAATATTAATATTTTTATTTTTATAAAAATTTATTTTTTGGACACACTGATCAATAGATTTTTATAAAAGTTAATATCTTATGATATTTTTTGAAGATTTATATAAATTCTTTATTAAAAGATATTTTTATTAAAAATATTTATATTTATCCTATATAGTATTATACAGTGTAAATACTAGATGATATACCTTATACAATATATTATTTTATACAATATCATGTCAAATGCTGGATAGTATTAAAATTCAATCAGGCCTTATACTATCAGACTTTATCCTATACTATGCACCAAACATGCTGTTAATACATCAAAATGATATATAACTTAATTAGGCCTAAAAGGGTGAGATTAGGCCTAATAAGATGTTGATGTATTAATATTGTTTACAAGTACAATTCTCGAGAACTAATATCATTTCAACATTAATATATTAAAATAAATTTTTTTAATATATTAATTTTTAAATATTGGAGGATATTATCTTATACATTATCATACCAAACTATCAGGTCTTATACTATTAAACCTTATCATATACTATGTATCAAACATGTCCTAATTAGTGTTATTTTGAAGGTGAACCGAACTATTTGAGCATCACGGCTCATCTACTCAATTGCACAATGCTACTCGTTAATTGCACAATGCTGCTCATTTGACTTTTAGCTTGTCGTATGACTTCCCCTGATAAAACCAACATTCGGCAATACAACTATAATCACACACACAATTAAGAAAATAATTATAAATATACATAAAGGATTTAATGTGAATTAGTTCATTTCTCAAAATAATGTTGTTCTAGATTAAAAGATTAAAAAATTATAATGAGAAAGACTATTATAACCCTGAAATGAATTATAATTACAAAAATATCTTGATTTTTTTTTCACAAAACGACGTCGTTTTGGGTTCAATGTAGATAACTTATCTATATTGGTTGCAGAAAAAACTAACTCATACATGAAATATTCTCATGTCCAAACCCGTATTAAAAATTAGGAAAAAAGTATTTTTCCATTTACTAGAGATGAAGTTATTTTTAGTGAGCCCAAAATGATGTCATTTTGAGTTATAAGATTAAAAAATTGTAATGATAAAAATTAATATAATCCTACAATAAATTAAAATTACAAAAAAATTTTGGTTTCTTCCGTAAAATGACATCATTTTGTTCTCATCGAAAATAACTTATCTAAATGCTTTACCCTAAAAATTAATGCTAGTATTCAATCGGCTCGAAAAAGAAAATGATTAAGTTTGATTTGTGGTCAGATTTTATTTAATTTTTTAACACCCTAGGAGTGATTATAGTTCAATTTTAGCGGAAAAAATTTAGTGGTGCTGTCTCGTGTGCTTTTTCCGTCGAGAGATTAATATTGTATAAAAAAATGCTCTTTCCATTGAGAGATTAATATTTGTATAAAAAAAAAAAATTGTACTCTCTTCTCTCTCTTGATTAGTTGTCATATTTTTATTAGTTTGGATCACTTAAAATTTAATGCTCTCCGTGTACCAAAACTCTTCTCAACAATTCTGAACCGTTCATCTTCAGTTCGGTTTATTTAATTATTTTTTACATTCCCACGGAGCATGGTGAACCTTGCATAGCATGCAAGCTTATCCTAATTCCTAACTAACTAGCTAGAGGGGGCGTTAGCCTCTCAATTGAACCAAAAAAAATGAAATAAAACAAGCTATGTCATATGGACTCACATCACTTATCAGCTTCAGCAGCTCACCTCACAGTCACCGAATCCATCAATCTATACCACTATTCGCTACGCCACTACCTAGAAAAAAAAATTGGTCGTGGTCCTTTTATTCAGGAGATAATATTTAAACAAAAAATTATTTTTATTTCTCATCTCTTTTTATTATTCATGAAATTTTTATTGATTCGAATTACTGAGTTAATGATAATAGTATGAAATCACTAAAATTCTTAAACACTACCTATTACTCACTGCCACCTTCAACCATGCAAGGAAATCTTTGGGTTGAAAGACTAGGAAACTTGCGTCGTAGTCTTCATCAAGCCTAAATATGAGGCTGTTATTCTCCATTTTCCCACAAATAAAAAACTGTATATTCTTAGAAAAAAGTGTTTAACTTTTTAAATGACACAACTTATATCTTTTCACTCTAACAAAGAGATGAGACCCACACCTTTATTTTTTGTCAACCATCTCTCCTCCGTTATCTATCTCTTTTTCTCTCTTAAAATGACACAATTTTACATCATTTAAAATGACACACGTTTTTTTCCATATTCTTATAGATGAGAGATATTTTAACTACCAAAATTTTTCACTACCAATTTACTACCTATCTAATCACCATTAGATTAACATTTTCTCTATCTTCACCATTAAATTAACATTTTCTCTCTTTTTAAAAACTTTTTAATATTCTCTCTCTTTGATCCAACGGTGATGTGATGGATAATAAATTAGTAATAAAAGTTTTTGATAATTATAATATCCTCACTCATTTTTATGTCCCTTATTTTGTTATTATTTTGCCCAGTAGCAGCTTTTACTTTCATTCTTTTTTTTTTCTCCCTTTACCTATGCAGGCACGTATGCTCAATGTTTGCTAATTGTCAGCACAGATAAGAATGATTTGCCATCTAGTGATTCCTTTCAAAGTGCACATTTTTGTTCCCCAAAGCATGAGGAGCAAAATCCTCATCATATATTGTTATTCATAGTTTTTTGTTACATCACAAACTCGTAATGCAGTTCCAATCTAAAACTTTAACCAAACAAAATATCTAGCAAGCCAACCATCGAGACATGGATCATATTATTGATATTTTATTCATATTCAAGTTTTATTAATATTCGCATCTACATCTGCAGCACTCTAGCGACCTTGATGAGTGCATTCTCCAACCGGAAGGGATTTAGAGTGCTTCAGGTTGAGACCCTCGACTCTTTTGGAGGAGTGTTAGCAAACTTCCAGGAATTTTGATCATTTCCATTGAAGTATTGACTACCTGCTACATTATCAATGGGAACCGCCTCAGAAATTTCTCTCAGGTCCTTTTCTGATAGTTTCACTGCTAAGGCACCAAGGTTTTGCTCCAGGTTCTTAATCTTAGTTGTTCCTGTAAATGTCCAAAGAAATTGTGGGAAATAATTATACACTTTCACAATAAAACAGATAATATTGAACATATATGTGCTTCTTCGTTGAATAGGAGGGAAGTACTAACATTAAAAATAAAATCCCCAATACTTTAGCTATACTTAAAAAGTTAAAACTTCCATACAGTTAAAACTTCCCAAAATACTTTATATGTACACCGTAATATTTATCTACGACACGTGAATAGTTAAGGATAGTTTAGGAAAATCATTTTTGTTTTTATTTTTTATTTTCCATAATAAGTAAAAAAATTTAAAAAAAAATATTATCTTATTTTCAAAGGTTTGTATAAGAAATCATGAAACCGATAAAAAGAGAAATCATTTCCTTGAATAAAAGAGGCGTTAACATGTAGTCTTGACTTTAGAGACTCGAAGAAGATTGGACATAGAACAAAAGAAATCTCCAATATTTTTAACAAAACTTCCTATTGTGGAACTCTATGAAATAAACACTTGAGAAGGCAAGCAGAGAAGCATGTGGCGTGACTTACTGTTCATTCTCAATTTCTCAGCTCTAAGGACCGTTTGAATGGGCTTTTAAAAATGGACTTTTTATGCAACATTTATTTTAAAATGATTCTTTTCAGAACGTATGGATTAGTATTTTTATTTTTATTTTGAACAAACGGATTAGTATTTAAATAGCAGAATTTTGGCTTCCGGTTTCCAAAAAGCACCATTTTAGCTTCTGCTTTTTTTCAAAAGTTGCATCCAAACACAAGTCTACATGTGAAAAAAAAAAAAAAAAACTTTTATTTTGCAAAAAACAACTTCTCAGTGAAAAAAATCCATCCAAATAGGCCCTAATAATTGAGAAGAATCTACAGCCAGTAGCTTTAGATGACACTACCATATGAAATGCACAACTACACTGCCCATACACTACAGACGAAAGTGTATAGTTCTTCACTTATTTGATCAGTGCACAAGTACAATGACAGAATATAATGTGCATAATAATTTGTTTCGATTGACAAAAAAGAAGAAAAAAATACCATATTCCTGAGATACTAGCTCAGAGTAGATAGTATCAAAGATACTTTGCCGCATACTATTTACAACAAAATTAAAAAGATATTCTGTCACTCACCAGGGATAGGTACAACATCCTCGCCTTGTTGGAGTACCCATGCTAATGCCAACTGAGCAGGAGTGGCGTGATGCTTCTGAGCTAGGCTTTCAATCCGATCATATATACTCTTGTTCTTGTCCAAGTTCTCTGCTTGGAAGCGGGGATGTGCAGTCTGATATGTGAAATAACCATCAGAAAATAACATGTATTCTTTTCACCAAAGAAAAAGTTTAATTTTTATTCTCTTTTGAGCATCATTGATGTGAAAAAAACAAATAAGCATGGTATCTCCTCCATCGTTACTCTAGTCTAAACACAAGTATTTGCAATTGAAGGACATATACATGTTGTACAAAATAAGACAACAAACTAAACAATATTTAATTCAAGATTGAGAATTGATCATTGTTATTTAATGTTTTACCACACCTAATAATTCCATGGTATGCAGCAGAAACACACAATTAAGTGCTAAAATGCTATACCAGG
The DNA here is from genome assembly GCF_033153095.1 of Gastrolobium bilobum. Classification (NCBI taxonomy): domain Eukaryota; kingdom Viridiplantae; phylum Streptophyta; class Magnoliopsida; order Fabales; family Fabaceae; genus Gastrolobium; species Gastrolobium bilobum. The sequence continues at coordinate 266,245 of NW_026899073.1, forward strand.
TAGCTAACTGCAGGCACATTTTCCAAAACTCCTTTGCCGCCAAAAAAGCCACGACCAAGAGGACTATATGGTACAATTCCAATTCCTAGCTCCCTGTATTAATCAAAGCATTAAAAAAATGAAGTCACATTAAAACAAACATGCTGCCAACAGCAACTAAACCCTTTTTTTCTAACCCTCTTTTCAAGTAGCTCATGATTTAAGAGTGTTCATATTAATTTTTAATGAAGAAACAGTCATGAGAGCTGTACTCTTATGAACATGGAGAAGAACTCAAACTTACCGGCAGAGAGGAACTATCTCCTCCTCAACATCACGAGTCCAGAGGGACCACTCTATTTGTACAGCTGTGATGGGATGAACTGCATGAGCTCTCCTTATTGTATCTGGGCTGGCTTCAGATAACCCAATATACCTGACTTTTCCCTCTTCCACAAGTTTCTTAAGCTCACCTACCTTTAATAGAACAAATTTAATAATAATGTTATCTAACTATCTACCGGGATAATAATGTCAGCAAAATTCACACACACATATATATATATATAGGATAGAGTTATATTTACAATTTTTTTTGTTTACAAACTACACTATGTTCTTCTGGGGTATATAGTGTAATTAACAAAAATTAGTAAAAAAAATTTGTAAACGGATCTTTCACCATATATATATATATATATTGTGTACTAAGCTCAAATATATATATATATATTGTGTACTAAGCTCAAAATCATTTATAGGTTTATCATAGGAAGAAATCCTTAACTGTTTCCTCTATAGGTACAGAGGTATCCACTCTATGCTGATAATAGAGATCAATGTATTCAACATCGAGACGTTTCAAGCTAGCTTCGCAGCTTGAGCGCACATAATCGGGTGAACCCTTGACAAGCAAACCAGATTGATCTCTTCGTGCGACACCAAATTTTGTTGCTAGCTGGATCTTTTCTCTAGGTAGCTGCTTCAAAGTCTAGTCAACACAATCAAAGAAAAACACACACTTTATGATATCCTAACACAAATAGTAGGTAGAACTGAGAAGAAATCCTTGTTAAGTTAGGTACCTTTCCAACCAAAACTTCATTGGCACCACCAGTTCCATAAATATCAGCAGTATCAAAAAAGGTGATCCCTTTACTGAATGCATATTTAATAACAGAGATGCCATCCTCTTCGGGAAGAGGATCATTGTAGGCCCCGCTAAGGCCCATACATCCGAATCCCAATTTTGAAACCTATGAAAAAAAAAAAACAAAGAACGGGTAGAAGAGGATTATGCCATCTGAAAATAAGAGTAATCGAAGTGAGTAAAATAGTGAGCATATGGTTAATACCTCAAAACCCTGGGTTCCGAGTTTCACCCGAGGAATCAACTCACTCTGCGTAGCGGCCATTTTGGTTCCTCAATAATCCAAATCTCAATCCTTAACTCCTGCTTGTGCTGGATTATATGTCCACAGTCGCAATTACTTTATTCCTTCTACAGTCTTTGTTTTTGTCACTCAATGCGTTAGCACGGGCTTGTTTTCCATCACTGCTTATGTCACACACAGTCTTTGACATCTGCGTGACTGTTTCTGTTTTCTTTTATTTTACATATGGTACTACTTTCTAATTCTGTTATATCAAAATTTAAAGAGAAGAGAAAAAGATAAATATTGATTAAAATTTTGATCTAATAATATTGAAGAATAATAAATAAAGATAGGCAAAAAAATAAAGTAGATAGAATAATCTAATCCTATATTTTTTACTTTTATTATTTATTCTTAATAAAAACATTTTAAAAAATGAAAACATTCTTCCATCTGTACTGTATTTTAAATATGAAAATTAATTTAAGTATATTTCTAAATGAAATGGAAGAATATTGTAACAACCAATTAGGCTTACTACTAATATTACCACCAATTAATTTTACCGTTAAATTGATTATGTTGATCCAACGGTTATATATATTTTGATCTTTATATGATTATGATTCTCATATTTAATATTTAATATTTATTTTCACCTTTGTATGATTATGATTTTTCATATTTAATGTGAAAAATCATAACCATAACTGTTGGATCAACATAATCTATCTAACGATAAAATTAATTGGTAGAAATATTAATAATAACTTTAATTGGTTGTTATAATATCACATTTAGTCTCTAAAAGACAAAATGTAATTTCCAAATTGAAATCTAAATATAGTAATTTTTTTCTTCCTTGTATGCCAAGCTTATCATTCTTAGCACTGAGATCAATAATTGCAATACACCTTTTTTCTTGGTGGTGGGGCCCCTGGTACACCTGTTTATAATATCTAGTTTTTCACAGATTTTGCGGTTTGGAGTATAAATTTTGTTTTTCCTTTCAAGTTTCTTTGATGACTTTTCTTCTTATTCTATTTCTTGATTTTTATCTAGTTGATAATTTTATTGAATTCCTCTATATTATTATATAAGAGATAATATATATATACATATGGAAAAATTTACTCTTATGCAACATAAGAGTAATTTTATCTCTTACACACTCATCGAAAATTGTGACACTCCTTTTTTCCTTTTTCTTTAAATGGTAGACCCCACCATATGTATCTCTACAACATGAGAGAAGATCTCTCATGTAACATAAGATTAAATGAACTATATATATATATATATATATATATATATATATATATATATATATATTCATTGCTAGAGGTATTCATCAATCGATCCAAATCGATTCAAATCACTGTGATCGAACAGAAAAATAGATAACCGAATAAATCGAAAATCGAAAAAAGCCTACAAATTTTAATTGGATTGGATCGGTTTTTTGATTGGTTGATGAAAATCGATCTAATCCAAATCGATCCAATATTCTAATTCTCCTCAACTTACTTGGACCTTTCCTCAATCATAACTCAAAATTTTTTAAACTCAAGATTCATTAACACATCAACTAAATTCAAGTCACATCTCATCAACAAATATCATCTATGTAGAGCTTCATATCTCATTGTAAAAAAAAAAAACTATATTATCGTTTACTTATGATTTTATATTCAAAAAATAATAATTTACAAAGCCAATATATTCCAAAGATGTTATTTGCACAATAATTATGAAACAAATTTTAGAATTTTCAAAAAATCGAAAACCGATGTAATCCAAATCGAAAAAAAATTGAATTGGATCGGATCGGAATTGAAAAAAAATTCAAACTGAATGAATTATTACATGATCAAACTAAAGGAATTGGATCAGATAATTTTTATTTTCAAAATCGATCAAATCCAGACCGTAAACACCTATACCCATTATTATTGATTGTGGGTTCGGAGATTTGGGTGGATTTCAATAGAGGTACTTACTGTGATTTTCTTCCCATATTGAATTTTCCACATAGGAAGTTAGGAACGTCTTGGTGCTATTTATTTTTCGGCGCTGTTGTTATTTGTTTTTTTTTTTTCTTGTTCTTATTTTTCCAAGAGGTATCACAGGCACAAATTGTTTGTTAACATGACATGACACACGGGTCTCTCGTATGTAAAGCATAGAACAATCAAGTCAGTTGAAACGTGACGTTAAACTATTCAATTATGTTTTTAAATCATAACATAAAAGTTTGATTTGTTACGTGACATATGCTTTTACTTTTGAACTTAACGACTTAAAAGTTATTCTAAAGATTTATTTTGCATTAAGGTCTTCATGGCTAGATCCGTGTGCAGCCCAACCCGAACTTAGTTAATTAATGAAGATATTATTTTTTCCCTTAAAACCTGACTTGATTTGTGTGCAGCCCAAGTTTCAATGATTTTTACAAACCCGAACCGTTTAACTTAAATGGGTTGAAAGCCCATAACACGGATAGCATTTTGAAAATAATTTTTTTTTAAAAAATCCGTCTTTATTAGATATGCTTGTACGGTAATATTTTTGTCACCTCTCAAGAAACCAGAGCAGTGAAGGGGAAAGGGCAAAGGAAAGGAACATAACGCATTGTTAGATTTGAATTTGAGTACGCTAATTGCACGTCTAATTCTACCAAAAAATTTGTTTAATGGGGATTTGCTCAAATATTATAATCATTGAAATTTGCAAGATTGAGAATAAAAGAAAATTTATAAAATTATAAGAGAATGGGGATTTGCACAAATATTTTAATAATAAGGTATGTATCTCTTTCTAATTTATTGAAAATAAATTTACTTTGATTATTAAAAAATAAAAAATTGGAAAGTTAAACAAATTATAAAGAAAACAACTAAAAATTTAAAAATAAAATATATATTGTTATATAATAAAAAATCAAAATTTAAAAAACTCCATACGACAATAATATTAATTTAAAAAACTTTTATATTATGCATATATAACACTTCATCTCTCTGCTGGAAGATATCAAAACTATGTTGTAACATTAAAATACATCCCATATTGAAATCAAAGTACTAGGATCAGTTTTGAGCATATTTACTTTATTCTTTCCGAGATGTTATTACAAATAAAATAAATACGTTTAAAGATTATAATGTTGGAATTTTTTTTTTTAATTCCTCAAAACCTTATGGTGATAACTATCACCCACAAGCCAAGATCCATCATACCAAATAATAAAGAAAAATAAGAACAACATAAAGGTGGATGAATACCTGTCTCCATTGCAGCGGAATAACTTTGATCTTGTCTTTTGGGGTTTGTAGTCTTCCTCAGTCAAATCACCCTAAAACCGAATTCCTTAGTGTGCCGTCTCTCTCTTGATGGGGAAGAGAAACTAGGGTTATTCATTTGACGTATTGGGGACCATAACCCTTATATAGTGTTTTTATCTTTATTGTTGGGCCAATAAGCTCTCATTATACCTAGTTGGCCCAATACTGGTATCCACTCATTCAGCACATACTCACTTAGGAATCTATTTGAGAATATTTAACTGATCACTTTAATATACCCAATATATATAAATAGCACAATATAATTATTAATATAATATGTGACCCACAATAATTATTAGAAAATATAATTTTCTAACAATCTCTCACTTGGGCCACATATTAACTTGAGATAATTATATCATATATCTTTAGTGCGCAATTGTATGCTATTTTTCTTTAGATTCCTCCTTAGATACAATCTGGTCCACCTCCTATAATATGAGATCATGGCGGCTTTTGTCACTTTCAAGCGTAACTAAACCTTCCATGGTCATCGCACCAATATATTCAATGACATAGATCAAGTATGGATGAGTGGCATGGAAATTACATGCAATGTGATCTTACCATGCCTATTTCCAACTGGTCCTACTTTAATCTTTATAAGATCAATCCTAAATTTTCTGCATACACAAAGCATAAATACAAGCACAAAATTTAATACATTCAGAGGGAAAATACCATTGAATTCTTTATTCTGCAGAAAATTTAATCTTCATAGAACACTAACATAAAGAACTCCCACTAAACCGTAGTGTCATCGAACAAAACAACACCCATATGAGCAGTATGCTCGTGAAAGACCTTAGGCACTAAGCTTTTAGTAAGCGGATCCGCAAGCATGGAGTTCGTCCTTATGTATTCTATAGAAATCTGACCACTCTGAACTCTTTCTTTAACAACCAGAAACTTTATATCGATGTGCTTCGATTTTGAAGAGCTTCTGTTGTTGTTGGAGTACAACACTGCTGACCTATTGTCACAATAAATCTTCAGTGGCCTTTCAACACCACTAACTATATGCAGCCCTGTGACAAAGTTTCGCAGCCATACCCCATGGTTGGATGCCTCAAAACAAGCTACAAATTCAGCGGCCATAGTAGAGGAAGCTACGAGTGTCTGTTTAACACTCTTCCAAGAAATAGCTCCTCCAGCCAACATGTAGACAAAACCTGATATGGATCTTTTACTATTTTGGCATCCAGCAAAATCAGAGTCAGTATATCCGACGATCTCTAATTCATCTGACCTCTGATATGTATGCATATAATCTTTAGTTCTCTTTAAATACCGCATGACCCTCTTGGCTGCTTTCCAATGATCCATTTCTGGATTGCTCAAGTATCTTCCTAACACTCCCACTATAAATGTTATATCAGGGCGAGTACAAACCTGGGCATACATAAGGCTTCCTACTGCCGAAGCATAAGGTACCTTTGTCATTTCTATCATCTCAAGCTTACCTTTAAGGCATTGGGCGAGACTAAACTTGTCTCCCCTAGATATGGGCGTATCTCCTGACGTACAATCCTTCATGCCAAATCTATCCAAAATCTTTTCAATGTAGGCCTTTTGTGATAACCGTAGTATACCTTGAGCGCGATCTCGAAGTATCTGTATTCCTAAGACAAAAGATGCATCACCAAGGTCCTTCATCTCAAAATCTTTAGTGAGAAGTTTCTTGGTTTCATGCAATAAGCCTATATCGCTACTGGCAAGTAAGATATCATCAACATATAGTATCAGGAATATGAATTTACTCCCACTAAACTTGTGATACACACAATCTTCCACTAAGTTCACCTCAAAGCCATAGGAGATAATAACCTGATGGAATTTGTGGTACCATTGACGAGAAGCTTGCTTAAGGCCATAGATGGACTTTTTCAATTTGCAAACCATAGACTTTGAATCTCTCAATACAAAGTTTTCTGGTTGCACCATATAAATTGTCTCATCAATGTTTCCATTGAGAAACGTTGTCTTTACGTCCATCTGATGTAGCTCCAAATCCAAATGAGCCACAAGCGCCATTATTGTCCTAAAGGAGTCCTTCGTAGAAACCGGAGAGAAAGTCTCTTTATAGACTATGCCTTCTTTCTGAGTGAAACCTCTAGCAACTAGACGTGCCTTATATCTTTCGATGTTGCCATTTGAATCCCTTTTGGTTTTAAATATCCATTTACAACCAATGGGTTTCGCACCATTAGGCAACTCAATAAGATCCCAAACGTCGTTGTCTTTCATAGATTGCATCTCATCTTTCATGGCATCAATCCATTTATGAGCATTAGAGCTTTCTAAGACTTGTTGGAAGTTGATTGGATCATCTTCCTTCAAGCTTAAAATATTTTCATGCTCTTGAAGAAACACAATATAATCATCAGGAATTGCATTTCTCCTTTCCCTAGTGGATCTCCTTAATGGCACTTCTTGAGTTTGTTGAGTTTGTTCTATAGGTGGCATAGGGGGTGATTCATTATTGTCTTGACCCAAAACAATGTCAGGGACCAAAGCCTGTTCCATAACAATGTCATGAACAGGGACCTGATCATTAATTGCTTGTTCCGTAATTGCATCTTGAATGACGACAATATTAGGAAGAGAAATATTATTTTCTTCCTCATCAAAGACAACATTCCTTATTTTATCTTCCCCCAAACTCAATATCCTCAAGGAATCTGGCATTTCCCGTCTCCAAAAAAAGGATCTTGTAGTGGGATTATAAAACTTAAAGCCCCGAGAGTGTTCAACATATCCAACAAAATAGCAGCTGATTGTTCTTGAGTCCAACTTTCTTTCATTTGGCCTATAAGGCCTTGCTTTTGCTGGACAACCCCAAATGTGTAAATGCCTTATGCTAGGTTTCTTTCCATTCCATAGCTCATAAGGGGTTTTTGTCACTGCTTTGCTGGGAACCCTATTAAGGATATAAACTGCAGTCTTTAGTGCTTCTCCCCAAAGTGATTCTGGCAATGAAGAATGACTAAGCATACTCTTCACCATGTCTTTAAGAGTCCGGTTTCGCCTTTCCGCAACACCATTCATGCTAGGTTTACTTGGCATTGTGTATTGCGGGACGATTCCACACTCCTTTAGGAAGATCGCAAAGGGCCCTGGACGTTGTTCACCTGATCCATCAGATCTACCATAGTATTCACCACCACGATCAGATCTAATGACCTTAATTTTCTTGCCTAACTGAAGTTCAACTTCAGCTTTAAATTCTTTGAACACATCCAATGATTGTGACTTCTCTCTAATCAAATATAGGTATCCAAATCTTGAATAGTCGTCTATGAATGTGATAAAATATTGTTGACCATTCCAAGAGGCTATAGGAAATGGTCCACAAATATACGTATGAATCAATTCTAAGATGTCTGAAGCTCTGTTGGAACCTATTTTCCTTATGTTTGTCTGTTTTCCCTTTATGCATTCAATGCACACCTCAAAATCATCTAGATCAAGGGGTTCAAGAATTCCATCAGTCACAAGCCTTTGAATTCTCTATTTAGAGATATGACCTAAACGCTTGTGCCACAGAACCAGTACCAACAAACTAAAGTGAGAGTCATATCCTTCTTTTCGCGCCATGCCTTGTATTTGGAACACTCTTTCTTCATGTGTCCAAATTTCTTACAAAAGAAGCAGGTGAATTCCTGGTCCTGCTTCTTTTGCTTCTTTGGCAAAGCATCCATATTATCCTTAGCTCTCTTTCTTTTCTTGTCTTGAGAGGTTGATGCCAAGTGAGCACTATCAGTCTTCTCTCGCTGTAACCTCTCTTCCTCTTGCACACAGTGAGAAATGAGCTCATTAAGAGTCCATTTTTCCTTTTGAGTGTTATAACTCACCACAAATTGACCGTATTGTGCAGGAAGAGAAATAATAACTAAGTACATGAGCAACTCAGAGGGCAGCTCTAACTTTAATGCCTTTAGTTTTCTAGCAAGATTAGACATTTCCATAATGTACTCCCTTATGTTTCCCTTTCCTTTATACCTCATGTTTATGAGTTTGGACAAGGTTTGACCAATTTTAGCCTTTTCATTTCGAGCAAAGTATTGCTCGAGTTCCTTCAGAAACAACTTGGCATCAGTAGTCTCAACAATCGAGCCCCTAAACGCCTCTGAAACGGAACGTTTCATGATCATTAGACACATGCGATTTGAGCGTTCCCACTTCTCAATTTTATCCGTGTTTGGATTTTCCTGAATGGAAGTGGGTTTCTCAGTCCTTAGCGCATTGTCGAGATCCATGCAGCCGAGAAAAATTTCCACATTCTTTTTCCACAGCTTGAAATTTGCCCCATTAAGCATTGGAAGCATATTCATTTGAGCAACATAATTGGCAGCGGTAGTAGAAACTAGCACAACATTAATATTTAGTCTGTGGACAAAAATATCTACTTGTAAGTGGTACTCTTAATGTAAAAATCAAACATTGACAATAAGTCCTGTCAAATCATAGCCTTCCTGTGGGCCGACTATGAATTACATGAAAAATTCTTGATAATTGTCACATATTTATTACCACAGGTATGTTTGTTACTTGGCCAAATAATAACCTTCCTGTGGGCCGATCACTATTCGCATAAGCAATAAACACACACATGATCACACAACATATGTTATTTGGCCAAACAATAACCTTCCTGTGGGCCGATTAATATTTGCATAAATAAAATATATTTATATGACCAACCTATTTGAAATCAAATTAACCTTTTATAAATTTGGCCACTGTGGCGGCTGACAAATCTATCATATTTAATTTCAAATAGAAACCTTTAGGGATAATAAACCCATTTAAAACCAAAACAACAACAATAAAGAAAATTATTCTTTATCAATCCTCAATGTATATACATACTAGGGCCGGCAAAATGGGCTGAGCCCGCCCCGCCTGCCAAATGGGGCGGGCTGGGTTGAGTCTTTCAACCCACCAGCCCGCCAAACCCGCCCCGCCAAACCCGCCAGCCCATATGGGTCAGCCCGCCACGGGGCGGGCTAGCCCGCCAAGTCATTTTTTTTTTTTTAGGTTACCCAATTGTTATGTAGCTCCGTATCTTAGATTTCTCTGCTTGCAAGTGGCTTTTATGAATTGTTGTGGACTGCTCATACAACACTTTGTTACTTGTTTTGTTATTCTATTTTATCCTGATATGATTTTATTTTTTTATTATTATTTTTGGATTGAAAGATGCATATTTATATGCAGATTATTAAACACTGATCTTCTTGGTTTCATAAGCACATTAGGATTTTATACAGATTTTTGTATGCTTTTATGCAGATTTTTTTATGTGATTTTATGCAGAATTTAATTTTTTGTATTTTATTTTTATATTTTTTTTATTTTAGGCGGGCTGGCCCGTAGCCCGCCCAGCCCACTCATAAAACGGGCCGGGTTACTCAATTCAACCCATTTTATCAAAACGGGCCGGGGCGGGCCAGCCCATTTTAGGCGGGCTAGTGGCGGGCCGGGGCGGGCTGGCCCATATTGCCAGCCCTAATACATACATACTTTATCCTTATACCATTAACAATAAATACCTATTCATTATAAGGCTTAAAAAATGATGCACAAACAACGCACATGTAAGCCTTTTCAAATGAAAGCTTGAAAATGATGCATAATATCCAAAAAAAATTATATTTAGCTTTTAACAAAGAATATCAAATATAAGGAAAACCCCAAAACCAAAGACCTTAAACATTTGATTTCTTTCAAACCGTAAGTCCAAAATTTTCTAAGAGAATTCATTGTTTATTCAAAAAATTCAAACAACAAAACCTCATCGATTATAAAGCCAAAATTCTTCCAAACATTCCATCTATTCACAGATTCAAAATTTAAATAATAAACCATTATTAAACTGTGAATCCTAGCTTTTTCTAAAAAAACGTAGCTTTTGTTCCAAAACCAAAAAATCACTGTCAGGGAACAAAAATAACACTACATAGCTAATACAAAATATATAAGATGGAACTCACGTTCAAAAAATAACAAACTTTATGCCAAAAGACAATAAAGCAAAACTTTTCATGATTAATCATATATAAAAATCACAAAACTTAATTCCCTCATAATTCAATATGATGATGGCTCTGATACCAATTGTTGGAATTTTTTTTTTTAATTCCTCAAAACCTTATGGTGATAACTATCACCCACAAGCCAAGATCCATCATACCAAATCATAAAGAAAAATAAGAACAACATAAAGGTGGAGGAATACCTGTCTCCATTGCAGCGGAATAACTTTGATCTTGTCTTTTGGGGTTTGTAGTCTTCCTCAGTCAAATCACCCTAAAATCGAATTCCTTAGTGTGCCGTCTCTCTCTTGATAGGGAAGAGAAACTAGGGTTATTCATTTGACGTATTGGGGACCATAACCCTTATATAGTGTTTGTATCTTTATTGTTGGGCCAATAAGCTCTCATTATACCTAGTTGGCCCAACACCGGTATCCAGTCATTCAGCCCATACTCACTTAGGAATCTATTTGGGAATATTTAACTGATCACTTTAATATACCCAATATATATAAATAGCACAATATAATTATTAATATAATATGTGACCCACAATAATTATTAGAAAATATAATTTTCTAACATATAAATTTTTTCAAATTATTAAAATAAAAATAGCTTTAATATATTAAATAAATTAAATAAATTAAAATGATAATTTCAAAAAACATCTATATATGTTCTGTCTTGTAAAAGAGAAAGGAACCAGTACAACTGCTAGGAAGCTGCAATTATATGTATGTACATGTCCCTTGCAAAACATCAACTTGAAGAATTGTTTTGGTGCACTTTCTTCTTTTATTATTTATTTATTCATTTTTGCACAAGGGAAAGGGTGTACCATCATTTAGGGAACTAAAGGCTATTAATTACTAACAGTGAGTTTAATGATGTATAGCACTAAATATCCCTTTGCATCACAGAGAGAAAGGTTTTTATATTAATTTGTTGGTTTCCTTATTTCCCCTTTTGTGTGAACCGTATGCAACACGATTTGATCGGACCCGTGCATAACTGCAAAATTGCAAGGTGGTCCCCTACATCCTCATTGTTCATATACTATTTGGTTCATTCTAATTGATGCCTACCTTACATGCAACACAGACAATATAAGAAAAGAGAAAGTTAAAAAAGCATGAAAGGATCATCCAACTAAAGTTTTAAAAGCTCCTTCGGATATATAGAAACTCTCACTAGAGTGTGTAGGTGCATGTGGTGGCGTGAGCGTGATATTATTAAATTCGTTTCAACTATACTATAGGACCACATATATGCATGCATCTTTCTCCTTGTTTTACTTTTCTTTTCTTTTCTTTTCTTCTTTTGTTTTGGTAGTTTCCTTGTTTTACTTTTCAACTTCTAATGCCTGTATACATGCATGGTCTCCCATTTCATTGTGAAGTTACCAAAATGGTCAATGGAGAATAACCAAAGCCCGTGATTAATGGTCACTTTTCTCCAAATTTCCCCCACGAAACATAATAGTGTTAATTATCTCTTTCATGCAATTTTTTTTTCAACAACACTCCAAACGGGGGAAAAAAAGAGAATAAGGGCTGCAAGAATTTTATGTCCTTAAAAGGATAACATTATGAAAATTAAATACATACTTATATATTAAATTGCTAATTGTTGTTTCCTAATCTTTTTGACCTAGATAAATTAACTATACCTCTTCTTGGAGTTTTAAATTTAATTAGAAAAATGATATTCGTACACATGTGGGGTTTATGCAGTGAATATTCATTTGTAGATGCTATTCCAAAAACTCCAAAGAAAGAGAGAGACAGTGATCTATCTTCATCGTATGAGACAAAACAGATGACACTGGAAACAGCAAAACTAGCTGCTTAGAATCAGAGATGGTCCAAATCTAGCTTAATATATAATAATATTATTAAAAAAAAAAAAGTACCAAAAACGAAAAAGGAATTAACCATATATACTTCTACTATTCCTTTGCTAGCTATAACGTTTCTAATCCTCCTATCTATCTTACCTTTACGCAGTCCTCAAGTTTGAAAAAGAAGAGGAAAGGAAACGAGATCTGAAGAAGTACAAATATATCCATAGCCGCAGGATTGAATAGAGATGAGGATTATAAGCTACTATTGATGGAAGGCTCGTATATATTATCCTATCGTGCACTAACAGCAGTTAAAGCTGCCAGCATGATCTGAGCTTACCTTCTTCTTATATATGTGGCAAGAACAGATCATGTGGGAGCTTCACCTGTTGAATGGAAGCATAGAAACCCTAATTAGCCTTCTGATTCACAAGTACGATTTCAATCGGTATGGCGGAACCCTAAAAAATTTGATTTCATTTTTCCTTTGCTAGTTTTGTTTTTATATGTATGATTATCTATATATGAGTTATCTCATTATTGCTTTTTCCTCATGCATTTTTTAATTCATAGCTATAAATATATGCATGTTTTTTGAATTTGGCTAGATTGCTGTATTCTTCTGTTCTCTAAATTTATTTATTATGTTTTAATTGGCATTCATCTTACTTGGATATGGAAAAAGAAACATGAAGGGAGAGGGGTTAGAAACAGATGGGTTTTTTTTTTTTTTTTTTTTTTTTTTTAATTTTTAATTTTCCATGGTCACATACTGTTAGTTTGTATTTATTATGAAGCGTATGCTTAGTTCTAAATTAATTTTGCTACTCTCATGTATCTTATGATCTGTATATTTACATTAACCCGTTCCCTTTTCGTTCTAGCTACTTACCTGAGGATCAAGTCCAAACTTCTAGATCTACGTACAGAAACTTAATATATATAGATATGAACAATTGGAAATTGGAGTTTCCCATCCCACCCCTTCTCCTCTTCTGTATATATATCTATGTCTCTCATTTACCTCACCCATTTTCAATCTATCAATTCCTAATTGAGATGCTTGAAGTGACAATTTAATTAAAATAAACAAGTTTTCATAATTGCATAAAGGGTACTAAATTTTATTGTGGTTCTTTCTGTGGAATTGATTATAGTATGCAATATTCATAACTGCAGCATCGTATAGCAAAATGCATGTTATTCGCATATGAGCATAACATACTATCAATTAATTAAGTCCTTATCAATGTGTAAGTTTCATCAACTTGGGCCACCTAGATTTTAATAAGAGGGTTTGTTTCTTGTATATGGTTTTACAACTTTAAATTTTGGAAACTACATACCTTAATTATTTTGATGAAAATATTATCTCAAACTTTCTGGAATTACTTGGGGTAAATGGAATGAGGAGAAGAAGAAAATGGACAGAATGAAAGAACAGTAATGCATTAATGCATGTGCGTGTCATTTCATTCTCAGTTTTTCTTTCCCCTCTCTTTAATTTTTTTTCCGAACAAAGGATATCTGAAACTAAACTTACTCACATAGATGTGTTATATCTCTATATTTATTATATGAAGTTTACTACTTTCAAACAATTGAATCTTTCTGATCAACTTGTATGTCTTCTACACATACGGAAAAAATTCCTCTCTTTCTCAGACCCCTCTCATCTCGCCCGTCCTATTACTAGTTAGTTTTGCTAAAAAAAATTATCTATTGGCATACAAATGATGCAAAAGCACCAAAATGGATTTGGAAGAAAGCATGTAGAAATATTCGGTATGTCATGAAGAAGCTGTCTCTATTTCCTGCTAATCTTCCAAATTCAATTTGTCCAGGGCAACAAGGAGCATTGTTGACATTAATTATATACAGATCTAGGGTGGCAAGCAGGCATGCTTACCCACCGTGATTTAAAAAACTTGATAAACTTAATATAAATATTTATAACAGAATTTTTATTTTAAATACTTTTGTCTTATCCATGCAAATAAGAATTTAGAATATTAATTCATTTTTACCTTCTATTGAAAAAAATTAACGGTTACATATTGAGCTAGTATATATGGAGTTAGAGCTAGGTCTGCGTCTATCAAGGGGTGTAGTGTCTCACTGTGTAGTACTCAAAGAGACAATGATATGGATCGATCAGAGATCTAAAAGAGACATTATAAGTGTTATCTCAAGTACGGTTAAAAGAGAGGAAATGTGTAAGGGTATCCTAACTCTAGAATTCAATAGAGTAACAACTCCTGAAAAGTAAAAAAGAGACTGTAGTAGCTCGTTCTAGTGCAAAAGCAGAATATCGTGCTATGGCCTCAGCCACCAGTGAGCTTATTTGGCTCAAAGATCTCCTGTTTGACCTCACCTTGAAGAAAATGGAGTTCCCTATTAAGTTGTACTGTGATAACCAAGCAGCTATTCATATCGCATCCAATCCTGTGTTTCACAAGAGAACTAAACACATTGAAGTGGATTGCCATTTTGTTCGAGAAAAAGTTCAAGCTAAGATAATTGAGACACCGTATATCCGAAGTGAAGATCAACTTGCAGACATGTTCACAAAGGCTCTTCTTAATAGCTCCTTTCAAAACATCATTACCAAGCTGGGCTTGATTGACATCTTCGCCTCAACTTGGAGGGGGAGTGTTAGAGATATCAGAGAAAATAAATTAGGAGATTTGATTGATTGTAATCATGTATCAAATATAACCCACAAAGAGGGAAACAAATCATATGATTTCTTTGATTGTGGGCAAAATAATTTGGCCCAATTATTGTATCACCTATTATTTATATTGAATGGAACCCCCCCTCCTGAATCATCACTGAGAGGGGGAGAAACGTCATCAGTGTGGATGTAGGCCTATGGCTGAACCACGATAAATCTCTGTGTTTTTTTATTATAATATGGTATCAGAGCCTCGCCGCCCCCCACTTTCTCTTGTGGCGTTTCTTAGCACAGGTAGGTTGGGCATGTTGCATTGTCCACTCTTCAAGCCCAATGAGATCTTGTGTGAGGGGGCGTGTTGAGATATATAGTCTCACATTGGTTGTATGTGCAACTAATGTAGAGTTTAGAAGGCCTTGAGCACTCCCACCCTTTGAGCTAGCTTTTGGGGTGATATATCTCAAGATTTTTAACATAATGGATGCAAGATGACTCATCAGTGGCGAAGAGGGATATACATAGGTGGAAATAATATCCCCTCGTGATATGAGAGAAAAAGCCTAAATGTTTTAATTTGTCCATTACCTCATTGTTGTGAGTGAGGATGCGCACTACTATAAGTTATACAGGGAAATAGGAAAGGAGATCTATGTAGATTAGCCTAGTAGTATAATTGGGTTGTGAAGGCCGGTCCAGAACACTTATATTAATATTTATTACATTAATTAGTTTAACTATAATTAAAGTGATGAACATATATATGCTAAAGAATATTTGACTTTAATTCATTTTTTTTTTCAACTTCATACCTTCAACCCTAGTTCTGTCCGTGATTAATTAATATAGACCGTCAATAATAAGTAACTGTCCATATTTCTCAACCCTGGGGGCGTAGCTAGCTTGTTAAAGAAACATGATCTATCCATCTCTGGCAATTCGCGCGTATAACCTAATATATAGAAGATGTTAAGCACATGATGTGAGCAGGATTTTTCTCAAGATAGATTTGGAAGATGTTACCTCTCTTTTTATGTGACGAAGCTCTATTTAGCTGAACTCCGTGATGCCTTTTATACAAGGGAAATCATTTTCTTACGTAATAGGAGATAGTTTTCTCATGTTGTGAGACATCGAAATTCGTGCTATCTTTTTAGTTTTTCTTCTTTTTTAGTAAGTGGTGGGCCCCACCACTTATTGTGTCTATGACATGAGAGATGATATCTCATGTGACATGAGAAAAGAGAAGCCCTTTATACAATGGTTTTACTGTCTCGTCAAAGCTGGAGATAAAGTTAGCCCCTGCGGACATTTCTATGGTTATATTATCTCTCCTGTGTCTCTGCATATTATTCGCAGGAGACACACCTTATATACAATTCTGAGTAGCCCACTTTACCAGAAACTTCGTCAATGTATTTTCCCCGTCTTTTCCGTATTTGTCTTAATTAACCGAACAAAGGAAGAAGAAAATGACTGTTGACTTGTGGTTTCTTGCAGTGTTTTATTGCATGCCATGGGAAAGCAACGGCCTATGTATGAAATATCTTATTAAGTTTTGCATTTTGGAAGAGCAAATCGGGTCTAGGTTTGCTTTAGGAATTTGAAGGTGCAACAGATGAAATTTATATCGAAATATATAGACATCTTTTCAATAGTTGAATTGAGCTTATTTCCTTGGTTGAAATCTTGGATGAAAAACCAATGAGAAATTTACTTCCTCAATCTAATGTGAAACGTTTGGGATGACTATCTAGAGAACTCAACACTCGAGATTTTTTCCTCTTGTCAAATTTATTTGTTTATTTTATAAGCACCTCTTATCAATTAATAACTTTAATATATGCAATTAAATATTATATACATAATTAATAATATATATATATATATATATATATATATATATATATATTTAGGAGAATTTGGTAACGAACAAGGATTGAGAGTTACGATAATCTAGTTAGCTAGTTTCCTACCTACCTCTAGGAAACACTAATCAAACATTAAAAATATACCAGTACACGTGTTATTTATTTGGCTCCGAGTTAATAACGGGCCATAATGCCATTTAGATAGATTCATAAATAGCTACCTGCTTTAAAAGATCGGGTCCTTCTATAAATGACCCACCCAACCCTAGCTAGGCATATGTGTGTGTGTGTAATTAAGTTAAAATTGAAGTACTCATAAAAAATTAACAGTACTGAATTAAACAGCCAACATCATCCTCACGAACTCTTCATAATCAACGAGACCGTCACTATCCAAATCAGCCTCTTTGATCATCTGCTCCAGTTCTTCGTCTGTCACCTTCTCTCCAATAGTTCTCATTACAGACCTCAACTGCATGCACGCACGCACACACATATACACATATCAACTATATGGTTCATTACATGAACGTATGTCATTAAACAAATTAAGATATATAATGCACCAAAAAAAAAATTAAGTTATATATATATATATAATTCCCGAAACAATTAGTTATTTGAACCTCACTGAGCGATATGTAACCATCTTGATCTTTGTCAAATACCCTGAAAGCTTCCTTCAATTCCTCTTCTGCTTCGGTTTCCTTTTTGTTCGAAACAAATAATATGCATGATTAACATTAATTTTCATCTGTACAGTACTAGTCTCGTTGATAACCAAATTAATTAATTATGTTTCTTTTCACGCACCTTCATTTTTCTGGCCATGAGATTCAAGAATTCCCCGAATTCTATGGTTCCGTTGCCGTTCATATCCCCTTCGTTCATCATAATTTGCAACTCTTCTACCGTAGGATTTTCATCTAGTGATCTGATTGCAGTGCCTAATTCTTCGATGGTTATGCAGCCTTTTATAATATAACAAATTAAATTGACATGCCATCAGGTATATAATTAAGAAAAGAGACCATATTAAGGGACAAAGCAAGCACGCAACGGAGCAAACAAACAAAAAACCGGAAAAAAAAAACGTCGAACCAGATAAATTAACTTCAATTGAGAGTATATATATAAGAATGTAATGAGTAGATGATTTTAATTAAATGCAAAATAAATAAGCGTAACGTACGTACCATCTCCATCTTTGTCAAAAAGACAGAAAGCTTCCAGAAACTCACCAATTTGCTCTTCCCTCAGGACGTCCTTCATGCTTCGATCCTTTTATACAACAAAAAAAGATATTAGCTAGCTACTTAACTTAGCAGCTCAAAATTTAAGTAAGCACACTGTAACCCCCACAAGATTAAGAAAGAGGGGACGGAGAAAGAGGGAGAGAGCACTGATATATATCATTTTCGTTCTTCGAATTATAATTTATATATATGCAGGTTGATTG
Organism: Gastrolobium bilobum; assembly: GCF_033153095.1. Classification (NCBI taxonomy): domain Eukaryota; kingdom Viridiplantae; phylum Streptophyta; class Magnoliopsida; order Fabales; family Fabaceae; genus Gastrolobium; species Gastrolobium bilobum. The sequence goes on from NW_026899073.1 coordinate 284,835, forward strand.
ATTGATCAGTTGACCAACCAGAAACTACGGGTTTGCACTTACTAATGAATTACGCAAATTAAGTGTACGAAAGAAGGTCAATGTACTTAGGTTTGAAAAGGAAGTATTTCTTAATGAGGTATACCCTTTTGTTTTGACCAATTGGCGAGATAGAGGTAATAACGGTCAAAATAGCCTTTTGGGAATTTATTGATCAATATGAATGAATGAATCGTACATGAATTTCTTTAGCAAAAAATTGAGAATATACATATAAATCCAAATATCTAGCTCCAAAAAGTCATGTACGGAGAAGGAGAAAGGGTTGTGCCCTTGTGACGCTGAAATTTCTTGGAAGAGTACTGGTTTTACTAGTTGGCGCTTTCCACCATTTTGGCTTTGACTTCATTTTGGTAAATAGCATTACTTTACGTCCTTCTAGTAATTAAGTGGTAAGCGTACGTGCTTACGGAATGTAATTTGTTTTCTTTAAAGTGGAAATAATTCCATATCAAACAGGCCGTCAATCCAAAGAAGTTTTATAGAACAAGTTAATGAATGATTATCTTATTATTATTTTAAATACAAGATTTAAAGTTTTGCTAAGATGTGTCTTTATAACGTAATAAGAATATATTTATACCTCTTTTTGATTAATTCAAGAAGAAAATATTAATTCTTCAAATTTTAAAATATTTAATACTAATAATTATATTTTAAAATACTTTTGTTCAATTTTCTAATGCGTACACATATATTAACAAAACCAACAAAATAATTATTTGACACAATATATAAAGCAATACATGAATCTTCAAACTTTTTTCCTTTTTACAAAAGTTTAAGATGATATAAGTTGTCTCTTTTCGAATTAGTTTTGTTTTTATTAAATGTCAGTATAAAATTATTTTATGCTATTATCCTATTTTATGTTATTACATTTTTAATATTTAATTATATAAAATGTTCAAATTTTTAAATAATCAATGTAACAATATATTAAATTAATTAGAAAGCATTTTATGAAATAATTTATATTAGAATTATGGCAAGGAGAAATAAGGGTAAATATTGATGTCATTGGTTGATGAATAATTTGTACATGATTGGAGCTCTTATATACTATGTTGCATTGACATCGACACTAACACGGGACATGAGATACGACACAATACTCCGACACCATTATGGCAAAGAGAAATAAGAAAAAATATTGATATAATTGGATGATGATTAATTTGTACATAATTGTAGCTCTTAAATAGAAGAGAAAAAAGAGAAATAAAATATTCTAGAATATTACAATAGCAAAATAGCCCAAAATAATATTTTTATTCCTATTATACATTATAGATACCTTTCAATAAAATCGAGTCCAAATTTTTCTAACCATAAGTACTCTTTTATTTGTTAATATCAAAGATCAGTTTTTTTCCCCCAAAAGAAAGCCTCACCAGCTTTATCCTACGAGCAGATTATATAGGCTTATTTAAGGGGTGCAAACATGTCATGCTTACGCACAACAACGAAATTTTTTGGGGAAAACGGTTATGACTTTCTATTACAATTAGGAAATATCTTTCTATTTTTTAATACCCATCTTCGGTCATTGTAAAATCATCTTGCATTTTATTATTGTGTGACCCTTTCGGCTTTCACTATCCCTCTTTTATACTTTTGTCTAAAAACTTATGGTAACTTCTCTTTAATCCATACAACTATATCTAAGAGGGAAATGTATACTCTCTTGTTAAAATTTATTTTTATTTTATTTTTTTGATAAATATCTCTTGTTAAAATTTTACATGAGAATGTCGTGCAAATTTTTTATGTCTATCTTTTTTTCATTAATAATAATTAAATCCTACTTATTTAATACATGTGAAGGAAAAAAAACAAACAAAGAGCACTATACTACTTTAAAATACTTCACAATATTAAGAGAAAAAGACATAAGTTTCTCACTAGATAATTCAAATTATTTAATGACGGCATTATATTTACTATCATTTTAGATTTATTCTTTTTATTACTTATATAATTAGCATTGAACAAACAGTTAAAAATAAAACTAACTGACATTGATTTTAAATTGATTCAACGATAATCAAAAAAATAATAAAATAAAAATAATAATAAGTATAACTTTCACGTTGTCGGAGGGGAGACTTTTTATTCTTTTCAAGTTCTAAGAAATTAAAAGCATTGATTTCTGTGTATATGTTTGCTCGCACGTGCAGAGTCTTTTTTCGTCGATTGGCCGGCCGATAGGATTATTTTCTTTTTCTACGCATTAATTGGTCAAAACTCGTGGTCAGTGTGTAGTGTTTTTCTTCCTCCATTTGGTATTCAATATATATGATGTATGAATTTAATTTTTAATTGTAAAAAATATTTTTTTTTTATCTAATGACATATTGTCGTATTATTTAATAATTGAATATTATTTGTGAAAATTAACATTGGGCCTAATCAACGTGCAGGCCTACGTATGGCACTTTTTAGACAGCTTTACCTTTAAGACCACTTGGAGTCTTGGACTAATTCGACATTCTGCTAGGCAACAATCAAAGACATCATTCAACCCACAAAATATACTTGGAGAGAAAGGCCAGTTGTTACGAGGGAGACACTGCTAGTAATAATTGAAGCTACATCCGAGAAACTATCTCTTTTGTCCTTGAGACAGAGATGTCCAGTCCAGTAGGTTGGTATGTCGATCTTGGATCTAGTGCCCTCTCCAAGGTATCTATGAATGAGATACCCTTGAGTCAAGCAGATCACTGTGCACAGAATATTGTTACGGTGTTAACTAATGAGGTATGTGTGCGCACAGTGACAGCATAACAGTAAGAGAGAGAGCGTAACGTACCTTTAAGGTTTACCTTGTATTTATAGAGGTTACCTGTGGATAGTGCGGATGTGCCTTTGGTATCTCTGATGAGGGCCTAAGCTTGTTTGCTATACTGTCGTATTAGGATTAGTATGCTTGATGGATATCTATCCTTTGTTAATATCAATTCATATCTTAGATTGCCTCTGGTTGAGCTTACCACTTAATGGACTCATTATATCGATCCATAACACTGTCAAAAGAAGAAGAAGAAGCTACATCCGAGAGGTTTTTAAACCTAGCTAGTCATGTCACAAGATTTGTCAAGTTTAACTAAAGCTGTAGGGGATGGCAGCAGCTCCTCCAAATGATTTTAAAAAAATCAATATTTACATTTGGGAATGGATATTGTGCTAGCAAAAGGATGGTATTTTTTGTGACTAGAATGTGTATATAATTGAAATAGATTCTTTCTAGTTAACATGACCATGTGGAAGAATTTTATCCATGTAAAGAATGTGAAATGAGATGCATTCGTTTTTGGGGCAATATAGATTTGAATATTCAATCGTTCCCATATGAGAGTGTGCAGACGAGGATGTGAAACGACGTCATTTTTTATTTCTTTTTTATATATATAGGCAATTTATTTAGCAATTAAGGTTACATGTATCTACTTAACATCTTGCGTTATCTTTTTTACAAAACCTGACAAGAAATTGAATTTCTAAGGAAGTTGACAAATTCGAAAACTATTTTATGCATATACCGTTGAGATATATAGTCCCACAATGGTTGTATGTGCAACTAATGTGGAGTTTATAAGGTCTTGGACACTCCCACCCTTTGAGCTAGCTTTTAGAGTAATGTATCCCAAGGTTCTTTACATGGTATCAGAGCCTCGCTGCCCCCCACTTTCTCTTGTGGCGTTTCTTAGCACAGGTAGGATGTGTTGTTGCATTGTCCACTCTTCAAGCCCAATGGGCTCTCGTGTGAGTGGGCGTGTTGAGATATATAGTCCCACATTGGTTGTATGTGCAACTAATGTGGAGTTTATAAGGCTTTGTGCACTCCCACCCTTTGAGCTAGCCCAATGGGCTCTCGTGTGAGGGGGCGTATTGAGATATATAGTCCCACATTAGTTGTATGTGCAACCAATGTGGAGTTTATAAGGCTTTGGGCACTCCCACCCTTTGAGCTAGCTTTTGGAGTGGTGTATCCCAAGGTTCTTTACATGGTATCATAGCTTCGCCGCCCCCCACTTTCTCTTGTAGCGTTTCTTAGCACAGGTAGGATGTGATGTTGCATTGTCCACTCTTCAAGCCCAATGGGCTCTCGTGTAAGGAGGCGTGTTGAGATATATAGTCCCACATTAGTTGCATGTGCAACTAATATGGAGTTTATAAGGCTTTGGGCACTCCCACCCTTTGAGCTAGCCCAATGGGCTCTCGTGTGAGGGGGCGTGTTGAGATATATAGTCCCACATTAGTTGCATGTGCAACTAATATGGAGTTTATAAGGCTTTGGACACTCTCACCCTTTGAGCTAGCTTTTGGGTGATGTATCCCAAGGTTCTTAACATGGTATCAGAGGCTCGTCGCCCCCCACTTTCTCTTGTGGCGTTTCTTAGCACAGGTAGACTGGGCCTGTTGCATCTTTCACTCTTCAAGCCCAATGGGCTCTTGTGTGAGGGGGCGTGTTGAGATATATAGTCCCACATTGGTTGTATGTGCAACTAATGTGGAGTTTATAAGACTTTGGGCACTCCCACCTTTTGAGCTAGCTTTTGGGGTGGTATATCCCAAGTTACATGGTATCAGAGCAGCTTTTGGGGTGGTATATCCCAAGTTACATGGTATCAGAGCCTCGTGTCTCAGGTTCGATTCTCGCCGCCTCCCAATTTCTTTCAAGTGGAATTTCTTTGTTCGCACAGTGGGCCTGTGCATTGTCCACCATTCAAGCCCAGTGGGCTCTCGTGTGAGGGGGCATGTTGAGATATATAGTCCCACATTGGTTGTATGTGCAACTAATGTGGGGTTTATAAGATCTTGGGCACTCCCACCCTTTGAGCTAGCTTTTGGGGTGGTGTATCCCAAGGTTCTTTACATGGTATCAGAGCCTCGTCGCCCCCCGCTTTCTCTTGTATAGTCCCACATTGGTTAAAACCTTGGGATACACCACCCTAAAAGCTAGCTCAAATGGTGGGAGTGCCCAAGATCTTATAAACTCCACATTAGTTGCACATACAACCAATGTGGGACATGTGAGATTATATATCTCAACACGCCCCCTCACACGAGAGCCCATTGAGCTTGAAGAGTGGACAATGCAACAGACTCAGCCTACCTGTGCTAAGAAACGTCACAAGAGAAAGTGGGGGGCGGCGAGGTTCTGATACCATGTTAAGAACCTTAGGATACACCACCCCAAAAGCTAGCTCAAAGGGTGAGACGCCCAAGATCTTATAAACTCCACATTAGTTGCACATACAACCAGTGTGAGACTATATATCTCAACATTTGAAGGACCAAAGTAATACAAGAATTAAATTATAGCTTAAGTATATTATCGTTCAGGAATTAAATTATATATTTATTCTAGTTGTGAATCCCAATTTATATACAGCGCACTATTAATGTCATTCTGACTTTACCAATAATTGAGAGAATTTCGCTAGAAGTTTAGGAAGTTGGTCATTATCAGTACAGCCTTAAAAAACAAAACAAAAAAAGAAACTATTAAATGCGGCCTGCCTGCAAAGTGTCGTTGATATTGGTTTGCATGAAGTGGTGCCTGGTGGTATCTAACGATACTATACAAGTTACACTAAATGCAACGAAGGAACAAAATGCGTTACTTGTTTTCAATTTCATCTTTACTGTTCATACTAACAGTACTTCGTACTTCAAAAATGCTAATTCAGGTTTGTTGTACGTTTATAGTTAGGAAACGGAGTAAAAATTTAATATGCTCCAGGTCTACTATTTATTCGGTGGTCTTTTTTTTATAAATGAAAAAATTTCTTCTATTTTTAACTTTTTATTTTATTTTTTTCCTCTCCGTCCTTCTTTTTTTTTTCATTTTGGAGAGGGACCACCAATGTCCCGGCCCATAAAAAATCACGGCAACTGCAATTCCCGCGCGCCCTCACTAGTCACTCCCATCCAAAAATAAAATAAATAAATAAATAAAAGAAGAAAGTGAGAAAGAACAAAAAAAAAGTGACATATCTGACTGCGATAATAAAAATAAAACTAAATTTGTTAATAATTCAATAATTAACAAAATAAATGTCTGGCTCCGGATAAGCTGATAAAAATAACTCGAAATTTGTATAGCTTCTTTAATATTATTTTATAGGAATATATGATGCAAAATCAAGGTTAGATTCATGTAGTGGATCTTGCTAATCTAAGATAAGGCTCACTACTGTGAATAATCCACACTTTTTTTACATAAAGCAAAATGAAATGGAGCGTTTAGTTAACAGAGTTCATGTAAACACTTGTCAAATGCGCTTTACAGTATAATTATGTATGACTGATTTGTCACGTCATATAACATAACGAAGTACCAAGGTAAGGTACCCGATTAAAATACTCCATCGTATTTATACCATGATATACGTACGATGAAGCTCAACAGAGGAAGAAAAATTCAGACTGTGTGCCAACGAAACCGGCTCATACAAGAAAATATAGAAACGACAAGTTGCATGTAATATGCCAAAAGCACACCCCAAAACGATTGATTATCTAACGCATCTCTCTGAAGCCTCTTAAATTCTCACTTCTTGATGTGATGAAACCTGAAAATAGCTCGAGTGTTAGAAACCCTTGGCCTTGAGCACCTGCACCTCATGTTGAAGCCAATTAATTAACCAATTTCTTTACTGAAACAGAGGTACCACCTGCACCTGCACCTGCACACTCATGCAACAAGTAGACATAAATTAAAGTAAGATCATATACGAGTACTGAGGATGGAGCTTCCTTCGAACCTGTTGCCGGATGAGGCGAGCCCGGAGTGGATGAACAAGGGGGACAACGCATGGCAGCTGACGGCGGCGACGGTGGTGGGGCTCCAAAGCATTCCGGGACTGGTCATCCTTTATGGAAGCCTTGTGAAGAAGACATGGGCCATTAACTCAGCCTTCATGGCCTTCTATGCCTTCGCGGCCGTTCTTCTTTGCTGGGTTGCCTGGGGTTTCCGCATGTCATTTGGCGACAAAATGGTTTTCTTTTTGGGAAAACCTGGTGTGGCATTAGAGGACAAGTTCCTTTTAGGGAAAGCATTCTCGGGACTCTTTCCTACAGCTACCATGGTCTTTTTCCAGGGCGTGTTTGCGGGGATTACATTGATCTTGATAGCTGGTGCTTTATTGGGGAGGATGAACATTCGTGCTTGGATGCTATTTGTGCCACTTTGGGTTACTTTTTCATACACTGTCACTGTTTTCAGCATTTGGAGCCCCCAAGGCTGGTTGGCAAAGCTTGGGGTTATTGACTTAATTTTCTGGTGGATATGTTATTCATCTCTCTGCTGGAGTTGCTGGTTTTACCGCAGCTTATTGGGTATTCATTCCATTTCCATAGTTATTTATTTTTCTTAGTTTCTTTACTTCGATCTGTTATTATGACTACTTACGAAATCTCAAGGTAAAATTAATGTGATGGCGTTTGAATATAAAGGTGGGTCCACGATCAGAAAAGGACATAGAAACTTTTCCATCAAACAATATGGTTGTGGCACTTGCAGGCGCAGGCCTGCTTTGGATGGGTTGGAGCGGGTTCAACGGTGGAGGTCCGTTCGTGGCGAACACGCTGGCATCTCTGGCCGTGCTTAACACACACGTGTGTGCTGCCACTAGCATCATCGTCTGGGTCCTACTCGATACTTTCTACTTGGGCAAGCCCACCGTGTTTGGCGCCATACAGGGAATGATCACTGGCCTCGTTTGCATCACACCTGCCGCAGGTACATCTCATTCAACAATACACTTTATGTACCATAAAATATAAAATATAACAAACATTTCATCTATATAATATATGTGTTTTATTCTTTTTACGTTACATGAAATATAAGTCTTTTCTTATGTCATAAAAATTAGGATTTTATTTTTCTTATGTTGCATGAGTCAAGTTGTCTCATGCAACACACAAAAAGTGGGTGGGACCTGCTTTTTTATTTTCTCTCTCTTCTTTTTTAGTGGGTCCCATTAACTTTTTGTGTGTTGCATGAGACAACTTGTCTTATGCAACATAAGAAAAATAAAGCCCTAAAAATTAATGTTATCTGAGAGATCTGTATATTAAAAAAAATTATTTGTAATACTCGTATTAGCACGAAAATTAAAAGGTATATAAAAAAATTTCTTCTCACAAGAAAAATATAAAATCCTTAATATATACCCATTAATTAATCAATCAAATATGACATGCAAGTAACATTTGTGAACTGAATAGGAGTTGTGCAGGGGTGGGCAGCCATCTTGATGGGTTTGATCTCAGGAAGTGTTCCGTGGTACACAATGATGATACTCCACAACAAGGTCCCTTTCTTAAAGCAAATCGAGGACCCCATGGCGGTGTTTCACACCCACGCCGTCGCCGGTGCTCTCGGCGGCATCCTCACCGGCCTCTTTGCGGTGCCTAAACTGTGCCGTCTCTTCTACGTGGTGCCCGATTGGGAAAAATACATAGGAGATAGGACTCCTCTATGGCCTCCAGAATGGTGCAACTCGAGCGGGTTTGAGACAGATGGGGATCCAAGTTGGGGCCATTGTTTTCGTGATATGCTTCAACTTTGTTACGACGAGCTTAATTTGCTTGCTTGTGGGGGTCATAGTACCACTTAGGCTTGATACCGATGCATTGCAAATGGGTGACAAGGCAATGCATGGAGAGGAGGCTTTCGCCTTGTGTGATGAGGCTGCAAAATTTCAGAACCAGAAGCGCAATAAAATTTATGATACTCAAGATTTCTCATCCATTTATGAGTCAAGGTCATTGGGCGAGCTTCAAATGGTATGAGTAATTATATTAGTCAACAAAAATATTATGTTAACTGATGTCTTGTTTGAATATATGTTGGAGCAGTTATGGGATCTACAAAGGGCAACGAGTTTCTTGAATATTCCGTTGGGTAACGGAAGGAATTCAAGAGTGTGAGATATTTGTCTATATTCTCTTCAAGATGCTATAGTAGCTAAAATAAAGATATCCTTCATAAATTTTTTTTTTGTTCTTTTATATCCAATAAAAATATGGGTTCATTTAATCTTATGTTACATAAGAGATCTTCTCTCATGTTGTAGAGATACATATGGTGGGGTCCGTCATTTAAAGAAAAAAAAAAGTGTCACAGTTTTCGATAAGTATGTAGAAGATAAAACTACTCTTATCTTGCCTAAGAGTGATTTTTTCCTGTATATAAGAAAAACTGAGAGTTCTAAGTTGCAACAACTGATAACACGGGATCACACCACCCGCTCCATCCCAAGGAGTGGGGTGCATTCATTTTTAATAAAATTAAAAATTTATTTTACTAGTTGATTATTTAAATAGTTAACCACAAATTAATTGATTCAATTATCTAATTAATTTAACAAGTAGTAGGTAATAATGCAAATTAACTATTTATCTAATACCATTACTTCTTATTACATTTTTTTTTTTTTGGATAACACCATTACTTCTTATTACATTATTTTGGGATAGACCTACCTAACAAAATACCTCCAGGGTGGGTTATAATTCCTTTATAATACGAGAAAAATTGAGCAATATAATTATGACAACCTATTGCAAATGTATTTTTAATTTCTTAATTCAGATTTCATAGGTATTTTTCATGAGCTGATTCAGAAAGAACCCACGTAATTGGGTAAACACAATTTTTTGTCACTACTTTCATTAAAAACTACAGGAACCTGCGTTGTCCTATTAGCATTCACTTGATACACCCGACACAAAATCACTTGGTGAACGGGAATCCGTAATATAAAATAGGATTCGTCATTTCTGCGATGAAAATTTTTGCGACAAATATATTTTATATTATGATCCACGTATGGATTCTGACATTTAAAAAAAAAAAATAGAATCCACAACATTATAAAAAGTATTAAAATCTATAAAATAATATTGAGAAAACTGTGAACAATATTACTTTAAGTAACGTTGAAAAAGGGAAACCCATCGTATTAAGCAAACTATCACGAGGATTGACTATTGACTATTGACTATTGAGGACAAGTATAGTAGTTTACGGCAAGGAATTAAGGATACTTACAAAGATTTTAATGGTCAATCAAGTCAGCAAAGATTTTGATAGACATTGTAAAAGTGAAATAAGATGAAAAATTCTACTCTCATATTCATCTTTTATATTATATTTATATAAAAAATAATTTTTTTCTTTCTAAAAATTAATAAATCCCACTTTATTTGTCTCAAAATATAAAATAATTTTTTTCTTATTATACGAGAGAAGTAAAGCTCAAATAAAATATACACTTACATATTGAATTCAAACAATTTATAGTAGGTGAGTATAATTTATTAATTTTATTAGAGTTAAATCTCGAGGATAAAGATATTTAAAAAAAGAAAATAAATTCTTGAGTATAGGGATGAAATATTAACTTGAAGCATAAAAATAAAACTTTTAAGGGTTAAAGGGAAAAATATTAGATTAAGATATAAAATAAAAAACTTAACCTGAAATATTAAGTCAGAGAACGAAAATTCCTTGTATATCATACGAAGTATTAAAATATGAGGAGGGATATTTTCACTACTAAAATTTTTCAGTACCAACTTACTACCTATCTAATCACCATTAGATTAATATTTTCTCTCTCTTCAAAAACTTTTTAACATTCTTTCTCTTTGATCCAATGATGATGTGGTGGATAGTAAATTAGTAGTAAGAATTTTGTATAGTTAGAATATCCACACTTTGCTTAAAATATATAATGAATCTTTAAATATTGTTGAGTAGAAAAAGGCCAAATTATTTAAGGGAGAATATACTTATCATCATAAAATTTTATTATCTTTACAATTAATTTAATTATTATTGTTGATTTGCATTAATTTAATAATTATAATTTTTTAAAATTTCATAATTAATTAATAAAAACAATTTAATAATTCTCAATTAATTATAACAGTTAGATTAACATAAGCTAATAGTAATTAAATTAAAGGTTTTTCTTTTCTCATGTTACATGAGATATCATCTTTTATGTCGTAAATACAATAAATAATGAGATCCACCATTTATTAAAAAAGAAAATAAAATAAAAAGAACAGCATAATTTTCAATGTCTCATGACATGATAAAACTATCTCATATTCTCATGTTAGATAAGAAAATGATTTCCCTTAAATTATAAGAATAGTAAACTTTTCCCCAATTATTTATTGGGCATAGTTTGTTTCATTTGATCCAATTTCAGACAAAGACGCAGAGCCGTAGGCGTGGCAACAGCGTTAAACTGAAAGTCTTCCCTCCGAGCAAAGTCGTAAGGTGAGTCCAAAATGTCAGACGGAGCACTGCAGGTACTGGACGGAACCAACCTTACAAGCGTGGATCTGTCTTTGCCCGATTCCGATGGTCCGGTTACCGGAGCTCACATACTTGACCTCGCGAATTCCCGAGCCTCTTCTTCCCTCTTTGGTCTGCCATTACCTGATACTCTCAAAGACTCTGCTATCACGCGCCTCCGCTCTCCTGACATCGACGCTTTGCGGTCCGCCGAGTATGATAGGGACAAGGCCTCGGAGATTCTCAAAGACTACATCACTGCCATCGCCGATGAACTCAAAGGTTTATTATCTTCTTCTGCTGTTGCATTATAGGTAAATTTGTGTGTGCAAATGTGCGGTCATCCTCATCAAACTGAAAACAAACAATGAATAAAATATTAGTTGTCAAGATTTACCGTTTTCTCTCAAGATGCAGGGAAGATATATGGTCCTGTTTGTCCCTAGACTATAGATGATCGATTAAGCGCACAATTATGATTATTAAGATATGCGTTCTCGAATATCGATCCATCTCTCTAATATTTGCCCTCTTTTTAAGCTCATCTAAAATAAGTCTGATTGATTTTACTATTCTCTTCGATTCAAATTGCAAAAACTTTTATTATTTTCTTTACTAATTCTCAGCGGTGAAGGCGTAGATCTCCCCCTTTGCTATTATACTTTTGAGTTTCCGCTTGCTGAAAAAATGCCGAAAGTACAAAACTAGGACAATTGCGGAGAAAAGAATACTACAAAGCAGAAAATTCTACAATATCCTGTTTGATCAAATTTGACAGAAACATGATGTGGATAATTTCAGTTGGTGGACTTGGATTTTACCTTCTAAGGAGTTAGGAGTAAAAATTACTGCAAATGTTATCCTCTGCTTTTTGATATGGAGTATTGTAACTTAGTAGAACATGTGGATAAGTTTTCATATGGAATAATTTATCTACGCATGTTATGCTTTTACGAGCAAATAAATATTTCTTAAATTTTGTCAAGAAAATAAAAATAAAAATTATGCTTACGTTCAAATTGTATGTCTATAGATAATCCTCTTGTCGTATCAATCTTGGATGGAAGTACTCTCCGTTTGTTGTTAGAGGACGAGGATGATTTTGCCATGCTAGCAGAAAATCTATTCACTGACTTAGATGCTGATGATAAGGGGAAAATCAGAAAGAGTGAAATTCAGAATGCTCTTGACGAAATGGGAGTTGAAATGGGCATTCCTCCTATCTCAGGTTCGCTTTATTTTTCAGTTTGAAGAATATGTTTGTTTTTCTCTTGATTTTGGTTTTCCATATGAATGTTTCTATGGCCCTCAAGGGTAAGATGTAAAGCGTGACAGTCCACTGGTTCCTATCTCATATTGTGTAATATGTACTTTAGGCCTTGTTCTCTTATGTGGAGTGAAAATATAATCTTAATTCAGATGGATGTCATTTAGACATATCAAAATCAAAGTTATAATTTGTTTGGTGTGGATTTGTAGTATCAGAATGATTTTCCTAATGGAGTTGCCAAAGTGGATAAGGCAACTGCTAAAGTGTACAGCTGAACTAGGACCTCAAATAAAAAAAATGGCTGATGATTGCCTTGAGGATATTTGTAATTGGCCACTGGACTTTCCCCCTTCAAAATCAGTGAGGCTTTCACGTCCTCATAAGCCATATATTATGCTTATGCAACATGGCTGTGACCATATTTACATGCGCTGATTGTTAAGCATCCGTGTTAATGTCTTATTTGCCAATGTTGCACTTGGTTTGATTAACAGTACATATATCTTTCTATACTTATTACATTTATGGCTTATGTTCTTTCACTTTTGAATTTATAAACTATACTTTACATTATTTGAAAACAACCAGTGTTGTAATTTGGTATGTAGAATTTATTTAATTTGTCAGCTCCATACGAGTCAATTTTCTTGGTCTGATAAAACTGACTTTTTTAGCATAAATGAGCAGAATTTCCTCAGCTAAATGATTTGTTGAGAAAACATGGAGCGGATGGAGAAGAAGAATTGGGTCAAGCACAATTTGCACAGCTTCTCCAGTCTGTACTACAAGATCTAGAAGAGGAACTTACCAAAAAGAATGTTGTCTTCATCCAGAATATTCAAATCATAAATGGCTCTAAGCTAAGACAGGTATTTTTCATAGATTATTTAAAAAGTATATGTTTCAATCTAAGATATTTTTTTAATATATTTGTACCATGGGATCTTCATTTTGCAAAATTAAAGATCGGTCATCTTTCTAGTTTATAACAAAGTAATATATTGTCATCATAATTTTTTTAAAAAGGGCAACCTGGTGCTATACAACTCCGGGTATGTGCGGTCAGACCCATGGCTCTAGTAGGCAACCTTAATTTACATTTTGTAAGAGATTGATTATATGATTTGAACCTTCGACCTCCAGGTCACATGAGTCCTCATAAGTCATAATTGAAAAACATGAAGCACCTATTAAAGTGTGTACCTATTTCCACTTCCCAGCAATTGTTTGAGACAATTTCTTAGAAGTCGATATAATAACTTCATTTATTGGTTATGATTTCTGTGACATCTCGATCCCTTCGGTCCAGCCAACTCTTATTTATCAATTCATGTTATGGACAATGCTGCAGTTATTGGCCAATGAAGAGGAATTAAACAGCATTGTGGAGAAGGTGTTGCAGGAAAAACCCAAGGCAAAGGATGGATTAGGCAGTACAGAAATATTAAGGCACTTCCTCGAGAGTAACGCTAAGGAGTTGGGTTTACCACTATCTGAAGCTGACGAGGCAGTTGCTCTTCTTTATGATGATGTTTTTGCTGATGTTGTAAAAGAAAACAACTCTGTGGAATTAGATAAAGAGGAGCTGGTAAAACTTGTGAAGGATATCCTAGAGAAATTTGCAGAGCAGCTTGAGATTAATCCTGTATATCAGGACTTTCCTTGAGGGAGATTAATTGATGGACCAAATTTCAGATTTTTAGCATTTTATGTTTGTAACTTCGTTTCATTACACACCGTTGCAGTCCTAAAATAGTTATGAGGCCCTACCCTTGCTTTAGTAATTTTTCTTTTTTGTCTTAATGTTTTGAACTATATTTCAGCTTTATTTTCATTAGGAAATATCTTGTAATCACCTAGGGTATACGTATACCTACGGAGAAGGGGTAATGAAAATAGACGAGAAATGTTTGGCAAATTCTCCCTCTCTTTGGATTCTTTCTCTCTCCTTTCTTCTTCCTCCTCTGTCAATCTCCATTTCTGTAGCATTTGTAATTCGCATGCCCCTTTCCCACGAGGCAGCCAAAATTTAGTAGTGTTTATGCTAGGCGATGCATTTACTTATGTGGAGGTACTTTAAATTATGAATTTTAATTGCACCCTAAACCTGATTAACCGCCAAATGGTACCATACATAAAACTGGATTCAATTGTAGGACTCAACAACCAGCAGGGAAGGGCCGCTATAACTATCATCCGGCATGATGAGTAATGTCAACCATAACGCTCTTTTTCTGTACAGAAATAAAAGATTGCACGTTAATGACAAAAAAACTGATGGCAAAGACAAGGAATAGCTGTAAATTGTCAGATCAATCGACATTAGCCAAGTCATTTTCATAAGAGGACATAAAAACATGCTCATTGCGCCTCCACGTCACGAGGCGGAGTCCCAATATCTTTCGCCCCTCATAATCAGCCACGTCCCACAACTTTCAAAATATGGATCTCGTTTCTGTTCATCGCATTCTCAAGTTCGGAATTTACTTAAAAAGTAAGACAAATGACAAATCGAAACAAATAAAACCAATAGCCGTTCGCCCAATTGCTGTGAGCTCTCACCATCAAAGTTTTGGCTTCCATCATAAAATGGCACTTTTTGGACCGTACTCGTTTATTTGTCGATGGCCCAAGCTCAGGTCCATCTTTCTTTTCAATGAAAAAAGCAACCGATAACATACCATAGAAATCACTTATATTGAAATTCATTGGAAAAAAACAATTCTATGATTATTAATCAAAATGCTTAAATTTGAAACACATAATCTAAAATTTCTAATGCAGTAACAATACCTGAAGCATCAAGTATTGCCTCAAACAAGCTACAAAATATACCCGAGAAATAGGAGCATCACAACTTCCTTTCGAACACACGCACAAACTCCAAAAAATAAACTTGACAACTAATCAACTATTAACCAAAGTTCTCTACCAAATAGCAACATAAAAGCTAAACCCTTCACTTGAAACATATAGGTGATTACT
The DNA here is from genome assembly GCF_033153095.1 of Gastrolobium bilobum. Lineage (NCBI taxonomy): Eukaryota > Viridiplantae > Streptophyta > Magnoliopsida > Fabales > Fabaceae > Gastrolobium > Gastrolobium bilobum. The sequence goes on from NW_026899073.1 coordinate 300,458, forward strand.
ACAACTATGCATTAGTCACTTTATTCTTTGCCATCTGCTCCCCGAAGTGAGCCTAGTTGAACTGGGGCTTGAGTCTGTACCACTTTGGATGATCCATAGACTGATACATCAATACCTTGATCCTTCTCTTTCTCAAGCTGCTTTTTAATCCAAAAGTAGGTAATTCTCAGCCCATCCTACAGTATCAAAATGGAGATATTGTGAGTAAAACACACAATCCTGTTGATTCAGACAAGAACAAAAAGCAACAGGGGGGAGAAACAGAAGAAACTGCATAGGAATATTATGTCAAGGAATGTCTTATGTCGATGAGTATATCTCTTTCCATTACTCTTTTCTTGAAGATGAATGATCAAAATTGGTAAGAAAAAGTTTTTAAAACAGAAGAAAAGGAGAATTCATTTACACAACCACATTAAACTGAACACTCGATGGACTTATGACTGGTAAGCGCACCTTTATCTGAAGTCAGAACCTGAAATAAATTGTATGAAGTGCAAACAGGGAGGTAACTTTCACCCCATTAAAAAACGTTAATACCTTCAATTTCATAGTTGGAGCCCACCCAAGTTTCTCCTTAATTAGTGTATTGTCTGAGTTGCGGCCACGAACTCCCTCTGGACCAGGAATGTGGTGTACTGGAATACTCTTGTTCTCAAAGCTAAGAACAATCTCAGCCATCTCATTCATGCTGACCATTTCATCACTTCCAATATTTACTGGCTCCCGGAAGTCTGATTTAGTCAATCTAAACACAAGATAGACATGAAAGAAGCTAAAATATGCTTGACGCAACAAGCACTATACCGTGTTTCTCTATTCAACCAAATTAGGTACATACTCAGTTTTGTGAAGGCACCGAAATCACTCTTGATTCCATTTAGTTCAGTGTATGTTAATTGAGCCAGTAATGTCTCCTTATAAAAACCCCAACCTCAAATTACTTGATTTCACAAAGAAACCTACTTCCGAAATTTGGAAATTGAAAAATATAAGATCAACTAACACATTTTCAGAATTAGCAATTTCAGAATATGTATAGAGATTTTACAATTAATCACATTTGAAATTATTTGTGAATAGAAAATATTAAAGGAAAATGCACTCTACTGGCTCCATTTTCATCGTTCATCAAATCATGAAAATGAGAAACCCCGGAAATAAATAAATCATTAATATAGCTGCAACAGCAACAAAATCAGTAAGTCAATACCTAAGTACGCCTTCAACACACTCATCAATGAAGGTGAAGGATCGTGTTTGTAATCCATCTCCCCACATCTCAAACCTATCTGTCGAAGTAATTGCCTTTCGACAAAAAGCAGCAGGAGCCTTCTCCCTTCCACCTGTATGACGAACAACAAAGTGACAAACATTTTAAATCCAAAAGGATACAAAATAAAAAATATTAACTAATTCATGGAGTTAGATAAGACAAAACTGCAAAATTAGCAACTGAGTTAACAACATACCTTTCCATGTCCCATAAGGGCCATATATGTTATGGAACCTCCCAATGCGGCACTCAATTCCAAAATCCTTGTTATAATGCTTGCATAACTCTTCCGTTGCAAGCTTCTCTAGTCCATATGCATCTTGTGGCTAGAAAAAGTCATAGCGTTAAACACGTTCATCCTAACACTATTGTGCAAATGAATAACCAAAATAACTGAAACGAACATATCGAAAGATCACCAACAAACCTCAGCAGGCCAGGCATCAGATTCCTTCAAACTCACATTCGTTTCCAACTGCTTAAATTCAGGGTAGATACAAGCACTGGAGGCATAAAAAAACCTAAAAAAACAAAAACAAAAATGTTTGTGACATGGATAAAGTATATTGTGTAATTGAAACTGACACCAAAACATATATGTTTGCGCAATGATCTCCAAAAACAGAAACTCAAATTGCAAACCTCTTAACAGCGTTAATCCTGGCAGCCTCAATCATATTGAAGCTAATCATTGTGTTGTTGTACATAATGACAGAGTGGTTGGACTGGATAAAACCCATCCCACCCATATCAGCAGCAAGATTGAAAACATGATCAACACCCTTGGTAACTGTTAGGCAGTTATCCATGACCCTGAGATCAACAAGATGGAACTCATGACAGAACATTTCTTCATTCATGTGTTCATTTTTCTTCCAGTCAGAAGCAATAATGTAATGCCCCTCTGTCTTGAGACGGCGAGCAATGTGTGAGGCAATAAAACCGCCAGCACCAGTGATGGAAATTCTGAGCTTTTCTGATGGCCAGTAAGGTTCTCTCTCGAGGTTTTGATAAGTGTATGCACCATAGTCTGTTGTTCCAGAACTTCCCATTCTGCACACCACATGAATTAGTCAGAAAAGAAAAAAAAAAAAAAACACAAGAATTGAACACAAAACATGACCACAATCACCAGTTACAAAACATTCTCATCATGAAACCCGCAACTCATGCAAGTTGCTGTTTTTAAGGAAGAACCGAACAGACAAAAATTAGAAGAATCATACACGACACATGGAAAGAAACAAGATTATAAAAATGTAATAAAATAAGAGAAGCATATGAGTATTATTAACTCGCTTGCTCTAGTTCCCAATTTATTTATTTATTTTTTAAAAAAATGTAATATTTACAAAATGTGGGATAAAAAAGAAATCAAGCATATTGGTACCGAAATCAGTGGAAATTGTTAAAATTAAAGAAGAGAAGAAAAGGAGTACATGCAGCATAATGGAGTGAGAGGAGGATCTACACAAAAGAAGAGAAAAGAAGAGAAGATAGTTGAGAGAGGTACCTCGAAATGGATGGTGAAATGGTTTGTACTTTGTAGAAGAGAAGGAGTGAAGAATGAAGATAATGGATGCAAGTGGGTTTGGAATTGGAATGCATAGAGTTATATATAGAAAAGAGTGTCAAAGTGTGAAGGGATGGTCAGCCACTCGTTTATTACTTCTTCGCAACTATTGGATCCATTACAGTTATAGCTGACTACATTTCCTTTCTCATTCCTTCCATAATAATAAATAGAATAGAATAACTTATACCAGTCAAAGTGTATGGAATTTTCTAAATTCAAAAAATGAAAGAAATTTTATTATAATGGTAGAAATTATTAAAATACTCTCAAATCAAATCTATTAAATTTAAAAATATAAATAAAAATCAATCTTTATCTTACAAGTTAAGTTTCAGACCACAGTTTTGTTTGTGTTTGTATCAAATGCAAAGGGAATAAGTAATTTGAAATCCTACAACACACTTTGTCTTTTGTTTGTATTTTTATTATTTTTATTTTATTTATGCGTATTTAATTGATTATAAATAATTATTTTATTTATATTAGCATAAGGTGTGTTAATATTTTTATAAAATGTTAAAATAACTTATACATTTTGGTTATTATATAATGTCTTTAAGAAAAGGTAATCGAAATATAATTAAGATAGAGTTAGAAATTTTTTCTGTAATTTAAAAAATAAATATTTTTACAAATACTTTCTCATGTCCTAAAATATCAAAATAAATATAATGATATTTTTTCATTCAAATTATGTATTAAAAGTTAAAATATGCAAGTAAAAATGTTACATATAAATAAAATAGGACTAAATTATGTAATTATCAAATTTTAAACGTAAGTTTCATGATAAATATATTTATTATTTTTAATCAAATATCATCTTTGAAATAATTTGTTTTTTAAATAATTGAATTTAAATATGTATTTTTTTGTAAACAATATAAATATGTATTAACTATAATCTTTTCATTAAATAAAAAATTCATAATTATAAATATTTGATTCTCTTACAATGCACATATAAGAAAGATAATTAGTTTTTTTTTTTTTTTTTTTAATATTAAGCAACAAAATAAACCGTACTGAAACTTGATGGCTTGGACCTTTGGAGTTTGGAGTGAGTCGACAGTTGCAGTTTAGTTAAAGCACACGGGGATACGGTGATGTGCGTTGTTCCTACTTCCTAGTAGGTGGGTGTGTCTCACTGTCTTGGTCGTTAGTTGGGAACTAAGTTGATAAATTCTCATCTGATCAACACAAACAGCATTCATTCATTTATCACGTGGCCCTGAGAATGTGCAGCATGAGAGAAAGCATTGTGCTTCCGTGACCATTTATTCATTAAGACAATTAACCAGTTTCTCATTTTTGGACTTGTGGGAATGAGAGGAATGAATAAATTGCACGCCCCTTTCGCTTTTTGGAGTTACCTTTCTGTTCGTGTTATCATCCTTTACAACTTGATTTCCTTTGTTTGTTTGCCCACTCACTCACATGCAAATAGGGTGTGTAAAATAACCAAAAACCTGAACCCAATCATGAACCGAACTGTCCATTAAAATAACCGATTTTTAAAAATCAGTTTATGAACCGAACCGATTTTTAAAGAACCAGTTCATGAACCGAACCGGTTTTTAGAACCAGTTTATGAACCAAACCGGTTCTTAGAACCAGTTTAAGAACCGAACCATTTTGAACCGAACCGAACTGTTTTCAAACCGAATCAAATTGATTTTTATAACTTTATTTTTTAAAAATTTTAATTTTTTTTTTCAAAAGAGGATCGACCCGAACCCGTTCCGAACCGATTCCAAACCGAACCGTTTTTCACTGAGCCCAACCAGTTTTGAACCGAAGCGAACCCCTTCTGAATCGAACCATTTAAATCAATTCGGTTCGATTTTTAAAAAAAATCAATTCGATCAATCTATGCACATCCCTACATATAAATAATGTAATAGGAAAATCAATATCTTGCCTGGATTTGGAAGGATGTAACACGCACCTTCCTACCTTTTCTCTTTTATAATATAATTTTGTTTTATTCATTTCCTTATCAGAAAGATATACAGAGCTTGCATATTTGATTCCGTAACCCACATTTACACTTACCTAAATGGACATATTGTGGTTAATGCCAATTAACATCCATCACCAATAATCAAGAAGTCCTTTTGCTCCTTCTCACTTTTATGAAGATTTTTTTTTTTTTTAAGTAAACCCAAGGGTATCCCCGTCCCTTCGGGATGAGACTAATCCCTATTGTGAATTGAAGGGTACAACTTTCTTCACTAGCCTCAAAGTGTGTCTCTCAAGATTTGAATTTCAAGTTCTTTACACTAACCAACTGAGCTCAGCCCTCCAAATTAAGGGGAAAGATGTTCTCCTTCTTCGCAAGAGACCACTTGTTCATACTTGAATTACGACCGGGCCTCAAATGAACAACTCCTTGTTTTGGTTTGACAAAATACTGAAACCAACATTTTGCTTCCACCATATAATCAAATAATCTTAAGAAGTGGATCCACAATAAGGGCCCAAATAACTGGCCTAACTTTCTGGCCCGATCAAATCCAAACTTAACCCATGGATGGATTGGCTGAGTCCAAATATCTTATCTGCCTTATGCATGCAATGGAGAGCGTTGGATTGGAGTTGTCCCCGTCTATTCTTTTGAAACGATTATGATTTCAACTCGTCATGAAAAAATAAATAATAATAATTAAAATTCTCTCGTCTCGTCTTATCCTACGTTTATAAATATTTTTAAATTAAATTTATATAGTAGTCAATTATAATTTCAAAATTGAATCATAATTTCATATAATTAAAAAACATGTTTAAAATAAATTGATTAATAAAGACCAACTAAGAGTCTTGCCAACCAATGTTACGAAAATACTGGTTAAGGAATATTTAATATTTTTATTAAATAATCATAATCACTTCAAGAATAAATTATTACATACTTTTTAAACATTTGAGGTAGTAAATATTTATACTTTTTGCTTAAATGTTTATTTTATGCAAAATTTTATATTACCATTATTATAGGGGTTTTATTTTTCTGCCGTTAATCTACCATAGTAATAAAAAAACACGGGTTATTTCCAAAAAAAAAAAAAAAAACACGGGACCCACTATTTAAAAAAAAAATAGCATGCAAAACGAGCAACTGCAGAAAGAGAAATGATTTTCTCTTATTATAAATTATAATCGTTAAAGAATTAATTAGGAATGTAGTAAACAAATTAAAATTTTAAATGAAGATACTAATTAAAAAATAAATTTTAAAATACTAAGGACCCATTTGAATGGGTTTTTTTTAGCCAAAAGTTATTTTTTAAAAAAAATTATCTGTTTAGATCTTTTAATTTTAAAAAAACATAAATCACAAAAATGTCAAAATTTTATTTTTTTGAAAGCTATAAAATTTAGCTTTTAAAAAAGTAAAAAGTAAAAATTATATTTTTTAAAAAGTTTAAATAGCTTTAATTTTTATAAAATAATTCTAAAATAAATAAGACATAAAAAAATTACTAACGCATATAAATGGGCCTAAATAAAAAATAAAAAATTTATTTCATCAAAAAAATCAATATTTAAAACATTCGAGGGTTACTCAAAAATAGATGGAATGATCATCTTCCACTTCGTCCTCAGTCCTCACTAAGCACGTAAATAAAATAAAATAAGGGGTTTGCATTTATTTATCATGTCACGTGATATAATTTTTTTTTTAACATACAATATTTTGTGAGATCTGCACTTTTTGAAATAAAAAAAAAAAAAATTAAGGCACACAAAACAAAACGAATCTCTATAATATTACACAATTATTTTTTTTACGATATAACTCTTATAAAACTCGTAAAATAAAATAAAAAATTTGAAAAGAAGGGTATTGCAATTGAGGTGACGTTCAAGTGTTCTTTTAGGACGAGCAGAGGGTGGAGCCCAACAAGACACTCATGACTCATGTCTATCCACACTGACTCAGTGACAACTCAAGAAGCCGCATCTCACGCAAATCAATTCTTCCCTTCTTCCAATCAAATGGTGCGGTTCGTTTTTTTTTTTTTTTTACCATTTATTTTAGTATATTTTTGGGAATAATATTTCTCGGGTTATAGACTAAAGGATATAATTTTAAATTTACACATTAACCCCTTATTTTTTATCCAATCTGATTTATCCGGTCATCATCACAGAGTGTGTTTTTCGCCCATTGGTCTAAACTCTAAACATACTTTATGTATAGTGTATAGTGTATACTCTACAACGATGATGGTAATTAATTATGTTTATTGTTTACATTAAATTATGCAACGGAAAAGAGAGAAATTGTTATCAAAAAAAGAAAGAGAGAAATTAAAAAAAACTAAATAAAAAATAAGCTGCCGTGCTTCAACATTGTTGTAGGCATACCATTATCGATATTGAAACATGAAAAAATTATTAGTTATGTAAGGTATATAACATTTTTTTCTGAAATATTCAAATTTTTAAAAAAAAAAGTTCAAAGACATGATCTTTTTTTTTTCTTTTTTTTTGAAGAAGACATGATCTATTATAGATCTTTCTTTCTTTTTTCATAATTAATGCAATCTTACACATGTTAAAATAATGACTTGAATAAGTCGCGATGAAAAAGCGTAATGCATGTGGATAGATTGATTCCAAAAATGGAGGGTACCAACAAGTTGATGAATGAAAGCGATGGATGATATTGCTGGATATGGATTAGCATGTAAAATAGAAGACCAACTACCAAAATGGATAAGGCTGCCATGTAATATTGACAGTACCCAAATATTAATCGATAATAAAAAACGTGAAGGTATTTAACATTTATAGATAAAGCTTGTCAAAAATTACCATATTTCTATTTATATAAGGAGAAACTACTTCTTATGTTACTGCAGAAAAAAAACAGTGCAGCAACAAGTGTATCCTAGTATTAAAAATTTGCTAGTTACTTACCCTTTATATAATTACTACTATACAATGAATAGGAACGAGAACAACAAGTGTGAAGTGTCTTCGGTTAAAATAAAAAAACAACATAGATTGGAGAGATGGGCATGACATGAAGAAGAGGACGAGGAATTGGGAAGCATAGCAGATTAGCAGTGACAGAGGGCAGAAAGAGAATGGAAAGAGTGTTGTCAGTGGATGAAATATCGGAACAGTACTTTTGGTCGGATGAATCGTGCAAGTCAAATTCAAAGATGAATCGGAGCGATTCCGAATGGGCATTCCAGCGTTTCTTACAAGAAGCTTCTTCTGCATCGTCCACCGTTGATGTCAAACTCGCGAAAAACAACTTCCCCGTTTCTGTTGATTCCGATGACTACCAGGCTATACTCAAGACCAAGCTCAATCTCGCTTGCGCCGCCGTCGCTTTGACTCGGGTATTTCTTACGTTTTCTAAAACATTTTTTGAAACATTTTTTGTTTTTTGTTTTTACTAAAACAAGGCCAACAATTCAGTTGGCCCTTGGAAGTTGGAACTCCAAAAGTATAATGTTAAAAAGTTTATAGACAACATATTCACATGCAACTATGACACAAGTGAAGTCAGAGATATATATTACCTAATGTTACTGGGGGTTTTCCCCTTAAAGATAAAGAGTATCCATAACACTTATAAATTTCAGTTGAAAAATGAACGTTTCTTCTTTCGACCAATAGGTATACAGGAAGATGGATGACACTGCTCTTATTGTAGGAGCAGAATTCCGTATGATCAGTAGAAAAGTTAGATGGTGAGATTAGATGGATAAGTTTGGAGGGAAGGAATGGGAGGAGATTCTTTTTCATTTTAAGTAAACATGTCCCTTTTTTAACAATTTTTAAAAGCAGAGGAATAATATTAAAGATTATTCTTCCCCTCACTTTTCGTCCTGACTCTTCAATCCTTACATACACTAAATTTTAGTTTCTGCCTATCCTTTTATTCTTCATCTAACATTCTCATACGTTCCTTCCCGTACCTTAGAACAGTGCTATAAATTTTAGTTTCTTTATTTTGTCCTCAAGATCTTTGCAGGGCTTAGGATTAGTAGAATTATTCATCATAACTGGCATGATTCATGCATACAACATCACTTATGTGTCCACTAAGCTTTATGACAAATAAAAGATGATAAATAGGCTTCTAATTCAGCTTGACTCATCCATTTTTTTCTCAGATTTATTCAGCCAATGTATTGCAATTAACTTCAATAATTGTTGCTCTGATCAAGTGTAATTTAGTCAGTATTTAATATTTTAAATCCTCGACGAGTCCACTTAGATCTAATTAATCCTCTAAGTTACCTATGCATCAGCATCCCTGACATCTGTCTGGTATAGCCTGACATTGATTTTCTGCAGCTTAGATTGTTAACTACTGTACTGGAAATCCTTCCACAATAAATATACCTACATACATATATATATTATATATATATATATATATGGGTTTTATAAGAATTATGTTGTAGGAAAAGTGATTGTGTTATGTTATAGAGATTCGTTTTGCGTGCCGAAGTTTTTTTTTTTTTTTTTGCTGTGGGCCCCACAAAATGTTGTGTGTGTAGGAAACTTTTTGTGGTCATGTTAAATGATAGATGATAAACCCTATATATATATATATATATATTTGCTGAAACCCAGTTAATGGAAGGCCAAGTACCTATTAGTTGCTGATATGCCTTTAAAGTCATTTATAGTAACTTGTTCATTGCACTAAACATTTGCTCAGGTCTGGCTTATAGTAATGTCAATTCTGTTACGAGGTTCTGATATCACAAACCTTATCCAACTTATTTATCAGCATAGATTTGCTCTTGTCAATGCCAATTTGTGGTATTGCTAGATGATTTGACTCTCTTTCATCTGATGGTTAAATTGAACTTTGCATCATAGCATGCAAGTTTTGTAAATGGAAAACTTTGTTCATTGAGGCCTAGTTAAACTTGATGGTTCTGGTAACTCCTTCACTTAACCTTCTAGCCATGGTTCTTATGGAAATCTTTCCATTCTTTTTCCTATTTAGGTATTTTGCATTAATTCCATTCTTTCCATTTGCTTTTAAATATTGAAGTACATTATTCTTTTTCCTTGGTTAAAGTGAACTTCTGTACTTTTTCCCTCCAACGTAAGATGTGACATGCAAGTACTTTAATTTATTTGATGCCTGCACTCCACCTACCTTACATTTTATTTTTGGCTTTCTGTATTTCAATCCTATTATTCAAAGTTCAATTTACTATGCACGGTCTATTAAATTTTACCTAGTTTAAATATAAGGTTACTATCCCCCCATTTCGGTTACCAATTTTCCCACTGGAGATTGAACCAGTATCTAATGTTTTCTTCCACTCATGGTAATAGGGGTCTATGGTCAAATCTCAAAATCCTGCCACTTTTCCTGATTGTGGGTCACAGGCATCTAATCCTTCTGAAGTTGGATCTCAGGGTACTTTGAAAGGTTTGAATCGTACATACAATTGGATGTGTTTATGAAGTTTATGCATGCATGTAAGAAAAAAACATGGAAGATCCATCGAAGGAAGTAGATTCAATTTGTAAGGTAAATTTAATGATAGTATAGGCTCACTGAGTAGAGTGAGGGTGAATGTGGAATGTAAAATAAATCATTGGCTATTAGAAGTTGCATGAGTAGGGTGAACGCAAAATCTAGGTTTACAATTTTGTTAATTCAGAATGCTTTAGAGGTTTAGTTTTTTCTCTCCTGATATGGATAACGCAAACTGAATTATTAAGATTATATATGTCTTTGTTTTTCCTATGTAGGATCTGGCCCTTCTGGAAATGATCCATATAAATCACAAAATAAAGGTGTCAAAGTACCAGTTGGGGTTCCTTGCTTGCTTTCCATGCAAAACAAACCTGTTGTTTCAATCAGGTCAATAACAAGTGGATCATCAAAAGAACAGTCAGATGATGAGGAAGCTGAGGGAGAGATTAATATGATTGAAAACATGGACCCTTCTGATGCAAAACGAGTAAGGAGGTAAAAATAGTCTAGGAATTAAATGTGTTTGGCATAGAAAACGTTAATGCTTCTGGTCTCAGGAGTGGATTCTAATATCATGCCCTGATAAATAAATCAAGTGTCTGGCCTGGCTTATTGTATCATATTAGATCTTTTAAGTGCAAGTATTGTGTCTTACACTATTATTTTCACAAATTGTGCACTAACTTTTGATATCACTGCATTCAGTTCAGGTAGACCCACTTGAACTTTTTTTCCATCAAATTCAGATGCAAATTCGTCAGTACTGTTGTGAAGAAAGATTGCACAAGTATTATAATTACTCTTAAAGCGATTAATATGTACCTCCTGTTTTATCCAATAAGTTGTGGAAATAACTTTTTGTACTAATGGTCAAGCTTAATGAATCTAGATTTTATTGGATCTTCATAAACAGATTCTTTCTTCACTTTCCTTTATTGGAAAACATTAATTTTGTTCAATTCAGGGACAAATTCTGCCTTGTTTAATTTAATGCATAATGACTTTTGTCTTTAAGGATGCTTTCTAATAGGGAGTCTGCCAGACGCTCAAGAAGAAGAAAGCAGGCTCATTTAACTGAGCTTGAGACACAGGTGTGGATGTTTCTCTTAGATCCGACTTCTTCTAACTCTTCTTATCTCTGAGTCTCTGTGTCTTCTGACCTAATATTCTATCCTAGGTCTCTCAATTAAGAGATGAAAATTCCTCATTGTTAAAGCGCTTAACGGATGTGAGGCAGAAATACAGTGATGCTGCTGTTGACAACAGAGTATTAAAAGCTGATGTCGAAACATTAAGAGCTAAGGTGAATCATTATCATTGCTTTAAGTACTCACTAGGCATAATTTAAACCTGTAGTGGAAAACCTACTGGCTCTTGCTAATTAAGTCCCTAGGTTTGGTTTGGGTGGCAAGATGAGGGTTGGAGCCCAATCAGAGTGTCATCTTGATCAAAGTGGAGAGAAACTAAGTGAAAGGAAAGTAATATTGGTTCATGTGTATTGACAATGATCTGCCATGCTTATATTTATCATTTCCTTCCATGCTGTTCTCATTTTTAGGTGAAGATGGCTGAAGAGACCGTCAAAAGAATTACTGGGTTGAACCCAACGTTTCAAGCTGTTTCTGGGATATCATCAATGGGAATGTCATTATTTGATGGAAGGCCTTCTGAGACATTAACTGATGCGGCTGTTCCTGTGAAAGAAGACCCAAATCATAACTTTTGTCAACCCACTTCTAACAATCTTGTGTCCAGTCATGATCTGAGAGTCAACAAAGGGGTGGGAAGCATTTCTTCGATTGAAAGTGTGCAGCAGAACACTGCACCAGTGGTAGGTGGTAAGAAGATGGGGCGAACAACTTCCCTGCAGCGGGTGACTAGCTTGGAACATCTTCAAAAGCGGATTCGTGGCGGTGTCGATTCATCTGGACCTCTTTCTAATGGAAAGCAGTGACAGAATAGCTAGTTCACATTATGCTTGCATGAAAGAAATTATTTCTAAAACTATTTATTTCTGATGTTTTGTAAGTAAGGGCCTATTTTGCTTAACTATATTGTAAATCAATTTGATGTTTCTTAGCCTTGATTGAGCATGTTATACCTCTGGATACTCCTTTTTTTGATGGACCCCCAAATGTTTTAATCCATTGTTGATGTGTAATCAAGATTAGTTATACATAAAGGAGACAAAGAAATGTTGGTAGATTTAGTTTTATTGAAATTGGATTTGGTTGCTTCATTTATTGAGTTAGTGTCACGCTTAGTGGCAGTATGATCAGTGCACTGACTTGGTCTCTAGCAATTAACTTGCTCGAGATGCCAATAGAATCATCTTCAGCTCCGAGGGAACTGGCCAGTTGTACATCCGTTTTGTCATACATTTTAATGTGTCCAATACTTTATGCTCGTTAAACTACGTAATGCTACATCCTAGGCGCACCACAACCTTAATGTAAGGGGAAGGAGAAACTCGGTGATCAACATACCTTTTATAAATGTTTTCAACTAATTTATACGGATTAATGGATGGAAAAAACAAGTATCATGTTGTAAGAAAATTCTCCTGTCATGTTGTAGAGACAATAAGTGTGGGGTTCACCATGTTTGAAATAAAAAGAAAAAGAAAAAAAGTACAGCACAGACAAATGCAAAACCCTTAATGGATTACACTGTTGAAACTGCGCTCCTCAAAATATTGAAAACTCCAATGAAAACACAAAATAAAAAATAATAATAAACACACACACAATTCTCCTTCAAATATTATCAAATTATAATTAAACGGCCATACTGAAATTTTAAGTTGAGATTGGTGACTGAATTTATATGTTTTTCACCGAAAACATCGTAAATAAATTCATAAGTTTTTAACATGTAAGGAATCAAATCCTGAAGACAAATAAATAACGAACGAGTTTGCTTGTGTGTTTTCACGGAGAGGCCCATGGCCCATGGTCATTGGTCAATGTTGGCGCTGTACTCGTTAAGGTTATTTATTAGGTTATCTAATTTTTTTAAAATAAAAAAATAAAAAAATTCTTAGCCTCAGAGTGACAGAGAGGCAAGCAAAGGAAGAGACATAAGAGATGGAGATGAGGAGTGTTGTTTGGTTGTCTTCTTCAATCCCAATTCCAAGACCCGCTATTAACGTTGGTTTATCTTCGTCTTCTTCATGTTTGTGTTACAGCCCCAACTTGTTGAATAGCACGAAGGTAACCCTGAGCTGTCCACGTAAGCAATCGAGAGGCAGAAGAAACAAGGGTCTAACTTGCAACGCCTTGTTTGGACTTGGCGTACCAGAGCTTGTTGTCATTGCTGGTGTCGCTGCCCTCGTTTTTGGACCCAAGAAGTTGCCTGAAGTGGGTCGCAGCATCGGCAAAACTGTCAAGAGCTTCCAACAGGTTCCAATTCCTATTCCTCCATTTCTATCTTTTCAATTTTTTATTTATTTATGTATTTTTTTATCCATTCAATTACTCATTTGAATTTCAATTACATCATATCCATGGATGGATGTCTTTTGGAATATCTAAATATATATATCCAACTAGATTTCCATACTTTATCCATCAAATTCGCAAGAAGGGGATGTTCTGTTTGTGAAAATAGGTTAGTGAGTATTCTCATCAATTAAAGAGTTGTTCTGCTTACATATTAGTTTTAGTTGCATCTTGTGAAAAGCTACTTGTTAGTTATTATAGACTTGACATCAAATAACATTGTAGACTCACTTTTCACACATGCTCACCATCTGTCAGTTTTTATATGGGAAACAACTAAGAAGGTGCCTTGTCTTTCTTAGGATATTCTTGAAAGACTTTTATTACGTGAGTTGTGTAGGATGTAGGCACTGATGAATTTCTGGTGCGTTTGATAGTAATAACATTTTCTTTGACGACACTAGTAAGCCAGTAACTCTGTCACTTTCGATTCCACACATCCCAGCAAGACGTGCTATTTTGTAAATAGTTGCTTAAGGTGCTTTCTTTGCATCTTCTCATGATTGTCACTCACTCTTGTCTTACACATGCTTAGGGTGCTCTGTATCGTTGGTATCTCATTCAATCAGCCCCAGATAACTGTTGCAAAGATATTGGAAGAAGGCATTAGGCACTCTAAATCATAGCTCTTAGAACATTCATCTTTTTGCTTGTTTCTGTTTCTCTTCATTAGAGGGCATCAAGCATGGAGAACATATAATTCAAAAAATGAAAGTCTGTACCGAATATTCATATTAAACCTGTTAATATTTTGATCGGACAATTCGACCCTTTTTTCTTCTAACCGGCTTCCTATGAGTGGCTCAAAGTGAGATGATAAATTATGCCTGTGTTTCACATGAGCATTGAGGACAACCCGAGAAAGACTAAGCGGCATTTTTTAGGACCCCACGGGCCTGGTGGTTCAACTTTAACTGAAAAGCTTAATTGATTGTGTCTTGGAGTCACTTTTTAGGCTTATATACCTCTCATTGTAATTTTTCGGGCATGCTGTTTAACTATTGCCCTCAGCAAGTCTCTTTGGGTGAAGGCCCCTAGTTTATTTTTAAAAAATTTAAAACCATTCCCCATGAAATTCCAACTTGTGAGGAATTGAGGGTAGGGGTGAAAGAAATTCTTGAATGTAGGCTTAACCTTGTATTTTTTGCAAATAGACTATTCACTGAATTCAAACCGGTGATCTCTTGGTCAATAAGGAGCAGTTTTACCACTTTTGAAGCTCACTTTCTTAGTGCCCCCAGTTTATACTTGAGAAAAAATAAAAATTAAAAAGACAAACACCAGTACCAGTGCCCAAAGACTCATCGACCTTTGCAAGGGTAAGGGTGAAGGTCGATTGTAACTCAACCTTACTCATATTTTTGCAAAGAAACTATTTAAAAGCAAAATAAAATAAAAAATATAAATAAAAGAAATTGGTTCTTAAATGTGGAAAGGACCTTTGTAGGAGTAAAATGTCAGATGGCGCTGTTGTATTCCTCAGCTTTTATGTTAACTTGTAGTGATCCCCTAATATCCATGATTGGCATCGGCATATGGATTTGGATAAATTCACTAATCAATATGCATTCATCATGCACTTAAGCGGCCAAAATATTTGGACTCTGGCTACTTAAACGTGAATGCTATATTTTTATCTATTAACTGCTATATATTTTTCTCATTGCTTATATGTTTATTTATTATATTTTGTAAATCTTGTAGGCAGCAAAGGAGTTTGAGTCTGAGCTTAAAAAGGAACCTGATTCGTCAGAAGGTGGTCCATCTGAGAAACCTATTGCTGTGAGTGAACAGGAGAAGCAAGACATTGAGGTGTCTAGTTCTAAGGAGAGTGGATGAAATTTGTAGAAGATATGATAAGTAGGTACCAAATTCTCACCATGATTTTATGCATTTAAAAGAAACCATTTTCTCTAATTGAGATCTGTTAGTTTAATATTCCTGCCTGTCATCAGTGAAATCATGACCAAGCTTTAAAATAAAAGATTAATATATTGGCTGGTAGACGACAGACGTCGATGATTGTGCATAGGAGAAAATTAGGGGAGGGATACTAGTGAGGGTTAAATCGTTGAAGAAATTGATAATTTTTCTTCACTAAGGTCACCGGGTGATCGATGTCTTTAAATTATTGTACATTCAATAGCAAATGGGAGGACCAAGCATGGTTGACAGCAATTGTATTGAACTTGCCTTTGTTTGTATGGATGTGGGTGGAAAACAAAGGTATAGAAAGGAAGGAAGGAAAGTGGAAAAAGTGTTAAAAAATATTTAGTAAGGTTTTATGAACTTCCAATCTGATCCTTTTGTCATTAGAAGAAAAGTTTAAAGATGACAAGTAGCAAATTGTGTAAAAAAAATTCGCTTGTTTCGTATACCATCGCTCATCAAGAAGTCAACAATTATGGCTATTGCCATTGGTGTGCTTTTACAAGCACCTGCAAATTGGGAGAATATTTGATGGCGAAGCCTTTCTAATTCAAATATTATCCGAGTACCTTGAGGCATTCGCTGTAGTTAATAAACTTCTAATAAAGCAATTCGATGGCGAGGAAGTTCCGTATCCTTTAATTATGAAAAAAGTGTTTCTCGTTTTAAATAACACAACGTATGTTATTTTACTCTTATAAAGAGGTGAAATTTACACTTTTATATTTTTTTTGTCAACTCTCTTTTCTTCTTTATCTATTTCTTTCTCTCACTTACAATGACACAATTTACATTCTTTAAAATGATACACATTGTTTCTTTTAATTATTTGGTGAAGATTTTTAATTAAATTTATTGTCTGAAACAAGTGAATTTGAAGTGGACAAATAAATTATTTGAGATGCAAATAACATATATATATTAATATGGGAATAAGTGTTTGAATCATCTCTAAAATTGACGAAAGTTATCAAAATAAGTTACGGTCGTGACACAGTGCTATTTTTTGTATTTTTTTTTTTTTTTTGTAAATTGACACACACGGACCACGGTGCTATTCGACCTTAATTTGAGAATGCGTTTTAGAAGTAATTGAACTACTTTAAGATTTCATCGACAAAACGAAGGAAAAGATTTGGCTTTTAAACTTTTAGACGTTCGGACATGCACGGTTTTTAAAAGAAATAAAAAGATAAATATATTTGTTCATTTTAAAGACAGTTCTATTTTAAGTTTTTAAAAGACTGAATTCTGAATAGAAATGGATTCTCTTATGTGAAAACAAAAGTGAATAGTCATGTAAGAAGATCACAACCATATAAAGATGAATTAATGATTATAATTTTATACTATTTGTTTCAATATTTTCCCTCTTTTCTTTTATTACCATTGATTCACTTTTGCACGGTTATAATTCTCTAAATAATCATGTGATGTTTTTTTCATTCCAAACTCACTTTAAACACAACTTAACATTGAAATACTTTTGTCAGATTTCCAAATAGATTGTTTTTATTGATTCGTGGTTGGTCTCCTCCACTAATTCAACTTCAAGTCTTCAACCCGTTGTATGGTGCAAGTGGACCAAAAGAAGAAAATTCGGTAGTGGACAAAGTCAAAACCAAATCAATCCAAAGTTGGTTTCAATAGGCAATTGCATGTGATAAGAAATCTGAAATTTTTTTTTTTTTTATACCACCTAATTTATAACATTAAAATATAGTTAAAATAATAAAAAAATAAACGAAGTAATATATAAGCTCTTAATCGGCAATGTCCTAAGATTTCCTCGTGTAATTATTGTCTATTATCTAAAATGTAGAGTATGTTGTGAAAGAATAGTGTAAGCGGTAGTACTTAATGAAAAATTTAATAGAAATTTTTTTGCCGTATTCACGATTTATTGTTGTTTACGTCGTACTTATATTTTATATAGAAATTAAAATCATTTTTCATTAACAATTATGAAATTTTTACTTCAAAATATATTTAGATATTAAAATAGCCAATTCAATCCTGTTTAGATTGCCGAATTATTTTGGTCTTTCGAGATAAAGTCTTGCACGGATTAAGGAGAAGACTTTAAACCCAAACTCAAGACAGAAGTGACACGCAACGCACTTTTTTCCACGCCTAAAAAGAAATCACATTCAACATAATTTTATGCTTATCAATGGATACGTATTCACTCCCCCTCACAACGAATGGTAATATTTACATAAATTGCTTAGTATAATCTGAATACAAATTATGATGTGGCAACATTTATATTTAACTGGTTTTACTAAAATTGAATTCGAATGAGTGATAACTTGAAATAAATCGCATGGCAATCTATGTGAAGTCTATCTAAACATACTTTTATTTTTCTTATTTTTCTTATTTTTAATTTTTAAATTTAAATATAATTCTAAAAAAGAAAGAGAGTGAGCGCGTGCGTATACGTAACAAAGACTAAACAAAGTAGCAAAAAGATGAAGGAAGTGGACAAAACCACGATTAACTTTGCGCAACTTTCACATCTATCTTCCTCTGTGAGCCTTTGTCTCTTATTGTTTGTGTCTTTAAAGTGAGAGCGCACTCAGGGCTCTCTTCACTCTGCATTCAGAACCAAAAGCTGAAAAGCGGAAAAACTCAGAAATACAAAAATAGAAAATAGAAAGAGCAAAACAACACAACACCATGACCAAGTAACCAAGCCCCACGCTCTCTTTCATACATGCTTTCTTTGTCTTTTTTTTTTCTCAGATATCAAATCATAAAAATAGTGGTCGTAAATTAAATAACCAAAAAAGAAAATTCAACACTTCACAACATTATTGGGAAGTGGAGTTGTAGAACCCCCCAAATTCCATTCCCGAAAACTCTCCTTCTTTTCCGCTTTCCAAACTCGAAGAAAGAATTTATTTTTATTTTTATTTTTGCATAGAAAAGGGTACTTTACAATTACATTACTTGCTCATTTAGTTAAAGTTGAAAGCTTTGCATAGAAGAATTATAGTTTGGTAGGCATGGCGGGTAATTGCTCCTCCGAGGGTTTGGGTGATGATTTCTTGGAGCAGATCTTGGCGGTGCCTGAAGGTGGAGGAGCTATAGGGTATGGGAGGAGCCCAATGATGTTGCAGTTAGGGTCCACAAATGGTGGTGGTGATGGGTTCAGAGAGTCCTTGGGTATGGGTATAGGTATGGGCATGCCTTTGGGGTTGAATTTGGAACCAGGCTTTTTGAGACACCAACAACACACGAGCAATGATCTTCGTCTGAATAACAACCACCATCATAATAATACTAACAACAGTACTACCTCATCATCCTCTTCTACTTCAGGATTCACTGTAAGTATCATATCCAACAATTATTATATGATGTTTGTTTGTTTTCTTGCTTTTACCATGAAATGGATATATTACTGAAAACCTGTTCAACAACATAACATGATACTCTTGCTAAGTGAAATAGCTAGATAGAGCTAGCTAGCTAGGACAAGAAATGAAATTATTATTAATGGCTGTGGCATTCATTTTCATATATATATATATATATGGATTATTATTATTATTTTTGTTATTTCATGTGTGGAACAGGAAAGGGGCATGTATGCAGGGTTGGGACAACTTCATAGTCATAGTCATGCTCATGCTCAGTCTGTTCGCCCCACCGTCCCATCTCCTGCTCAATCCCTACTCCACCCGCACCACCACCAGGTATATATGAAACTAATATATATATGGGAAATAATACTCTCATGCTACGTGAGAGTAACATTTTTTCCTACACAAATTCGTTTTCTGTGTCAATTAATTTTTCTTTTCTTTTTTAATATAAAAGATGGGACCCACATTTAACTTCACTCTACTTTTTTTCTCTCCTACTATCCTACAACATGAGAAAACTTGAACCCTGTATATATATATATATATATAATTAACCATTTTAATCTTCATTGCTCAACCATGATTTACTTCCTCACCTTTCATTTAACATTCACTAATAATAATAATAATCCTATATAAAGACAATTAATTTAATATGTTATATTGCTATCAACCTTAAAGTTGATTCACCTTGTAAAGCATAATTATGATAATCTTATAAAGAGGAGGAGATGCCTCTGCATAGTTATGATTATGATTTGCTTCACCTATGGCCATTCATTTATTTACTATTATTTAAAAAAAATTCCATAATTTGCTTCACCTTGCATCTTATGTTATAGACTCTTTGATAATTATGATGTCATTTTTTTTTTCTTTTTTTCTTATTATAAGATGTGATTTATCTCTTTATTATATGAGAGTAAAGAAGCCATTAATTAAATTACTCCCATTATTGCCTTTCCCTTTCTTCTCGTCTCAATTCAATCATCGGGTCTAGAGGCTTTCTTTTATAATTTCAACTATCTGGTTGGATTCGTTTTTCAGCCATTCAAGGGCTATATTCGCATTCGCAGAATAGGTGGCTTTCTTTGTTTTGTTTTGTTTTGTTTGTTTGTTTCATTTTATGCTTTACAAATAAATTAAAGTGCACACATTTGGTACTAGTTTTACAGTAATGTATGCGGAGATATATAGAATTAGTTTATTTGGTGAATGACTGAGACTGTGTTGTTTTTTACTCAGACTTATTAGTCATTACGCAGTTCTTCTGATATCTGTCTGACACACACACACCCAATAACTCGAACCGCTTACCTGACGCGTTTTCGCTGCACTTGTGCGGAATACTGTCTTCTCTTTTTGACTAAACAATTAATGTTCTTACAAAAAATAATAATTAATGTTGTTAAATAAAATAGTTCAAAAGTTTTTTTTTTTTTTTGAAAAGTTAAAAAGTTTTTTTTTTATGTTTTGTATTTGAAATTTTGAATTTTGATTTATATTTCATTTGTAGAATGTTAGTAGAATCTTTATTTTTTTCATATTTTGTTAAAAAAATTATAAATATTATTTAATTATTCAATAAGAATATACTATTTTGTCATTAACTTTTTGAAATAAATATTTAAAAGTCATCATTACATATTCTATCTTTACATTTTTTTCTTAGTTTCTTTAATTTTTCTAATTTTTATTTAAGGGATTAATATTTCTTATAGATAATTTTATTTCTTACACATATATAAAAATGTATGAGACTTATTTTTTTTTTTCTCTCTTATTTTCATATAGACCTATATGAATTCCACACTTTTTTATGCATATATAGAAAATAAAATTATCTCCACTAACCCTTTATTCAAATATATGTCCCTATAATTTACATAAAGTATCCAATTCTAATCAGCGTGTGGGACACTGTTTTACATATAAATCAGTTGATAGAGATTTTTAGGGTATGGCTATTACCCTTTTTATGGTTTATTTATATTTTTATTGGATATCTTAAATTGTATTCTTTAAGTTGCTTTTAATTAAGTATGAAACTTTGAATATGTAAATGAAATGTTATTAATTAAAATCCGACTGGAACAATTAACCGCATTAAATATGATTTAGGGAACTATATTAAAATAGGGATTGAAAATTAATAATTAAAATTGCCAAGAATCTCACGTACAGTTTGATGTTGTGAGGATAGGACATTTAGCCAAGTATACTAGTATACCAAGTGCACATTTTGAATTTGCAAACTTCAGATCATATGTGAGACCCTAACCTAAACTAAACCAGCTTGATATTTTAGGCATTAGACAATTTTAAAAAGTTTTTGTATGGATAACTAATTCTATTAATTGTTTCAACATTAACTGGTTATATAAAACTAGGAAAATTGTTATCAAATAAATTATTAATCATTATTATTTTTATTAAAAAAAAGTTTTTACTACAACTTCAATTAAAATATTAATTTGCTCACCAACTCCAGCCATCGATAATTTGGTTAATTATGATGCCATTGTAGCACCTTCATAGCCAGCTACCAACACCAGTATCTGTTGCTCCTGTTCCACATCCACCTGGTATACGCCCTCGAGTGCGAGCAAGAAGAGGGCAAGCTACAGACCCTCACAGTATTGCTGAGCGAGTAAGCCACACAATTTTTTATTCAAAAGTTCACTATTTATTTGTTGCATGCATGTTTTCTCTTTAATAAAAAAAAATAAAAATAAAAATCACTAGTTATATCGTTCTTTTTATTGTCCATCTATGAGCATCTCTGTATTGCTTATTTCCTTCTCATTCTTTTGTATTCAATGTAGTTACGTCGTGAAAGAATCGCTGAAAGAATGAAGGCATTGCAGGAACTAGTTCCCAGCGCCAATAAGGTTGGTTAATTTTGCAATGCATTAATATTAAAGGGTTTAATATCTCTCATGTTATAGATGATAATTTCCTACACATATAAAAGTATACGAGACCCATATTTTTTTTTTCACTCTTCTTTTCACGTGGGCTCTATACACTCTTATGTGTGTAGAAGATAATAATATGATAAATAATAATTCCAATATTAAAATATAGTAACTATACCTTTTTTATGAGCTTTAGAAATTATCGTTTCTTAAAGCTTGAAATGAAAAAATATCCGTTGTTTGTTGATCGCTAATAGATACTTTCTTATTTAAACAACCATTAAGGCATCTGTCCACTTTAAAGCAAATCAAAGTAACGGATAACATACATAGAGAAAGTAAAATGTTGTACTTTAAGATAACAATGTGTTTTTTCATGTCATAATGTGATTTTATGTTTTGCTTATATATATGTTATGAAACTGGTTGTAGACAGACAGAGCAGTGATGCTTGACGAAATTGTGGATTATGTCAAGTTCTTAAGGCTCCAGGTTAAGGTAAGGATGCTCCAAATATATTCACAATCATCGAATACTCACTTTATTTCATAGTTCCATGTTTAAAATCTCTTTCTTTGGAAGTTATTAATTTTATGGATGCCTTTTGAAGTCAATCTAATGCACATGTAAGTAAGAGCACTAAGTCATTGTTTTTGAGAAACTAGTTCCAAATTGTTAATGCTACCAAGTCTTTAGGAAAGCATTTTCAGGACAACCGTTGCACTAAATATTCAATGCAACGGTCTATTATAATTATGTATCATATATAGTATATAGTTATAATGGTAAAATTATTTTTTCTCTTTCTGTCACGTCAGCCGACAATATCTAAGAAAAAAAATAACTTTATTATTATAACTATATACTACCCGTACTATATAGTTATAATATGACCGTTGCATTAGTTGTATATAGAATTTTTTCGGTCTTTAGACTGTTAGCACATAGTAGGGCCCAGTAATGTGGAATATCGCACATTATCTATGACCTTTATTGTTACTTTATACGCGTAGTAGTTACAAGGTCATTCCTGGATTGAGATATTGTGTCATGTCATTGTGTGTAACTTTCATCCTGCTTTGCTTTTCTTTGTACCAAAGCTTCTAAGTAAGTTGGACCTTGTTTTATTTCTCTATGTCCTTTACATGTCATTTAATTTCATCTACATATTCAAACAGGTCCTGAGCATGAGTAGAATGGGTGGAACTGGTGCAGTTGCTCAGCTTGTGGCTGATGTTCCCCTATCTGCACTGGAGGTAATTAATTTGGCAAAGATCAACTTCAAAAGACGTGCTAGTTTTTTTTTTCCCTTATATTATGTTCATTATTTCTATCTACATGTTAATTTTGTTGTCCCTTTTTTTTTTTTTTAAGCACTGCACGGCACATGCAAGTTCTTGTACCATTACCACGGAATGTATCTACATGTTAATTTTATTTTTCCTTCATCGCACGCTTTTGGTATGTTTGCTTTTGCTTTGAATGTTGTATGTGTATGTTAACGAGATTCCATTGGTTTTATTGATTGTATGTGTAGAGTGATGACATTGAAGGTGGGGCCAATCAGCAAGCCTGGGACAAGTGGTCCAATGATGGCACAGAACAAGAAGTTGCTAAACTTATGGAAGAAGATGTTGGAGCTGCTATGCAATATCTTCAGTCAAAGGCCCTTTGCATCATGCCAATATCTCTAGCCTCAGCCATCTTTTATAACCCCCAATCAGAAGCACCATCATTCATCAGACCTGAATCAAACAGCCATTCTTAGAACCAAAAATATATCATGACAGACATCACAAAGGTTTGTTTAGCACAATATTCTCAGCCCCATATTTGATCCATTATCCCTTTCTTAGGACAAGGGTATTTCTAGTTTCTTGTATACTTGGATGGAAGGGTCAAGTCCGTGATGCTGGTCAATCTTTTAAAGTTCTGTCAAACAAGGAGTGATAGTCATTCCTAATAAGTTAAAACCGGAGGAGCCCCAGCGTGTTCCTGTCATTGTTAAGATCAAAGATTTTCAAAGCCCCTATTGATGATTTTCTCTTTAAATATCGATGGTGGGGTTGGTGGTGGATGACCAAATATTTATAGTGGATGCTTCTTTTTCTTTGTTATTGATTTTTGAATCAGTGGAAAATGGGACCAATCAGAAGGAAGGAATGTGTGTGTACGATGTATCTGAAGAAAATTTTTATGCAAGTTGAATTAGAAAATGGTTGGTTGTCTTGTAAAGCGGTTTGGAAGCATCTGACTATTGGAAAAGTTAGTATTTTCAAATAAATAATTATACATGTTGTTGAGTTTGGTTTGTTTCTTCAAAAAGTGAATTGTCCCTTACAATTAGCTAAAAGGTCACTGAACCTAACCATAACGGAGAAAGTGGGACCGGGAGTGAGAGATTACGTTGGGTTAATTTACTGGACTAAATTAGGTTAATCCTTCATATCATTCCATTATTATTTAAATTAGTTTACGCTTAGAGATAGCTCTGCAATCATTTTAGTTTAGGCAAATTTCTTAATAATTGATCTTGATGGTGAGAGGGACTCAAGCTTGCCCCGCCATGTTACTTGGCTTTTCTCTTTTGTGCTATTTTATGTGATCAATTACATTACATAACTCCTTTTTGTAGGAATTAATTGATATAGTGTGTAGATTGTAGAGCATCACAACCAAAACAAAAGGCAACTTTCTTGTTGCGCATCGGTCTCCGGCTAGCTTAGTCACCGTTGATTAGTGTTTGTCGCCGCCAAAGACATGTTACGATGATTCTTTTAGTTATTTTTTCCATGATTCAGATCAATCACTCTCACTTAAAATGATATAAAAGGACAAACACTAAACCTTTCTTTAAAAGTCCAAATTTTATTAAATAGTTTAATAAAAAGAAATATTTAATCAAAAAGATACTAATGATGCAATGCTTAATATAGTTTTTCACATAAAAAAAAAAAAAAAAATGTTATACTTACCTATTTTTCTTAGTACTTGTTACTACTAAATCTTAACCGTTGATTTTCGTCAATCTAACGGTTATAACTTATTGCAAATTCCACAAATTATAACCGTTAGATTGACGGAAATCAACGGTTAAGATTTGGTAGTAACAAGTAGTAAAAAAAATTAGTAAATATAACCTTTCTCTAAAAAAAAAAATAACAAAAGACCAAATGATTAGTAATTTAAGATTATTAAAAATTAGTTGAATCGAAGTATTCTATATATTCAAATGACGTGAGACAATTGTCCAGATACACATCAACATCAAAATAAAGAGAAAAAATAATAACGTTACTTTGTATTTACATAACTGAAACCCTATCACACGACCTTATGTCAATAGAATTCATTCACACAATCAAATATGGTTCACTGGCTGAGATAGCTGTTTCAATGGTCTGAACCAAGATACACAATGACGAACAAATTTCCTTCACTAATCTATTCATTTGATATGTCTATCTGTACAAGAAAAGCCACCACCAAGTTACACCACGATACTACATATCAGCAAAATATTGTACAACCTAATTCGAATCGTAATGATCTGAGAAACGTCAAATATTGGTTAGTAATCTAAAATTGGTGCCCGCTTATCTAAGGCTAACTGTCAAATGTCAATCTCCTTACAAATTTTATCAAAATCATCTGTAATCGCCACCGTGCACTTTCTCCGTTACAGCGCAAACTCATCTCCAATAGAACTGCATATGACATGAGTGCATGCTTAACTCAGCACGGCACCGTTTCAGATCAGCACTAACCCAACATATATATATAACCGCTGGTGCTGGTAACAAAACAATCACGTTGCTCCAGAGCTTGCTGTGACCCCACTACCATCTCTTAGCCCTTGAATGCACATATGCAAAGTTCTTTGCACACTATCTGCAATTAATTTCAACCTACCTTGACTTACATCTACTGCTGAGCTCCCATTAACCTTGACTGTTTGTGCCACCCTCTCTCTGCATTTCTCCCAATCATCAGCACGCAACCAACAGGCCCTACCACCATGGCTACCGTCCATGCCAAGAAATGATACATTAGGACTTTCACTAAATGAATATTTCAACCTTACTGAAACACAGTATGGCAACCACGCAGCACCACCCGCAGCATTGACATGCGGGATGTGAGCAGAATCAAGAACAACAGTAAGTGCAAAATCAACAGAATTATGCAGGCGATCATAGTGGATGTTGCTTCTAAATGCACATGAGCTCTCTGAGTTCTCATCTGCGTTCAACCCAGCATGATTTTCAAGACATAACTCAATCCGTGGTTTTTGTGCCGATACAACATCTCCAACTTGTGCCTGGGATAAACCCTTTTTCCAAGCAATCAATTTCAAGAATTCTCTCAGAACCGATACAGGTAAGGTGAGCATAGTTATAAATGATGCAACACGAGAAGCATCATAGGGCTCTGATGCCACCCGGCGACTGAAGTAGTCACAAATTTCACTTATTTCAGATTGACTTAATTCCTCTGGTGCAGGATTTGAGTTTTGCTGTTGTTGCTGCTGTTGATGGTGAAAGCGTTTTACACTTAACACCTGAAGAAGAAGCTGAACTCTATGGACACTAACAGCAAACACATAGCCCCTGCAGAAGGATGAAAAGGCAGCTTACTGTTTAGTGCCCCTAATAAATGGAATAAGAATAGCAAGAATTTAAGAATAAGAGCCTAGGAAGATGCTAGCTACTAAGTTTTTGTTTTTAAAGCTTAATTACAATATTAGTCCTAGTTTCACCAAATTTCATTTTGGTTCCTCTAGTTCCAATTGCAACATTACCCTGTAGTTTCCATATATAAGCAATTAAGTCACACTGCTTTTGCTCACATGGCTTTAAATTTGATATCTCTTGCTCTATATCATTGAAAGTGTAGCACCTCAGCGTAGGCCATCATTGTCTCCCACTTTCTCTACATTTATAATGCTATAGCTGAGATAGTACATTCAATAGTACAAAGAAAGAAAAATCCTTCCAGAGCACCCTAAAGAATTTCTTGTTTTTATGATGCAAAGACGGTTCGCCAAAATGCTCCATTAGCAAAAAGAGAACTTCTTCAGCTGATGGGCAGATAATTGTTAAAATTGAAAATATGGGGACTAAAATTGAACTTTTATAAAACTAAAGGGATCAAAATGCAATCAAGCGCTTTTTTTTTTGGCCAACTATAGCTAATAATTCATTTAAATTATCCATATGCATAACATTCATTAACATGGAAAAATTACTTTGCTGTATCATGCTCAAATTAACTAGTTCAAATAAGAAAATGTAATACATAGGCATTTTATTTTACATACTTATCCAAAATTCAACAATTGAAAATTCTTGTTGCAAGAACTCACTAGGCTAAATTACCCAAGTGAACTAGGCAATGAAACAAACAATGATTTTGAAAAAGTATAGCAGACGAAAGGATAAAGGCAGACAATCCAATACCAATACCACAACTGTAACTGGTCATGTTTCAATTCCATCATATTCCCCCTTTTTTAAGTACGAAGGGTAAAGAGATAGTAAAAGTCCTTGGATCAAGAAGAAATACAAAAAATTATAGCAAAGAGAAATTAAAAAAGAAAAGTTTCTAGAAACAAAAATTTGATATAGCACAACAGGAGAGAGGGAAAAAAAGACTTACCCAACAAAAAAGCGCAATGCAGGTTGCTCGGGATCTAAGTTCAAGAGTGCACCTTCATTTTCCTTCAAAATGGATCCTAGGATTTCTTTCAAAATATCTGGTAACTGGGCAAATAGCCATAGCACTCCTAGATACTTGAGAATACCTCTCAAAACCTTCTTAAGAGCAACAAGAGGAACCCAACCGCCTCCATAACCTCCATCATCCCCAAGGCCAATAATGGCTGTATTCAGCTCGCCTCTGACATGCGCTGGGACAACTGTTCCAGGTGGCCTACGCAGGGAGACTGCTGATGTCATCAAAGCTAAATTTGAAGATCCTGCTAAAGCATTTCCCACACGGTTTAAACTAGCTACTTGGTTTCCTGTCCTAGACATTGCAGCAGAAGTTGGCAGGTTTATTCTATTTCCATTTGCAGCCATCAACTGGGACCCTGAACCAGGATTTGGATTATTTGAACTTGCCACCCCACCTACCTGTTGCCCAGTGAAACTAGGATCTAATCCATTTAATTCCTGGGCAACATGTTCCATGATGAAAGGCCGAAACTGGGGGCATGGCAAGGACCCTCCAGAAAGACGATCCTCTTTAGGTGGTGTTGCAGGCTGCAACCACACCTGATCTCCTGCAAAGCAACGCATGTCAACTGCAAACTGTTTCCTGTACATGATTCGTATCCAATAGGGACCACGGAGCACAACAGAGACATCAATGGGCAAAAGTGAACTTGGAACAATGCCCGGGCCACCACGCCCAGCAGCAGCTAACATTGAAAGGGTTTGGTTAGTGAGACCACTAGCGGCAGACATGACAGTGTTCCCCCCAGGACCAGAAGTAGGCTGACCAACATTAGTGGTTGAACTACTAAGCAGCAGTCCTTGCGATGATATATAACCAGTCTGTTTAGGGATAGAAGATAGGGCAGCTGGAACCCCTGGGACAGGACCAGCTCGTGCTGGCCTGGTTGCAGCTGCCAGCGCATGCAAGGGCCCTGCAGTCAGCCGAATGCAATCCAAAAGCGATGAAACTTCAGCTCCATTTATGAAATCTTCTAGAAACTGTAAACAATACAAACACCTAAGACAGTGAATATATAGGCCCAGCAATTTTTCTAGGGAACGGGGTGGGGAGAGATCCAGGACAATATTTGATATATCTATACAAAAGACAACTTCACACTAAGTAAACTGGTTTCTTTTCACCACTGAAATATCAGAGAAAAAATGGCATCAAGCATTACTTGTCATAGTCATACATCAACAAAAATAACCATAACAATTAAACTAATATACTGCATTTTCTAGTTTATATCGCATAATCAGCTGACCAAACAAAAGAAAGACGTTCAACAGCACTTTAACCTTGAAGGCAGTATAAATAATCATAGTAAATATGAAATGGCCCAGGTACAGTCAAAGGAGAACAATACCATTGCAAGATCATGTTTATTAATTATCATGAAATGGGGGGGGGGATCCAAGAATGATGGGCGGAAATAACGAACACAGTGAATCAAGAAAACATTTGAAGCCAACAATCCTGGCTTAATAATGAAGCATGCGTATATTGTTCTAAATTGACATAATTATTAATATTCCAAGGCACAAGAGAAGAATAATCATCTATTACTGACACCAAAATCAACAGAATGGGAAAAAAAAACAAGAAACAAATAGCAAACAGTTTAAGAGAAATTAACAAAACCTTGGTGTGAGGCCAAAGTTGGTCAGGAGATACATGCATTGTGCAACCCTCTTTACCAGATTCCCACTCAACAACAAAACGAGCAAGGACACTTGAACCAAAGCTAAACCACAAGCTCATCAGTCCAACTGCCTCAATTCTAAACGCCCTTCTCATCTGTTCTGATAGTTTGTCTGCAGTATCTGAAGCAACCTTGGCAACAGATATTTTAACATCAGAACTTGTAAGCAGGTCTTCTGACTTCTCATCTGCTCTTATACCAAGCAATTTCCGCATGCCAAGAGCAAATGTTCTTGCATTGGCAAGCCTTTGGATATCAGCCACTAGTTTCTTTATACTATCTACCTCAACAGATTGATAACTCAAAACAACACCATCTGGATCATAGTGTATGTGTGAATCTATGTCAGATGTATTAGCAATTCGAACACCTGAACCCCATGGTGTGTTACTGCCCCCTTTCTGAAGCTCCCATAAATCCCTGAAGTGCTGGTCATTTATCTTAACATCCCAATACATGCAACCAGGTCTGCCAAGTCGCAAGCATATATGTTGCCATGAATCACCTCTAGCAAATGGAAGTCGGAACCATATGTTAGAGGATGCATTTCTTAAACCCACTTCTTCAACATATGAGATGTCTAATGCATCCATCTGACTGGTTAGTCTAGCATGCTTAATGCAAAGTGAACAGTGCCTGACCACATGAAGAAGGGCTGCTATGTAAATGCTAGATGGAGCATTCCCTTTATTTGCTTCTGCAATTAAACTTTCATAACTATATCTTTCGGTTTTAGGTATCATTTCAGTGGATATAATGCCTTGTGGCAAAGACAGCTGAGAGCCAGATGAATCTGAAATCTTTCTTCTCTTGCAGATTCCTGGGTTGTTTTCAAGACCTTGAAGAGATGGAATCAAATTCAACATATCTGAAGCTGTTCGTTTTTTAGATTTTTTATCATGTTTGGAGATAACATCTTCACTAGTGCAATAATTAACTGTGGATTCCAGTGCCTGGGCTGCAAAGATTCATTTTGCTATTCATTTATGGCTTACTGAAAGATAAAGGAAAAAAATATAACAGCAAACATATACCCAGTGTGATAAAGATAGACACGAAGAAAGTATCTTACATACGGGAGTTGTAGCACAGGAACTAGATCCAGCAGCCTTGAACAATTCAACTTGAGGTCCATTAGGTCTGGAACTAGGTACAGACATACGAGAGTCAGCTGGCCGGGGAGGAGATAATAGTTGAGATGACCGACTTCCACATAAAGCATCATTAGAAGTATCACTCAACACTCTTAACTGTTCTTCATCCATTGCAGTAGAGGAACTTGTGTCAACTGAATGGGGAGATTTAAGAGAAGCCAAATCCTGTTCAGACTTTGAAGCAGATATCTTTTTCCCAGATGTGCTCCTTCCTTGTCCGGTGGGAATTGAACCAACAGAACTGGACTGAACTGGGCCCTTGGCACTGCCTGATGAGAACAAGGAACCACTATAGTGGGTAGCGACACCAGAAGGTTTTGTTACATTATTAACCTGTGAAATCTGCATGCCTCCTTCCCACTTTGGAGAAGGGGTTCCAGCCTTTAAACTATGGAGATTCATTGGCATGGGACCATAATGCGAAGGAAGGGATGTATTCAAGGATGAAGAGAGATTTTGAACAGAGAATGGAGGGGCAGAAGACCCTTTCTCAAGTCCAAACACTTCATCCACAAGAGATGGAAAACCTGATGGATGACCTCTTGCAATTTGTATGGAATTTTCAAGGCGAATGTCAGAAAGAAACTCATTCCCGGATGTTTGATTTGGACAAGCAGCATTGGGCAAAACAGAGCGTAATTTTCCCCAGTCAACCAGGCTTAAATTCATTTCATCTTCAAGCACCTGCATCTGTCCTACATCAATTTTCTTGTTCCGCAACACCTGATTGAGGTCGCCAAATAAATTATCTTTTCTAGATGGGTCTGGCTGAGTCTCTAACAACTTAAACAAGGGTTTAAAATCCTTATCAAGATTCATCAGCAAGAAGTAAGAGCTTCCACAGTCTGGAAATCCCATCATTAGCATAGCTGAACCATTTGAAATGTTTTTGGGTATTTTAACTGTATTGAATCCATCCTCATATACCTGCAAGAGTGCCCCATATGTCATAGGTCTTGGGGAAGCCAGTAATCCCAATAATAAACTCAAAGACAGTCCAAACAAACTTTCTTTCAACGATCAAAGGAGAGAAAACAAGAAAATATACCTCAAGGCCTAAAACCCTTCCAATGGATGCAAACAAGTGCAATAGACTTTTGCTTCTCAAGCTTATGAAAACCTCAGCTGCAGTCATAGATCCCTGATTTAAAGCTTCTTCACATTCTAACAAAGCGGAAGAAACAACTATGTTTTGTGATGATTGAAGAAGGAAACGGCCATTCCTGAATAACAAAACGGGGGAATGGATTTGAAAAACCCCAAATTAAAATGCAGAGAGGTTAGGAAAAAGCAAGTGCATAAAGTAAGTACCTGATAGTAATTCCAAGAGTAAAAAAGGAAGATCCATAGGCACGCACACGCAAGACCTCATGCCCCTCAGAGTCCTTGCTGCAGCATTTATCATCCTTCTACAAACAGAAGTAGATCTTATTTTTAAAAGGCCATGCAATATTGAATGGGAGAAGGTAGAGTATAAGATTCACACAGAAGATCCATAAGAAAGTATCATGAATGAAACTATAAAATTGCAACTGCAGTTTGCGCATGATGTAAAGCTCAAGATTATTTAAATGCAGAAATATGCATATCAACATAGTAAACTCCATGTATGTAGAAAGAATATGAATATACTTTTGACCAAAAACAGTAAAAAACCGTTTATCTTAATCTACAATAAGCATTATTAGCCAAAATTGACTGTTCAGAAACAAAAGTTTATAGAACATAGATTTCTCACATAGTACTTAAAAGAAAGCAGATTCATGCTCTATCTAAATACAAATATTTACCACATGAACAATTACAAAGCAAACCAGTTGCAGTACCAGTATACCAGAATAAAAAAAAGAAGTTAAATATCATGAATTGAGACTCAATTTCTCTGAAACAAAAGCAGTGACACCAAACAATAATTACATAAAACAAAAGCCCAAAAGAGTCATATAACAGAAAAGCCCAATGCAACATACCAATTTGACACTCCAAACTCTCAAGAAGATAAAATTTCCCCAATAAATGTAAACCAACCTGTTTATATTCAATATCAGATTCACCCATACGAGACTGGACCACAACATCATCTGCTGTTCGACAGACCTGAATATTTTTTACTAGTTCTCTTTTAACTTCCAGCAGACGAGTATATCTGTTGCAACAAATAGCTCTTAATAGCAACCTCTCAACATCAATACTACTCTGATCCAAAGAAAACTCTGCCTCCTTGCCCGTTGACGGATCTATAACAAAGTTGCTGTGGAGACACTTTATCTGAAGATCAGGTCCAGGTTCAATTTTTATAAATGGGCATGCACCTGATTCAGACATACCAGCATTTTTATCCAAATCTAACCAGTATATAATTTTTAACCCTGGAGTTCGTAGGCCAGATGAATCAGATTCCCCATCAGGGTTCTGCACAGAACCAGAACTTGCTCCATGACCCATGCCACCCTCAGCTATGAGCTCAAACCGAATTGCATCTTTCCATCTTCCCTGTCGAAGAGCTTGCACTTGCCTTATAACTGTGTCCATGACAAGTGCAACACATAGCTCATGAAGGACAGAGTACAATATTAAAAACGGATTTTCTGCTGCTGCCATTCGTCTCTCTAGATCATCTCCAAGTACATGACGTCGTGATTCTTCCAATTTCACAGGTCTATTTTTTTCACCAACAAGCAGCTCCAAATATAATATCCTCCACATGGATAGGTGTCCTCTGTAACCAAGTGTTACTAAAACCTTAAACTCTCCATCCACCCTAACCAGTGCTGTACCATCAGAAACTTTTATATCAGAAATTTCCTTCGGAAAAGAAATTTCAAGCAATTTCGACCGAACAAGCATGTCCAGCTTCTTCAAAGCAGGCTTCTGCTGATCTTCAGTCAAGGCATACTGAGTACCCACATCTTCTATACATTTTGGTAAATGCTGGTAACTCCCTGTCAGAAGAATTTCAATAGCTGAAGGGACATCATAGACCGGAGCACGAGCTTGCTGAAGCCCCTCATGCATGAAAAACAATGAATCTGCAGCTTGAGTAAAACACATGTCGTGATTTGAAACAGTGGAAGCCAGATTCTGACAGTGCTGTATCAAAGGAACCTGCAAAGCAACGAATTACAAGGAAATTCGATAAAGAAAGTCTTTTTTTATTTCCTATTTTAACACTAGTTATCATTTTAACACTAGTTATCATAACAAACACACTGAAGGTACCCGGAAATTCAATTAAATAACACGAAATTGCACTGTAGAAAGAATTGCATTTCAAGAACAAAAACAACCAAAGCCTTTTATTTTCATTTTTCTTGCGGATGAGGGCAAGCCTCGGGACAGTGGTAAAGATGCCCCTGTGATAGAACAGCAACCCGATCCATGAGCTGAATACCACAACTTCTCTGCATGAATTACTGCATTTCCTTTCAGTTTTATATTGCTAATTCTGTTACAACCAATTCAGATTCTTGCAATTCACCCTAATGTTTCTGTTGTGTTGTAGCATTTTCCTTTCAGTTTGTAACAAACTCGGGGTTATTTGCCCCATGAATAGAATGGAATAGTCATAGAAGAAAATACTCCCTCATGACTCCTCTCTCTTTTCTCTCAACCCTCTCTTATTCTCTCTTACCCCTTCTGCACTTCCCCTTCTTCAGTAGCACTGCTACATACATAGTAAGGTCAAACTAAGACGGTGTAAAATGAACCCTCACCCCTAGACTGGGGTTTGCCCTTTTGCTTTTCTTGCCGATAAGAGAAAAAGTTTTCAATTTTCCATAGACCAATAGAAAGGAATCGAATGAGTTGTGGAAGAAATTAAAGAGGAATTGAATGGAAAGGAGACCTGTTGGCACCACTTGGAGAGGACATTGAGACGGATCATGCGCTGCTGAGTCTTGCTGAGGAACTTGAGGATGCTAATCTTCTTATCGGTATCGGATAATTCGGTGGACCTGCATTTGTCCACAAGTTCTTTGAGGGAGTTGTACGATTCATGAGCAGTTCGAGTCACCAGCGTCGATAGCTCCACCGTCTGTTGCCCTAACTCAGCAGCCATTGATTCTGCTCTGCTCTGCTCTAGGGTTCTTCTTCAAGATCTATTGTTCTGTAGCTATGTTAATTGTTAAAGCATCGAAACTAGGGTTTTAGGTCAAAATTGTTACTTACACCACTGCCAATTAGAGATAGAGAAAGAGAAAGAGATAGAAGAAGAAGAAGAAGAAGAAGAAGAAGAAGGAGACGCCCTTTACTGATTCCTCAGTTTCTCTCTCAGGTTTCGGTTTCGTCACTCTTTCTCTCTCTCTCTCTCTCTTTCTCTTATAAACGCCGGAATATGTTCGCTGTTTTGCCCAGCATTTAATGCTGTTATTGTAAATTTATTAGGATTGATATTGTGATATTTCGGGGAGAGATTTGATTAGATTGTAGTAGTTCATGTATTCGTGCATTATATTTAATTAAATTAAATATTTGTCATTGTAATTTTTTATTCAAAAGATAAATATTTAAGACACATTTTATTTCAAGAAAATTTTATAGTCAAAATATTTAAAATATATATTTGGTTGAAGTTTTGAAATTTACTTCTCCTGAAATATAATAAAAATGTACATATTTAAAATGTTATTTGTAATATTATTTAAGTGCAATTTTTAACTTTGTACATATATAATTTAAATGAATAAAAAGCTAATATATTTATTTTGACACGTTAAAGGATATTAAAAATATTTCTAATTATTGATATTTATTTTTTCAATTTACAAAATAATTGTTTAACTGCATCTTAATTATATTTCTGTAAATCTTATTTAAAGACATATATTAATTCAGATTTATTTGCTATATTATCTCATTAATAATTTTAACGGTTCTTATTTAAATATTATTAGTATATATCATCAAATGAAATATGTACAAATTAAATAAAACTATAATATCATTTGAATATACTTTTGTTCAAATAAGAATCCACCATAGTCCATAGATATAAAATTTTGATAAATTCACATGGAATCCACCGGAAAAGAGTAAAAGGGATGAGAAAGGACCTATTACAAATAAATATGTTTCACATAAACTTATTAAATATTCTTATTATTAAAAATAAATATACTTTATTTTCTATTTAGAAAGTTAAAAAAGATGAAAAAACAATAAAGGTATAAATAAATAAAAAAACAATAACTAAAATAACAATTTTATAATAAAAAATTAAAGTTTAAAAAATTATCATGTCATTAAGTATTATATATAAATTATGAAAAATGTATTTATTTTTTTTTGGTAACAATGAAAAATGTATTTAAAGAAAACTTGTTTAGCAAAGATATAATAAATAATTATTTATTTAAAAAATTAATTCATTATGCTTTTAAATTAAAATGATGCAAAAAAATATCCAGATATAGCACAAAGCTGATAAATAAGAGTGTAAATAGATTATACTAAATTAGGTTTTGGTTTAAATAAGCTAGGCATGTGTAAAAAAAATTTGACTTAGCCTGACCTGTTAGACTATTTACAAGTCTGGTCTGACCTATATTTAAAAAATAAAAGCATTGATCTAGACTTGTTAGCCTATTTAAACGTATTAAATATTAATAATTAAAAAAAACTAAAATAATGTTACTTTATTATTCAAAATTATTAAAATGATATTTTTATTTATTTTATTTAAAATATATAATATGATATAGGTCAGCCTATAGCCTTATATGTTAGACATGTATAAAAAAATCTATGATCTGCTTTCTAAATAATTTAAAAAAAAAATTGGTCTACTGACCAAGTCCAATAAAAAATATAATTTTGGATAACATTCTTTTTCTTTATTCTTATTACTGACTTTTGTTTATAGTAATATTATTGCTAATTGCTAATAATTAATATGAATTAATAGTAAGTAATGGGAATTTTCTTTTATATGATAGATCTATCATATAAAAGAAAAAAACTACAAAAATTTAAAAAATAGGAATCGTAGAAAGATAATTAGTCTATCCATAAGAGGAGATCATATGAAAAATATAACCGATTCTTTCCTTTGCTTAGCCCATTTACACTCATAATCTTGTTACCGTGAAGCAATTTCAAGCTAATTAGAAAAATGGTTGGGAATCGAAAAAAAAATTTTATCATTTTAAGAGATAAATTTTATATCTTTTTAAGTGAAATAATCATATTTTTGTGTATATTTATTGATTTTAACATTATCTTTATCTATAATATTTTTTGTCTCTTTCATCTGCATTTTCTTTTTTTCTTTTTATTTTGTGGATGAAAGAAAAGGTAAAAAAATTAACAAATATATATCAAAATAAATTTATTTAACTTAAAATAATATAATGTTGTGTCATTAAAAATAATAAGTATATTGTAAAAAAAAAAATTGATACGTGAGTGAAAATATAAAAAGGTTTTATGTTACCAAAAAAAAAAAGGTTTTGATAGTCGAAGAATTCGAAACACGTGGGGTGCATAACCCATAAAGAAGAATGGTGGAGGCGGAGGATGTAGGAGGGCAGATCCATGCTACAACTACAAAGCATTACGCCGTGAAGAGCCCCCTTTGCCACATTTGGCTTTTAAAGTTAGCGAAGTGAGTTTTGTCAATGGAATGCTCATAACGATGGTGATGGGTTAGTTTAGTGGGCACTGGTGAACACAAGTCTTCATTTTTTAAAAAATAATGAAATAAAAAAAAAATAGTTGAAAGAATATGAAGATGAATATGAATATGAATATTAAAATTTGCAAAATTAAAAGGAAAATACAAGATAATAACGGGGAAGGGAAAAAAAATTAAAACCGCAGTAAAATCTATATATATTATTCATTTGATAATATATCATACGTTAACATATAAGAAAAAGAATTAAATGTCATGGTAATTGTTGTTGAAGTTTTATTATTTTCTAAAAAATTAATTTCATAACGCATAATTTGATAATAGTATAAAAAAGCTTTACACTGTAAACAAAAAATCAAATCCAATACCTACCAAAAAAAAAAATAATCAAATCCAATGCATCCTCTTTGGGCCTCCAACTAGCCCAGTGTCTATGCTTCCTTATCGTGATTTTGGAACGGGATTGCCTAGAAGTCATTGACCAGTTTGAACAAAAGAAACAACACAACACACATTTTGGCCTGGTAATTTTGGATGATTAAGATCTTTTATTTCCAATGCTAAAAGACAGATCCAGGTTGTATATGGATTAAGGACATGTTTGGTGCATAGTATAGGATAAAGCATGACAGTATAAAATTTGATAATATAAGTTCTGATTGTATAAGACCTGATTGAATTTTAATACTATTCAGTGTTTGACACGGTATTGTATAAAATAATATATTGTATAAGATAATATCTGCTAGTATTTGGTAAAGCATTGTATAATACTATATATGATAAAAATAAATATTTTTAATAAAAGTAAATATTTTTAATAAAAATATCGTTTAATAAAGAATTTATATAATTCTTCAAAAAATGTCATGTGATATTAATTTTTATAAAAATTTATTGGTCAGTGTGTCCAAATATAAGTAAATTTTTATAAAAATAAAAATATTCAATATTTTAAAAGTTAATATATTGAAAAATTAATTTTTATTTTAATAGAATTATATTAAAATAATATATTAATTTTTGAGAATTACATTGGTCAACGATGTTAATACATCAATCTCTTATCAGGCATTATCCTTCACCCTTAGGCCGGATTAAGTTATACATCGTTTTGATGTATTAAGGAATTATGTTGTATAAGCTTTTTTTTTGGAAATATTCCAATCGATTCATTGCTTCGCAACTAATCCGATTCGGGACGGGTCCAGGATTAAGGCTTTAAACCCCTCCCAAAATGGCCACACCAAATAACTGAAAATGTCATAATATATAATATAAACTTATACTATCATGCCTTGTACGTCACACCAAACAAGCCCTAGGATACCCCACAATCATTTGTAATTTGACTTTCTTCGACATGTTTAGCCCTCCTTAATGAAAGTTATCCTTAAAAAAATACCCAAAAAAATTATCTAGCTCAAGTCTTATCGAAAACGGAGCTGTTGAGCCCAAATCATACACCATTATTAGCCCATGAATCTAGCAGGTGTCCAAAATATACAAGCAATATATATACGTGTGCAACGATTAAAAAAAATAAGAAAAAGGAGGTACAAGCTTAAGAATTTTCAACTAGAGAATTAATTTTAAGAGTATAAAAAAAAATGAAAACTGAGAGGAGTTAATATTAACTGTCAGATAGTGTTTGTCTTTTTAAAAGATATAAAATTATTGTATTTTATAATGAAAGAAATAAAAATTATGGTAAGAAAAAATTGGAGGCTTTTTTTAATGTAAATATTAAATATATAATAATAATTTTAACTAAAATTACTTTCTTTAAAAGGGAAAACATTTTTTTCATTAACTATCTAATCTTGCATGAATGGAAAAAAATAAATTTAGGTATGATTAATTTTTAGTCATTATATAAGATTGAATAATCAAAATAAGCTTCTTTCATTCCCCTCTCTTACACACAAACACATGTGTCTGTGTCTCTTCGTGTAATCATTTAGTGGTTGTTTGGATGAGCTTCTCCTCCTTTAGAAGCTATTTTTTTAGAAAAACAGGTGCTTTTAGAGAGAAAGAAAAATATGTTTGTATGTGAGTTTTCAACAAAAGCAGAAGCTCACAAAAAGGAGAAATCTTACTTTTAAAAAAAGTTCAAATTTCTAGCTTTTGAAAGAAGGATAAGTCAAAAGCTAAAATTTGACCCATTGCTGCCTTCGAGTCGGGAATACTCGAAGTGGAATTCCGGGGTTAAGGTCCCTGGAATTGGCGTTTGTGAATTTCATTTGTCAAACTATGTGCTCAGCAAATTAGAGGCAACCGTTGCGAGGTCCTTGAATGCCTCTGCAATTTGTCGAAGGGTTTTGTCACTATTCATCTCTGCCATAGAAACCAACAACAAAACAAGGATCTTCCACACTTGTCTTGGGGTTCCTCAATATTGCAAAATTGTTCTCTACTGAAAACACTATACTTGTTTGGGACGAAGATGGAGTAGATTGTCCTTGCAATGTATGATGCTTTATTCGTTGCTTTCTTTTGCGGTAGAATAGTGAAAAAGATGAAAAAAAAGCATGATAAACCATGATAAAAAAAGGAAAAGGCACAACAAAAGAAGGAAGAAAAGTCATACAGGAGAAAGGGCACACGAGTAATTTTATACTTAAAAAGTACCCTTTTTTGTGAAAAAATGAACTTTTTTCCAAATGACATTTTTACTTAAAAAAACATTTTTTAAATATTGCATCTAAACACAAAATAACTTTAATATTTTAAAAAAGTTATTTTAAAAGAGTAATTTATAATTTTTTTTTTTAAAAGCCCATTCAAATGGGTACTTAATTTATTTTTTTATCACCGTTAAAGGAATAAAATACATATATAGATTCCATCAAATACTGTAATCTAGCAGGAGATATTCTCAATTCTCAAAAGCACATAATTTCATCCTAGTTGAATTTTCTCCAATGCTACCTTATCTCTCGATACTCCAGCATTTCATTTATTTTACAAACTAACATCATTTCAGAGTTTTACTCGGCTAACAAGTAAAGGTGTAAATGAATTAGACGTTTTGTCAGGGGCTTACAGTTTGATCTGTTTTTGGCTTGACTTACATTGACCTGTTTTAAATATAATATAGACTTAAACTCATCAAAAAAACTTGTTTAGAAATTAGGCCATAAGCTGATTTGAGCAAGCATGACCTCTAAGGGTGTGCATGACAACAATTTTGTTCCCTGACATTATTTTTGAAAAGAAACAATTTTTTCTATTTCTGTGACTTGGAACAGTTCTTGAGAAAAAAATATGTTTGATAACATGTTTTATTTTTATTCTGAGAATGAGAATTACGTTAGATAACACAATAAATAATATAATAAAAAATAATTCTAATTAAACATACATTTTTTTCTTTTTCCTTTCCATTTGGTGTGGCGATGGCGGCGACAGCGTGGTTGTGACGGCAGTGGTGGTGGCGTGGTAATGACGGTAGTAGCTGTGACGATGGTGGTGGTGGTGGTGGCTGCGACGATGGTGGTGGCGGTGGCGGTGATGGTGGTGGCAACAGTGGTTGCGATGATGGTGGTGGTGGTTGGTGACGATGATGGTAGTGGTGACAATTGCATGGTGGTTATGATGGTGGCGATGGGTGGAGGTGGTGGTGATGGCATCGTCGTGGTGGTAGTGGTTAGGGGTGTAAATGGGTCAGGCTAGCTTGGCCTGGCCTACAGTCCGACCTATGTTGAGCTTGACCTTTATGAGAAATAGAGTTAACTTAGGCTTGCAATAAAAGCCTTTTTAACAAAAAGGCCATAGGCCAACTTTGTCAAGCCTGTCCTAAAGCCTTATAGGCTGACCTATTTAAATTTTTAAAATAAAATAAAATAAAATATTTATTCTAGGTGGCAAACTACTAACCCTAATTTCTTTTGTGCACCACCGCTTCTAAGTGACTTCTCACTCTCGTCTCTGAGTTTCGTCTTTGGTTGACCCAATAATTGTATTTCTTTCTTATTTTCCCCATTTCTTTAACTCTAATCCCCTCTGATATACATTATAGAGCTGTGGGGTATTATATTGACTCTTGTTTGTCATTTTTTATTTCTTATGAGAAGAATTAGTGCATGCATGAATGAAACTTTCTTTACTCTGTACAATTATTTTCTTTGCTTAGTATCTGCAGTGGGAGGCCTACAAGGCTTGTAGGCCATATCAGGCTTTCTATTTTTTAAAAATAGGTCAGGTATGGCCTATAAACAAAGCCTTTAACAGGCCAATAGGCTAGATAGGATGAATACTTTTTTACGTAGGCTTAGGCCAGGAAGGCTAAAGGCCGATCTAGCCTGACCCATTTACACCCCTAGTAGTGGCGGTGGCATCGTAGTCGTGGTGGTAGTGACGACAACATTGGTAGTACAACGACGACGATGACATTATGGTTGTGATCGTGTCGGGATGGTGGTGGTGGTGGTGATGATGAAGATAGTGGTGACTGGTGGAGAATGATTGAGAGAAATAAATGTTTTTCATTTTGTGCTCGAGGAAAAAAAAAGCAAATTTTTTGTTATTCTTTTTTCTATTCCCCAGCACAAAAAAAAAAATCGATTCATCTCGGGAACAAAAAAAATAAACCGATTTTACCAAACGAGTTTTCTACCAATTTCTGTTCTCGAGAACAGAAATTAAAAAAAAAATGATTCCGGAAAGGTTGTCATGCACACTCTAAGCCTCCAAGCTCGACTCATATTTTTATTATAAATAGTTTTATTTTATTTTTAATGAAATAATATCTTATTATTTTTATTATAGAATAATATATTGTTATTTTCAATAAAATAATATATTGTTATTTTCTTGTTATTTTTTAATTAAATAATATCTTACGATTTTTTAATTTTTCGCAATGCAATCCTGCCTCTTCTCATTTGGCAAACACATACTTTTTTAATCCTAAATTTCTTTGCTATTACCGCTCTTCTCTCTTCCCCCATTTGTCAAATTTCGCTATTCTTCTGTCGATTTCTCAACTTTTCTTTTCTTCCAAACCATCTATCGCTTATCACCGACTCTCAAGACTTTCACAATTGATCGTAAGTTCTAATTCTTTGTATTTTTCTCTCTCTTTTTTTATTTCATTGACAAAACTCTTATTTTTTCCAAAATTTCTATTAAAAAAATAGCATGTTATTTGACTTACAGGTATTTAATGCATATATATATCTTGTAAGCCTTTTGCTTCCTTGTCATTTTTTTTGTTTTTGATTTATAGTTAAATTGTTAATAGTTTGAACTGTTGTGTGCATAGAAAATAGATACATTCCACCAAGTTAAACAAACAAAAGGAATAAAATAATTATATATTATATTTTACGGAGTGCAACATGTCGTTTTTGAAGATTTAGTAAGCTTGATAAGTCAAGCCAAACCTTGTGTTTCTTAAAAAATAAGTTAAACCAAGCTTATAATTTAACCTGTATAAAGCTAATAAGCCAAAACAAGTTTAAAATAATTTGCACAAACTTAACTCATTTAGACTAAAACTTGACTTAGTTGACTCGTTTACACCCCTGTAGCAAGTTTCATGTTGAAAAAACAACTTTTTGCTTTGTAAATAATATGTTTCTTTCATATTGATTGTTCACGAGCGAATATTCACTATTATGATTATTATAAAATAATTTTTCTTAACCCAAATTCCTCTACTTGATATCTAGCTTTCTCGCACCGCAGTTGTTCATGCTTCGTTTATTATTTTACGAGGATAAAATGGATAATCTATATAACTTCTTAGGGGCGTTTGTTACAAGATTTATTTTAGGATTCTTGGAATATTGAAAACGGTAATCATATTTATCCATATTTGGTACACGATTTTTCAAATTTTCACGGGAATCTGATTTTTTTGGGATTTTATTTTGTGTGTAATTTTTTTGAAAATACCATCAAAGAATACTATACAGGGATGATATTTTATGATTTATATGGCAAGGAAAAATTTAATACAACTAAAAATAGCATCAAGAAAGTTAATCCAATATTTCTGAGAATATTTTAGTCTACCAAACAACTTTTTAGTAATATTTTCAGAAAACTCATTTTCTCATCATATTTCTAGAAATCGTGATTCTCGGATAAAATTTTTTTTCTCCTCTACCAAACGCCCCCTAATAGCATTAAGAATGAGCTAAATTAAAAAATCTTATAAGATAGACAAGTGATTAATAACAAGATCATGGGATAAATGATTTTAGAATAAACTAAGGGAGGGATATTTTAACTTTTCATAAATTATATATATTTATTGTCTTGATTATTTGTGTCAAATCTTAAAAAATATAGTAACAATTAAAATATATTTAAGTATTTATTGTTTTTACATAATATAACAAATTTTATTTTATATATGAGTTTGCTTTTTCTGCAGTTACTGCATATAAGTTATTTGCAGTAAGCCTAATACGACATCGTTTTGAGGCTAAAATCATGATATTTTTGTAATTTTAATTTATTTTAGAGTTATTATAGTCTTTATAATTATAATTTTCTAA
Organism: Gastrolobium bilobum; assembly: GCF_033153095.1. Classification (NCBI taxonomy): domain Eukaryota; kingdom Viridiplantae; phylum Streptophyta; class Magnoliopsida; order Fabales; family Fabaceae; genus Gastrolobium; species Gastrolobium bilobum. The sequence continues at coordinate 344,219 of NW_026899073.1, forward strand.
TTTTTCAATCCCAAAACGACGTCGTTTTAGAAGTAAATGCAGATAACTTATCTGCATTAACTGCAGAAATATTTTTCTGTTTATATATATAAGATTTTATGTTTGTTATATGTTATATAACACAACTCTACTTTATTACACACAATAAAGAAGTGAGATTCACATATTTTTGTTTCTCTTTTATCATTTCACTTTCTCTCTTACCTTTGTTGTTTGTTGTGTGTGTAGAAAAATAAAATTATGTTATATAACATAACAAACGTAAAACCCATATATATCCATGAAGTATTAAATCATTTAGAAACAATATAAATTTTTATAAGTATAATATATATAATATAAACTTTCATATATATTTCATATGTCTATATAAGGAGGAATCGATTTACACGATATAAGATTTAATATTTTTACAGCATTGAATTATTTTACATAAAATATGTTTTTTATTGATCAAATAATTGAATTACGATCATTTATGTCTGATCGTATAGAAATTAAACAATAATAAAAATGGGAAATATTACTTTCCTTTTGCATAAGATTACTTCTCTCCTAATCTCTCTCTTCGATTTCTGCACCTCACATTTTTCTTTTTTCTTGTAATGGTGGGACCCACCCATTTTATCTCTACAACATAAGATACCTATCTTATGTTGAAGGAAAATAATAAAACCCAATAAAAATACAATAAAATAGTTGTTGTTTAACGTCAACGTCAGCACACAAATGTCACACGTGCGGTGACATAAAAGAGTTTTTATGGATTTTATATAGGGGGAGAACCAAGTCTGGCGTGACAGCACACGTGTGGAGCCTGGGACTTGGACAAGGATGATGTAGATAGGGCCATAGCCACACGAGGGGTCATGACTTTGTGGGTCTGTATTAGTTGGCATAGCCCATTCAGTTTGGGTCTGTATCTGTCATTCTCAATTTCTCTGTTTTTTTGTTTAGGTCAGTTACACTTTTTTAAGGGATATATTTTCTTTTGAAATTAATTCAATTTTAATTATTTTTTTGAGATGAGTTAATTTTCTTTCGTATTTTTATAATTATAAGTTTTGACATTTTAAGTCAGTTATAAGACTAATTTAAAGTACAAAATGAGTCAAAAATAAAAATATTTAAATTCTTCAAAAAATAATATGTGAGAATCGAACTAATATTCGAGCGCATAGATTAAATTCTCGTTTGGTTGCTTGCTTGGCATGTTATATCTACAGTCTGTCATGCATGCAGGGGTAATCTGGTACTGCATCTGCACACTAGCCCTCGTGGTCACCTCCCTAAGAAAAACTGAATAACTCTCCCATGCCTTTAAATGGTCGTTATTACCCAAAATAATTACCTTGTAGCGGAGCTAATTTTATGTCATGTACAAACTAATTCTTATATAAAATATAAAAGGACAAAGGTGATCTAATAAGTGTCGTACAAGTCATGATATCCCTCCTGTAAATATGGTTTAACCAATTAAGATTTCTTGTTATTTGTATTTTATATCCAATAATAATTCCAAAGAACGTGGCACGTAACTAAAATAACTTTCACTTTTAAATTAAGGGCATGTTATATTTATAAATTTTTTTATTTACAAATTACATTATATTTTTTCGGGAGAACACTAGTTTCACTATGTTCTCCAAAGAGAACATAGTGTAATTTGTAAAAAAAATTCAAAATTTTTTATAAACGGATGCTTCCCCTTTAAATTATTATGTATATTTTTTGTGGTGAATACATTATATTTCAAAAAGAACGGAAGAGGTTTTAGTATAATAATAAGAGTTTGTTTTTCTCATGTTATAGGAGAAAATAAATCTTTCTTGCAGATACCATAAGAAGGTGTGCCACTTTTTTTTTCTGTTTTTTTAATAGAGAGACCCTGCACTTATTATATGTCTAACATGAGATTATAAATTTTCTACAACATAAGCCTTTTTTTTCCCATAATAATATGTTAAAATGTTTTTAAAAATTAAATTTATTCTTGTCTTAATGTCATAAGAATGCTGCTTAAAAATAATCAAACATATATCGTATATGTTCATTTCATATTGTCTTTGGTTTAAGTAAAAATTCAAGAACAATGATAAATAGTATATAATATCTGAAGAGATAAAATAAGACAACTTGAAAAAGAGCAATATAGATAACCTACTGATATCGTGTGTTTTACACGAAATGATTTATTTTTATTTGTGGAACTTGATTTGTCAAACGACCATAATGGTCTAGAAGAACATTTCATTGAAATGAATAATGAAAAGAATGCTTAGAAAGAGTGTGTATGTGAGAGAGAGTTCCCCCTTTATAAGCTACCATCGACAAGATGATATAAATAATACGGTTTGAAAAAACATAAAAGAGGAAGTTATTTTCCAAAGTAAGTCGTTCAGAAATTATAATAATTGTATAACAATACTAACATAATAGACATTAGTGGCTGCAATTTTAAGGATTCAAATTATTAAAAGTGTATAACTTAAAAAAATATATTTAACCACACACTATAAGTTAAAATTATATAAGCAATTGCTAACAAAAAAGTTGTTGATATGAACTCGAACGGTTATGAGTGCCAAGCTTTTATTTGATTGTAATTATTACCCCAAATTTTTATGCAAACCAAAACTCAACACCCATGTGGATGTGAACCCGCACTGTAAGTGAAGTATACTGTATATATATAGTTAGTTTTGATAATAAGGTTGAAAAGTATTGAAGTTATGTGTAATGTTTTAAGGCATGGTCGACAACAGTGAGACCTCAAAGCCAGAACAGTGGTTGGACCCTCCCTAGGGGGCCGCTTTAGATAGCCGCCACGCAAAGTGGACAAAAGATAAGTATATTAAAGATTGAAAAAGATTTAATGCCAAACATAAAAATAGCAAACCTTATCTTTCCCTCTTTTTTCAGCATAATCATCAATTGCAGTTTTTATCTTTTTTCTTGACATAGTAGTGATTTTCATTATGATGTTTCGAGGACCACACAAAACAGGCTTAGTCAAAGGGAATTTTCATGAGCAAAGCTTCTTTCACCGAAGATGCTTATGCCGAAGTTAAATCAATTTCAATTACAGACAACATTAAAAACACTTAAAAAGTAAAGTAAAGTAAAGCATCACACTAGCTAGAGACAACTCATAGCTATGCTGGTTGTAAAATATCTCTTATATACTTTTTGTGTGTGTGTAAATCTCTTATATTAGTATATACCATTTTTGGTAATATATCTTATATATTATTTTTATCCCTTAATTGAAATGTGTTTAACTTGTTTATCAAATTTAGTAATTGGAATTAATAATTGGTGATAGTAGTAGTAGGATGTGAACTAGGCACACCGCAATTATTATGTATTATAATGACACCATCCGTGACATCATCACCCAACAAGAAGCGGATGATCTAACCGTAAGAATCTCTTAGACGTGGCAACATGTTCACCACCCGATGTTCCTCAAAACACACCGCACTCTCAATCGATATATCACCAAAAACTTAACCCAACCGCAGACCATTTTCTCCTCCCAACATCTCAACCTCAATTCTCAAACGGAGTTAAGGTTTCTGAACTCAAACCAGAAAACCAAGCATAGCGTAGCATATACCCGAGTCCTGAGATCAACTGATTCGGAAGGTTGTTGTTAATTTGGAATGACAAGTGTTATGGGGTCAGAGCGAGACAAGTACAGCATGATAAATTTCGAAGAAACCGAGTTGCGACTCGGGCTGCCTCGGAATGGAAACGAAGGAGAGTCCACACTGAAGAACACTTGTAGTACCTTCACTGGAAAGAGAGGCTTTTCGGAGACAAGCAGTGCTAGTGTGGATTTGAAGCTTAATCTTTCATCAAATAATGTCTTGGCCTCAGCCGACAAGGCTAAAGAGAAGACCGTTGCTACCACTGTTGCAGCTCCTCCTGCTCGCGCTAACGACCCAGCAAAACCGCCTGCAAAGTTAGTTTTCCCTCCTTCCTCTGTTTCTTGATGCTTTTTTTTGTCTGCTTCAGTGTTTATTGTATGCATGGTGATTTTATAGTTTAAATTAGTACTCGAAACTGGGTGATGTTTATGTTTTACTTTCTTTTTTTTATTCAAGGAAAATAAAAAAATTATTTAGATGTTCTTTGGGACTGTAGATTTTTAGTACTAAACATTAACTGAATTCGTTCAATTCGTAACTCTTAAGGAAACGATTAAATGATGCGCATTTCATATAAGTGAGACAGAGGAAGCAATCTTAATCTTGTTTATAGAGATTTCAAATTTCATGAAGGAAAGGGGAGGATTATTTTCGGTCTAACATGATCTGTTGAACTTCTACATTGAAAATAATTAAAATATAACAGAAGCTACTTTAGAGTTTGCTAGTGGTTAGGTATTGGCCGATCTGAACTTGATATTTGAATTAGGCATTCTAGATCAATTGGTAACACATGATGTTGTTTCTAGTATTTTTCTTTTTTGGTTAGACTAAGTAAGCAACAACTAAAAAGGAAAAGTAAAAAGGACAATGTATAATTAAGATGTATTAGTCATCCGGATTTGGAGGAGAAAAAGATAATGTCATCCAGATTTTCGGCAATAAAAAAAAAAAAAAGCATTGAGTGATGGAGGATGAGGACCAGGAATAGGACGGTAAGCAAGCTTGGTTGGATTTCTTTGCGGATGGCATGCTTCATTGTCGGGTGGACAGTGGAAAAGGACAAGACACACGGAATCTTGCTTTTTTCATAGTCATCCACCTAACATTTTCTCAGACTCAAACCAGCTAAGGAAAAAAGGGGCAAAAAGGAAAAGGATAGTCCACGCCCCTGTCCGGTCACCTAACGCGTTACGCAACACATCCCTCTCTCCCTCTAATATTATTATGTTATTGCATAGTCATGTGCCCAACACAAGCAATTATTGTATACCGAATAATACCAAACTTAACCATAATCTGTTTTATTGAATTTAAAGCTAGTGTGAACTCAAACCACATGACTCTGCCTTGATGGTGAAATTACTTGTTCTGTGTAAATCCGTTTCACGCCAGATGATTAATAATTTACCATATTTAGCTAGCCTAGATTAATTACAAAAAATAAAAATAAAAATGATCCTTTGCTTGTTTATTTTGAATGAGGATAATAATTTGTTGATGTAATTAATCTTGAATTTGCAGGGCACAAGTGGTGGGTTGGCCACCAGTCCGGTCATTCAGAAAGAACATTGCTAACGTTCAAAGGAGTAACAACAACGAAGCAGAAAAGAAGGTGGCAGCAGCTGCCGCCGCCACCACCACCACCACCACCGCAGCTACTGCTGCAGCCACCACCAACAATGCCGCAGCGGCTTTCGTGAAGGTGAGCATGGATGGTGCACCCTATTTACGCAAGGTGGACTTGAAGTTGTACAAGAGCTATCAAGAGCTGTCAGATGCCCTGGCTAAAATGTTTTGTTCATTCACCAATGGCAAATGTGGATCCCAAGGCATGAAGGACTTGCTAAATGAGAGCAAATTGATAGATCTTCTGAATGGCTCTGATTACGTACCAACTTATGAAGACAAAGATGGAGACTGGATGCTTGTGGGTGATGTACCCTGGGAGTGAGTCTTCTTTTCATCATTAATATATATAATTTTTTTTTTCTCGTACCATAATTTCTACTATGTAATTATTGCTTACTAAATTAGATAATTTCGCAGAATGTTCGTGGAATCATGCAAGCGCGTGCGCATTATGAAAGGATCTGAGGCAATCGGGTTAGGTTAGTGATCCAAATTAAGTTTCAAACACAAAAGATCTTATCTTTTTTTTTGGGTACAACAAAAGATCTTATCTTAATGAATTAATGTGGTGTAATGACCCTAGGTCTGAATGTTATTTACTGATTTACAGCACCGAGAGCACTGGAAAAATGCAAGAACAGAAGCTGAAGTCAATTTTTTAGATTCCACGTTCGTCAACAATCTCTCCGGCGTCCCAGCGAAGCAAATTGGCTCGAGCAAGGTCGAGTCTAATATAGGAACCAAGTTTATATAAAATAGTTTTCTTGTAAATGTATTGTGTATTTTATATATATTACGACAAAATAGTTAGAAATTAGTTAGGGACGTGAAATGATGTCGAGTATGTTTATATGAGCCCCCTTTATTGTTTCTAAGTAAAAAATGTGACAATTATCTATCGTTGGTGTGCTTTTTTAATAAGAACGTTAGCTTTCGTAGTTGTACGTAATAACGTATGCAGCGTATACGTATTAACTTGGTTGTGTTTGGGTCTTGCAAGCAATGTATGATTCTCAAGCACTATGCAACGTGCCCTTATCCAATGTTAAAAAACCGGGTTGACCCGGAAATTGGTGAATCGGTCATGTAACTGGTCCAGTTTTCATATTGGACCGGCCATGTTTCAGAACCGGTGCGACCTGATCGGATTTCATAAAAATTGATGACCCGGTCGGTTCAATCGATGACCCGACCCGGTCTATAAATAAAAAAAGCTAATTTATTTTCATAAATTAATGTCTTTTTTTTTTTACTCTCAAACACAAATGATTTGTTTTCTTTAGAAATATTTGAGTGATTTGTAGCTTATTAACTTACATAGATTATGTATCTACAACACTAATATTATCTTGATTATGCAATATGCAAGGAATTTTGATTTGATTTATAGTTAGAGATGTCGTTTACTGAACCTGAAACACTAGTATCACAAATATTATATGTTAGATTGATATTTGAGTAAATACTCTTTTTGGTCCCTAACAAAAAACACGGTCCCCACTTTATTTCCTTACAAAAAAAATTAGTCAGTTCATCCCTAACAAATTCAAAGTGGACCTATTTAGTTGAAATCGTGGTCCCTCACAATTTCAAAAAAGACCCATATTAGTCCCTCAAAAGGACTAAAATGGGTCCACTTTGAATTTGTTAGGGACCAACTGACTAATTTTTTTTTTGTAAAGGACTAAAGTGGGGACCGTGTTTTTTGTTAGGGACCCAAAAGGGTATTTACTCTTGATATTTTGTTGGACAATGATGTGTAATTTATTATTTTCATATTAAAATATTTGAAATTGGTATATTTTTTATAAGTATTTAAGTATAATTATAGTTCTTTTAATATAAATTGTAGATTTACATATACTCAACGGGTCATGCGGTTGAACCAGTGACTAGGGGTGAAAGTGGGCTGGGCTGGGCCAAGCTTTGCCCTGAAAAGCCCAAGCCTACGTCAAAAAATTTCAATTTAGCCTGACCCAAGCCTAGTATGAGTCTAACTGTTAGCCTAGTTTGACTCGTTTATAAAAAAAAAAATTGCCTTGGCCCGTTAGTCTGTTAATTTTTAACTTCCAAGCATAACCATGAATCAACTTTACAAAGTACTCAAATTCTGTTGCTACACCAAAAATCATAATTTCAACGTCCAAACAGAATCATGAATCATAACAAAACTAATACAATATGCATTTAAGTCATTTTCAAAAGCAAAATGCTCAAACTAAATAACATATATTTCATCAGATAAACAAATCCATACTATGTAAATTAAAATAATTATATGAATCCAACAAACACATCATGATGCTTGTAGTAACCTCTCCCAAAAATCTTTTAATATATTCATATACACAATCTAACATGTGAGATGTTGGTTCCTCCTATATAAGAAATAAAGTAAGATTTCTATTAAAATATAATCGAATAAAATTAAATTATAAATAATTAAAATTGATTAAATTTATATCTTTTTTTTTTCTTCAAGACATACTTACTCTATTTTATTTTATTTAAAATAAATAGTACAATATAGGCCGGCCTGTAGGCTTATAGGTCCGGCCTTATGAAAGTGAGCCTACGACTTTTTTATTAAACAGGTTTTTTTAAGGCCCGAGCCCGGCCTATTATACAAAATATACTAAGTCAGGTCTAGGCTGATGTAGGCCGAGCCGTAGACCCCTGTAGTCCAATCCGACCCAGTTTCACCCCTACCAGTGACTCACTGATTGAACAAGTGACCAAGTACCTCGACCAGGTCAATAAACGACTCAGGTTTAATAATAATGGCCTTGTCTATCACGTTATTAGGGAGTAGGATCCGGTTCGTTGTGATACAAAAGATCAAGGAGCAAAGTGATAAGGTGGGCCAACCTTTCAATAAGGGTTCCACTAAATTTAAAAGCAATATATTGTTTTTAATAAAAGATCCTTGTGAGATTATATAGAAGATTATTGTTATTATGAAAGCAATTTATTACCAAAATAAATTTATAATTCAAAAAGAAAATTTCCCTTGTGGGATTTAATTGAAGCATGAAAATGTCAGTATAAAATCATAATACTATTACCAAGATAATAATTTACTGTGGTAAAGAGGGTGGATAGTTGTAAGAGATACGATGTATAAATATTGGGCAAACTTTTTCTTAAGCCGGAGGTAAATGAATTTGTTTTCCTGCACTAACAGAAAATCGTGTCTCATTTTTTTTATTTTCTTTTTATGAAATGATGGAACCCATTGTTTCTTTGTATTTGTAGGAAGTTGGCCAATTTTTCTGCAAAAGGAGAAAAGCAAATCCCATAAATATTTGCATCGGTAGTATTGTTTACCAAGACAAAAAGATAGAAATTTGGGGTGAACGTGATATGAAATAATATAACCTTGTAAAACTCTTCCAAGTGCATTTTTCTAGAAATAATTATTTTTAAAAGCTCTCTTAACAAGTTAGATAATTTTTTCTCTCCATTTAAAAATGCAGAAACGTTACAATAGAATCCACTGGATTTAGATGGAGCCTCATTTCATAAGTAGGAGGGCTAAAGCACCATTTTAAAGTTTTTGGACAAAAGAATTGCCCGATTAAAGCTGATTGCATAAGTTTTTCCAAAGTAATGCAGTCAAACATGTCACCTATGCTCACGGGACTAGTCCCGTCACTGATACTGACGGGACTCGTGCCATGTCAGCGCCACGTAAGCAGTCCAATTACCATAAATTTTCGGAAGACCATAACTTGTGACTCGGGTATCTAAATCAGATGATTTTTTTTTGATTTCACATAACTTTTCAAGATCTACGCAATGACACATCATTTGATATATTTTATCTCCCACAAACATAGTCTTATAGATAAACACTCTTGTGATTGTGATACAATTGTTACAAATTCAAACTATGTTTGTGGGAGATAAAATATGTCAAACGAGGTATCATTGCGTAGATCTCAAAAAGTTATGTGAAATCAAAAAAAAAATCATCTTATTTGGATACCCGAGTCACAAGTTATGGTCTTCCGAAGATTTATGGTAATTGGATTGCCTACGTGGCACGAGTCCCGTCAGTATCAGTGACGAGACTAGTCCCGTCAGCATAGGCGACATGTTTGACTGCATTACTTTGAAAAAACTTATCCAATCAGTTTTAACCGGGCAATTCTTTTGTCCAAAAACTTCAAAATGATACTTTTCCCTAAGTAGGAGTCTCATAAGAGTTTAGGTGATTTGACACACTTACGAACTGTTTTAATAATTATTTTTAAAAGGATTTGGGAAATTAGCTAATTATAATCATTTAGTATCCCTCGGAATTACTGATTTGCTTTTTTTGTTTTGTTCGGTTCTATGATGTTCGGAGTTCGTATTTATTTGATGGGCTTGCTAGTTTTCAATTTGACATTAGCTTGTACTTTTTTATTCTTTAAGTCTACTTGACTTTTTTCCTTGCACATGTATAATTAGGAAAAAATATTTGTCTTTTTAAATGATACAACTTATATTATTTCACTCTCATAAAGAGGTGAGACTCACATCTTTATATTTTTTTGTTCACTCTCTCTCTCTCCTCTTTTATCTATCTCTTTCTTATACTTAAAATGATATAATTTTATATCCTTTAAAATAATACACACTTTTTCCAATTATATGTAAACATTTTTACTTGTTAATTTTAGTTACTCGTGAATACAAGAATTTTAGTATCTCGTTAATTGTAATCAATTGCAAACAAAGAAAGTTAGAAAGCAATAGATTATTAAAAAGCGAGTCACTTTCCCATATCTATTATTAGATATGAAATAACTTTTTCCTTAAAATTTTGATCTAACGTTATACACTTATATGTACAATGTTACCTAAAAAATTGCTTGGTGCCCATCCACTATAAGAACCTGAAATGAGTTAAAATCAAATAATAAAATTGATATAAATATTAAATAATACATGTTTATAAATGTAAATAAACATACAATTTACCATATCTTAAAAAGTAAGTGATCATTCCAAGTATTATATTTGTGAAAGATTTAAAATCTTAATCCAAACCTACCTTGAACAAAATTATTTTCCGTAAAAAATATTTTTAGTTTATCCGGAAAAAAAAAATCAGTGATAGTGAGTCATGATTTTCTAATAATATCTTACAGATATTGATGCCCACTAGTCCTTACCCGTTACAGTTTAGCCGCCCCCTTTTATATACATCCATCGGTCAGGTCGAGCCCACAAGCAATATTGTTTTTTTTTTTTTTTTATCTTACCACAATTTCTACTATGTAATTATTGCTTACTAAATTAGATAATTTCACAGAATGTTCGGGGAATCATGCAAGCGCGTGCGCATTATGAAAGGATATGAGGCAATCGGGCTAGGTTAGTGATCCAAATTAAGTTTCAAACACAAAAGATCTTATCTTAATTAATTAATGTGGTGTAATGACCCTAGGTCTGACTGTTATTTACCGATTTACAGCACCGAGAGCACTGGAAAAGTGCAAGAACTGAAGCTGAAGTCAATTTTTTAGATTCCACGTTCGTCAACAATCTCTGCGGCGTCCCAGTGAAGCAAATTGGCTCGAGCAAGGTCGAGTCTAATATAGGAGCCAAGTTTATATGAAATAGTTTTCTTGTAAATGTATTGTGTATTTTATATATATTATGACAAAATAGTTAGGCAAGAAATGATATCGAGTATGTTCATATGAGCCCCCGTTATTGTTTCTAAGTAAAAAATGTGACAATTATCTATCGTTGGTTTGCTTTTTTAATAAGAATATCTGCGTTCGTAGTTGTACGTAATAACGTATACAGCGTATACGTATTAACTTGGTTGTGTTTGGGTCTTGTAATCAATGTATGATTCTTTTTTATTTTTATTTTTATTTTTTGTACAGCATCAATTATATGATTCTCAAGCAGTATGCAACGTGCACTTATCTGTCACGTTATTAGGGAGTAGGATCCGGTCGGTTGAGATACATAAGATCAAGGGACAAAGTGATAAGGTGCGCCAGACTAGATCATGTGCTTCAGGCAACAGCCTTTCAATGAGGGTTCTACTGAATTTATATCACGTGTTCCCCCTTTCTTTCCTATGACCTTCCTTCCCCTTCTCACTCAATTGTCTCTTCCATTCAAAAAAATAAAATAAAATAAAAAATCCTTGTGAGATTATATAGAAGATTTTTGTTATTATGAAAGCAATTTATTACCAAAATAAATTTATAATTCAATTAGCAAATTTTCCTTGGGCGATTTAATTGAAGCATGAAAATGTCAATATGGGTATGTATTATACTGATCTAGCTGGCTCACTCGATAGGTCCAATATTATCGGCCCAATACCAAAGGGTCCATGCAACCTCTTCCCACTTTACCAGTGCCACCAGAGCAACATTTACAATGTTGTCAACCCTGGCCCACTACCCACTACGGCAGATTTTTCCTAATATTAGACATCAGAATGTCTTACTTGGATACTCCCACGTCCCATTTTTCATTACAGGCACCCAAAGTGTCTCCTCCATCATACTTTTCCAGCACAACAGTTGCTATTTGCAATGCAGCAGCTGCAAAGCATCTTGTCATTGCAAGACTGGGCTGAAATGGCTTTTTCTCATGGTAATTGATTTGACTCACTCCTCACATAAATAAGGGCTCAACCCTAACTATAAATACCCCTCTCTTTTACATCATAAAGGGACACTATCACTTACTTTGTATGAACCGTTACTCTGTCAACTTTGAGAGTTATAGTAGCCATTTTACACCACCTAGCTCCCATTGTTACACACATCACGTGAGACTTTTTTTTGGCATAATTCATACTATTGCTATCAAAACACCCTATATTAACCACTACACCTCCTAGAGTTACATATTTGGTTCTCTAGCCTCGTTAACGGTTCTTGTACTAAGTCAAAAAGATAAAAATTTGGAGTGAACGCGATGTGAAATAATATAACCTTGTAAAACTTTTCAAGAGTGCATTTTTCTAGAAATAATCAATTTTAAAAGCTCTCTTAACAAATTGATAATTTTGTCTCTCCATTTAAACATGCAGCAACGTTACAATACAATCCACTGGATTTAGATGGAGCCTAACTTCATAAGTAGGAGTCTCATAAGAGTTTAGGTGATTTGACACACTTATGAAATGTTTTAATAATTATTTTTCAAAAGGATTTGGGTAATTATAATCATCTAGTATCCCTCGAAATTTCTGATTTGTTTTACTTTCTTTATCTTATTGGATTCGATTTATGATATTCGGAGTTCGTACCTACTTGACGGGCTCATTAGTTTTCAATTTGACAATAGCTTGTACCTTTTCGGTTTTTCCCTTACACGCGCACACACACACATATAATTGTATGTAAATAGTTTTACTTGTTAATTTTAGTTACTCACGTGACTACAAGAAGTTTAGTTACTCATTAATATTCATCATCAATTGCAAACAAACAAACAAAGTTAGAAAGCAATATTAAAAAGTGAGTCACTTTCCCATATCTATTTTTAGATATGAAATATATAACTCTTTCCTTAAAATTTTGATCAATGTTATTTCATGTCGAATGTTACCTAAGAGAATGCTTGGTGCCCATCCACCATAAGAACCTGAAATGAGTTAAAGTTAAATAATAAAATTGATATAAGGGTAATACTTTTTTTCATGTTGCATAAGATAATTATTATCTCCTACATTCACATTTTTTAAATGGGTTCTAGAATAATTATTTTTTTTCTCTTTACCAACTTTTTTCTGTTTCATATTCATTTTTTTTTTTATGAAACATAAGAAAAATATTATCTTTTATATAAATATTAAATAATATGTTTTTATAAATGTGAATGAATAAATACAATTTACCATATCCCAAAAAATAAGTAATCCTCCTCGATATAATATTTTGGAAGAAATTTAAAATCTTACTTCTGAATCCGCACCGAACAAAATTGACTCTTTTGTGGAGATACCTTTGGTTTAATAATAATAAAAAAAGGTCTGTGATAATGAGTCATTATTTTCTAATGGAAAGTTTATATTTACAAATATTTTGTTTACAAACTACACTATTTTGTATCCGTTTAATAGTATAGAACTATTTTTTTTTTAGAAAAAAAAAAGAAGGGGACAAAAAAATAGAATAGGGGTAGGGGTTCCGCGGTTCCTTATTATTTTTCATATATAACTTTGGCAAAAGCCAGTTCATCGAGATATAAATCTTAAAAATATTTCGGTTGGAATGGAATACAAGTAATACAAATCGATTTGTATTCCATTTTCTTTGAAAATATGAACACGGGAATAGAATTTTAAAAAAGATTTTTTTGATTGAAAGAGTATTTTATATTTTTATATTATCCGTAGAGTGCATTATACCACTAGAATACAATAGAATTCAGAAATGCAGATCGATTTCCATTCCATTAATTAGTATAATTCGTACTAATTAACATACTTAAAAAAATAGAATCAGGCCTAAAAAAAAATTACCTGTCATACTTTAATTAAGAGTGTATCACCTGTCATATTTAGTGTAATTTGTAAAAAAAAATAATTATAAACTGATCCTTATTCATTTTCTAATAATATCTTACCGATTTTGATGCCCGCAAGTCCTTCTAGTTTAGCCGCCCCCTTTTGTTTACATCCATCTGTCAGGTCGAGCTCACATGCAAAATCTGATACCTTTGTTCCCATCGTATAGCCGCCGCATGTGGGTTATGTATTGTATCATAAAGAAGAAAGGGCCAATGGAAAGTGACGGTTTGGTATATATTTTTTTATATAAATAGCTGAACCAAACATTGGCAAAAATGTCAAGGTTGGAAAGGAGACATGGGAAAAGTTGGGATCATAAGCGTTGCAGTATTGGTGTGTTTGATTGTGACGGCGAACGGTGAACAATGCGGTCGACAAGCGGGTGGGAAGACATGCCCAAACAATCTGTGCTGCAGCCAATACGGTTACTGTGGCGACACCGATGATTACTGCTCTCCCTCTAAAAACTGCCAAAGCAACTGTCGGGGCGGCGGAGGAGGAGGAGGAGAAAGCGCATCTAATGTTCGGGCGACATATCATTACTATCAACCGGAGCAACATGGATGGGACTTGAACGCTGTGAGTGCTTACTGCTCCACTTGGGACGCTTCCAAACCTTACTCATGGCGCAGCAAATATGGATGGACAGCTTTCTGTGGCCCCGTTGGACCTCACGGTCAAGCTTCTTGTGGAAAGTGCCTCAGGGTAATTAAGATATTAAATTAAAATATCATGTATTATATTTGCAATCTTAATCTTAATTATTATTTAAAGATTGTTAGATATATATATATATATATTCTCTCTATATCTGTCATGTCATCATATACAATATATAGTCTAATAGATTTTGAATTAGTGAAAGGAACGTGGTGTGAAATGTACGTAATGGATGAATGTTGCAATGCAGGTGACAAACACAGGAACGGGAGCGAAGAAAACTGTGAGAATTGTAGATCAATGCAGCAACGGAGGGTTAGATTTGGATGTAGGCGTGTTCAACCAATTGGATACAGATGGCAGAGGATACCAACAGGGCCATCTAACTGTCAACTATCAGTTTGTGGACTGTGGGAATGAACTGGAGTTGATCAACCCTTTACTCTCAATCCTCGATGCTCGCCAATAAACTGCGTGAATCTTCTGCTTTCTGTCTCTGAAGAAATAATCAATAAAGTGGGCGTGTGAGTAACACACTGTCTGAGATTTGAGTATATGTTTCCATTAGGAAAGAAATCATACTCACGTGCTCATTATCATAATAATGCTTTAGTTCTGGATTTTGTTATCCTTAATGAGATGGAATTCCATTCGGTCATCAACTGGAAAGTGTTTTGTGTTGGAAAAACCCACTGAAGGTTGAAGATAACCAATCATATTTGTTGATTTAAGTTTTAAAGTTGAGATTATTGCACTGTTAGAAAATGTTTTTTTTTCGACGGAAAAATTCCATCGAAAATGATTAAAATTCCGTCGAAAATGATGTTTTCGACGGAATTTTCGACGGAAATGAAGCCGTCGAATATATGTTCGTGGGTAACAATTTTTTCGACGGAATTACAGATTCCGTCGAAAAATTTCGATGAAAATTTCAACGGAATAATTTCTGTAGGAAGTTTCGACGGAAAAATAATTCTGTCGAAAATTTTCGACGAAAAATGAATGAAATTCCGTCTAAAAATCTTGTCTCGATTTGTGACGAAAAATAAATTCCGTCAAAAAATTTCGACGGAAAATGAATAAAATTCCGTCGAAAATTGTTGTAATGGTTTTCGACGGAAAACTGATTCCGTCAAAAAATTTCGACGAAAAATCAATGAAATTCCGTCGAAAAATCTTGTATTAATTTTCGACGAAAAATAAATTCCGTCGAAAGTTTTTGACGAAAAACAAATTCCGTCGAAATTTTTTGATAGAAAATGAATAAAATTCCGTCAAAAAATTTTGTAATCATTTTTTACAAAAAATAAATTAAATTCTGTCAAAAACTATTGCCTTAATTTTCAACGAAATTGTTTTTTTGTCAAATTTTATTTTAATTTTGCTCTACAAAATTAATACCTATTTATCTTTTGCACTTGATTAACAAATATAAAGACAGTAAATAATATATCAAATTCATATTGATCTTAATATAATTATGTGTACAAAAGTCTCTCTTATATACTAATGAAAAAAGTCTATGTCCATGCCATATACATCCAAACAAGATACAAAAATCATGTTTTACAACCCTTTTCTGTTGCTGTGGAGCCCTCTTCTATTGTTGTGCAACCCTTTCCTCTTGTTGTGCAACTGTACCTGTAGGCATGTAAAATATTTAAAACACAAATAATTGGAAAAGCACAACAAATCTAACATAATATATAATCTGAAGTTATACAACCAACCAAAAATACTTACTCATATTTTCCAATGGCTTCTTCAAGTTAACAATTTACTGCTGCAAAGGTAATATTAATGGTCTACAGATAAAAATTGTAGATATAAGCTTGTGGTTACAAATACAACCAAAAATGAACATAAGAAACAGAGAGGGGAAAAAAGAAGGAAAAGAGACCAACAATAATTCATTTGTAATATATATATATATATATATATATATATATTAGGATTTTTTATTTTTTTGCAAATTTTTTAATATATATATATATATATATATATAAAAGTTACTTTAGTTTTATAAGTTACGTATGTTATATATATATAACTAACGTAACTTTTATAAGTTACGTAGCCTTATAATTGTAAATCATATTTCTTACGTCAAAAAGTATTTTTTCCCTCATATATACATTTAATTAATTTTGGTATTAAATTGTGCAACTGTAACTCTACCGGATTATTATGCCTACCTGATTGTAATTGTAATTCATGTCTGTTCCAATGTAAGTGGGTGGGTACCTGATATAACGTGAACAAAATTAATTAACTATCAAATTAAAATAGTTAATGGGGGTACTGAAATACTCTATCTGGCTGTCCTTTTACTCCATTAGACTATTAGTACAAAAAATAACAGAGAAAAAATAATAAAAGATATAACATTTAAACTATTATTTAACTCTATATTCTTAAATCATTGATAAAAAGCAATCTATATTTAGAGCAAAAAAGTCACGTACCTATCTATCTATATATAAGGCCAGTATTTGCATATTCAGAGCCACATATCTGAGAAATATATAGAGCAAAAAAGAATATAAGAAACATATTTTTTTTATGAAAGTTTAACAATATTGAGCATGGGAAAAGTTCATCTCTCTATAGGGCAGAGGACAAAATACTGACTCAAAGGTGCACCACCACCTTTGTCTCGATTGCTTCGTGTAAATTCGCAAGCTTGAAACAAGTATATTGTTTTATATGAGGACTAAGAAAACCAAAAGAAGCACAGATGCAGATACTCACGCTTTGGCTGTGCCAAGGAGAATCTTGATACGTGCTTCCCAGGTAAGATATCCATGGATGACTATCAGCTCCATGAAGCCATTGCTCCAAGTTTCCATTATTGACATACTCATAGACTAACATCCTGAAAACATACCACACATAGGAGATTAACATTCTTTTCCGTCGAAAATCTTCGACGGAATCGAAATTCCGTCGAAAATTCCACAAAATATAATTTCTTTTTCTTTTTTCTTTTTTCAAAAATTTTCGACGAAATTCGTTTTCCGTCAAAAATCTTTGACGGAATCGAAATTCCGTCGAAAAATACACAAAATATAATTTCTTTTTCTTTTTTTTTTTTTTTTTTCAAAAGTTTTCGACGGAATTTCCTTTTCCGTCGAAATTCTTCGACGGAATCGAAATTACGTCGAAAATTCCACAAAATATAATTTCTTTTTCTTTTATTATTTTCAAAAGTTTTAGATGGAATTCCTTTTCCGTCGAAAATCTTCGACGGAATCGAAATTCCGTCGAAAATATTCGACGGAATCAAAATTCCGTCGAAAATTCCACAAAATATAATTTCTTTTTCTTTTTTCTTTTTTCAAAAATTTTCGACGGAATTCCTTTTCTGTCGAAAATCTTCGACGGAATCGAAATTCCGTCGAAAATTCCACAAAATATAATTTCTTTTTCTTTTTTCTTTTTTCAAAAATTTTCGACGGAATTTCTTTTCCGTCGAAAATCTTCGACGGAATCGAAATTCCGTCGAAAAATCCACAAAGTATAATTTCTTTTTCTTTTATTTTTTTCAAAAGTTTTCGACGGAATTCCTTTTCCGTCGAAATTCTTCGACGGAATCGAAATTTCGTCGAAAAATCCACAAAATATAATTTCTTTTTCTTTTATTTTTTTCAAAAGTTTTCGACGGAATTCCTTTTCCGTCGAAATTCTTCGACGGAATTGAAATTCCGTCGAAAATTCCACAAAATATAATTTCTTTTTCTTTTTTCTTTTTTCTTTTTTCAAATATTTTCGACGGAATTCCTTTTCCGTTGAAATTCTTCGACGGAATCGAAATTCCGTCGAAAATTCCACAAAATATAATTTCTTTTTCTTTTATTTTTTTCAAAAATTTTCGACGGAATTTCAATTCCGTCGAGAAGTCCATAAAATATAATTTGTTTTTATTATATCTTTTCAAACTTTTTCGACGGAATTACTTTTCCGTCGAAAATTTTTGACGAAAAAGGAATTCCGTCGAAATTTTAGACGGAAAACAGATTCCGTGGAAAATTTCGTCAATAATTTCAACGGAATTTTTTTCCGTCGAAAAATTCCGTCGATAATAAAGACTTTTCTAGTAGTGTTGTTATCATGAAAGCAATTTATTACCAAAATAAATTTATAATTCAAAAAGCAAATTTCCATTGTGGGATTTAATTGAAGCATGAAAATGTCAATATATATAAAATCATAATACTATTACCAAGATAATAATTTAGGGTGATGAAGAGTGTGGATTGTTGCATGAGATGACATGTATAAATAGTAGTATTAATTGTACCAAGACAAAAGGATAGAAATTTATTAAAAAAGAAAGAAAGATAGAAGTTTGTAGAAGTTTTGATTGATCTTTTCTAATATTATTTTTGAGAGGGATTTGAAAGTTTTAACTCTAGATCCTCTTCGAATAGAATTGCCTCCTGTAAAGGATACATATAACTTTTCCAAAAATATATATATAAAAAAATTTGGGGTGAACGAGATGTGAAATATTATGATCTTGTAAAATTTTTGAGAGTTCACTTTTTCTAGAAATAATCATTTTTAAAAGCTCTCTGAACAAGTTGATAATTTTTTCTCTCCATTTAACCATGAAGAAACGTTACAATATAATCCACTGGATTTAGATGGAGCCTAACTTCATTAGTAGGAGTCTCATCAGAGTTTAGGTGATTTGACACACTTATGAACTGTTTTAACAGTTCCTTTTAAAATGATATGTGTAATTATAATAGGGTTTTATGATTATTATGTTACATAACTCAACTTGATTTTCCTACTCACACAATAAAAAAGAGAGAAAATGAAATGATGAAAGAGAAGGGAAAAAATATGGACCCCACCTCTTTGATGTGTGTGTAGGAAAATGGAGTTAGATTATGTCACATGATAAACATAAAACCCATTATAATAAGGGAAAATATTTTCTGGTATTAGTGACTCATGACATAAAAGTAGAGTTTACAAAATAATAGAAAGAAAAATAAAATAAAATAGAACCCAGTTATGCTATGAGTTTCTAATAATTTTTTTTTTCTCTTTTAAAAGGAGAAAATAATTGCCCAATTATAATAATCTAGTATCCCCCGAAATTACTGATGTGTTTTTTTTTTCTTTCTCTTATTGGGTTCGGTTCTATGATGTTCGGAGTTCGTATCTACTTGATGGGCTCACTAATTTTCAATTTGACAATAGCTTGTACTTTTTCGATTCTTTGAGTCCACTTGGGTTTTTCCCCTTACACACATAATTGAATGTAAATAGTTGTTAATTTGAGTTACTCATGACTACAAGAATTTGAGTTACTCATTAATTTTAATCAATTGCTAACAAACAAAGTTAGAAAGTAAGATATTATCTAAAAGTGAGTCACTTTCCCATGTCTAGTACGTATTAGATATATATGAAATAATTTTTTCTCAAAATTTGTAATAATGTTATTTCATGTCCAACGCTACCTAAAAGAATGCACGGTGCCCCATCCACCATACGAAATGAGTTAAAATCAAATAATAAATTGGATATAAATATTAAGGATTTGGTATTTGTCATTTTAAATGATATAAGTTATGTTATTTTAAGAGAGAAATAAACACAAAAAATAAAAATCATAGAAGAGAGAAAGTAGGTGAGTTTTTTTTTAATTTAAAATTTAAATAAAAAATTTATTCTGTGTCTATCTCTCTTAAAACGACATAACTTTATGTCATTTAAAATTATAAATACTTTTTTCAAATATTAAATAATGGGTGTTTATAAATGTGAATAGATAACATATAATTTACCATATCTGAAAAAGTCACTGAAGAGTATTAGGATTGGTGTGTGTGTGAGAGGTTTGGGTAGGTTGCGTGTTCAATTCAAATAAAAAGAAAGAAATCAGTGATAGTGAGTCATGATTTTCTAATAATATCTTACAGATAATGATGCCGACTAGTCCCTACCCGATTGTTGACCAACTGTGCAACCTTTAGAGTTTAGCCGCCCCAATTTATACACATCCATCGGTCAGGTCGAGCCTACATGCAAAATCTGATATCTTTATTCTCATTGTATAGCCGCCGTATGTGGGTATGTATTGTGTCATAAAGAAGAAAGCGCCAATGGAAAGTGATGGTTTGGTATATATTTATTTATAGGGTTTTATATATGTTTATCATGTATCATGATATAACATCACTTTCCTACACACACTAAAGAGGTGGGGTCCACATATTTTTCTTTTTCTTTTATCATTCCATTTTCTCTCTCCATTCGTGTGTGTTGGAAACAACATTTAAATCATGTAAGATAACACTAATAAAACCCTTATTTATATAAATGCTGAACCAAACATTGGCAAAAATGTCAAGGTTGGGAAGGAGACATGGGAAAAGTTGGGATCATAAGCGTTGCAGTATTGGCGTGTTTGATAGTGACGGCGAACGGTGAACAATGCGGTCGACAAGCGGGTGGGCAGACATGCCCAAACAATCTGTGCTGCAGCCAATACGGTTACTGTGGCGACACCGATGATTACTGCTCTCCCTCTAACAACTGCCAAAGCAACTGTCGGGGCGGCAGCGGCGGAGAAAGTGCATCTAATGTTCGGGCTACATATCATTACTATCAACCGGAGCAACATGGATGGGACTTGAACGCTGTCAGTGCTTACTGCTCCACCTGGGACGCTTCCAAACCTTACTCATGGCGCAGCAAATATGGATGGACAGCTTTCTGTGGCCCCGTTGGACCTCACGGTCAAGCTTCTTGTGGAAAGTGCCTCAGGGTAATTAATTAATTAACATATCAAAATTTAATATCATGTATTATATATATTTGCAATCTTAATCTTAATTATTATTTAGACTTTAGAGATTGTTAGATGTATATATTTTCTCTCTATATCTGTCATGTCATACAATATATATAGTCTAATAGATGATTTTGAATTAGTGAAAGGAACGTGGTGTGAAATGTGATGGATGAATGGTGATGCAGGTGACAAACACAGGAACGGGAGCGCAGATAACTGTGAGAATTGTAGATCAATGCAGCAACGGAGGGTTAGATTTGGATGTAGGCGTGTTCAACCAATTGGACACAGATGGCAGAGGATACCAACAGGGCCACCTAATTGTCAACTATCAGTTTGTGGACTGTGGGAATGAACTGGAGTTGATCAACCCTTTACTCTCAATCCTCGATGCTCACCAATAAACTGCGTAAATCTTCTGCTTTCTGTCTCTGTAACAATAATCAATAAATTAAAGTGACCGTGTGAGTAATTAACAGAGTGTGAGACTAGAGTATATGTTTCCATTAGGAAAGACATCATACTCTACGTGCTCATGCTTAGAATAATCCTTTAGGCATGGATTTTGTTATCCTTAATGAGATGAAAATCATGCATCAGCCTAATTTCTTACAGTCTCTCTCTCTCTCTCTCTCTCAGAATCAAAATTTATGAATTTCGACTTGGGTACAAACTGCAAGAGTGTTTTGTGTTGGAAAAACCCACTGAAAGTTGAAGGTAACCAATCATATTTGTTGATTTAAGTTTTAAAGTTGAAATATAATGGTAACGCAAAAAAGAACAAATTGAAGTATGATGACAGATAAGCCTGAGGTTAACGCAGACTACACAAATTTTATACAGTCCGACTGCCATCTAAAGTTTGTAGGAAATTATTGGAACACTACCTAACATTTTTGATCTGCTCATTTGCCTCATGTTTCATCCATGGCTCTTGTATTAATGTGCGTAATATAGATATAAAATTATTAATATAAACTCATTTAAAGTGTTCAAATGATTCTTTATAGAGGAAATAAAAAATTT
Source organism: Gastrolobium bilobum (assembly GCF_033153095.1). NCBI lineage: Eukaryota > Viridiplantae > Streptophyta > Magnoliopsida > Fabales > Fabaceae > Gastrolobium > Gastrolobium bilobum. The sequence continues at coordinate 366,543 of NW_026899073.1, forward strand.
TCATGTCACAACAGGAGGATGATGGTAATTTAGTTGATACATGAGAGCTGAGCAGTTGAAAATAAGAGTATGTATTCGATCCTTCCCAGTATTATATTTGGAAATGTTTAAAGTTTTAATACTGAACTCACCTTAAATAAGATTATCTCTCAAAGAATATTTATGGTTTATCAATTTTTTTCCATGTAACAAGAAGTTTTGCATACACATAAAACATACTAATATACTATGTATCAGATATTAAAAAAAATTAACTTGGGAGTTGATTTATCCCAACCTTCAAATTAATAATATGAATTTATTGGATTGGTGGTTTAAAATACATAATTCAACCTGTTAAAGTAGTTGTGTTAAATGAACCGACCCTTATACATCAGATCCATTTTGTTACCTTTATCAATATGGAGCAATAATCAATTCAGCCCAACAGGTTTTAAAGTGTCCGGTAAAAACATATTTAATATTTTGACGTGCTGTACGTCCATTAGTGGGACTTAATTTTACTTTTCCATTAACAATTTTTCAATTATCTTTTTTTTGTTGTTGTAAAAAATTCAGTTTCTTGTCTTCTTATTTTAACTAAATTTAAAAAAAAAACTCCAAATCTTCCATGTCATTTTATTTATTTAATTTAAAATTAAGTATAAATATATTATTTCAAGACTTTATAAATTAAATATTTCACTAAAATAAAAAATAGTCATAATTTCCGTTTATATATATATATATATTAATTCTCTATCTATTTATATTTTTATTATAGATTTTCATGTTTTTTTATTGTAAATATAAATTAATTTGATCTCTTATACTTTTTTATATTTTAGTGAGAATTCCCCATAATCTGATACAACTTACCCAAATCCTTTATCATTAGGCTAATTCTAATGACTTATTTTATCTCTTATACATTTATACACATATGGAAGTAAGTGAATTTATTTATTTATTATTTTTTCTTTTATAAGACTCCATTCACTTACATATGTATGGAGAGATAAAATTAATCCCTCTATTATTTATAATTTTTCTTTTCATTTTTCCCCTATTCTCCCAATAACAAGTGAAATTCCTAAACTCTATTCTGATAATGATAATATTCGAATATGCCATCTATGATATATTATTTATGAATTCATGTGCCTAACCGAGAATGAATTATTTATGGAAGCAGCTAGAAGGACATGACGTGGACTGGTCTAGGTACCGAGCATATCTGTCCCACATGAAAGCTACCTGCTTCAGTTGCACTATGTACGTAGCTCATAATCTTGTGCTATAATGCTAGAAGATAACAAAAATAATTCATAGCTATATTATTGATATTATAGCTTTTATTTTATAAATATTTTAATCGATTCGTTGTTTTCTAATTAATTTAATTTAAGGTGGATTTTAAAATTAAAATTTTAGATCCCTACCAAAGAAATTATTAGTTTGATCGCGATATAGTTCCTACATCTACATGGTGGTAGTTGCGGCGAGAGAATGCTTACATAAGAAATTCCAGTACTGAAATCAGCGTCAATAGTCTATGTGCTGATTGAGATGGTGCCCGGATGATCTCTTTCAAGTTTCTTGTATTCGAGCCGGTGACATTTTGGTCTCTAAGAGTAACTTTATTATGTTTCCATACTTACAATTAACACCATATTTTGTCTATTTTAGTTTTAATGAATTTTTTTCTTTCAAATTTTCTTCCGCATGATTACCATATGATTTTCTAATCGTTATATAAAAAAGAAACTAGATAAGGCAGCAAAGGAAAGAAGTGGGACAAAATAAAAGTTTTAAATAATAATTTTATATAAAAGTAACTATTTAGTACCTCATCACCGTAAGCCCAACACTATAGGGCCTAGCAGAACACCCAGCCCAAAATTGATGCCTTGTATGCCGTAATTTCTTTTGTTGTATTGTTAGATAACTAGCTTGCTATTAATATATCGGTAAAAAAACGTGGCAAAATTCGTCTCACTTAGAGCTTGTTTGGATCCTCTCTTTTTTTAAGTTAGAAATTACTTATAAGCTAAAGCTAAAAAAAAGCTAAAAGCTATTTGGTAATTTCATAAAAATTTTAGTTTAAAAATTACTTAAAAGTACATATTTCAAGAAAATTATTTCTCTTTATCTCTATAGCTCTTCATTTTTTTTTAAAAAGTACACAATTCAAGAAAAGCAGATAAGAGCTTAAAAAAAAGCTCCTCCTAGAAGCTTTTAACTTTTAACTTTTTTCTTGATTATAAAAAAGAGAGCTTTTCTCAAAATTTATTTGGTCTAACTTATGCTTATAAGTAGCTTCTAACTTAACAAAAGAGAGAATCCAAACAGGCACTTAGCCTGTTTGGATCTTTTTTTTTTTTTTTAAACGAGAAGCTATTTATAAGTTAAAGCTAAAAAAAAGAGTTTAAAAAAAAAAGTTAAAAGTTGTTTGGTAATTACATAATTTTTTTAGTTTAAAAACACATATTTCATGAAAATTATTTATCTCTATCTCTATAGCTTTTCATTTTAAAAAAGCACACAATTCAAGAAAAGCAGATAAGAGCTTTAAAAAAAGCTCCTCCTAGAAGATTTTGGTTTTTTTTTTTCCATTATAAAAAAGGTTCGTTTTTCTACAGTCAATGTAGATAATTTATCTACATTGAGCCCAAAATAATATCGTTTTGAGGCAAAAATCAAGATATTTTTTTAATTATAATTTATTCCGGAGTTATAATAGTCTTTTTAATTATAATTTTTTAATTTTTTAACGCAAAACGACGTCGTTTTGGTAGTGAATGTAGATTACTTATATACATTTATTATAGAAACATTAAAGTCATAAAAAAAGAGTTTTTTATTATAAGAATTTTTTTCAAAACCTGTTTGACCTAACTTAGTCTATAAGTCAAACATTTTTTTTTTTCATTTTTGACTTGCCATTCTCATTACCCGTTTGGTTATAGTTGGTTACCGATTTTGTGTTGTACGTCAAGTATTGTGAGTATTTTTATTTATAATATAATTTTATATTAAATTTTAATTGTATAATTTTATAATTATATATAGTTATCGCTTTGTAAATTGCGTTATTGAGTTAATCTGAATTAAGTTCTTGTTTCCTAACTAATTTAATTCACCTCTAGTATTGTGGAGTTTATATTGAGTGTGACTCTTTAAATTTTTAATTAAAGGTAACAAATTCATGATATTTGAACCAAAAGTTATTGATTAACTATTCATTGTCACTACTACCATTTCGGGGTTCCATTTCAAATATAGCTAGCTAATTATATAGTTGGGAACCAATTAAATTTGATTCCCACTATTAACTCTAATAATAACATAATATAAAATTATTTTCTACATATATAAAATTGTGTGATGTCTAATTTTTTTTTCTTCTTCTCACATAGATCCACAAGTCCCACACACTTTTATATGTGTATAAGTGATAGTTTTATGTCATATGATAAACTTTAGACCGGTACTTGAAACACTTATTTTCATAATCTGCTATTTTTGGACTTCATGACTGTGTCTATCTTTCTTTTCTGTCAGGTTTATATAGTGGTATTATCACTATTTATCTTTCTTCAACAAAATTAATCCGCATACATAGCACTTCTCAAATGATGGTCTTCGCTCCAAATCACTTCTCAAAAGCATGTATATGATCACTTGTACATAAAGATCCTATTATCGTTTCTTTACCATCTTGTTAATGAATTTTATTTTATACGTGGAAGAGAGAATATGACTTATTGTAGTAGTAGTTTAGAGAATAATATAAATCATTAAAAAGGCACTCACCAACACCTTAAGGTTTTGCGTTGAAGTGGTTCTTTAACATGGTATCAGAACTTGAGTGAAGGTCACGAGTTCGATCTTCACCGCCTCCACTTGTGGAATTAAATAAAAAAAAAAAGCACAAAAAAAGTAAACCAAAAATTGGGCCTGTGCAATATCCAAGCTTCAAGCCCAAAGGGCTCTTGCGTGAGGGGGTGTGTTAGAGAATAATATAAATCATTAAAAAGAAGCCCAAAGGGCTCTTGCGTGAGGGGGTGTGTTAGAGAATAATATAAATCATTAAAAAGGCCCTCACCAACACCTTAAGGTTTTGGGTTGAAGTGGTTCTTTACATGGTATAAGAGCTTGAGTGACTACAAGGTCACAAGTTCGATCCTCATTGCCCCCACTTTACAGTGGAATTAAAATAAAAAACACATAAGGTAAACCAAAAATTGGGTCTGTGTAATTTCTACCCTTCTATAGCCTAAAGTGCTCTTGCGTGAGGGGGCGTGTTGAGATATATAGTCCCACATTGGTTGTAATGTGGAGTTTATAAGACATTTGACACTCCAACCCTTTGAGCTAGCTTTTAGGGTGGTGTATCCCAAGGTTCTTTATATGGTATCAGCGTTTGAGTGACTATAAGGTCACAAGTTTGATCCTCACCGCCCCCACTTTAAAGTGGAATTAAAATAAAAAGCACAAAAAGGTAAACCAAAAATTGGGTCTGTGCATAATTCACGCTTCAAGCCAATGAGCTCTCGTGTGAGGGGGCGTGTTGAGATATATAGTCTCGCATTGATTGTGTGAGGCAACTAATGTGGCCTTTATAGGGCCTTGATCACTCCCACCCTTTGAGCTAGCTTTTGGGGTGGTGTATTCCAAGATTCTTTATAAGTAGATTCCAGGACCTCTTGCAATTTTTTGGGAAGGCATGCAGATTTCATGAGTTGATATCAACCTGATGAGTAAACATTTCCATTTTTAAATTATGATTATTACAGAATAAAAATAAATTATATTTACCTCCTCCGTGTTGGTGTTGAGTATGATTCATACTTCAAATATTGACGAGAGGGCTCTTGTTGGCGGGCTCAGCATAAAGACGACAATTGGGAGCCTGCAGAGATATGGTACTGTGGGTCTCTGATTTATTATAATTTTATTTTTCTTAGTAGTTTGGGCTTGAGTCAATGAATAACTGCTATTATTAGGGTTTTCTAAATCCAAATTATATTCTCTTGTAAATCAAGTGACTTGAAAACGAGTGGCGGTGAAGTGAATATAATACAGACAAGCTGGACGTAGTCTATATTGGTTGAACCAGGATAAATTACCGTGTCATTTTTCTCTCACATTTCTCTTTTCATTTTCGGTTTGTATGTGTCGTGGGATTGTCGATTTTCAATATTGTGAAATTTTACAAGGTGATGAGTAACTCTTTAAAAGAGAATCAATACTAAAACCTTGATAAAAAGGTTACATCATAGAGGAGTTAGATGTATGAAAACTTTGAAATAAATAAAAAAAGCGATATAAAAATAGTGAAATAAGATGTATTAAAGTTTATCCGGTTTAAAAAACTTATTAGCAAAATATTTCATAATTTTATGCAAAACTCACTGGGGAGGCGTGGTTGCCGTGAAGAGCTAGTGTTTTTGCTAGATACTAATTTTCCTTGTTTCTTTACCTTTTGCGCCACCCTACTCCGTTCAGAATTTAGAATGTTCAGAAGCCAGAAACTACAATGTGGAAGAGGTCAATGAAATCCCTGTTATAGAAGGCTGCTGAAACTTTTGTTCAAGCGAATCAAGCCGCATGTGGTTGCGAAATTTACGGGGTGATCATACAAATTTATAATAAATTTCCATAAATCACATCTTTAGATAAAGGACTCGTGATATTTGAAAGAAGTTCAATTTCTTATGGTGACCGTCGTCATATTTTTGTCGAATTTCTTTGATTCCGTTAGGCTATATCCAACATATAGGTCTGACTTCTCATTTCAAAATCCAATACGCATCTTTTTTTCTTTCGAATAAGTAACTAGGTGCAATTTTCTTTCTGTTTTTTTTTTTTTTTTTAATTTTATTTTATCTAGTGTCTGATTAAATTTATTTGAAGTATTGAATATGCATTTTTTTTATATTTCTCCATCGTTTCACCGTCGATCAATTCAATTTGAGCCAGGCAGATTACAAAGACATCAATATTCTCCTAAATTTGCGTTTAAAATATTTTTTGTGTTGTTATCAAAAAAAAAAAAAAAAAATATTTTTTGTGTATGCAGCTCTATAATTCGATTATACAACAAGCCATCAACGCTGGTAGAAGATTCAATGGAATTTTATTTTTCCCACTATGACTGCTTACCTCATCCATTGAAGACAATTTGTTTGTTAATAAATACAAACAAAATTACTAATAGAAAATTTATTTTATTTAAAGAGGCAAAACGTGTAAATTAAAGGTAAATTTAAGTGCTTACCAAAAAAAAAAGAAGGTAAATTTAAGTGGTGCACGGTAAAATCCACCATGATAAAGTCCAAAATATTTTCATAAACTTGTATCTTATTAATCAGAAGCTTCTTTTTTTATCTTCGTCTTATCTATCATGTAGAATGTTCAACTACTGCAATCTTTTTCAAGACTTTGAATTTTCCTTCTAAAAATAACATGTTTGGCACAATGTCGACTATGATGGTAGACCTTATTGTGAAGGGTCCACACCGGTACAACTAAAAAAAAATTGCTACATGTGAGGCTGCACCTCAAGCCATGTGTCCTGTTTATCTATATCATGAATAAAAATAATATTTAAATTATTTAAACCGCTTCTATTTTTATTAAATTATTTGTTAGTTGTGTTAAAAAATAATATATTATAAAATAATAAAATATTTTCACTTAACTTTTAAGTTTTTAAATTTAGGATTTTATAAGAGTTATGTTGTAGAAAAAGTGGTTGTGTAATGTTATAGAGATTCGTTTTGCGTGCCGTAATTTTTTTTCTTCAAAAAATGTGGGTCCCACAAAATGTTGTGTGTGTACGAAAGTTTGTTGTGTCATGTTAAATGTCAAATGCAAACCCCTTCAATTTAACTGTTATCGTTGGATACTTGGATTTCACTTTTCATCGGACAATATTGGGGCGTTTGGTAGAGTAAATTTTTTTATTTATTCAGAAATCACGATTTCCAAGAATATGATGAGAAAATGAGTTTTTTGGGAATGTTACCAAAAAGTTGTTTGGTAGACTAACATATTCTTGGGAATATTGGGTTAATTTTCTTGATGTTATATTTAGTTGTATTAAAATTTTCCTTTTCATAGAAATCCTAAAATACCACCTCTTGGATGGTATTCCTGGATGGTTTTTTAAAAAAAAATTACACACAAAATAAAATCTCGCGAAAATTAGGGAAAATTTTAAAATTTTTGTACCAAACATGGATAAATAAGATTACCACATTCAATTTTTCAGATAATCCAAAAAAATTCTTGTACCAAACGGCCCCTTAAAAGTTCTGAAAAAGATGAAAAAACAATTTTTAATGTAATTTTAAAAATATATAATAATATTAAAGTGGTAATGGATTGGTAGTAAAAATATTTTACAAAAAAAATTTCCTACACGCACAATATTTTGTGGGACCCGCATATTTTGAAGCAAAAAAAAAAAACTAAGGCACAGAAAATAAATCTCTATAACATAACACAATCACTTTTTGTAAAACCCGTAGTAATATAATGTTAAAGATGTTTTTATTATTTTCTATTATATTATTCTTGGACAATATTCGCTCAATGATAACTTCTCGTAATTAACCGAGAAGTCGAGAATTAACAGAATAGAAATTGCATACTTTTCAAATAAAGGACGGGTATTTGCATAATTTCATCATCCTAGAGAAGCCCTATAAATACAAGTACCTGTAGCGCTTAAATTAAGCGCAATATATACAAACAAGTACGATAATGGCAAAGCTTTCTCTGTTGGCAGTGTGCATGGTTTGTGTTCTAGCTTTGGCCTCTGCTCAGAGTGCTACCAATGTAAGAGCTACTTATCACTTATACCAACCAGAGCAGCATAACTGGGACTTACTCGCAGTGAGTGCATATTGTGCAACTTGGGATGCTGACAAGCCCTTGTCATGGCGCAGCAAATATGGTTGGACAGCCTTCTGTGGACCTTCTGGGCCTCAGGGCCAGCAAGCTTGTGGCAAGTGCTTGAAGGTACGTTTTCCTTTCTAATTAAACACTGCACTACTCTACTCATGTACATGCATATATACATATTCTAATTAATTTTTGCTTATATATATATGCTTGATGAAGCTATATATATATATATATATATATGTATATATAATGACACAAATTGTTGATGGGGCCGGTGTTACGTTGCAGGTCACAAACACTCGAACAAACACTCAGGAAACAGTGAGAATTGTTGATCAGTGCAGCAACGGGGGCCTTGACTTGGATATCGGTGTGTTCCAAAAGCTGGACACGGACGGGAATGGGAATGCTCAAGGCCATCTTACCGTTAACTATGACTTTGTTGACTGCGGTGACTAAATTACTTGTCTTGTATGTAAGGGTTAGCTAGCAGGATTCATAGCTAGCGCCGCTGGTTATATAATAAGAGAAATAAAACAAAGCACCATATAAAATGCTTTATTGCTGAATAATAATAAAGTAATGCCAGTTAGTTATTCTGGATTCGAAGGGTTAGTTATCGTACAACATTTTTATTTTATCAAAAGTCTTATAGATGACATAATTGCTGAAATAGTTGCCTGTTTTGTTTCTTTTTGTTGTGCTCCTAAAATGTTTGAGCATACACACATATAAAAAAGAATCAATTCACTAACAGAAAGTGCTTTTGTAATATTTGCTCCATGGTGATGGCATTAATTACAGAAAGTCAGGGTAGTCAAATCTCGTATATGCATGTGTATCCTTTGATCTTATGCGAAACAATGTTCTTGTAATTACTCAATGGATTGGGGGGGGGGGGGGGGGGGGTTTCGCTGGGCATAAAAGGCACATAAATACGATAAAAGTTAAATTGTAATTCAAGTGCAATTTTTTGTATACAGACTCTAATTATTTTTTTGAGTTAAGTCACTCTTTGAAAATATAGAACTAATTTTAAATTAAGATTTAATCACAATTAAAATTAACTTTTTTAACCATCTTTAAAAATATATTCAGTAAGAATCAAATTCATATTCTTTTCCAATCTATTCAATTTGTTCTTTGTAATACGAGTCTCAAGGGACGTTTGGTTGGAGTTATCTCATGAGATAGATAGACATTGGAGAAGTGAGATTTTTCATTGACCGTGTTTAGTTGACGAGTTTGGAATATTTGGCTAGCGAAAATCACTCCCTCAGCCATCTACTTTGCATATCTATTGGACTCAAATGCAAGGCAACCGATTCTCAATTCAAATGTGATATTGGAGGTTGTTTACCTAAATGGAGAAATGGGTGAAAAGTTAGATGACGAACATATCCTCACCTTTTGCTAATTGCTACTTATTTTCGTAAAGGTAAATGGTAGGTGATTCAAATTTTTTTAAAAACAGGAATATTTTCGTAATTGCTACTTATTTCTCCATCTATATTTTACCTCAAATCAAACATAAACTTTATAAAATTTATCTAATTTTCCCGGTAAATTTTTTTCCAACCAAACAACTTTTTTAACATTTTTCTACCAAACTTACTTTTCAACCATTTCTCTACTAATTACATTTATCTAGTATTCAAAAATTTTCTTCTCAACCAAATATCTCCTAAAAGTAAACAAGACGTGTTTGACTGGAATAAATAACCCCTCGAAGAAGGAGCGCCCTTCTTACGTAATTATACACTGATGCATTAATTTGATAACAAAGTCTATTGTCTTATCTGATAGCTTGGACGAGATGTTTAATGATTTTATTGATCATTTTTGTATTATATATATTTAACTAATTTGATAATTATAATTATATTTAATAAATACTTACTGTTTGTATTAATAGAGTTCACCAGTCATTTTTAATATAAAACTATTAAAATAACTATTCAAAATAATTTCAATTTAGTTTTATACTATAAGGTAATTTTATTTTATACTATAAGATATTCTTAGGGGGTTAACGGGTGGACCTGACTTTGATCTTAAAAAATTTAGTTTGTGTTTAAATATATCATTCTTGCCTAGTCTATTACCTATTATGAATATAATTATTGGCTTATGACCTGACTTATTTACAAAAAAATAAAAACCTAGTTTAACATGTTAACCCATTAAAAAAATACAAGACAATAAAAATTTATACAAATAAAATATACGATCAACATCACTAATAATTCCTCAAAGATTCTTAAATCTAGAGATATCCAAACAACATAATATAAAACAAAATTATTCAAAAATTCTGTATAATCAATAAAATGAGTTGAAATGGGTTGAGGAGAGAGAGATCTATTATGAGTAATATAAAAAATATAAAATAAAATTAAAAGTTAGTATAATAGATTAGCCTAAGAAGCTCTAAGGCCGTACTTTTGAATTGTAGTCTGAGACCTTTTTATTAAACAAGCTTTTATACAAGTCCAAACTTGATTCTAATAATCAATCTTAGACATATATACTTAGACCTTCACGAGCCGGGTCAAAAGGCTCCTAAATGGTCCATGATTTGATTTGTTTACCTCCCCTTTGTTTTAAGTGGGGACCCTGACCAAACCCAACAAAAGCATCCTGGACGGAGCAGGAATTTAGTGCTCCCATAGCACTTTTGAATTGGTGGAAGCGAGGAGAAAGAAAGAGAAAAAAAGAGAAAAAAGACTGAGGAAAGAGAAAAGAAAAGAAAAGAAAAATAAAAATTTGATGCAAGTAACATACTCTAAGTCGATCACCAAAGTCCCAAACCATATTAAATTTCTCATCTTGAACTATAACACGTGTGAGGCTCAATGAAGCATCAAATTAACATGGTCCAAACACTAACGTAATTTTTCTATTGACAAAAATCTCACATGTCTTTAAAATATTATTATTTTTTATTCTATAAATAATGTCCGCCTTATCAAGAATACGCAAGAAAAGCATTTCGAATTGTCGATTCATCGCCAGAGATGGCTTAGAACCAATAGTTCATTATCTAATGGATTTTGCCTTTCTAATACTCTATCCGAGAGTTATCAATATTTATCAAATATGTTCCTATCTAACGGAACGCTATTGGATCAAATGACAAAGACATTGTTGATAAAAAGATGGCTTTTCCCGGATGAGATGGTTGTTGCTATCTGCTCCAATAACGAATAATTGGTTTAACTGAATAACTAAATAAAATAGATAGACCTTTCTTTCTCTTCGTCTCAGGTCGATCGATCTTCTCAATTGAAAGATCCCCTATATCGATAATACACATTCCAGTTGACCGAGCCTAATTCGAATTGTTTTGTTCCGAAGCAAAGAGATCCACGGGGCGGTTTGTCCTATTCAGATATTCACGACCAAGAAGTACTGAATTCTCTTTCTTTTCGGATAGGCCCTGAAAGGAGAAGGAAGGTTGGAATGCTAACAGGTGTCTATTATTGAATTCCCTCGACCCGAGAGTACAGTACCCATTTGATTTTGGAAACGTCCGGTGCCAAAGTCATTGAATGGGTAAGTCGCCAATCCCTAAAACGGACTATGTAATGTACTTTATCCGCTGGGTTATGAGTAGGTGGGCATTTTACCAGAGGTTTCTAATCTACCCCTGTGTGATTCCTGTTGAAGCGTATACTCGGGGGGTGGGTGCAGGGCAGATGATTTCAAAACGGACTTCTCATTTATTAGATAGAGAAGATCACCAACATTTCGTGATCTGCTGCCGAATTTATTTCAATTCAATAACGGATCACAATATTATGCCTTGAAGAGGACTCAAACCTCCACGCTCTGTAGCACGAGATTTTGAGTCTCGCGTGTCTAGCATTTCACCACCAAGACATTTTGAAAGTGAATTGTATTTTATGAATATGATATCTATCTATACGTTACACCTATAATAATTATAATAAAAAAATATACGATACACCCACACAAAATTTCTTGCCTCGCCATTAAAACTACGGTTGACACGTAACTTACATGTCCTAATCCATTACCACTCATATACGTGCCGTGCTGGTCAGCATATATGTGTCGAATACAAATAAAGGCTTACAAGTACCCAACTTACGTTGCATTAGAGATCGTAGAACTACTGGGGCAAGATCGTCCGAGACAAACTCGGATCCGGACATACATATCAAATATCATCCAGTAATAATACGGACACATATGCTAATATACAAAGTACAAAGTGGAAGAGGTCAATGAAATTTATGATGGAGGGGCTGCTGAACTGAAACTATGTCCAAGCCGCATGTGGTTTCGAAAATTTTGGGGACAGAAACAATCCTATAACAATTTTCCATCTTAACAACAAATCAACAATTACAAGCGGTCTGTACTAAATAGGGAATGAAAGAAAGGGAAATATTTAATATGGTCCAGGATCACTGAATTTTTTGGTGCTCCTTCTCACATCATCAATTTTTTCTTTTTCTTTTTACTTATTTTTCTTCTTTTTTAATTTTACCTTCTTACTTACACTAAGGGACCACTTAAAAAATGGTGGTCTTGGTTCACAATAAATTATCTCGAAAGAAAGGGGCAAAAAAAAGTACAATATATATTATATTCTTATATATTAAATTAAAGTTTATTCTATTAAATATAATGCCTATATACGAAGGATTCAGTCAATGTACTTTAAAAAGATATAAATTGTGTCATTTTAATGGTTTACACAAAGTCTAATCGGTAAGATTTTGTGTAAATCTAAAAAGGTTTTTTTTTTTTTTTACTTTACATGTTAACGATGTGACTGAAGACAAAAAAAAAAATAACTTTTTAGATTTACACAAAGTTTTATCAGTAAATTTTTTTCTAAATCGTCTAAAAAGGAAACAAGAATACTTCTTTTTCCATATATGAAAGGTATCAGGTTGTAGACCATCTTGCTAATTTTGATCAGGGTGGGTCTCTGGGTTATCAAGTTTAGAAACTCATTCCCTATCTCTTATTCCCTTCTTAAAGAGGTTACGAGGGTTTTTTCCTTTCTCGTTTGGTTTAGTAGTTTTGGGCTTTTAGAACCAGTAATTATTAAAAAAGAAAAAGAAAAAAAAGAGAGTTCATTATTGTAAAAATGGTAAAATTTCTTATGACCTATTTGGACGACAAAATAGAATTATAATTAGATACCAGTTCTATCTTAATTGAAATTGATGACATTATAAAATTACAATTCTGAATTGTATTAAACTATTGTTTAGATGTTTCATAAAAAAATATCTAACAATTAAAATTAAATTAATAAATAAATAATAGTTTAAATTATTATAAATAATTTTTAGTAGAGCTTGAATTGTCGGATTAAATCTTCAGTAGTTATTATAAGAATATGTCTCTCATGCAGGGGCAGACCTACATAGGGGCTAAGGTGGGGCCCCGTTCCCCTTTAAAATATGAAAATATGTTCTACTATATGATATGCAACATAGTTTGTGAAGACAAAATTTTGAAAGTGCTTTTAAAAAGTGAAAGACAAGCGATGCTATTCATAAAAAAAGTGTTTCACCCGTTCATTGCACCCAATTAGAGATAACTATTATTTACCATATTCAACCTGCTAGCATATATGACATGTTTTGTTCTTGGTCTGCTACCCTCTCCAATTAATGTGGAAAGCTGACTTTTTCATTGTACACAAAGAAGAGTTCAGTTAGTAATGTATATATTCACTCTACCTATCAAATTTGTTTAGAATTTTATTTTATATTGATTGATTATCTAATTTTCTTTTTATAATCATTAAAAATTTGTACAGATTGTCATGTCAGAACTCACGAGAAGAATATTTAAGTTTTGACTTTGTTGGCAAAGAAAAAAGGTCAGTAATAATTATCAATTATTAGTTGGGACCAAATGCTAAAGACAAATAACACATTAATTAATTTATTGTGTCTCCTGCTAAATAACAGCTAAATGAGAAAATAAGATTCTGAAGAAATCAAAGAAAATGCAATTATAACACCAGAAGGCATGAAGATAAACAATAAAAAATTGATCTTACAAACAAAATATAGGGTCTTAAGGCTGTTATATTAGACCATTGTCCCCGGAAGCAAAAAAATTGACATTTCAACTAAAAAATTGGCAATAAATTATGTAATTTTATTAGGTTGGTATTTTTGTATTTTTAGTGGGATCATCCAACCAAAACTGCCATTGTCTTTTTATAATAATAATATAAAGGGTTATGTTTATCTTATTTTACATGAGATAAATAACTCTCCTACACACACAAAAATGGATTGGATCCCACCACTCTTTTTTCTTTTTTCACTTATACTTTTGTTTCTACAACATGAGGTAGTTTTTTTCCTACAACATAAGAAAAATATATCCCTAATATAAATTATCGCTCATGATAACGGAAGCTAAACAAATGTGATTGCAAGCGTGGTAGGAGTGCACTAGTACAATAGTTAGAAAACATTAACAACGACAAAGATCAAAGGACAACAGCTATTACGAAGGTAACCAGATAATGCTAGTGATAACAGTGATCCGAGGATGCTGGTAACGAGAGTGATAAGAAAACAATAGCAGAGATCAAAGGAAGTGCTGGCAATGACGGTGATCAGATAATGCCTGTGAGGCTGTGACGACGGTAATGGAAAGATGCCATGATAACAGTGATCAGAAGATGTCGACAATGATTGGAGAATGAAAATGGTGAATGAACAATAATAGTAATTAGTAATCTAAACGATCACAAAATAATAATAGCAAATAAAATTGTTTTGTCAAGACGGGTTTATTATGTTGGACCTGTTACATCTCATGGTACAGTTTGGTTCAACCTTCTAACGTTGTCCTGAATACAGAGGAGCCGATTATATGACCATAACACGGTGTATCATAGCAGTATAATTATTATCAGTAATAGTATGCTTGTTCGTTGGTAATCAATTTCTTGCTATGTTGCTGTATATAATTTATATCGAATGAAGGATATGATCAGATTGAACACAGAAGCAAATTGGATAAAAAATGACTAAATACAAGAAAGATATGAGTACACTTTTTCGAAGCTTTCTATGTACTTGAAAATATGATGTTGTCACATCTTTGTCACATTCATATTTTCATGTAGCTAGCTGCTATGGAGAATGGTCAATTAACAATCATCAAACTTCACAAGTAGAACGCGTCGCCTGTAATTACATTAGCTCCATCGGGATGGCATCAATAACAGAAAGACAGAGCAGCTAAATGTCGATCGCAAATGCACGTGTATCCTTTGACCTCAAGCTAAACAATGTTGGTGCAATTGCTCAATGGAAGGATGGATTCGCAGGGGTCTAAAAAGTGCATAGATATGATAGGAGAATTTAATTGTAATTCATCTGTGATATTCTAATATGAATCATAAAATAAATTTAAGAGACGTGTCCAAATGAACTGAATAACCCTTCGAAGAAGTGCCAATAGAAGTAGCCGCCCTTATACATTGATCCAATTATAGATAAACAACAAGGAAATTTTAAAAATAAATGGATTTTACTCCTTCGTCAAGGAAGATAGGACGGTAACTCTTTACTTGGAATCCACTAATTACCACATAGCTTTCAGGTATTGATGCACAAATTTAGTTATAAACCAACTACCGTAAGTGTAGGAGATTCGTATATGTAGCCAAATCATGCAGGTTTGTCAGCAAGTGGTTAAAACAGTTTAACAAGCGGTTAAATGACACGAAATATGTGTAAATATTAGAACTCTGCTCATGAATGTAGTTAAAAATAATTAGTTTGTGAGTTTTATTTTTATTTTTATTTGTAACAGTTCTCATTTTGAAAACACACGAGTATTTCACCATTCCTATCCTCACCAATCAATATTAAATGAGCAATAAACATTACCTGACTGTTTTAACCAAACTAGTTGTGCAACCATATTTTCATTTCTCTTGCAAAACAACTCGCTAGCTATGTTTGCCACATTGATTTCATATATATAATATAGTGGAACGATTCATTTACAATTTTTTTTTACAAATTACACTAAACATGACCGATCATACATTCTTGATTGAAGTATGACCGATCATACTTAGTGTAAGTTGTAAGAATTTGTAAACAAAAAGTTTATAAATATAATATTTTTCTATAATATAGAGTTTAATATTTTTTATATTCACATAAAAATATACGAGATAATATTTTTATTTCCTATCACATAAATCATAAAACGCTATAATATAATAGAGACACGGTCAAAACTAGGAAAAATTGAAGTCTTTTTCTAATATTGTTATAGGAGTGACGATGTAGGTGTTGTTTTGGGTAAAAAAGAGAGAGAGCGTGATTGCAAAGCGGTAAGAAAAAGGAGGATAAAGAGTGAAAAACGTGGTGGAGGATTTAGCAGAACAGTTGTCGAATGCCCATAGCAATAGCCGCAAAGGGAACACACAGTTGGTGCAAAGTCAGTGTGCAGTAAAATAGTAACAATCGAACTCGAACTCAGTGTTGTCGCGGATATAAAACATACGACACAACACATCACAACACGCACAGCACAAAAAGGCGTTGGTTTCTTAAGAAGTGGGAGTAGCGTTATGCTCTTTCTTTCTTCTCTTCTCTTCACCTTCGTATCGTACCTCAAAATTTAACGTGGTAATAACAATCCGAACCCAGTCTCAGGATTTGGTCAGATCCGTAGCTGTTCCACGTCCATTGGCATCAAAACGAATGTGAAGGAGATGGTGGTGAAAGTGAAGAGGCAAACGCTGGAAGCATGCATGACATGCCCTCTTTGCCATAAGCTATTGAAAGATGCTACCACCATATCTCTCTGTCTTCACACGTGTTCGTCTCTCAACTCTTTCTTCTTTCGATCTGGGTTTCTTCATTTCATGCTTTGCGTATAGCAACCCCGATTGATTCCCCTTCCCTTCCCAATTTGATTTTATTTCTCTTCTGATTCGTATTGCCTGTTGGGTGTTTCTGTATTATGCCTTTTCTCTTTCGAATTTTCAACGTCGCACCAACGCAGCATTCCTTCTTATACTTAATCCTTCTTGTTTATCTTTCCGTAATTATTATTCAATTATCATAGCTTTCATTATTTGGGTTAACATCCATTCACTCTATTCATTCATGATCCTGGGGTCCTCCTGGTCTTAATTATATTTATAACTATTATTTACTCTTCATTATTTACTTATGTATAGCATGAACGTTAAACAGTAGCTATGTTACGGTGATCGAACAATAACGTTAAACATTAACTGACCCCATACATCAAATTATCATTTTTATTTCTGTGCTTTACTGGTTGTATGGAATTCTATGGTTTGACTGGTCAGGAATGAAATCGTCTTAATTGTGTAAGTTCTGTCTTCTTTCAATTTCTCGGTTATTTTCCCTTCTAGATACGAAGCATTGGTGATATCATTATTGTCATCCCCATCTTTACTTTTACTTGGGATAATCTCTTATGAAGTTATGCTCAAATGCCAGCAGAACAAAACCCTCTTTCTGGGTCATTTGACTGTTAAGTACATTCAGATAATCTTGTTGATAAGCATGGATGCAATGGAATTTCATGATACGTTGATTTTACAATTCCAACAGCACATTATATTTATGGCATTATTGAATTATGCGCATACACCTTCAGAACATCTTCTGAGATCTAATTTTGACCACTTCGAATATCTTTTTGAGCAATACTTTGAACAATGAACCGTGCACCAGTTTGCAGGAAGTGCATATATGAGAAACTTTCAGATGAGGAGATGGATTGCTGTCCAGTTTGCAATATTGATCTGGGTTGCCTTCCCGTGGAAAAACTCAGGTTCATTTTTGTCTTTGATTGCTAATTTAGTATAGTAATTTGTGTGGCTTGTGACTTTTTTGAATTGAACTAAACAAACATGCTGCTGTAATGCCTGGCTGTAGACATGTTAATATCTGTTTGTTCAGTTGTGCTTCTTCTTCTTCTACATCGTTCTCTCTTAGCATCTATCTTTTGTTTGTACAAGAGTACATGCATTACAGATTTAGCTATGCATATGATCAATCTCTACCTTTTTCTTTCTTATTCTAAAACTTATTACTCTTGCTGTGCAATTTTCCTAAGTTGACACTAAATTTTAAGGCGTTAAGTCTCTTTCATTTGTTTATTGTATTAAATATTTCTGTATTTTTTAGTTAAATTTCTTTCTTTTAGTAGGATATCTGCTTTTTCCCCATTTTTAGAAATGATATTTTTTAATACTTTCTCACAAATCATAAAGTGCTATTTGCTGCATGTGTTTTAAACATTGCAAGATATAATTGTAACTGTTGACCAAACATAACCATTTGGACTTTTGATTTATCAAATATTCTCTGCTTTATTTTATGAGGCATTCCTCCGCCTAAATTGTAAAAGTTCCCCACAGCTTAGCATTTTATTGAAATTGCATCTTACATGTGCATTTCCATCTGGTTCGGACATATCTTCATTAAGAAATAAATGGAGCATTTCATCTGCCACAAATGATCTTTGGTTAAGAGTGAAGACTGGTGTTTATGCAGTAGTCAATGTGAAATTCCCGCTAATGACATCTTCCTCATTTTCAAGCATATTAGACCCCCTTTTTAGTTGAACCTGTCTTTTAAACTTGAATGACTTTTTCTTAAATGATCGCATGCATAAATTTTTTTATGGAACTTAAAAATCAGATGCCTAGTCATCATGTGTTCCTATTAATTATCTGCAGGCCAGACCACAATTTGCAAGATATTAGAGCCAAAATATTCCCTTTTAAACGAAGAAAGATCAAAGCCCAAGAAGTTGTTCCTTCAATATCCCTGCCAGCGAAAAGGAAGGAAAGATCACTTTCATCATTGGTAGTAAGTGCTCCCAAAGTTTCAACGCAGACTGGCTTTACAGGAAAGAGAACAAAAACTGGTACTAGAAAGGCTGCTGCTTTACGTGCATGCAATTTTATTCTTGAAGAATCCATAAAGAAGGAAGAAACAAATGGTGAAACAAATGGTGAAGATATTCTGGTAAGTTCAGTCTCTGCTTCAGTTCATATGATTGCTCAAAATGAAAGTCAGGTGTGGGATATATATGGGACCCCAGGACTTTTCTGTTTGTGGTTGGTCTTTAACTTGTTGCTTCATGGAGTCCTAGGAAATTATTATTTATGACTCTATTTCATGTGATAATTTTCATGCATGATCATTATGTTCTTGTAGGATTCTTCCATAGCTGAGTCTTCTAAGAAGCATAGGCCCAATGAAGATACAGAGAACAGTATGGACCTTACAGAAGGGAAGGCTGATCTCTGGACGCCCTTGAACTGTCTTGTTGAAGCAGCCAACAGAACAAAGTCGTCCAGGTCAAATTCACAAGGGACTCCTCATGCCAAATTAGAGTCTCCAACTACTCCTCATGGGGGAGTAGAGATTCCTGAAATTACAACCAAATCAGAGCCACCTGCTTCTGTCCAGAGGGAATTACACATGCCTAAAACCAAAAACAAGGATAATGGACATAAAACAAAGTTTGGAGATAACAAGGATGGAAACACATTTCCTTCAGGGCCAGTGAAGCGAAGAAGGCTACGTCCTGCTAGTCAGAAAAGAGCAGCAGGATCTGAGATGTCTGCCTCAACCCAAGTCATGTTAGATGCAACAGGGGGCAAGTGCAACAGGAAAAACTGTCCTATTTGGTTTTCATTAGTTGCTTCCGAAGACCAGTAAGTTACTTTTTTTTACATGAAGAGATCTTATAAATTATAAAATGTTTACCTTCTGTGGACCCTAAAGCTTTGGATTGATGTTATTGCTCAGGAAAGGAGATGTTCCCTTGCCACAGATCTCAGCATGTTATTTAAGAATAAAGTAATTCTTTCAACTCCCATTATCTTTCTGCTTCAAACCCCCCCATCCCCCCAAGTTTTTGCTTGACCTTTTTTGCAAGTATAACTTTGGCCTGTGAATTGGCACGATGGAATCCCCCCTCTCCCATTTTTTTGGTCTCAAAATTGGGCTAAATGTCAATAAAATTTAAGAAGATACAAAAATATGGTTTTGTATGGTTATTTATAATTTAATAAAAGGTATTTTGAAGTCTGTAGGTCTAATTAAAGTCCAGTTTCACTTTAGCTTGGCTAAAATCTAAATTTCAAAGAGAAATCCAGGAGGGAAATTAAAAAGACTGCATGAAAGATATGTGCCTCTCAGATAAGAAATTTTCCTTTTTAAATAGAAAAGTGCTAAATGGTATGAATGTATAGTTAGTTACCCATTCACTTTTCAACCTTTTTTTTTCCTTTCTCTCCAACATAATTGGTTATTATGGCCTTTTTTCTCTAAGTTTACTTGTGTTTCTTGAGTTGTTAGTTTAGACATCTAGAAGATTGTCAGTTCTCTGTAGCATTTGAAGAGATGTTAACTTCATGTGCAACATTACTACCTATTAGGTTTATGTTTATAGAAGTGGGATATAATGCACCCTGCCTCCTGAGCATAATATTTATGTTTCCCCATAATTTGTGGTATCATAAACAAATTGCTTTTCTGTATAGAGGGGATTCCCAACCCTCTCTGATGTAAATGACCTCTGTAATGGTGGCAATCGCTTCCATGTGGCATTCTAAGAAATCTATTGTTCTGGTAGCATATGGGTAAAAAATAATCTGAGTTACTTGAAACTTAAATTTTGGAGCAATTTGTTGAGAAGAGCCACAGCTTCAGAGAAAAGTAGTTTTGTATATAGATATAGTTATAGTTGTAGTTTAATGGATGTAAAGGAAATTTAAACTTTTTAAACAGCTTGAATTTATATATGTCTTCCTTTTCTCAGACATGCCATAGAAACTACAATAACTGACTCATTTTGTTTCCTTTTCTCATTAATTTTATTATCTCTATTGTAATTATTTTTTCACCTTGTTCTCCATCATTGTACTCGTTTCTATTTTAGGTTATTATTTCACTGCATGATTGATGCTGTTGGCAATCACTAAATGATTTTAAAACCTTTAAATACTTAATTTGTGCTGAATGAATGAAACTCTTTTATATTGTTTCTTTTTGTCCTTATTTGAATTAGTCAGCGGAGAGGTACTTCAGAAGGAGTTGGAGCCGTTCTGTTGTAGTTTCATCTTTTAAAATGTTCTGTATTATTTATCTCTGACAAGTTCATCTTATCTGTGTACTTACGGGATTATCTAGAAATATGTCTTTGATGATTGTATGTTATCTCTGACGTGTTTAAGATTTTTTTTTTTTTTTCCGGGTACAAACGTGTTTAAGCTTTTACCCTACTGTTACCTTAGAAAATCTATAGTTCAAATGGTTTCTATTAAGAACTTGAGGCTGTCGGCATCACTAGGGGTGAAATATGTTTTGCACTTAATATTGTTTTTTGTCTATAACATTTGTGATGTATTTGATGAGCACACGGTCTTCCTTATAGATGGCGTTTTGATAGAGTCACTCCTTGATTTGGCTTTGATGTGTTATTCCATATGGGCAGATTCGTGATCATTGTCTAAGTCACAGTTTTAGCAAAGGAGAACTTAGCTGCCATACTGAATTATTTGAAATGTGTTGGTTGTTTCCTGCATTTTTTTTTACTTTTTCCTTTCTCATCTAAACTTTTTGAATCTATTATGAATTTATTAATAATCAATTGGGATAGTACCTAGGTATGTATAACTACTTGTTTCTAATCTCATCCCAGGGATGGTACTGTTCCTGTCTCATTTATTCGAAAGTACCTTGTGAAGAAACTTAATCTTGCCAGCGAAGTAGAGGTGAGGCCATTCTTACAACTAAGAACGTTTGCCATACTCACCCCTCCCCCTCTTTTTTATCATGTTTTCTACTTTTTTTCTTTATTTCTCTACATTTGTTTTCTTGGTTGAAGGTTGTAATTATAGTAAGAGTGCTTGGTTCTAAATTTGCTATATGAATATTGTGTTATTATCTGACTAAAACATTGCTCCAGGAGGGCAAGCAACGTAGAGCAAGTCTTTTGACTTTGTCTGCGGCTATTATAAGAAATTAGGGCTACTTTGAAAGCTAGAATTTAGGGCATGTTAAAAACAGCAAATTAGTACAAATGTACAAGTATGCAGCACAGCCAATTGAGTGCCCCAACTGTTGGTTGATGATCTAGTTGTTGGGAATTCAAGTACGAGTGATAAAAAAAGACCACATCAGAAAGGAATGAACTAAACATAGTACATATAAGTAAAAAAAACCCATAAACCCAATGATATGATGTTGGACTCCTTTATTATGAGTTTGTTGCATAGACTCATTTGATAGTCTCCTTTATTTTGGGCTCCCCCTAGCCGATGCCCAACTCTGTTAATGGAGTCAATGGTTCAATTACATTATAATTTGCAGGCTTGTTATTTGATTATTTATTTATCTTTTGTTTTGAAAAAATTGTCTACAAAGTACTAACCTCACTGTTTCATTCTAATTGAAACAATAATTATATTTGCTGGTTCACTATTGGTGGCATGGCATGGTTTGATACTGTTTTCTACAGGTGGAAATAATGTGCCGGGGTCAACCCGTGCTTCCATCTTTGCAACTGCATAACTTAGTAGATCTGTGGTTCCGCACAGCTTCAACCTCTAAAAAAATGCCGGCATCTGTGGGCTCCTCGGCCAAGGACTTTGTGATGGTTTTATCATATTGTCGAAGGGCCTTGCCTGATTGAGATAGTCCACACACTACTACCCTTGTTATATTATTTTGCTTCCATTTCTTCACATAGATATTCAACTATTTGATAACATTCTCTCAGAGACATTTGTTCATTTAATTTCTTCCATACTAATATAATATGTATCCTTTTTATTTGTTTCTCAGAACTTGAAAATGTGTGCCCTCCAATTATGCACCATATGCTTTTATTTGATGTTATTATTAGAATATTACTTATTGACACAATGATATATTTCCCTTCTTAAGAATCAAGATAGTTACGCGAGCGCTAGTGAGTTAGCTATGTAAACCTATAGTTTTCCTATATCTTAATTGTTATTTATTTTCCGTTGATAATTTAAAAGTTAAGAATGAAAAATTGTTGTCTTTATAGGTATGGTTATAAAACTAATTATTTAAGCATCAACCCACACTTTTGAGAAAATTATCAAAGTTTAAAAAAGACAATTGTTTAGAAAGTTTTTTTAATCATGATATATATATATATAAACAACTAGTCTTATAACAATCCATGTGGAAAAAATGTTCATAGAAAAGAAAAAATATGTACATGTGTAAAAGCTAGGGGGGTGTTTGGTAAAAGATATATATTTTTTTACTAGGTAAATACATTTACTAAGAATATGGTTGAAAAATGAGTGTAGTAGGAAAGTTAAAAAAAAATAGTTTGGTTGATCGAAATATTACCAAAAAAATTGGATTAAATTTTGTGAGTCTGTATTTGTTGAAGTTAAAATATTGATGGAAAAATAAAATCAAATGACGAAAATAACCTTATAATTAAATTTTGTGCACACATATACTCTAATCAGAAGGATAATATTGTCATTTTGCATGTCCACTTTCCTCATTTACCCAGTTTTATTTTGAAATACCACATTGCAATGGTAAACTTGCACAGTGTTCCTCTTTGCTTTTTTCACATAAATCATGATTTCTAGGCAACACCGATTGATGGGAAAAATCTTAAAATACTTGTACCAAATTTGTACCAAATGAGGACAACATTGAAACCCAATGAAGAATGCTAGGTATATTTTCAGAAAACTTGAAACAAACACTACCTAAATCTGTCATCTTTGATTTTAGAGAGGTAGTTATTTAATACAAAAGTTGTTACAAATATATGATAAAGAAAAAAATAAATAAATTACATCTTAATATTTTTTTCATTTAAAAATTGTGTTGAGGGAGTTAGCTCCGAAAGTAAGAAGAGTGAAGGTGACCTGTGTAGCTGAAGGTAGCTCCATCAAAAAGCCCTGATTGAATCAAAATAGAAGAATGCAGCAGGTAATCTAAGAAAAACCCTAATTTAATGGATGTTCTTGTTCTTTGTTGTGAATTCTGATTATGATCCGAAAAGGGCGAAGGATCTGATGCGGATGTAACATGGGAGGATCAACAGAATATCAACAAATTCGGAAGGTTGAATAATCGCTTTCGCGATCTTGAAGATGACATCAAAATCGCTAAGGTAATATATAAAAGATTATGTGTTTATGCAATGCAGCTAAATTATCCACGTGCGTCTAAATCATTATCATTTATTTGTGTTTCGCTAAGAATGTTGTCAATTTCTATACTTATTATGTTGATGCAGGATCTTGTGAATTGTTCTCTTTAGCATGATCTGACTGTGTGATAATACTGTCCTTGGAGGATAGGTCTTCAAGACACTTAATTGCTTCAGCATTAGGGATAAATTGTTTCAGGAATGAAGCAATTGATTTGGTAAAGTTTAACAATTTTGCCAACTCCTCAAACACTAGCAATTGACAAAAGGACTTTTATGTAACATGTAATTTTGAGAAATAGATGGAACCTGCGCTACTTAATAGATTGGATGAAGAGGGAGAAAGGGAAAATAGAACAGTCAAGGGGAAAAGCCAATCAGATTTTATTCGAGTGCTTGACCAAGTCCTATGATTACAACCACCAAAATTTATCATGTGGGCTTGTTGATTATGCTCTTTTTTTTTTTTTCATAAACCACAGATATCCTCCACGTGAGGATATTTTATTTGGGATGAGTTCAGGATTAAAGTTTTAAGTTCCTTCAAAAATGGGAACACATACTCTTACCTCCGTCTGCTCAGCTTCCATGCACCAGTTGAGCTATTATGATTTGATCGATTATGCCCTTTCTAATTTGGTTTGTGTAAGCATTATGCACAAGCCTTTTCTTTTAAAAACAATAAATAAAAAACGAACGTCTTATCCGACATGTATTATACATATGATTAGAGTTTATTATTCATCTGTCTTTTGGATTCTCTCTTTGGCTTAACGAGATTAAGTCATTAGTGAAATATCTGATTTGCAAGTCTCAGCATGTTATCTAATTTCAATGGCATACAAGCCTACTGCAGTGGCAAGTGCATTGTAGGCATGTTTTATCTGGTGTTATGATTAAAATTCAACTTTTTTTTTTAGGAAACAAATGATAATTTGGAGGATGCAAGCAATGAGTTGATTCTCACAGATGAAGAGGAAGTTCGATTTCAAATAGGGGAGGTTTTTGCTCATGTGCCAAAGGATGAAGTTGAGAACAGGATAGAACAAATGAAAGAGGTGACAAGCCAGAAATTGGAAAAGCTTTTAGAGGAGAAAGAATCTGTGCTTGCTCAGATGGCTGAACTTAAGAAAATTTTGTACGGGAAGTTTAAGGAATCCATCAATCTTGAGGAGGATTAATAGCTTTCTTCTTGTTGGTTTCAAGGTTTTTTGTACGGTACCATTGGATTTTTTTTTTTTTTTCAGTGGTCTCTTTTAATTTATTTTTGGTATCTTGCTTTTCATTTGTTCCCTTCTCCCTTTTGCCTTCATTTGGCTTCTTGCTTCTCTCCATCATTTGTTTATTAGATGGAAATTGAAACCCTTCGCAGGGCGTACACTACTTTCTGTTGTGGGCACTGCGGTCATTTAGGGGATCTCACGCAATTACCAATGTGGCATAATTATTACCTGGGTTGGGTTAACTGGCGATGAGTTGTTTTAACTTAATCAGTATTTTCAAATTTGAGTCTTGGGTATATAATTGTGTTAAAACTTAACAAAGAAAATTTTGTCGTTTATATAATCCTACCAAACTCGAATTCGAATTAGCAATAATAAATTTGATATTACCTATTCTATTACTAATTGTTTGCAGTAGGCAGCTTCTTATCAATAATGGACTAAGTTTTCTTCTAATCTATTAATAAAGGAATCAGATGCAACGCTTAGAAATTATGACAAATTATACACTCTGGTTAATGACAACGCTTTTTTGTAGACAAAACCAAACCCAGAATTAGGAAAGCAGGAAAGAGCGAGTCATAACGCTTTAGAAATTTCAACAAATTATACATTATGTTAATAATAACTTGAACACAGACTGCCCTTTTGAATCTTGAATTGTTGTTACGAGAAAAGAAAAGAAACTGAATTTTTGATTTAACAAAAAAACAAACAAACTGATTTTGAAATTTTCATCTCCAATTTTAAAAAGATACAAAATTTACTCAAAAAGTAATTTAAGTTTAACCTCCACCAAATGTGTCATTAAGCGAAATAGTCAAAAATCAAATAAAATTAGGGAGATTTACTTGTCTTAATAGTTATTTTTCTTTTTCATTCAGACATATTTTTGAGGTGGTTTCAAGAAGTTCTATCTTATTTATTTGAAATATAGAATACATTAAGTTATTTTTATATTTATATTTCAATTGAATTTGATCCGTAAGTATATATTAGCCACTAATATTGATACTCTCATAAAAACAAAGAGTATAGAAGGATTCTCTCTTTAAAATTAAACAGTAGCAGAACTAGCATTAACTGTCTATAATTACAACAATCTCAAAGAAATACCCGTGAAATCATTCAGAGTCACCAAAATTAAAACTGGTGATTGAAATTTGATGATATGCAATTGTTCCCATTGCCATGTTAATAAATGTACTAATGCCTCAACGATTTCCAAGATGTCACATAAGCTCAACCATTTTAATTACTATTTATATTTTAATGAAATAGATTACTACCTAACTGTACGCCTGTACCTCATGAAAGAAAACACATAACACTTTTTTTGGGAAAAATAGGATTACATGAACAAGGATATACTATCTGCAATGTTTTAGTCTCTTCTCTCTGCAACAGGGCATTAGCAAAGGCCCAACTATGAATTATTTTCAGCTCTGCCATGAAATTGCCTCCCAGCTTCGACAGCTTCCCTGTAAAAGATGATACACAATGAGATACATTCATGAGCTGACAAGCAGATTAAAGACTCCTATGTGCTAGGTTGACAATGTAAATTGCATGATCTATCTATTAATCACTTGACATCACATCTGTTGAACAAAGGATGCAATATTTTCTATTATAATGTCACTAGTTACACGCTCTTTTCTTCTGTTCCAATTTTAGTTTGACAGAATTAACTTGTGTCTATTCAGGTTCATCCTTATCTGGTGATTTTAAAGCTCTTCTTACTTTCATAAGTCATCACACATCAGCGCTCTCCTACACAATGCTCCACAAGTTTATGAAGCATGTTTCTGTAATTTGCTATAAGTTTGCCTCAAAACCATGCCACAGAGAAAAGCAATAGGCATTATCCTAAAACTGGGTTATCATATTATTTACTTGTGCATAGTGTAGCGTCTATATACCAACAGGTGTTAACAAATAAAATATTATGAAGACCTGAACGCATTTACAAGCTCCTTATTTTCGGGATCAAGCTTTACTCCCTCATAAAAAGCATTTGCAGCTTCATCAAACTTCTGCAAATGGATAGCCAAGTAAAGTTTTAGAGATGTGAATCACGTATCCTGCTGCTAATGTCAATAGCAAAGGGTTACTAGATAACATGCCTGCAACACACGCAAAGCTGCCCCTTCCCTATAACAAGCTTTTGGCCAATCTGGTCTTAATGCTCTGCACGCCTTTGCATCAGCTAAAGCATGCTCAGCTTGACCCAATCTAATCCAACAAAGACTTCTATTGGATAGCAAAGTAGCATCAGTGGGGTCCAGATCAATTGCCTGTTAATACATTTCCAAGAAAGAAAACATCATTTCATAAATTGATCATCATATAGAAATAGAATGAAGATACAATACAGGCAAATATTTTTCTCTAAATACACTAGATAAGCATGCTCATGCCAGTAGACACTGCACAGAAACATTAGCGAGACGTATGACTAACAGGAGGTATGATCTGAAATTGTGCAAGAAAAGTACTCAATAAATAAGTTACAGAACAGGAAGACATTCAAGAGTCAAATGAGAGATCATGAGACTTTACTTGAGTATAAGAATCTATAGCCATATGATAGTCTTTGCTTTTAAAGGCCTCATCCGCTCTTGATTTTGCTTCTGCTGCTCTCTTTTTGGCTTCAGGTGCCACCTAGATATGTTGACAATATGTGCGCAGCTATTTACAATCTATTACAACTGTAATCAATCCAATTAAAAAAGAAAAGATGTAGGTAATATATATTTAATAAGAGAAAAGCACACCTCAGGGACATTTTGCTCCTGAAAAACAGCATCCTTGGGCCGATTAGTTTCTTTAGCATTTACCAATTCATCCTGCATATTTCCCTTAATACTTAGTAAAAAGACCAAGAAATCCATTACATCAGACAACATGCAAACTATCATCAGAAAGCATCAGTTGTTCATTTTTTATTCTAGACATTGTGCAGAATATGATCAAGACTATATACTAATTTGCCACCAGAACCAGTTAAAGAATTGATAATTTTAGTGGCGGAAGTATATAGAGCCAATTCTATGTTGGAGGATGGAATATTTGCTGGTTGGCTTGTGCAGATGATATCTTATGTTCTTTGCCATTTTAATTTAGAAAGCTACAGTGAAATTCTAGAGACCATCCTCTTCTTTGTGACAAAAAATGCAGAACATACTTATTTTGGACAACCTACAAATCTACAAGACAAATCCTTGTATTTTAAGATAATGCTATAATTATTGCAAACATAGTTTCATACTACCTCATTCAAAAGAAAGCATAGTTGTTTGACGTTCTCACAGCAGTGATATGGCTTAGCTCAGTCCAGTTGGACATAAAAGAAAAATTTAGGATTTCAGTACCTGTTGCTTTTTAGTTTCAGATTGCATATACTCAAGTATCCCGTCAATAGTCCAAGTAGGAACAGTATCAATTTTGGACGTCAAGGGGAACAATATGTCAACAGCTCCACGATTGCCCCTAGCAGCTGCAACCTGTATTGGCTTGACACCATCCTGTGATGCAAACAGAGGTCAAACGTTATTCCAAATATCACCACAACCATAAGTACGGCACGTGACAAGCAAAGAGATAGGAATTATATTGAAAGTTTGGAAGGAACTTGAAAACATAAATAAAACTGATTACAGTTTTGGTATTCTTAGGACTATAGGGTTCCTAGATAAGTGGACTCTAAGCACTATTTTGTTAGTCATTGATTCCTACAATAACAATTGAAGGTTATGAGACAAAAAGATAAATCGGTCTCACCTCGTCAGAGATATTAGGATCAGCTCCAGCTTTCAATAAGCAATTTATAAGTTCTAGACTTCCATTATCAGCTGCAATGTGCAAAGGAGTTGCTCCACCAGCACTAACATTTACTTTACCACCTGCCTGAACACGATAAGATTCAAATATAAGGATATAGATGGAGCACGAGACAAAGAACGTATAGGAAGAAAGTAACACCTTACCCACACATACACATCCACAGAAAACCACAAAAAATTGTTTAAAACCAGATGTAATAGAAAGTCTTTACTACGTAACTTACCACATTTTGTTCGAATAAAAAACATTATCTACTTGCTCTCCTAAATGAGATCTCAATTGCAATAGTCTTTACTATCCTTGTATATTGTATACAAAAATTTCCCCCCTAAATCCATATTCATTTGGATTGCACATAACAAAACTTCTACAGTACTTACATAAACATCAAGGGATGGATGGGTATGTCTACCGCTTACCTCTAGAGTACAGAGACATCTTTCAAGAAAAAGTGCATTCTTTAACAAAATTTCATCAAAACACAAGGTTCAATCCAGATTTGAATAAATCTGAACATATTTTACCAACATGGCTCCACCTTCTCTTTTCATTACCCAGATTCAATCCATATTACATATGTCCCTCCCACTAGCGCTCTTTCCCAGTACATTTTTGTAATACTGGGGATATATACTTTAAAATAACTAAACCCTATGAATATAGAACATGAAAATAGATTTTCAACCTGATTGCATTGTCATACAAAAAGTTCCTTTTTTATGGCATTACTGCGCTCCTATGATAAGTCGTTCAGTATCAAATCATTACTTATATCCTTGATCCTTATGAAGGATGTCAGTTGTATATATTTATTTATAATCTACAATGTATCCCATCATATATACTGATAAATTTGCTACGATTTCCACGTTGGAGTATATATATATAACGTATCATGTGTTATATTATTCCATGTTTCGTAGATCCAAAATAAATAGATATATGATATAGTTAATTTGCTGGCTGATAAAGTCAGAGTTGACAAGTTGAAAAGGATGCAAAACCTGAATTAACAGCTCTAAGCATGCTAGAGAATTGGCTGCCACGGATGAAAGGAGTGGGGTAATACCATCATCAGTTTCAGCATTAGGCTGCAAAATAACATCAACAAGATGAAAGGAAAAATATTATAACTATTATACTATTAGAATAGTGCCATTCTATAAAATATAAATCGAAAAACTAAAATTAAAATCTTGAACACAGCATACTTATGATTTATGAAAGATCATTTGTTTAACCACACCATGTTACAAGCATATTACACACACGAAAAAAGGCACTATAGCACAAATAAGTTCTAGTGTGCAAAATAAACAAGCTCTAAGGCATTGTCTTATTAGGTATTTAAGAATCAAGCAAAAAGAATAAATTAATCCTAGGATGATTAAGATTTAAGCCTAGTGAACTGTTTAAGCAAACAGATCTCAATGACAATGCAAATTGATAAATGTTACGCTGACTAGCAGTAATCAAATCATAGAATTATTGACATGGAAATAAGAAAAGTTTCCGCAACTACAGCATATTGATTATTAACATGTGGTCGAATGAGTAATACTTCATAAGTCCACAGAACCAGAAGTTAATACGCCATATGATACTCTGCATATCCAATTAAAAGACAAAGTAGTCGGGGAGCACCTCAGAACACTATTTAGCATCAAACCTTCCAATCAACTATATTATTAAAAAGAAACACAAAAAATAAATAAATAAATAAATAAAAGAGGGCATACATTTGCACCATGTTCTAACAGAACACTGACAGCAGCTTGTTGGGCATGACCAGCAGCCCAAACCAAAGGAGTTCCTGCATCACTTTCTAAATCAGGATTAATTCCTCTGGACAGCAAATGCTTGAGCAGCTCAGTATCTCCTGCAAAAAAGCACAGAATACAACAAAATCATCAGAAAAAGAGTAAAAAGGTGTCCAAACTTTTATAAAATAGCATAATGAAGAGATAATGAAAGCAGATATAAATCAAATATATTTTCTCACACAAGTATGTAGAAAGGTAATTAAATAGAACATACCTATCCCTGCAGAATGGTGCAAGGCCGTAGCCCCTAAATTGCTAGCTATAGTAGGATCAGCAGCACGGTCAATAAGATATTTAGCAGTGGCTGTGTGTCCCTGACGAGCAGCATGAATGAGAGCAGTCTCGCCTAAAAAGCAATAAAAGCAAATTGGAAAAGTTAGCACAAAAGAATGAACAATAAATATGAGAGAGAAGCAGAAGCACAAGGACAAGCACAGGCACAAACCATCGTCATCTTTAGAATCTACATGAAGGTTGAGTTCCTCTAAGAGGTAGTTGCAAACCTCAGTTTGGCCTTCTCGAGCGGCAAAATGAAGTGCTCCTCGCTTGTTTGCGTCCTTTATTGCTTCCACTGTCTTAGGTAAATCCTTTCCCTCATCTAGCTGCCCCGCCAATTCTACCATAGTAACAGAGATGAAATGAGATAAAAGGCCAAAAGCATTGTAGAAACAAAGAACGAAAATAAGGTTACTCTTTAGGAGATCAAGATTGCCGGAACAAGCAGCGTTGAGAAATAGTTGAACTTTCTGTCTCACTACAACGACAGAGAAGAAAACCTTGTAATTGTAAACGGAGAAAGAGTAACAATAATATTCCATACAGAGTGAATGAGAGAGAGAGAGAGAGAGATTTTACCTGCAAGTGCGTCGGAAGCATCGGGAGCCATAGCAACGGAAAGAGAAGAAGAATAAAGGGTTTTCTTACTTCACAAAAAGTAAAACCTCTCGCTTCCACTATTTTGATTTTGGACACTACAGTGTCTGGGGTTTTGGTTTTATGTCTCCGAAGAAACCAAAACCTTTTTAATTCTCACACTCACTCTCTTTCCTCTCTTTTTTTTTTTTTTTTTTTTTTTTAAGGATATATTATGCCACGAAACACAGAAAAAACAACTGCAACTCCACTGGCCAAAACTAGGTTTGACTCTGAGTTTGACATTCAGCTGTCGTTTTTTTTATTTTTTTGGTTCAGTATAGATTTGGGGTTTCTGTGTTATGTTAGGTCCGCTAAATTATTATTATTATTATTAGTTTTAGTTGGGCCTCAATAATATTTCAACAGTTCAAAGCCCAAACTGATGCGCAACCCAACTTTAATCTTATTGAACGCTGCTAATTATTACTGATGCCTATAACTCTACGAAAATGTCGTCTATTTTCTCAATTGAACAGCATATTAATATATATTAGTTGCAACTTAAAAAAAATAATACGTATAAGTCACTAAGAGTGAGTTAGTGGCGAAAGCTTGAAAGGCCTTGACCCATGAGTATAAATTCAAACCTTGAACTCATCGTTGCTATGAAGTAGTGACACTTCAAAAATTCTGACGTATCGTGTCCGACACTCATCGACACTTCGACACTTCAACATGCGTTATAAAATTTTTAAAAAAGTTCAAAGATTGCGTTGCGTTGCGTTGAGTTTTGAGTTCTAACCATTATATTCGTTGAATTACGATTACCATTTTATTGAATTTAATATAAATATTTGGGATATCTCTTGTTTCTTTGCAAAATTTATGAATATTATAAGTTTAGTTTAATTTTTTTGTTAAATTATTGAATATTAAATATAATCATAAATTAAAAATATTATTTAATATCAAAATGTGTCCTAACGTATCGAAATCTAACATTTTTTAGAATTAACGTGTCGGAGTGTCGTGTCGTGTCACGTGTCCTGTGTCAGTATTAGTGCTACATAGCATCATTGTATTCAAGAAAAAAATGAATATTCATAAAGCAGCTAATAATACTTCATTTTTTGTTATAAAAAATGAGACATGAAATTGCAACAAAAAGATAAGGTATGGTGGTGGATTGAATCAATGTTATTAAAACCGGCTCGGTCATCGACCCGGTCGAGGTACTGGGTCACTGGTTCAACCAGTGGGTCACTGGTTCAATCGCATGACCCGATAATTATATGAATTTTATAATTTATATTAAAAAATTACAAACATACTCAAATATCTAAAAAAAATGATAAAAATTTCAAATAATTTAATATAAAAAATAATAAATCACATATTATTATCCAATAAAAGATCAAACAAAAATATAACGATCGTGATATAAGACTTTAAGTTCAGAAAATGACATCTCTAACTATAAATTAATTCAAAATTTTCTGCATAGTACATAATTGAGATAACATTAGTGTTGTAGGTACATAACTTATGTAAGTCAATAAGCAAAAAAAATATTCAAATATGTCCATTATGATTTTTTTTTTGAAAACAAAAAATATGTAATTTTTTTTTGGGACCGGGCCGGATCACCGGTTAACTGACCGGGTCACCGGTTTTTATAAAAACCGGCCGGGTCGGACCGGGTCACACCGGTTCTGATGCATGGCCGGTCCGTTGCTTCAACCAGACCAGTTATATGACCGATTTACCGATTCTCAGATCGACCCAGCTGGGTCAGTCCGGGTTTAATAACTCTGCATTGAATTCACCCGCGGTTGGGGAAAATATTTGACGCACTGCTTACTTAGAATAATTGAAGGCAAATAGAGTGAAAAAATTTATAAAAGAAACGGCTAATGTTTGTAGTAAAACAACTATTTGGAGCACTGGCGAATCTAGAAAAATGTGTGCACATTTAGACTGCCTCAGAAAAAAATGAAAGAAAATTTAAAATGTATTAAAAAAAATTAAAATAAACAAGAAAAGAAAAGAAAATTTCAACTTAACATAAAAAAATAGTAATCTAGGCCGTTAAAAAATAGACCCGTGTTAATCCTTTTGAGGGATTAATATGGATTTTTTTTTAATGTCAGAGGGATCACGATTTTGATTAACTAAGTCTATTTTGAAATTTCAAAGGTTTGACTTTTTTTTCTAAGAAATTAAATTAGGTCCCGTAATTTTTGTTGAGGATCAAAATGTATTTTATTCTCTCTCTTTTTCCTGAAATTTTATGTGTGCCCTTGCACACAGTTGCAAACATGCAGGTCCGTCGATAATTTCGAGTGAGATTTTACAATGGCAGTTTTAAAGCTAAAATCTTATACAACATATAATATGATGACATTTATATTTAGCTCATGTTTCCTGTAGGCCATGAAGTATGCAAGAATATTTTATACAGTTTTGAAAATATGCTAAGGATAGGATGCGTGCTTACAAGAATTGTTCTCACTTCATCCTAGCTAGTTCAGAATTTAATAGGGAGTTTTCTTTTTCTTTTTCTTTTCCCTTTATATCCAAGTTTTCCTTCAAATGATGATACTGCTGGCTGAAAGCGTAGCATTTGGAAGAGAGTGTCATATATTTCATATTAAATACTCTTGTGTCAGTGCAGAATTAACGTATGTTCTTGTGGTGTTTTCTGTAAGGTCGGAGTGTAAACATACTTTAGAATTTAATTAATTTCAAAGTTGGAGTTAGTACGTATACATGCTATTTAACATCTTTATATTTTTTTCTCTCAATATTGTTATTGATATGTTTGCCGTTTGTTTTTCTTACCCTCTTTTACAAGGTTTTTAGGTTCAGGCCCCCTTATTTTTCCGTATTTTAGATGTCCTTTCTTCAAAAACAATTTCTGATTTTTGTTAGTTAATGTGTAGTCGAAATTATAGTTGTAAGAAATTTGGCACAACCTTTTCACGTTAAAATTATATGTTTATCCCTATGTCCTTCTATTTAATGTTTATGAAAAAAAAAAAAAACAATCACAAAATTTTCACATAACCTCACGGTAGTTAAAATTTCGATTTAAATCTTAGATTTTACGATTTTTTCCAATCAAAGCGATTATACCAAAATTTCAAACGCTTTTACGATTTTACGATTTTTCTTACGTTAAGATTTTACGTTTTACGATTTTTTATCCTCTTCTGATTTTTGGTAAAATCCTCATTTTAACTACCATGCATAACCTTATCATCTAAAAATCATAGGTAAGTAGATGCATTTTATAATACAAGCTTCATCATCTTAAATTTGAATTTTATATGCAAATACATTTCATTTGAATTATGGTCAAAAAAGACATCTCTATGCTGTGGTTTTTGCCAGTGGCTCAAAATTGTTTACAAGAATAGACCCTCGGAGAGACAGTTCCACATCCAAAAAATTACATACAAAGACAAAAAAAGGAAAAAGGAAAAATGGGATGATTGAATAGAGACCGTAATCTTCTAACCAATATTCAAATTGGAGCCAACCATTGCGTTTGTTTAGCTCCAACAAAAACCCCAAAGAAAGCTGCACTGTTTTTGTATTTTTTTTATTTTTTGGTGTGTTTTTTCGTCTTTTGATTTTCTATTTTTTTTTAACTGCCCAGAAACGCAAGAAATAGAAAGAAACTTGAAGCTGCGACTCCTTTTCTCTGTCTAGTTTCTGTTTCGGACTTTTGTTGCTGGTTCTCTGTACATCTCTCTAGAATCTCCCTCTGTACAAATCATCCCACACTTCAATGAGACTGCATTACAGAACAAGCGACAGCCTGAGCCCAGTGCCTTAACTTGGTCTTTATATGTTCAGGGTCATCCCCTGCATTACAACAAATTACAACGTGAACACATTGACCAAAAACATGAAATAATTTTAATCATTCACATCAAATACCAACATGCATTAATTTTGGCTGAAATGAAATAAATAAATAAAGAAAAATATTTTTCTTATATTGCATTGAATGAGACAATTTATCTCATGCAACATACAAAAAAAGTAAATAGGGCTCACTTGTTTTCTTTATCTCTCTTTTTTAGGGGCCCATTCACTTTTTTGAACGTTGTATGAGATATTTTGTATTATGCAACATGAAGAAACTATATCCCCGTACATAAATCATTATGAATGGGCATGTATGCATGTTATGATGTACCGATACTTCAAAAATTCTGACGTGTCGTGTCCGATACTTCAACATGCATTATAGAGACTCAAAAAAGGGTTCAAAGGTTGTGTTGTGTTGCGTTTTTAGTTTTAGCTATTAGATTCGTTGAATTACGATTACCGTTTTATAGAATTTAATATAAATATTTGGGATATTTTATGTTTCTTTGCAAAATTGATAGATATTATAAGTTTAGCTTCAATTTTTGTTAGATTATTAAATATTATATATAATATACACTATATAAATTAAGAATATTATTTAATATTAAAACATATCTTAATGTGTCAAAATCTAATACTTTTTAGAATTAACGTATCAGAGTGTACTGTCATATCATGCCCTGTCCTAGAGATCATCTTCTACACGGCAGTAGTATATACATATGCAATTAAGAAAATGACAAGTGGATTAAAAAATATTTTCTTCTTTTTTCGTACGAACAATAGAGCTCCTTGCTCCATGTTGATTGGTTAGTCGCATGGAGTGTATTGTGCCACGGTTGCACAATAGATATTTCCCTGTCCTTTATCTTGTATCCGTGGCGATGCAACAGCAAGCATGCATGCATGCATGCATGGGAACAATAATATAATAACAAAATAAAAAGTATATATAATCTATAATAATTGACTCACCTGGGCTACAAATCTTCCAAGAAGGATCAGAGTCAGCATTGATAAGGGACGTTCCAAAGTATGAAGAGGCACAATTATTATAATTAGGGGTAGAGACAGGACTGGGTGATAGCTGGCGGTTCACGGCGAAATATAGGTCAAGAGCGGGCAAGGTGTTGCATAGTTTCTGGCCATCTTCCTCATTGAATCCAAAACCCAATTCAATACAACCTTTAAGCTCGTGTAGGTCTTCATCTGTGAGGTCATCACAATTGTGAATACTGTTCCTCCTTCGATCTTGCCGATAAATCTGGCGGCGCCTTCTCTCCCAAGCAATGTCTCCTGCTCTTTCCCTCATTGATAACTGCTTCGAAAGACGCTTCCTTTTCTTCCACCCCGGGGGTGCCAATGGCGTATGCTGCTGCTGCAACTCCTGATCTTCTTCTGATTCGTACGCTGATAACTCTCTTTGATGGAGTTGCTGATCTTCTTCGCTCATTCCTATATTTATTTTTATATATGTATATAATGCAAAGGGATAGCTAGCCAAAAATAAATATTGGTATGTGTATATATATATATATATATTTGTTTTTCTTTATTGTTGGGGAAGGGAATTAGATGATTGAAATTAAAAAAGCAGATGAAATATATTAAAGTATATGGTGGTGGCAGAGGCAGCTATACAAGGAGGATGCCGCCTCGCCGCGCCGCCGTGAAGGGTTGATTAAATTTAAAAGCGTGGAATGAATGAATGAATGGTGAAAGTGGGAAATGGAGGAGCTATTTAAATAGGAGCCTATTAATGGGGGGTTTAACTGTTTGATATTCGACCATTCATTTGTAACTGTCGGCAGAGTTAATAATAGGAGGAACATGGTGAGGAATATTTAATAGAGTATATATGTTGTTGTATATATGCTGTGCTCCTACATTTGGGGTACGTAGAATCTTCCTCACAAACCAGAATATGCTTCCTTAAACCATACCCAAATTTAAGAGGGTCTTCTCTTGCTACATAGCTCTGCATGCATGCAACTGATCATGCACTTGACACCTGATGTGTCATCAATGTCATTGCCTTTGTATCAAAGTTTATCTATTGTGTTGCTGTTGCCCCTGTGTCACTGTGCTCTTAATGCATAATATGTGTCAACCATATTTGCAATTATAATATCACTAACACAACTAACAATATTGAATTTTACATCATTCTCACATTACTCCTTTTAATAATAAACAAACATTAGTTGATGCGTAAATATTATTACTCTCAAACCAAAATAAATAAATAAAAGTTTAAATTATTTTAAGGGATATGCATGGGCTTTTTCACCCTTTTATCCCTTATTAATTAATTAATAACCATTTTGCCCCTGATTCGAAACTATTTATCAATCTGCCCCTCTTTAGTCGATTACCTTGCATTTTTAATCGACTAAATGGTCAAAACAGACAAAAAATGGCTGCTGGGAGATTTAGTCGACTAAATCTCCCTATTTAGTCGACTAAATCTTCATATTTAGTCGACTAAATCTTCATATTTGACCAAAAAAAAAATAAGTCAGTATGATTGTAATCGATTAAGTAGGGAGATTTAGTCGATTAAATCTCTCAACAACCGTTTAGTCGATTAAAAATGCAAGGTAGTCGATTAAAGAGGGACAAATTGGTAGATAGTTTCAAATCAGGGGCAAAATGGTTATTAATTAATTAATAAGGGGCAAAAGGGTGAAAAAGCCGGTATGCATGGCTTAAAGTTAATTACATTAATGTAAATAATTAAAATAACAATAGCTTTATCTATCTATTTATACATTATTATATCATTAAAATAACAACAACTATTTATATCATTAAATGCATCAGGGTAGCTTATTATAATTCAAGAAACTTAAATTAATAATTCAATTGAATAAAGGTAAATTTTGATAAGAGAGAAAAATTATTTCAATAGTAGTAATATCGCATAACAAAACTAAAATTAATTTTTGACATTCTCTTCATTTATATTCAAAAATTTGCATTAAAAATACTTTGTAAAACTTAGTATATCCGGGATAATAATTAAATATGAAAAATCACGTTCTATAAAATTATAAATATAATGTACCGAAAATTATACGTATGAAAAATGAATAATACGCAAAATAAGAAGATTTCCTAAAAATATGCCTGTTAATATGATTTAACGTTTTAGCAGTTAGGACGAAACTTGAACAGATTCTGTTGTGTAGATATCATGTGCGTTCGTTTTAGGGGTATGAGAGACAGAGTGTTTGAGTTTTGAAGTTGTTTGTGAGAAGAAGCATCTAGATTGTTATTTCTTTTCTACCTCGTTTTCAGAGTGTGTGTAATGACAGACTGTGTGAACAAACAAGTAGTCCACAAATTCTAGGCGAATCTAATGCTAAATATAGCTTAGACTGATCATCTGTCTCAAATTCAAACCTCTTTGTAACCAATCCAATTCACTCAATTACGATTCTTGCTCCCCACCTCCCATTCTTAAGTGTGGAAAAGAAAAAAGAAAAATCCAAAAAATAAAAAATTATTTACCAAAATTGGAATTCAGAACGAAAGAGCAAAACTGAGTTGTCATAATACAGAAAATAATAGAAACCTCATCTCTCCCTTCTTGCCTCCTGGTTTGGTACCTCCAACCCAGGTAGGCCTTTAGTTGCTTGAGTATCCATAGTTGATTAGGATGGCTTAAACTAGAACCCCTCTACCATCAGAGCACAAAGAAAAACCAAGAAGCCATTTTCCTCTTTTGGGGGTACAGGAAAACCCTTCTTGTCTTGTTAACTTTTTGTCACCCAGCATATTTTCCTGTACGCCCAAACCTATTGAATCATGCATACCATTGCAAGCCTCTTGCTTTCTCTTGTTTGTATCTCTGTTTCATTAAATGGCATTAATGCTGCACCTATAGAGGACCCAGGGTCATTGATCTTGGATTGTGGGTTGGAAGAAGGTGGTGCCAAGGATGGTGATGGAAGGCAATGGAGCCCTGATAATAAGTTCCTGGTAGAAGGTACAAATTCATTCACATCCAAAGCCTCCTACCAAGACCCTTCCGTTTTGTCTGAGGTTCCATACATGTCAGCTCGAGTTTTCACATCCGAGGCAACATACAAATTCCCTGTTCAACCTGATAAGCGCTATTGGCTCAGGCTCCATTTTTATCCCTCTCTTTATGGCAGTTTCAACCCCTCCGATTCATATTTCTCCGTGACTGCAAATGGGGTTACGCTCCTCAGCAATTTCAGCGCCTCAATCACTTGTGAGGCCCTCTCACAAGCTTACATTGACAGAGAGTATTCCCTTGCACCTTTGAATTCAGATAGTTTGACTCTTACCTTCAAGCCTTCTGACAAGTACAACGGGGCTTTTGCTTTTGTCAATGGCATTCAGTTGATCCAAATGCCCGAGTTGTTTGATTCAGCTGCATTGGTCGGGTACACTGAGCAAACCGTGGACGTCAAAAGTTTGAATTTGCAAACCATGTTCAGACTAAACGTTGGTGGACAGTATATATCTCCAACACAAGACTCTGGCCTTACAAGGATGTGGTACGATGACACACCTTACCTTTATGGTGCAGCCACTGGTGTCACCAACCAAGCTACCAAGGATGTCAAAATCAACTACCAGACCATGCCACAGTACATTGCTCCTTCTGATGTCTACTCCACGTCAAGATCAATGGGTACCAATAAGGATGTAAACATGGGCTACAATCTCACGTGGATTTTCCAAGTTGATCCAAATTCCATGTACCTGGCGAGGTTGCATTTCTGTGATTACTATTATTCCAAAGTTAACGAGATTGTTTTCAATATCTTCGTGAACAACCAAACAGCACAAGCTCAAGCTGATGTGAATGGGTGGACAGGAGGCAAAGGTGTGCCAACTTACAAGGACTATGTTGTATATGTCCAAGATGGGGAGGGAGATGAGCAGCTCTGGCTTGCTCTTCATCCAGCACCTGATACAAAGCCAGAGTTTTATGATGCCATACTCAATGGGGTGGAGATATTCAAGCTCAATGACACAGACTTGTCTGGCCCCAATCCTCAGCCTTCGGACATGCTCCTCAAGCATGAAGAGGAAACGAGTTTCCAAAACCACAAAGCATATGATAAGAATGTCATTATTGGTGGAGCTGCTGGAGGTGCTGCAGGTTTTGCGTTAATGGCTGCAATATGCGTTGCTGTCTACCACAAGAAGAAGAGACTTCCGGGGTCACACACGCACACAAGCTGGCTGCCCATCTATGGGAACTCAAGCTCAACTGGCAGCAAATCCACCATATCTGGGAAGAGCTATGGTAGTGCCAACCTATCCGCCGGGGCTCAAGGTCTTTGCCGCTATTTCTCCTTACAAGAGATAAAGCAAGCAACCAAGAATTTTGATGAGTCCAACGTCATTGGTGTTGGTGGATTTGGAAAGGTTTACAAGGGTGTTATTGATAGTGGAATGAAAGTGGCAATTAAGAGGTCGAACCCACAATCAGAACAAGGAGTTAATGAATTCCGGACTGAAATTGAGATGCTTTCCAAGCTGAGACACAAGCATTTGGTGTCCTTGATGGGATTTTGCGAGGAAGATGATGAGATGTGTCTGGTTTATGACTACATGGCTCTCGGCACCTTTAGGGAACATCTATACAAGGGCAACAAGCCTGTGTCTACTCTATCATGGAAGCAAAGGCTGGAGATCTGCATTGGAGCTGCAAGAGGGCTTCACTACCTTCACACAGGGGCTAAGTACACCATCATTCATAGAGATGTCAAAACAACAAACATTCTCTTGGATGAAAACTGGGCTGCCAAGGTTTCGGATTTTGGGTTGTCAAAAACGGGTCCAGATATGAAAAATGGTCATGTTAGTACAGTGGTGAAGGGCAGTTTTGGCTACTTGGATCCTGAATACTTCAGGAGGCAACAGTTGACTGAGAAGTCTGATGTCTACTCATTTGGGGTTGTTCTGTTTGAAGCCCTCTGTGCCAGGCCTGTTCTAAATCCTAGCCTTCCAAAGGAACACGTTAGTCTTGCGGAATGGGCATTGCTCTGCAAACAAAAAGGAACACTGGAGGATATTATTGACCCCCATATCAAAGGACAGATTCATCCAGAAAGCTTGAAGAAGTTTGCAGACACAGCTGAAAAGTGCTTGTCTGATCATGGAGGTGATCGTCCCTCCATGAATGATCTGCTGTGGAATCTTGAATTTGCTCTCAACCTGCAAGAAAACCGTGATGGTTCAACTCACTCTGCACGTGTTGACCAAAGTGAGTTTGAAGAAATAAGCTTGGGAAATACCGACATGGCAAGCCATTATAAAAACCTGAGCCTTGGAAGTGAGTATGAGCATGAGCTTAGCCAGGATTCCATTGAGAATTCGACTGCTGCTATCTTCTCACAATTTGTCAATCAAAATGGACGATGAAAAGAAATGCTCTGCATGGTTGTTTAGCTCTAGGAGAAAGAGCTTGGTTCTTTTAAGGAAGCCATGGAATTCAAGCAAATAAAACCGGCTTTTTTGCGTTGCTTCAAAGTGTAAAATACTTCGATTGCTCCTTTTATTTGTTGGGTTTCTAATTTCTATATTTTCCTCCTGCCTATCATGTTTTGCTATATATATGAATATTATTTATACTCTGTCAGTTTTTGTTTCTACAAAATCTGAACATCATTCATGTTGTCATGTATCTGCAGTTCTGTATAGAAAGCACTCGGATTATTTGTTCGTTTACATAATTTCAGTTGGGTTATATTATGTACAAAAAATGCTGTGTAAAAACTAGAAAGAGTAGTTCGGTAGAAATGTACAGTTACAGTGTTTTGTTTCTTATTTTAAAGGCAAAAATTGCATTTAATACAGTTCCTAACGATTCAAATTTAATGTTTTCTCTGACCTGGAAATTGAAAAGAAAATTAATTGTAATGGACGAGAATGAGGGTTTTATTAATTTCTCAAAATTTCATTCGGGGACTCAATTTTTTTCATTCCCATAAACACAAGAATGCCATTATCTCTTTCTTCAAAAGAGACAAGTAAATTACCATTATGTGCCATGTCACGTCGCTGCTGAGGAAGATAAGGCCCCTATTACCCCAACGATAGTTTGTGTATCAAGTTAAATCTTCCACTGATACCCAGTGACGCTACTTTCAAGGGCATTTCTTTGCGTGCATATGAAATGAGTTTTCTGTTACTAGAGGATCTGCTTCATGAGAACTACGGCCTACTTGGCAAGTTTGTATACTGGGGCTTCATTCATCTTTTCTTCTGACCCCAAACCTGGGAATTGTCCAATATCATGGCCTTCCAGTGGTTGAAACTCATGATTCAAACCAATAGCAAACTCTTCATGGTCTGTTCCGGGGCTTTGGAAATAGTCTGCAATCTGTGACAAAAATGTCCAACCCAATTTTGAACAACGAAAGGATATGTTAAAGCCATTCATAATCGAGTAAAACAGAACTACTTACGGTGAAGATATCCGATTAGAATATTTAAAAATTGCAGTAAACAAATGACAGAAATTGACATGTCAAAGTGAAAGTGGCATACATGGTTAGCTAGAGCGATTCCACTTAAGACTGCTGCCTCTATATTAGAACCTAGCAGCCAATCACCACATATCCCAGCCCTCCCAAAGGGATCAAAGATGCAAGGAATTCCAGGTGTATTGGTTGGAAGAGCTGCACCCCTGCAAATCTCAGAATAACATACTTATAATTTAAAATCAATTAAACAGACATACAGTGTTCTAGAGCTACCATTCTGACATTTTAGATACTGAGACAATAAAATAATATCCCATCTAGTCTGTTGAGGATTAGCTGTGGCCGAGAACAATCACACAAGAAATGCTACTGAGGGAACATGTGTAATTAACTTTTTGATTGTCAAGCAATCGTATTGTTTGAGAAGCTACATGATGGTCAAATGAGTTTATAATTTTTCTGTAACTCTTCCCAAATGGCATTACTAAAAATATGCATTTAATATTCACATCCTCATCTTCCAGCTCAAGTATATTCCTCATCATTTAAGGTCCTTTCTTTAAACTTGATCTGATCCAAGTAAGCTGATTCAAGTAAATTGCTAATACTTTTAATTCTATTGAACCATCTTGTTTACTGTTTTGCTCTTTTTTCCCTTCCTTATTGACCCAATTACCTCATTCATAGACTACATATGCAAAGTACGCAGCTTGAACATGCTAGTTCTGGGTTACCTACCTTATTAGCACAAACAAGAAAAAAGCTCTCTAACCCCAACTTTGCCAAAACTATGGCAGGACATTTCAAAG
Source organism: Gastrolobium bilobum (assembly GCF_033153095.1). Taxonomy (NCBI): domain Eukaryota; kingdom Viridiplantae; phylum Streptophyta; class Magnoliopsida; order Fabales; family Fabaceae; genus Gastrolobium; species Gastrolobium bilobum. The sequence goes on from NW_026899073.1 coordinate 410,594, forward strand.
CAACTAACACCAATACTTCAAGATATGGCCCTCACCATAGTTGGAGCCTAGTATAAAAAGGTTTTGGAAGTGACCCCTTTGATAATCCAAGGGCAGCCTCAACACCCTCTAGCATACCTGCCTTTACCTTTTCTGCTGTAGCAGTAGGGATGTTTTCCTGATACACAGAAGTTGGTTCAAATTTCAGTTATTAAACATGGGAGGACAAAAAGAAAAAGATTGCATGCTATAGGTTATTAATAAATTAATCAAATCCCTTTCAAGTATAATTCCAGGTAAGGTAATGATATATTATTATCATTAATATTCCTCCTCCAATCCCCCCAAAAATAATGACTGTAAGCCTAAAGCCAATCTAACACTTGTGAAACTAAGTCGTATATCATACTGTACTGAAAATCAACCACCTACCTGTGGAACCTTGTTCTGTTTTCCATAAGCGGCAGTGCTCAGAAAGGTCCAACAGTGAGGACCACCACTCTGGGAAGTCCGTAGTTTCTTGGTATTATTGGCCATCCATGACACTGAATCAACTCCTCTCACAAAAGCTCCTTCAAAAGGAACTTCTGTGCAACCTGGAAGAGGAAGAGGGTCCTCAAATGCTGCAAGAAGGGCCCATATTGAACTCAACTCCAACCTCTAACACAATGGAGTGATGGACAATACAACAGAAACAAGAAACAGTATGAGATGAATATAACTCTGCCTTAACAGTAAATGAAGCTGAAAAGTGGACTAGTTTATTAAATCAAATGAACTGAACAGGGGATATCCTTGATTGACCTTCATTTGTTTTGCAATTAATGGTAATCCCGATGTCATAAGCAAGCGATTTGCACATTTTCCTGTTGGCAAACAGAGCAATAGTTAATAGAAGAAGCCAGAAAATGGATGACTGTTTACAGAAGGGCACTCCAGGCTGATAACAGTGCACAAGAAGCCAAAAATTGTATAAATTTTCAGATTGCCATACAATTTCAGAATAGCAATCCAAACAGACACCCGGACAAGTAAAGGCAGAACCCTTTTTTTTTCCCCTTTAAGATAAAAAAATAAAGTCCATCTATAAATCATTTTTGCAAGGAAGCAAAGCTATGAAAAGATATGCTTAAGATGGACATAATAAGTTACCATTGTGTGCAATAACAATTGCATCGAAGCTCCCACAAGGTTTCCCATTTTCACTCAAGTGCCACATCCCATTGAATGGTTCCAGTTTGCTAATCCAGCATGGCCTCACTAAATTTACCATGCTAGTCTGCACCAACAATTATATTCTTATCAGGCAACAACATGGGAATAGCAGCAATGCATTTTACTCGTTAATTGTTCTAATCAGAAATAACCTCAGACAATAAAGAATCAGCAAGGAACCGCATTCCATTTGTAGCTATATATCTTGGAGGAGAGGGTACAAATGGAACAAAGTGACCACCATTCTGAAGCTCTCCTATGGTACCCTGCCACTCACGGACCAAACCCTTGTCTATCCAAGCATTAACAAGCTCAGCAAACCGAGAATCACTTACAGTAAAGAATTGAGCCGCATGATCAAATATCAACGGATGAGGAGGAGGATCAATAACCCTGGTTCCCATTCTTCCTCCAAGTCCATGAATACCCTAATATAGGTAATAAAACAAAGTAACCCTTTAGAATAATGAAATGGTGAAGGTAATTAAGTGAAGAGTGAGACTAACGGTGTCGAATACAGTGGAGCGAACACCACGTTTCTCTAAGAAGAGGGCGCAAATGAGACCGGAGATGCCACCACCGATAATGGCAACAAGTGGGTCATCTGAGAATGAAGCGGTGAAGGTCACTTGCTCTTGCTTGAAGGTTTTCTTCAGAATTGATCTTCGAGAGGTTCCATAAGATGATGATTTCCTGCGGGTTTTGGAAGACGAAGGTTTTTGCTTTTGGGCTTCCATCATCACCACGCCAAATGCACCAGTACTCACACTTGAACTTGTGGAGGGCCACAAGGCAAAGGGTAATAATACTTTCGATGTGTTGAGGTTCAGAGCAACCATGGTTGCTGGTTCAGACTTCAGAGAATGGAGTTGGTTCAACCCTGTGCATGGATTAGGATTTTTATTTATTTTAGTAAGATTATATCTATTAATCATCATTAACCACTAATCCCTTTATTAGAAGGTCTTTTTTTTTTTACGTTCCCTTCGTGATAATATTATTTAGCAGGAAAGTTGCAATTTTTAAATATTTACTTTCTATTTACAAACTCTTACAATAACATTTTAATCGTTAATTTCCATCAATCAATGATTGTTATTTATTGTAAATTAATAATTTTGATTTGCGAAAATCTTAACCGTTGATTGACAAAAATCAACGATTAAGATGTGATTGTAAGAAGTTGTAAACAAAAATAGATTGTATTACCTTTTATTTTCTGTATTTTTTTTATTTTTAACTACGCGAGGGGAATAATATTGGAAGATTAGACTTGAAACAAATCGATTGATTTAACAAGTATCACATGATCATGATGTATTCTCCCAATAACAACGTCCAATCCAGCTACTTTTATCGCCTAATAGAAAAAAGACACATTGGACACGAAATTTAGCACTCATAAAATAAGTCCTACAAAAAGGAATATATTTCATATAAATTTCCCTTATCAAGTCCCGTAGCGTTCTGAGGAAATATCAAATTTCGTAGATACACATCTTACATTAAAGAACTATTTATATATAAGATTATGAGTGCCGATATAACTTACAAAACATATACACTTCAAGATAAAAAACAAACTTAAAAAATGTGAGTCCAGATGAAAAGAAAATAAGGCCATCTATTGAAATATCCCCATCTGGTGTTACCAAGGAAAATGAAGGCTATTTTCCTCTCAACTGGTGGTCAGTAAAATCTTTCTGAAGCTCAAGATTGGACTGATACGTCCGCATTTGTCTGCTCGGTGATTTGAGGAGAAGCTGTTTTTGTTTCCTTATCCAATTTTGGTCGTTCTTTGGTTTTGCAAGTGCCATTGCTGTTTCGTCCAGTGACTACGTCCTTATTTTTTTGAGTGACAGGGCTACCGGTTCCGTTTTTAAGACTAGTCCCAACACTGAGCCGTGCTCGAGCACAAACTTCTGGAGATGAGTTGACAGCATCACCACAGCTCCTTCTCCGAGATAGTTTTGGTGACTTGGGGCGAGTCAGTGGCAGCTGCCATCAAAGGAAAGGGAATGAAAAGTTTTTCCAACTGAAACAAAGGCTATTAACTAATTTAAGATTCTGTCTCTTCCATTCCTAAAAGATGTAAAAATGACATGATCATGACAAGAATAAGTACTATAGCCATCGTGTATCCTATTGTCAAATTTGCATTGCTTACATTGTCGTCCATTTTAACATTCCTATTGTATTGTATTCCTTCGGTCTACTCATGCAAATTCTGAAATTCTAAATGGTACTTTCATATTCATCCTGAGACTTGGAAAAGAAAGATGGAAAAGAGGAAAGAGTACCTTCTTGAGTTCAGCCTTTGGGGGAGGACCCTCATAGTAGAAGCTTGGTACTGGTTTTGCTTTAATGACCAAGTTCTTTCTCAACTGCTTAAGGGCTGCTTCTTCCTCTTCCTATACAGGTTATTATATAAACAGAAAGTTATTCAGTCAATTCAATATGCAAAAGGTAACCTGGGATGATAAACAGAAAACAAAAAGTCACCCATGTACATGGGCATAAACCAAGGCTTTGGCTTAAGTGATGAGATGCTTCTCTCACAAGGAAGAGACAAAAAGAAAAGAAAATAGTGAAAAATAAAAAAACCACACAAGGGTGTGCCAGCAGGAAACAAGAGAAAGACCACTGTACCTTTCGCCTTGCCTCATACTGGATTTTTTCTTCTTCAAGAGCTCGATTTTTCTCCTCTAACTTCATATAATACTGGATAGATAAATCAAAGTGACCATAAGAACCAAGACCACTGATTAGATTCAACGGATAATACAAACTAGGAATACAATCAGCATCAGAATTAAATGTTCAGTAAAACAATACCTCCCTCCTTTTCTCTGCACGATTCACGCATCTAAATGTAGGGGCTGAACCTACAGTTACCTTAGATCTAGCAGTGCGTGCAGATGTGGCGCTACTATTTAAGGTTAAAGAACAAATGAGAACTACTGCCATATTATATTTAAATACAAGTAAAATGTAACTCTATTTGGGGGCTTCCAAATAGTTTTTATTAAAATTCATAAAAGAACCGTTTGATCTTCGGTAGTATTCAGTATGGCAGATTCTAAGGGTTTCCCAATATACCTAAAACTTGCTTTATTCAGATTAAACTATAAAAATTTTCAAGTTTTAAGGATACGAGGAAGCAACAGACCAATTATCTTCATCCCCATGGTGCTCCTTATCATCATGTTGCACGGGCTTCTTTGATGAAAAAGGCGAGTTTGGCTGAGAAAATGGATAAGAATTTGCTTATCAGTAATCTCATAAAACACTCATTCACTCTATCTCACACACAAATAGCTACATGTAATTGCAAAGCATCCCTACAAACCTCAAGACATATAAGCATGCAAGTCTTAACATGGAAATTCTAGCAAATGAGCAAAATTACCAAGCAATATATTTTATCGGTAGCGAGTTCTGCACAGTCATAGTTAGAAAGGTTCCTATTAAGACATTCAATCTGAATTAAGGCTACTTGTATTTGTTTGGTACGTAAAGATTTTTTTTGGCACTGGTTGAATTTGAAATTGACCCTGTGCAACCCGTTAAACCTAATCTCTCCTTAGCAGGTAGTAGAAATACAAGACTCTAATCATTTAAATCATGGCATATCAATCATCTCAATTTTGTGCTTTAAAAGGAGTCTTGTAGAATAACTTTATAGCACAATTCATGTGAATTATATGCTTATTTTATAAAAGGAGTCTTGTAGCATAATTATTTGTTTAGATGGTGGCAGGAGGGAAAACAAGTCCTCGGTCAGAAACATATATCATGCAAGAAAACATCCATTAAAAGCAAAAAGTAGATCTTAGTTCTTATACAATTTCATTTTCTCATTTCCGGAGTGTTATTGGAAACAATTCAATATAACAACTTTTATACATAACATATGCTAGGACCACTTTGCATACTAGACTCAGTTCTCAAAACACATGAAATTAAGTAGTTCATACTTGAAATTTCAAAATGTGACAAAATACCTGTGAATTCTTTGAGGAAATAGGTGAGTGCATTTTGTTATCCATTGGCGACAAGTTCAGACCAGTTGTAACAGCTTCAGTATCAACAGTATGTGTGTAGGTGACATGCTTTTCAGTAGCCTGATCAACTGGCTGTGAAGCAGAGGGGCTTGTATGCTCTTTATCCACAGAAACTGATATCGCAGCAGGTGAGGTTAATTCTTTATTTTCATCCTTCTTCAGTACTTCAGATTTCTCATTCTTCTCTTCAGGCAAGTCAGCACTTAAGTTCGTGCGTTTGGCACTCAAAACATCTTTCTTCAAATGATGTTTCTCGACAAAAGAATTAGCTTCACTAGATTCCTTTATCTCATGATCCATTGCTTGAACCATCGCTGCAATTTTGGGAGAAACACGCACTCTATCACTAAAATTACCATTTGAAGCCCCTACATTACCATTTGGCTTCTGGTCCAGAACCTGTATGCCAGTAACTTCTCTCCCCATGACACTGCATGGTATAAGTTACAGGGTAAGTAACAAAAAAACTTAGAATAAGTGGTTGATGTTGATTAGAAAATCAAAGACTCTGACATGCAAAGTAGAATTTTAAATTATGTCTCCTGGAACAAGGATAGATTAAGAAGATTCATACAGAAGCATTCTATGTTACAGGAACAGATGTCTTCCTAAAGTATGGTGTACATTATTGCATGCAAGAGCAAAAAGATGAACCAAACAACACGACGTAGTGAAGAGATTCATCTCTCTTCCATGCATATCCGAAAGCTTGAGATACAAGCCAAACTAACAAATAAATTTCTTCTTTTGGTATACAGACACAAACACACACCTACACCTGAATCTGTACAGTGCCAGAACTACTTCACTGATATTTACCACCTTAAACCTAGAAAGATGGCAATAAAAAATGAAAAACACGACCAGTAAAGAAACAGAACTGTTAGTGAGGTAAGAGCCACGTATGTAACCCCAAGGGGTGTGTTATATCACTATAGGGGTGTCCTTGACAGCAATGGTATAGACCAAAACTATGCAAAGAGGTCTCAGGTGCTGTGTGTAACAATGGGGGGTGGTTTAGAATGGCTACAATGGCTCTCCAAATTGACAGAATAACATCTCATAAAAGTAGTGATATTTTGTGTTTGCATGGTGAAGAAGGAGGGGGTATTTATAGTTACGGTTAGACTCCATCTTAGTGGGAGAGTGGACCAAGTCAACTAATATGGGGAAGAGCCATGGTAGCCTAGCCTTGCAGGAGCAATGCACTTTGCAGCCGCTACCATGCTGTGCAGGGGAAGGTGAGAGGGGAGTCTTGCCAGTATGGCATTTTGGTGTCTGAGTAGACAAAAGGAAGGGCAGAGTGCCCCAATGTAAGACATTTTGGTGTCTTTGGATGAGGTATCTGGCATGCTGTTGGGGTCATATGGGCCTTTGTCATTAGGCCAGTGGTATTGGGCTGACCGATTGGGCCGGCCAGAACATCAAGATATAAAGATAAAAATACAAACAGCAGATATAAAAGCAACAAAGGGAACAAAGGTATTTCAAATTAAAAAGAAGCCAAAAATACATTAGATGGAGGTATAAATATTAAAGAAATTCCGATGCAAATAGAAATTGAAAACAAACAAATATATTATTATAAATTAAATAAAATTTTAGATATTGATTTTTGGACATTCTCCACATGAAAGCTGGAACTCGTTCAACACTGAACACAATCAGATAGATGACAATTTGCTACTAGCTAGATATATATATATAGGAGACACACTGGAAGCATCTTGTGGCCAAGGCTATGCCGACACCGAATGGGGATTAGACCCACACCCAACGGGGATGGGGACACCTCGTTATCTTACCAAAAAAGATCCAAGAGACTACCCTACTTGAAAAGAAAAATTCTATTCCAGCAGAATCTCTGTTCATATGACCATAGTTTTAATGCGATATTTGGCCATTTTACCAACCACTCCTGAATCCTTTTAAATAAATAAAGAAAAATGATCGGTTTTCAATGTGATTTGACGAGGAACGAGAGAAAAGGGGTAAGATAGACATTCGAAGGCACGACTCCAGAATATACTTCAGAATCATTCGGATATATGCATGCAAGTTTTAATGGAGCCCAAGATCACAAAAAGGCGATTCCAGAAAATCTATTTACATCCTAGAATGGTAAAAACGATAATAAAGTCAATGAAGACAACACGTTTTGGTTTGTTAAGATTAACAAAAAGAGGGACATATATATGAGCATTCCAACAACAAAATTCACCATTCGTTTAATAAAATTAACTGGAAGCTGCCGGGAGAAGAAAAACGAGTCAGAAGGGAAAGCACTCAAAATTACTGCTATCGTATCATATCATATTATGTAATCAGCAACAGTTAATTCGAAAAGTTCAAACAAATAAAAGAAAAACAGCCTCCTTCCGTTGTGAGCTAACTTTTCCACACCCAAAATTACAAGAAAAAGAGATCTCCAAAAGCAACATGAAATATGAAAGATCGAGAGCCACATTGCATAGATTGTGAAACAAAAAAAAACACAAAGAAAGAATAATGGTTAGGAAACGCACCACAATCTCGCTTCCAGTTGCAGTTGCGCTTCGATCTGACAAGATCTCGAGTCCAAGCCTTCCTTCTTCTCTTCCCCTCTGTCTCTCTCTCTCTCTCTCTCTCTCTCTCTCTCTCTGTCTCTGTCTCTCTCTCTCTCTCTGTTTCTGTGCTTGGTTTTTATTTTCTGTACCTACGTGCGAAATCCGAAATTTATGTATGATATTCCTTCTCTTTAGGAAGGTTTTTCTTTTTTATAATTTGTTAACGTTCCTTCGTTGGTTAATGGTTATATATAGAGACTTCATTCTCGTGGTTTTTATTTTTCATTTTTTCTCTTTTCTCCTTTTGTTAGTGAATTGTAAAATTGACGGTGTAAAAACTAAAAATGACAGTGACATTTGAACAGTGCGACCGTTCTAGTCCAATGGAAAACAACTCTCTCTCTCTCTGTCTCTCTCTCTCTCTCATGAGGAAAATTCAATCCAACTTAATGGCAAATGAGGAAGAAAATAAATGAGAAATCGAAGAAAATAAATGAGAAATCGAAGAAACAAAAACCGACAAGTAGCAGACATAACAACGAATCAGATTAATAAGGCAATGGATGAAATAATGAAGAAATAAAAAAAAAAATATACTCATCAAATATTTCTTAAAATAGTTATTAAAGCATTATACGCATTTAATATCGCAAAATTTTAAAAAGAAATTAATATACCTTCTACTTTTATTCATTAACCCAAACCTTTAATTTAATAATTAAAACTATGTAAACTATTTATAATAGAGGCAGATCTTTTGATACCGGTGTCAAATTTAAAGTTTGTCACCTCATCTAAGAGACGTTAGATCAAAAAATATCAACGACTTTGATTTGTAAACATGTGACATCATTGATCTTTTTTATCTAACAGCTCTCAGATGAGGTGTCAAACTTCAAATTTGACAACGGTGTCAAAGGATCTTACCTCTTTATAATATACTTATAATTATATAAGTGTAAGGAGAAGGATCCGTTTACAAATCTTTTTTTTACAAATTATACTAAGTCTGATCGGTCATACACTAACAAAGTATGACCGGTCAAACATAATATAATTTGTGTAAGAATTTATAAATAAAAAATTTGTAAATATAATCTTTTTCCTGCACATTATTTATCAAAAAAAGTATAATGCACTTTCAGACCTCTACCCATTTACCTGGTTGATTGATTAAAAAAACAATTTAAATTATATATTAATTATTTAATCGTGTAAATAAAATATTATTTCATCAAGTAAATATCAGATTAGGGCATTAAACTAGCCAAATGGCTCAATTTGGTCTAAATTAATATTAAATTATAAATTATTATTAAAATTATTATGTAATTTGGTATTAACATTGGTATTCAAAAATGTAACAATTTTAATGAATTTCTATTGGTGTGAATTTCGTGATACTTTGAGAAATATAAATAGGATGTCTCTCTCACAATCTCATCCTAACCCCTAAGATTTTTTGAGATTTCTCTATTGCAGTATCTTCTTCTTCCTTTGGCGGGTCGACCTTCTCGAAAACAGGTTTCGTCATGGGAGCTTCGTCAAAACTCAAAAACAGCAGATTTTTGAGCAATTTTCATCGCAAAACAACTAAGAAACAACAACCCAACAAGATTTTAATATAATCTATCTCGAAAATAGCAAATTTTTGAGAGTTTTTAGAAGTTTAAAAAATGATTCAAGCTATTGGTCGCAATTTTCTTAACACAAAAATGTGTGATTTTTGTATTAAAAACAACATAAAATAGTGAAAAAATAACACGGGAACAAAAACTCTGAAACCAATTTTTGTTTTACATCAACAAAACAAGATCTATTTAAAGCAAGATTGAAACTTTTATAATATCTATGTTTCATAACAATATATTCATGAACGAAATTCATTCGCTACAAGAAACGATTTCAAACAATTTTTACATCAATAGATCACTAAGGCTTGTTTTTCAAAAGCCCAAAAGCAATTTAAGGTTTCAATGTATCAATTGAAAATAATTTGAAAATTTTTCTAAATTTTCATGTAATAAAACCCAGAAATTCAGATTCAAAATTTTCTTGGAATACTCAATGAAAACAGACATATGATATATAGTTAGAAAACTATCATCACATAGAATAAAAATTCCAAGGTTTACAAGATCAATTAAAAAAAATTCCAAACGAAATTTTATCATGAATTTTACTAATTGAGAAAATTATATTAAGTTTTACTTTTTTTTATTAATATCATTGCATTTCTATGTTATTTTTTTGTTAACCCTTGTAATTTTGAATTTTTTTAAAAATTTGTATAATTTTTTAAAATCTTATGAGTCCATATTGTCCTTTAAAATCTGATAAATTATATTAAAATACTTTAAAATCTAATGTTATGAAATCTTGATTGTAAAAAAAAATATTTTGAAAAAGTCTTTAAAGTCTTTTCAATACGAATTGATCTTTTAAAATCTATAAAAAAATTTATTTCAAAAAATTCTTTTAAAATCTTAATGCAGTACATTCCCTTAATCTTATAGTATAAAAAAAATCCGCGAATTATCTTATTCAGTAAGCCAGTTGTTAGAAAAACAATAATGTTAACATGCTCTATGTTTGAAATGAGTCAGAAAACAGTAATATTTTGGAGATTGAAAGCAAAGCTTTGTTATGAAGCGTGCCGAAACCGTTGACCTTTTTGTTAAATCACAACCTCATTGCTATACGGTATTGACTGGAAACCAACGTGGTTTTGGGTGGCAAGAATTTCAATTGCTAACGCCCTTACCCAAGGGCAACTTCTAATAATAATTTTTTTCTAATTTTTCTATGGATTAACTTTTTGTACAGCTACTTTAGATTAGGGGTATTTGTGATCTAAATTGGATCAATTTTAGAAACAAAAATCATGTGATCTAATTCCTTTGGTTTGATCATGTAATCATCCATTCGGTTTGGATTTTTTTCAAATCTAATATGATCCAATCCAATTTTTTTCAATTTAGATTAGATCGATTTTTGATTTTTTGAAAATTCTAAAATTTGTTTTATGATTATTGTGCAAATAACATCTTTTGTATATATTGAGTTGGTAAAAAAAAAATTGAAATATAAAAGTATTAGTAAACGATAATATAGCTTCTTCTTTTTTAACAATGAGATATGAAGCTCTACACAGATAAAATTTTGTTGATGAGATGTGACTAGACTTTTCTTTGGGTTTATAGCTTCTTCTTTTTTAACAATGAGATATGAAGCTCTACACAGATAAAATTTTGTTGATGAGATGTGACTAGACTTTTCTTTGGGTTTAGTAATTTAGTTGATGTGATAATGGATATTGGATTTAGAAATTTTTGGGCTATGATTAAGGAAAGACCTAAGTAGGTAGAGGAGAATTAATATTGGATCGATAACCAATCCGAAAACTGATCAAATTCAATTAAAATTTATTGTTTTTTTTTCGGTTTTTGATTTTTCGATTTTTCGGTTCGGTCACCGCAGTTTGAATCGGTTTGGATCGGTTGATGAACATCTCTACTTTAAATAAATTATTTGCAACGCACGACTTTAACTATGTCTTACTAGTAAGACATAGTTATAATAATAATAAAAAATCTTTCTCTCTTCTCATACATTGCTGGCTGATGTGGGGGAGAGAAAATAATTTTTTCATTATAACTATCTCTTATTGGTAAGATATAGTTAAAATTGCGTGCTACGGAGAAGATTACCTAAAGTAAATTTTAAAAACATTTTTCCCTTTTACTATATATCTTCAAAATAAATGAATCATATAACCAAAGTGGCTGCAGTTGGTTATGCGCGAAAACAAAAGTTTTGTAGTTCTTTCTCGGAACTTCGATCATGTTGTCATGTTTCTCCAAAAAATATTTACATCAATGTCGTGTTTCTTAAAATTTTGTCAAACTGCCATGGTATCAAATCTGCTTCCAGTTGCACTGGGTTTCATTCGCCACATGACATGGAATCTGGTCATCAAAATCATTGCTATTGACATCGAGTTTAGTGGTCAAACAAGTCATCCGATGTGGCATCAAGTTTAAGGATCCCAACTCACATGATGTTGACACGTGGTACAAAATTTTAAAATTTTTTCGTAGAACTTCATAAGGCCATAACGTTTGTGTTCGGTTCTATTAAACCGTATAATGATACCTCAAGGGTAAGCGCTCAGAGATATCCTATGGATAGGTATCTTAGTTGGCTTATAGCCAATATCCCCATCACTGCGGACAAGCAATAGGCTTATAGCCGAGACTTGGGTGTGGGCAGAAGTAGTAAATGAGTTCAGACCGTATACCTGAGGTCTTTAACCTCTTATTTATAACTCTTGGACTTGTGTAGATCTCCCTGTTGTAGTAGGATTTAACTTCCTTTCTGTTGAAATAGGGACTCTATCCTTAGTTGTGTCTTACTGTTTTATATTGTTAGAAGAATTGGAGAATTATCCTTTAAGGGATCATTGGGTAGATGGTTAGGATATGAAAATATTCCATAACAGTTTGTATCAGATGTTCGAATTAGATATTTTCTTTTATTCTTTTTAACTTTTTAAGATCTATGCGCTGGTAGATTCACGGGTCAAATTTTTTTCTCCAGAAAATACTTTTTTGTGCTTCGTTTGATATATTTTATCTTTATAAATGATGTTATTTTATTTTTTTACTTTTCAATACTAACAAATAATACTCTGAAAAATTATCAGCACATAAATCTTAAAAATTTAAATAGAATAAAAAAATTACCTGAGTTAAACATTCAAATAAAAAATTATGATCTTCAAAAATTTTATAGTAAAATTACCAAAATTTCATGTGACTCTAAAAACTCGTTCCCACTAATAACGAATTCTGGCATGTGTCTTGGTTTAGTTGAGCGTTCTGACTCATTTGGCCACAAAATTGGCTGCCACTTACAATAAATTTGATGGTCTCAGATTTCGTGTCATTCATTTGTCACGGTGACGTTTTGGCTTAGAACTGTGTGAGTACGGTCAAAGTCTCTTCTTTTTCCTATCAGAATCTTTTTGGAAAAGACTTTTCATAATTTTTTAATCTCGTGTCAGATTATTATTATTTTTTAACTATTTAAATTTAATTTAATATAATATAAACTAAATTTTAATTTAAGTAAGAAATTATAGGCCTCGTCTAATTTGTCGGAGATTCGGCAAATGCGACAACTTTTGTCCAATGACGTATTTGCCCTCCCTCACGTGAACTTTCTTTTATTTCCTGGCGAAGAATGTTCGTCTTTTTATTTTCTAATTTAAATTCCTTAATTAGTATCCCCAATCCTGAAACTGCCTTTTATATCCCTCGCCTAACGTGTTAATGAGTCCTTTTTTTTTCCTAAAATTTTTGTCGAATGTATTATTTAAATAAAAGCTGTTGAATGCATTCCAAATACTTAAGATATAAACGTAATTCATTAAAAATAATAGGTGTATTTAAATGTAAAATAGCATATCAGCTAAAGTAAAGCGAGAATTTTGATTGCACGAGTTTAATGATTAAAAGTTGTCGTCTGAAGGGACAGATTTAAGAATCAATCTCCCTCAGCTTGTCGAGTAAGGATCCGCAAGCATATACAAACCCATTCCCTTCTCTAATAATTGCTTACTACTTGACCTTTTGACTAAACATGAAAGTATGGTGAATAAATATACATTTGATTAAATTATTATCAAGATCATTAAGTTATTAATAAGTTAATCTCATTAAATTGTTAATTTGTTAATAAGTTTGTATTTTTAAAATTAATTTATATTGACATATTTTTTAAAAAACAAGTAGTATAAATAAAATATTATAAAAATTAAATTATATATTTACACATGATTCGGCGATAAAAATAAAATAAAACAATGATGCTTAGCTAGCTGCTCAAGTGCGACATTGTCATGCTCATGCAATTAAAACTCGTATTTATCGTTGATGCTGCCATAAAATCACGTGACAGATTTAATATTCTGTGCAAGTCATAAATATTATGGTAGCATGTGTAAAGAAACAATTCTACTTAGAAGTTTAAGTTATTGGGTGAATCCATTATCGTATTATTCTATCTAAGTTAATATTTTTTTTCTCTCACAAATTTTCCCGATTTCGTTTTTGAATTTAGAAGCTATATGTAGACTAGACTCTAACATGGATATAGTGTTAGTTTTGATGAAGACAAATGCGGATTAACCTCTATTACTTGAATATGTGGAAGTGTTTTGATAGAAAGATATGCATTACGTGGTTGATAGTTCTGTTCTGTCATTGTCGATTGTCATAAATTCCAAGCTTCATACTCCATAAAAAAAATAAGAGATATATTTTTCTCATATCATGAGAAAATAATTTCTTCTCTTGTTAACACAATAAAGGAGTGGAGCCCATTAAAAATATATGAGGCTACAATAAATATGTGAGACCATCTATTTGTTTTGTCCGCAGGGAAGAAGAAATTCTTCTCTACAACATGAGAAAAACATAATCCAAAAAAGTAAAATTGTAAAGCTGTATTATTTTACAATTATAGGCTTTATATTAAATATTGTAGATTAAATAAAAAAAGTTTATAAGTTTAATTATAAAATTTATAGACCGATAAGAGTTGCATATTTTTTTTTTTTTGAGTTATCCAACCCTAATTACCTCTTTGAGGCGAGTTGGCTCCCTCCGGTATCCCCACGAGCTTCGACTCTTTGAGCCGGCTATGAGACTAATCCGGAGTGCGGGGGATCAGTGATGGCTAAAGGTTCAGCCCCCTCCCCAAGAATGCATTCAGCAGGAATCGAACACATGTCCAACCCCACTAACTCAGCGCGAAGTTACCAACTGAGCTGCACCCATTGGGTGAGTTGCATATTTTTTTTGGCTCGAATTTCAATTTTTATGATTTAATATGTAATTTTAAAAGTTTAATACGATATTTCTTTTTTTCTTTAAATAAACACCAAAATCAACCTTCAGAACTAACAGCTTGAAAATGTATTCATTGTGTGTCAGGTATGTCATCAATCAATGGAAATGAAAAAATTTCTCAATCCAGTTGAGTAAACAGCGAAACTTATTTTATAAATGAATGAATATATAAGTGTTAGAATTTTCTCCTCCATTTAAGAAATAATTTTAGGTGAAGCTTACTTTCAAACAAAAGTTGTTGTAAGTGCATCAATCAAATATTTTTCATATATATATACTTGAAAGCATTAAATGCGGGAAATAATAAACATACAAAGGATAAATCATTAAATGTGAGGAATCATAACCATACACTTGTTGTTGTTGTACGTAAAGCGGCTACAAAAATGATTTTATCATATATATATATATATATATATATATATATATATATATAGGGATTTATTATTCTTATGTTGCATAAAATATAATTTATTTCCTACTCACACAAATTCAAGATAGTCCCACTTTACTTTTTCTCTCTCTTCGCGTAAAAATGGACCCCACCTGTACCAATGAGTGTGTAGAAGATAACTCTTATCTTCTACTACATAAGAAAACTTTTACCTATATATATATATATATATATAGGGTTTTATTTTTCTTATGTTGCATGAGACAAGTTGTCTCATGTAACACAAAAAAAAATAGATGGGACCCACTTTTTTATTTTCTCTCTCTTTATTGTAATGGGTCCCACTCATTTTTCGTGTGTTGCATGAGACAACTTGTCTCATGCAACATAAGAAAAATAAAACCCATATATATATATATATATGGAACAATTTCCCTCAATTTTTGGGTTTTAAAAAATGAGTATGCCCTTAAATTTTTGGCAATTAATTAACTAACTGCCATTAAGTTTTATCAATTCCATAGAGTTATTTTGTTTTTTATACACTTGAATTTTCCACTTCGTGTAACGTTCCACTGATATATTCCTGAGTATAAATTGAAATTTTATGGATCAGCCAATTTGCATTAGTGCAAATAATTACTAATGTAATTTAACTCCAACCTGTCATCAACGCAATCGAAAGTATTGGTTCAATGAATTATTGGTTTAACGGGTGGGTAATGGTTCAATCTGTTATAATTATAATTATAAATTATATAATAAATATTTTAGAGGATTTGATGTTGGCTCTTTTAAAGAACATAGAGTTGTGTAATTTTAAGTAAGAAAAAAAACACAAGCAATAGAAATCATGGAGAGAAAGTGAGTAATTTTTAAATTTAAATAAAAAATATTAATTTGTGCATTTCTCTCATTTAAAATAATATAATTTTATGTTCTTTAAAAGCACAAATATTTTTCTCTATTTAAAATGTGTATTTATTTTAACCAATAATAGTGTAACCTAGTGGTCATTGCTACATTGTCCATTCCCATTATAAGAGTTCAATTTATAACATTTCGGCACTGGTCAAACCACGGTTCATCATTGGTTCACCAATTTGATACTAGTTTAATTGTGTAACCAATCCATTGCTTGAACCAAACTGATTGATGGGATTTTTTCTGGATCAACCGATCGTACCAACCGATCCCATCCAATTTTAATAACAATGGTGCAAATTATCCATTACGATAACTATTATTATTTCAAGACAAGGGAATAAATAAAAACGTGCCTCGATAATCAAATTCAAAACTCGATTTGATAAATTGAGTAAAAGGGCGGGTATGCGCTGTGCTTGTGTTTTTTTCTCCCCAAAACAAGTTTCACTTACAAGCAAGCGTATTTCATGTTTTTTATTTCTTCTTCTTTTGCAAAAGGAATTATCTTGATGATGACATATTTTAAATCATTTATGTGAAACGCTAAACATATAGGCTTGAAAGAGTAGAGAGAGCATAGAGTGCTAAAATATGGAAGACAACGGAAATTGTGAACTTGAGCTATATGTAGCTAGCTAGGTTGTCGAGTTTCTAGTTAGATGCTTTTAATTGCCGGTATATAAACAAAAACAAAATGCGATCAGTTCCTATTGCTAGATATGCTTAATTTTTGAACGAGGGCTGGTTCGGTACTTCTCGAGCACCTTTTCCCACCTCGTTCGTTGAGGCACAGTGACAGTACCCACTTTTTTTCCTCTCTTTTTTTCTCGGTTTGCTCCTCTTCCAAACCGCCCTTACAATTTTGAATTTGAAGCTGCAGAGGAGGTTTGAATTTATCTATATCATTCTGATCCATTTCAAATTCATAAATTAAAAGCTTTTTCAAATTTAGAGACTGTTTATAAATTCAGTATCAAAATTTACTAATCTTATTAATTGTTAACCAAATAAAGTACTGCAGATTTCTGATTAAAAATGTTTCTTGAAGGTGTGTGAATGAGAGACAGGAATCCTCCACGTACTCATAGTTGTTTATTTGGTAATCTTGTTATTTAATGCGGAAGTTCAAGTAGTCCGTAGTATTTAATCAATTATGGAATATTGACAACCCCTTGTACTGGTTTAAATTAATTGAACAAATAATTCATCACCTATATAAATTAAAGTTCTATACCAACAGTATCAATGTATCATCACCTGCGGCTGCCCAAAAGATGTTTTCTTTTTTTATGTATTCATTTATTTTATAAATAATAGAGTCAAACTTAAATCGAGAATTTGTGGATGGGGAGCACGTGCATTCGGTGTTCCATTTTTTCAAAATAGAAATTTTTTATGATATTTTTTTTCGTATTGCTTTATTTATTTACTTTCATGCCCTAATTTTTTTCTACTTTTGGGAATGATGCACAGGGACTCATGGAGCAACAAAAATACGCTCATAACAAGCTCAGTCAGCCTGAATATATAAATAAATAAAAATGAATGTTATTAAATTTATTTTTCTTAATTTTTCAATCTATCATACATAACTATAGACTTTTTTATGTACAATGTTGCACCAATATCGACACGAGACATGATATTCTGACATATTAATTTTAAAAAATATTAAATTTTAATATGTTAGGATATATTTTTAATATTAAATAATATTTTTAATATGTATTAATATAATTTATATTAATACAGTACATGATAAGACATATAATTAATCAAACATTTAAATTTTTTAAAATAAATATAAAGTAAAAATAATTTTTCATATCAAATTTTTTAATAAGAAAATATTTAATTTATAAATTAATTTTTTATATTTAATTAAAAAAATTTGAACGTGCATAAACGGTTGATCCGTGTCAAAAGACTCAAAACTATTGATGTTGAACACGTATTTTTCACAAAAATTAACCTGTCGGTGCTTGTTACCGTACCACTCATTAAAGTCAAATCCTAGTCACACGATGCTGTTGCAGGCTTGAGCCTAGCTCTATAGCTATTAGCTAGTTGTGTCGTGATTTGTTAGCATTTATACTTGTACATTTTTGTCAAGTTGTCTAAAAGTGAATGAGAATCTAGAGTAAACATTTTTTTTTATCCTGAAAATATTTATGAAATTTTTTTTAGTCTTTGGCAATAAAAAAGAATCAAATTGGTCCTTAACAGTATGTAAAAAAGTTAACAAAAAAGGGCCACGTTAGTGACGGAGGAGTTGACATAAGGACTAATGTAGTTCTTTTTTCATAATTTTAAAGACCAATTTGATCCTTTTTTATTGTCAGGGACTAGAAAAGATTTCGTAGATATTGTCAAGGACAAAAAAAGATGTTTACTGATAATCTATTATCCTTCCTAACATTGTTGAACTTGAAAGGTATATTAGTATAACTCTGACTTGCAAAGATTCCTTTTTTCTTGCTTCTTTCACGGGTTTCACACTGGCGAGGAAAATGAAGGCTTAAAAGATGCTTTGTTTGTCCTATTACTTTTCCATTTTCCGGACACTGTATGATATTATACTCTCACCAATCTAACAAGATAACTCAAAAACTTAGGTAGAGAAAGTCATTAATCCCGACCAACCTATCTTTCAAGCATAACATACTTTTTTGGCCATCACTTTTAATTTGAACATTCCAATATCTCACTGCTTTCAATACTTTTACAAAGTCAAAAAGATTGCACCGTTAGTTTAGAAAAGTTTAGACTTCGCAGTTAATTAATTACCCCCTCTGTCACGCTTGCTCTGTGAGACACAGTCACTACAATATAACAATATCTTAATTTCGTGTAATTGGTACACGGTAACAATAAAAAGAAAAGAGATCCATTTATTTTACTTTTATTCTCTTTCATTGAGAATTGAGGCCATTAAAATACCATTGTTGACAATTTGGTTTCTCTAACAGTAATTAATATTCAAATCTTTGCTGTTTGATCATTCGCATCTCATTATCATTTGTTAATCTATAAACTGGATTAATTTATTGTTTTAAGATACATCGCGCTGTCATCATTATAATTAGACGGAGAGAAGAAGGAAACTCCAAAATAAAACAGTCTATGTCGTGTTGGAAAATTAGGTTGGTTCGTTTTAATTAATTATCATCCAATGGTGATAACTGATAATGTTTGGGTATATAGGTTAGAATTGGGGGTAAATTTGGACTTTGAGAAAAATACTTGATTTTTAAATTCTGAATTTTTTTAATGCTTTATATTTTAGCTAAAAAAATTGAATTTTAACCATTTCTTTTTCTTTTGCATTCTTTAAAAACTGACCAATCACCAAACACTTACTTAGAATGAAAAGTGCTTTATATATATATATATATAAAACTTCTGGAGAAATAAACAAGTCATTCAATCGGACTGTTATTCAACCCCCCCCAGGCGCGGACCCACGTTGGGTCAAATGACCGCACATGCGGACACAGGAAATTTGTAAATTTATTTTTTTTTTTTTTTTTTATACTTTCTCTCACAGCTAAGCCTCTCACCGTACCTCTGTCACTCATTTTTCTTTCTGCAAAAGAGGGCAAGCCTCTCTCACCCTACGCTCTCACTCATTTTTCTTTCTGCAAAAGAGGGCAAGCGGATTTGAGCGCAGATTTGGCTTCCATTCAGCATCTTTCCTTCCATTCAGCGCAGCTTGAGCGCAGATTTGAGGGCAAGCACATCAAAACTCTAATTTTTTTGAGGCAAGCAGATTTGGCTTTTGAGGCAAGCTCCACCTCATTAATTTTTTTGTTGTTTTTTTTGTTGCTGTGTAGTTCTTAGTTCTTTTGTTGTGTAGTTCTTGGTTCTTTTGTCATTGCCATTTTATAACTTTATGGCTCTGTGAGCTTTCATTTCATTTGAGTCCTAATTGTTGGAAATCAATTTTTTCCTATTGTTAGTCTAGAAAAATGAAGAAGCTATAAGAGCTATCTACCATCTACCAGAAAAACACGGAAATTGGCAACAGATTGGTAGAAAGTTGTAGAAGTTGGTTAAATAATATAAATTAGTCAAAGAAACAAAAAAAGAAGAGAAGACAATTTCGAAAAGCAAGAAGAAAAAGAAGGCTGTGGAAAATTGAAGAAAGTGGTAGAAGTTTAAATATTATAATATATATTAGGAAAAGTCGGTTAGATAAAATCTATAAATATAGCTTGGTTCAATCTAAATATACATCATTGTTCACATCTAAATAGTTTGGTTCAATCATATTATAATGAGCTAATTACTCAATTTATTCTTAGAACAGAATGTGAATAAAGTTCCCCACTAGTTGTGAATTTGAGAAAAGCATTTCCTTTAAGCATAAAAGTTTTCCACAAACATTTGCCTCAACAAAAATATAAATGAAAGCCTCATAGTCCCCAGCCTTTTGGTTATTTAATTAATAAGAAACGGCTTTTTAACACCAAGTTTGAAATCTTGGGATTCTCTCTATTATACGTATCAAAGTTTGTAAGAGCAACCTAATATTCAAATAATTAGATAATAAAGTATTGGGTAAGGAAAAGGACTTTTATCAAATATATATTTATCTATCATCTGTCATTATCAAATGTTTATATGTTATATCTCTTTGATATTTGAAGTTTAAACTATATTTTGATTATTGCAGTTGTTCCCATTTCATATTCCAGACCTGTCATTTGGAAGTCCGTTGATCATATCAGGCAGATATAGTGAATTTTGAATCCATAATGCAATTTTGAATCCATATAATATTTATTTGGGATAAAAAGTACTAACTTATTCTCTCTATTATTTTTCTGTACCCTTCACAGGTCTTGGAAAAATTATGTCAGGGATACAATCTTATTTCAAACGTCAAAAGAGAACAAATACAGAACCTGAATCCTATGAACCTCATAGACAAAATGTTTCAATTGTTGAAAATTCTTCTCAATCTCAAAGACAAAGTGTACCACCACAAGCATCTCAATTTCAAAGTTTTCAATCACCACCTGAAGCAAAAATTAATATAGAAAATCTTGAAGCGGATCCAGGAAAAAGACCTTCACTTTATTCAATGACATCAAATCCTATAGAGAGAGAGGATATTCGGAGAGCTTATTTGCTCAAGGGTCCAACTCAACCAATTCTTAAACCATTCCATCAAACGGAAATGTTTGGAAAAATGCGTAGATTCAATTCTAAGTGGTATGAAGAATTTGGTTCTTGGTTGGAGTATAGTGTATCACGAGATGCATGTTTTTGCTTATATTGTTATCTATTTGATATAGAGGTTAGAGGTAGTGGTTCAGCGAAGGAGGCATTTGTCGGTGTGTGGTTCAAAAATTGGCAGAAGAAGGATAGAATCAAAGTTCATGTTGGAGATCATAGGAGTGTTCACAATAGATCTTATCAAGCTGGTCAAGATTTGATGAAGCAAAACCAACATATTGATATTGCCTTTTCAAATATTTCTGAACAACAAAGAATTGATTACTGTATTCGCCTGAAAGCTTCTTTAGATTGTGCTAGATACTTACTACGAAATGGTCAGCCTTTTCGGGGACATGATGAATCTGAAAGTTCAAATAAACAAGGTTTATTTCTTGAAACTCTAAAGTTTTATACTAAGCCAAATAAGGAGATGAGTCATGTGGTCTTGCAAAATGCCCCCGATAATCACAAAATGACTTCACCAAAAATTCAGAAAGATCTTGCTCAAGCTTGTGCTGATTTGACTGTTAAAGCAATAATTACTGATCTCGGCAATGATTACTTTTCCTTGCTAGTTGATGAAGCTCGTGATGTTGCAATTAAAGAACAAATGGAAGTTGTACTTCGGTATGTAAACAGAAAGGGGTCCATTGTTGAATGTTTTATTGGCATAATTCATGTTTCAGATACTACTGCAAAATCACTAAAAGCAGCGATTGATTTAAACTTTCTTTACAAAAAAAAATTTCGGGGGCGCTGCCCCCGAACCCCTGCCACTAATTGTACAGACATAAACATAATATCCTGGGTCCGCCACTGCCCCCCTACCCTCATTTTTTAAAGTGATTAAATTGGGATAACCTTCTTCGAAGCCAAGTTTTAACCGGAGAGATTTCCACCATTCAAACAGTTTTTTATATTAAAAAAGTATCTAATGTTACTTTAGATAACTTTGACTAATGTTCATCGAAAAGGCGTCGTTTTGAGGTTGAAAAATTAAAAAATTAAAATTATAAAGACTATTATAACCCTGAAATACATTAAAATTACAAAAATACCATGATTTCCATCCTAAAATGACGTCGTTTTGGTGAACATGAGATAAAGTTATCTAAAGTAACTTTAGAAAAAACAAACTTATTAAAAAATGAATGAAAATGTTTGTATCAAAATTATGATACATTATTAAATTGATAACTGCAGCTCAGAAGTGAACTGCAAAACATTTCTAGTTACATTAACCTGACTTTATATAAACTTAATTGATTACATAGTTATGCATCTCTTATTCACTTAAATGTGATTTCAATGATATGTTAAATAAAGAATGACATCTAAGTGTCACCTAACACATGTTATGCTCAATCAGTATTATATGCTTTAAGATGTTTGGTTAGTATTGCAGTTTCTCCCCTCACCCTATGACACTTTCAGATTGTATATTTATTTTGAATAATACATTGTTTATTTAATGGGTGAATTTTATGCAAATGAATTGTGTTATTATAAACTCAGCTTTATGGTTAATTTTATATGTTATAATATGTGTTTAGATGTGGATACGTGAATATAATTAATGAGAGATTGTGTTTGAGCTTTCATGGGCAAACTTGACGATTATTGTTACTAGAGGCTCCTCTGAGCGCCCTGGTGATATAAGGGTAGTGCACCTGCAAGATACTTTGATATTCAAGTCAATAAAAATGATAGATGTAAAGTATAAGGTAAGAGAAATATCTATGGTGACTGTCGAAGAACTCTCTAAAAATATATATGGTGATATATATGATGACTGCCAAGAGCCTTGGTGATATATATGGTGACTACCCAAGAGCCATCTAAAAATATAGCTTCTCAATTAGTGGATGATTTAATGTATAATGAACTTACGTTGGATAATATATTATTATGTAAATAGTTTATATTAGCCTAATAATGTCACGGGACACATTGCTGATTTGTTTTTGTTTTTGTTTTTTTTTGAGATATTTCAATCGATTATCGCTTCGTGACTAGTCCCGGGATTAAAGTTTCAAACCTCTTCCAAAGACAGTACTAGTAGATCATCGTCAAAACGAGACGTGGAAGCTTAATCAATGAAACGATTAGTCAATTATCTCAAAAAATGATAAACTTTAAAAAGGCCAATGCCAAAGATGGAGACCAAAGTGTTCCACGCTGATGCCCAACCAATCAAACGATATGAAAAAGATTAAGATGTTGAAGGAAAGAATAGAATTAAAAAATAGATTAACATACAATTTCATTCACAAAAGGCATTCGAACTTTGTCAAAAACAAAAAGTGTTAGACCCCATAGTCCTCCTTCCTATAATAAATTAAGGGTTAGCTTTTTCTGCAGTTACTCTGCAGATAAATTATCTGCAGCAAACTAATATGACGTCGTTTTGTGACGAAAATTATGGTATTTTTGTAATTTTAATTTATTTCAGGGTTATAATAGTCTTTATATTTATAATTTTTTAAGATTCAATACCAAAACGACGTCGCTTTGGGAATAAATGCAGATAACTTATCTGCATTAACTGCAGAAACATTTTTCCCATAAATTAATCACATATAATCAAAATTGAGGGTTTATATATATCACATAATTAAATTGGATAGATTCAGAAATAATCATGATTTTGTTAATTTGGGCGGATTCCATGTTTCCATCAACAATCAATCAAATATGAGTTGCTTACTCGATACGTCATATATATTAAATAAAAGAAGAAGACATGCATGTCTTTAACTTGATGTGAGACTAATTTTTCAAGCAATTATCATCTTTAAGCTACACCGTAATGGATTTAATTTTAATTCAAAAAGTCTTAAATTCATTATTAATTATTGATCCTACTAACATATAACAGTTATAAAAAAATTATGTAAATTATTAATTTCTAAAAAATTACAACCGTTAAATATAATAAGAATTAACCGCTAATATTTAGTATATATTTTTTTTTTTAAATTCACATTAGTATAAATTGAACATATATTCGCTTTTATTTGGTGGTGTGTCATTTGGGGGTTGCGGGTGTCAATGCTCTTCTAGCACACTTCGTTATTGATTATCCCTAAGAAATGGACTAATCATTTATGGACTCATTCGTGTGGCTCCACGAATCGAGCATAACAAGAATCAAATTTATTTGGCCCTACAACACGTTTGGAAATAATCTCTACATGACCGACATGTTGAAGGGATCATCAAAGTGAAGCAAAGTTAATTAAGGTATATAGAATGCAACTTCTCCTTGGGATAGAGATACTGCGACTGATTTTTTTATTTTGTCTGGACCACCAAACCAATGTTGCCGACCTAGGTGCGTGCATATAGCCATATACAACCAAATAAAGTTGTCAAAAAGACTTGTATGGACCAAAAAAAGTTGTCAAAAAGATTATCGTAATAACAACAATGTTGGGACCTTGCCTTTTTACTGTTGCATATATGCCCCTGGTTTTGCAAATTAAGTGTGAATATATCAAGAAAGCAGCACAAGGGGACAATTGATTCATTCCCTTTCTTTTCATTGTTGGTTTCTTTTATTTAGGGGATAGAAAGTGCATTATATATGTTGATGGGGTTGTAGTAATGGTCCTTTTTATTTTGGCTGCGACTATGCACACATGCATGCATCAGAATCAGAATTAGGTAACCCAGCAAAACAATTTGTAACGCGCATTATTTGTACATTAACCATTCATAGTAGATATGTTATATGAAATATATCTTATTTAGTTTCGTTCAATCAGGGTTTTTTTTTATTGGTTATCCGTGATCGCTTTTTTTTTTTTTAGTAATCTGATCGCTTTTTTATTTATGATAACAACGACAAAACTCAAAAAATAAAAGTTTGTTAGAATTCGAAGTGACGTTGAAAAATTTAAGATAAAGTAAATATATTAAAAAAATCATGAATGTTGGTTGAGACGGTGAGGGCGTTATTTGTTAATTGTCTATGGTTTAAATATGATAAAAGTGTTATTCATCTTAGAGGATATAATTTTATGTTTTTTTAGTGAAACAACCGTGTTTTGGTGATTTTTTAACTTCTCTCTTTTTCATAATACTTTTTTTTACTCCTTTTTCATTTTATGGAGAAGAGAGAAGATAAAAAAAACCATCAAATATGTACTAAAATACAGTTGTTTCACTTAAAATGATAAATATTTTTTCTTTGAAATAGAAAAAAAATATTTCTCACGTGATAGGAAAGAAAATTATCCCCTGCAAATTTAAAACGACATTATTTTGGAGTTTACGACTAAAAATAAATGGTATTTTTAAAATTTTACATTCCTCTTTGTATTATGAAATTTATTAAAATACTCTTTATTTTTAATCTTAAATCTCAAAATGATATTGTTTTGGGTTTGGAGAAAATAACTTGAATTTTATTGTAGATGCAAAATTAATGAAAAAATAATGAGTATAATGATGAATAGGGTTTTTTTTGTCTTCTTCTAGTTTTGTTTTCCAGACTGCTCCATGAAAACTTTTCTATGTTAAGCCTAGCGAATTTATGAAAAATAATCTTTTTATGATCTCTTGATAATGAGTTTCAATTTTTTCATACAGTGGAGGCAAATTTTCTCATGCTATAGATATATTTTGTGAGAGACTGATATCTAATTGAAAAAAATGCTGAACAAAGATTGAAGAGTCACTGATAGGAAAAAATAATTCTCCTACAACATGAAAAATATTTTTTCCTTGATAATACATAAGAATAATGCTATGTCATGGACTGAAAAATGAAAATCATAAAGATTGGACAATGAGGCCTTTATGATATGGTCTTCTTATATTGGGCTTAAGCCGACTTGGCCCACTCAAACACGATTGGGTAGAGTATGCGCAGTAAAGAAGGGACATATTCGGCAAACCACTTGAAAAAATAACGACCATGAAGAGTTTCTCTCTCCTTTTAACAGAATCGCAACTGTTTACAACTCTCTATCCTATCGTTTGAATCTAACATTAATTAACGAACGAATTTTACAGTTTACCCCGTACACATCCCATCAAACAAACACCGCCACGTGTTCTATTCTATCCTATAACATTCATTGTTAATTGTTATTATTTATCAACATTCAACCGAATTCTGCTACTTCACCGACATAGATGGTAAGATAGAGGACAACGTACAATAATGGCCACGGTTGCTGCCGCTGTAACTCCAAGCATTAACACTGAATCCCATAAGAGGAACAGAATTCAAGTTTCCAAGACCAAGAAACCCCTTTTCTTTTACGTCAATCTCGCCAAGGTATATATGGTTAAAAGAGATATTATTTGTAAACAAAAAAGAAAGAAAGAAAGAAAGATATATTTTGTAACAAAAGAAAAAGAGAGATATATTTTGTCATTTTTGTCTTCCTTTTTTATACTGATGCAAATACCGCATTGTTTCTGATGGTTTACACATTCAAGGAGTTATACTTGCACCCTCTTTTGTTTTTCCGGGTACAAACACCCTCTCATTTTGATTGTTCCTTAGTCATGATAAAATTATGGCATATAGCTGGTGCTACATCCAAAATTAAGTGAAATTGTATGTTGGATACTGAACACTGAAAGAATGCGTTTGCACACGTATTGTCCAGCTGATATAATCTTCTCATCAACTAAACAAACTTTCAATGCTCCATTTACTCCTTAATTATCCCATAGTTTTGAATCCATTTGTATATTCATGGTCATTAAGTTGGCGTGTTTCTCTACAGTCCAGATTTTGAAGAACAATGGACTTGCTACTGAGAAGAGTATGATTTCTTCTCCTTGTTTGTTATTAATATCTCATATGCATGATGGTTGTAGTTATCCTAATAAATTAATTTAGGGATGGAACAGAAGTTTTGACATCTTCAGTTGGCAAGAAGGATGAGAACAAAGGTCGTCTGGCGCAGAAGGCTAAGGTGGGTACCAAATGGATTTTAGTTTCTAGCAGGCCTAGTTAGTCCTTTTAAAAGAGGGGAACAAAAAATGTGTTATAATAAATAGATCATTTTTTCATGATTTTCTAGATTGAGATTGTTTTGGGGAAATCTGAGAAGTTTGACAATAAATGACAAATATGGGCACCTCATGTAGTTAACATATATAATGACAAATATAGCGAGCTCGGTCAATGTGCACCTCATGTAGTTAACATATATAATGTTATGTCATGGAAACAAAAAATGAACATCACCTCATGTAGTTAAAAACAACCAAAGTGAATCTGTCACTTTAAATTGGTTGTTTTCGAATTAAATCAGCGCCTTAGCCTTCCTCAACCAATCTAGATGCCGAATCTGATGTGTTCGATTCGTATATTTCAGCAGGCATAGAAATTCCAAAACTCCTCTTGCTTCGCGCGTTTGTTAAACCTAGTTATATCGGCATAAGGAAGTTGTTCTCTTGTTATGTATTCTATGATGTAGACTAAGTTTCTTGGGATTTGAATCGAATGCACAAGAAACAAGGGAAAAGATATTCTATCAAACAATTACTGTTACCATTATTAATATCAATCAATTTTACTGGCAAAAAAATTAATTTATTATTTTTTAATAAAAAATTACAAATAAGTAGTCGTTTTGCAAAAAATTACGAATCTATAGCACTCAAACACGTCCACATGGGGCGTGTTCTGATGGAGAGAGACACGCTCATGTGGGGCGTGAGCTTCTGAAAGAGACACGCCCAAGTTAGGGCGTGTGTGGCAGGAGAGAGACACGCCCAGGGTAGGGCGTGTTCAGTGTGGTAGACACGCCCAAATATGGGCGTGAGTGACTAAACTGACTGCTATTTAAACACCCACCCCCTACACATTCTTCACAATTCTGTCATTGTTATGCTAAACTCTCTGATAGTTTGCACTTGTTTACTCATATTTTGTTTTATCTTTTTAAATTTTGATTTTAAAAATGAGTGTGAATTCTGATACTATTCGTGTTGTTCTATATTTTAACGGTAGGAAAGAGAAGGTCGTCGTGGTGTTATTTTTGTAGGGGAGAAAAGACCATCACGTATTAAACGAAACTCAACGGTTGCTGAGCTACATCAGAAAATACATAAAAAATTATGTCTTCAAGACAACCAATTGATCACTCTTGTCACGACAAGATTATGGCAATGTGAACAATACATTAGCTTGCAAGTGGTCGATGACGAAGACATCGATATGGTAATGGAAGAGTTCTTGAACCAGTGTAGAAAGGATTTCTTAGAGTTGTATGTGGATACTATAACCGCGGAGGAAGTTGTCATACCAATGAGGTCAGTTAGGTCTACTTCTCCTCTTAATGCATCATCATCTGCTGCTCCTACTGTTAACATGTCTGAGGAAGATGAACATGACCCTACTTGGGTTATGGATGAGGAGTATGACGAAGATGATGAGGAAAATATTGCAATGGAGGATCGTCTTCTTTTAGAGGATGCGTGTGCATCGGACAATGACGAAGAATGTGGCAGGTCTGGTACTGAACTTCAACCATTGCATGATTTGGGGGAGTCTCGTATGGTTGTACATCATGGCACAACATCGAGTCAAGTACTAGAACATCCTGAAGGTATGCTATCAATTAATATACTGACAGTTTGGTTGTTGCAATTTTTGATTAAGAAAATAATTCAATTCTATTATTATTATTACGTAGTACATGTAGGCGATGCACCTGTTGTTCCTTTTTGGTCAGAAATTCCACATTACACATATATTGATTGGGATTATCCGAGTAAGGCACAATCATGGACGCAGAGTTCGGGTTCAATCCTGGGTCCTTGGCAATTGGGAGAAAAGTTGTTTGTTAACCAACAATTTACATCCAAAAAAGAGGCTCAGATGGCAATCAAGCGCTACCTCATGAAGGAGCATCAAGAAGCAATTGTGGTTGAGAGCACTCCCATAAAATTAAGCATGAAATGTTGTGCACACGTCCAAGGTTGCCCGTGGAGGGTCAGGGTAATTAAACCAACGTATGGTGAAAATTGGAAGGTAACGAAATGGGGTGGGAAGCACAATTGCTTGAATGACCATCTTTCTCAAGATCATCGACAACTTGATTCTGACGTTATTGCAGCACTTGTAGTAGGTACGTAATTTCACATTAAAAAGCTGATTAAAATTGCAGTTGATATACCTGTTGTTCTGTTAATGTTTATATCCAGCTTTTGTAATTCAGAGATGATAAAAAAGGAACCTTCACTGGCCATTTCGCTCGTTCAGGAGAGGATAACTCATTCATATGGATTCAAAGTTTCATATCAAAAGGCATGGTATGCGAAGCAGAAAGCAATGACAATGTTATATGGTGATTGGGAGGAATCCTATGCATTTTTACCCAGCTGGTGTGAATATATGCTTCGTTTTTCACCAAGTTCCTTTTACAATATTCAAACAAAGGATTGTTTTGTTGCGGGGCAGTTGGTTACCGGAAAACGTGTATTTGTTCGTTGTTTCTGGACTTTCAGACAATGTTGCGAGGCATTTAAATTTTGCAAACCAATGATACAAATTGATGGCACTCATCTATACAGAAAATATAAGGGAAAGTTATTGATTGCCACAGCTCAAGATGGTAATAATGAATGTGTGCCACTTGCATTTGCCGTTGTTGAGGGTGAGACATTGGAGGCTTGGTCATACTTCCTTACCAATCTTCGTCAGCATGTCACACAAGCGCATAATATATGTCTAATTTCAGACCGACATGTTAGCATATTATCGGCTGTTGAAAATAATCCCCTATGGCAGCCACCCCATGCATTTCATGTGTTTTGCCTGCGACATGTTGCAAGCAATTTTAATCAACGATTTAGAAATGACAAATTGAAGGCTAGCCTGATGAATATAGGTATGTTGCACACTATGATTGGTGAATTAAAATGTTGTAGTTTTTCGTTAAGCGTCAACTGTGTTTTTTTAAATTGTTCGCAGGATATACTCCTTGCATGGTGGATTTTGACCAAAATGCCACTCCGAGTGGGTAGGCTGCGGGATAGGTGGTGCAATGGTGGGGAATCTAATCCAAGCCCATATCTGCAGCACTATGTGACAACCACCCAGATTAACAGTCCGCGGGTTTGTTGCCACACATAAATGTCTAAAGAGATGGGCGAGAATCGCAGACCCCCAACTGTATCCGCCAATATCCGTAAAGTCCCCTGCAAGCAGTGGAACGTAACAACAAGCAATTTTGCTGCCACCTGATCTGTCACACACTAACCATGAGCCTAATAGCCGCAAAATGTGTGCCTTGGTGTAACGCCTCACCTCCTCTGGATTGTGTGCTACTGTAAACCAATCAACATATATCTTGTCTAAGTAAGAAATACGTAGATCGCCTCCATGAATGTCTGTGCCCGCAACAGGGGCAGTCCCAAAAACCTGCTGACACATAGCAATCCAATCCAACGCTGTAGATCCGGTAACTGCCTGCCCGTCAGTAGGCAAACCAAGTATACCAGCCACGTCCTGTAATGTAACGGTCATCTCTCCCTGCGTCATGTGAAACGTATGTGTCTCCGGTCTCCAACGCCCAACCAAAGCAGAGATCAAGGGGGTATCGATCTGAAGGAAAAACAACAATTATACAAAGTCCACATACGGTAATTTAATTAAGTAATTTAAACATTACATACCTGAACATGACTCATACGTGCCACGTGTATGAACCCAGCCTGTGTCAAATAGTCAGCGACAACGTCTGGTATATCATCATGATGGGGTCCCCCCTGAAGTTTCCCTCGCCTCGTCTTTAACCCCTTGACCGTATCCTCGTTCCACACAACTTGTGAAACGTGACTGCGATGTGTCCTCTTATGGAGTACCTCCCACCTATATGGTCCAGGAAGTACATGCGTACAAGGATCAAATGGCTCAAGATCACCATCGGATCCAGAGCGCGAGGACTCTGATGAAGACGAATGGGCCATAATAGAATACTACTACAAATGAAAAAGATGTACCCAAATTACTATTGATATTATATTAATTTACACTAAATAAAATTTAATTGCACTTAATTAAATAGCATTTAACTAACTTCAATTGTTATATTAATTTCAATTAAATTAACATCATTGACAATAAATTCATTTAACATTACATTATTCTAAAAATATATTTCAATACATTAAATAATTCAAATTCAATTTAAATTAATATTGCATACGGTATTCTTTTTTTACTAGCCTTAATTATAATGTGGTTAATTGAAAGGTCAATATGTTTGCAAGTGTCATTCATAAAAAAATATTTATTGTCACAAACTAATTTCTAAGTGTGCAAATAAGTCATAAAACCAACATATACCAATTTAGAAGTAACTAATTAATTTTTAAGTCCATATCTAATACATAAGTCACATCACAATTCTCTTACATAGGTCACTAATATTTTTCTAACCCCCTAACAATTAAATAAAGTCACAAATATTTTTCTAACCCCCTAACAATTATCTAAGTCGCTAATAACTATCATATATTAATTGCTGTTAATAAAAAAATAAACAATAAATAGGGACTTACATGAGAGAGAGACAGAGCTTCGCTGCGCAAAACCCTCCAAAAGAAAAAGAAATGTAGAGAGAAGGAGGAGGATGAGGTTTAGAGAGAGGATGAGAGGGTGGAAATGAGGTAAAAAAGTGAAAAACAGATTTATATACTCCGCGGAGAACACGCCCTACCTTGGCCGTGTTTTCTTCAGAAGCTCACGCCCTACCCTGGGCGTGTCTCTCTCCTCCCACACACGCCCTACCTTGGGCGTGTTTTCTTCATAAGCTCACGCCCCACATGGGCGTGTCTCTCTCCATCAGAACACGCCCCATGTGGGCGTGTTTGGGTGCTATAGGTTCGTAATTTTTTGCAAAACGACTATTTATTCGTAATTTTTTATTAAAAAAGTAATAAATTAATTTTTTTGCCCAATTTTACTGTTAGACCGATTATGTTGATGCAACGGTTATATTTATTTCTATCTTTATATGATTATGATTTTTCATATTTAATATTTAATATTTATTTTTCATCTTTGTATGGTTATAATTTTCCATATTTAATGTTTTCACAATAAATATGGGGAACCATAACCATACAAAGATGTGAATAAACATAACTGATCCACATAATCGATCGGTGAAACTGATTGGTAGTAACACTAATTAATTGTTAAAATATCCTACCCAAAAAATAAAAATAGAGCATTGAATAAAAAAAAATGTGCTCGGTATATTACAATCATAGAAACTATTTATTATTTACTTCTTTAAATAATTATGAGTATTTAATAAGAGATATTAAATGCTCAATCACCAATACGTTTCGATACGCAATTTTTATTTAGGATAAAATTAATATTAAGGAAATTTAAAGAAATATATAATTTTAGGAAAAAGTGTTTATCATCTTAAATGACATAAAGTTATGTCATTTTTAATGAAACTACGTCGTTTTGTTGTGTTTTTACATTCTCTCTCATCCACTTTCTTTTTCTTCTTAATTTTATAAAAAATGACAGAACAGACCAACACAACGTAGTTCTATTAAAAATTATACAATATTGTGTCATTTAAAATAATAAACATTTTCCCCATAATTTTAATTAGAAAAAAAGACTTACAAATTTTATTTAGTAGTTAAACAATTCATTTCACAATCTAATGATATATAAGCATATAATTTTTCATTTTTATTTTTTATAATAAAAAATAAGTAATAGTTAAAATGTTAAAAAATATTTATAATTAAATATGAAAAGTTAAAAATATTTAAAAATAATCATAATTAAAAAAGGCAAGTTTTTCTTACATCGATATAATAATAAGTTTTATACCAAATCTTAATCATTGATTTGCTTGCATCTAACATCTAACATATCTAATAAATTAGGATGATTAGATATGAATAAAATCTGCGGCCAAGATTGAGAGTGTAACTTTTGACACCTCATATGAGAGTCATTGATTTTGTCTTGATCTAACAACTCTGATTTGTAAGCATGTGACATCGTTGATCTATCTTGGTCCAACGATCCTCAAATAAGTTGTCAAATTTTTTATTTGATATTTGTGTCAAATGATCATGTCCCATGTATATGTATATTATAGGGTTTAGTGTTTCTTATATTGGTCTGAAGATAATTTTACTTACCTATAACTTTAATGTTTCTACGGTGAATGTAGATAAAGTATTTACATTTACTCCCAAACGATGTCATTTTGGTTTGAAAGATTAAAAAATTATAATAATAAAGACTGTTATAATCTTGGAATAAATTATAATTACAAAACACCTTGATTTCTACCACAAAACGACGTCATTTTGGGCTCAATGCAGATAACTTATCTGCATTTACTGCAGAAAAAACGAACCAATATAAATGAAAACATTGAACCAATATATATATATAGGTTATATTTTCTCATTTCACATGGGAGAAGCCAAGTTCCTACATAGATAAAATAAAAATGGATTTCACCTCTATTTTTTTTTTCTCCTCTTACTTGTGGATCTCGCTTGTAATATTGTCTCTTTGCTACATGAGATAATTCTTCTCATGTAATATAAGAAAATAATTTCCTTATATATATAGAGAAATATTTATTTCATGTCGTTGGAGATAAACTATCTTTTTTTTTTTTTTTGATAACAGGAGATAAACTATCTTATGTTATACGTCCATTGAATTTTGTGTCAACTTTTTATTTTTATTTTTTTAAATTATGGATCCCACATATTTGTCTCACCAATATGAGAGTACTATCTCAATCAACAATCAACATGAGATTAGTAACTCCCATATATATACACAATTTTATCATACATATATTTTTTAAACTATTAAATAAATAATTAACAATGATGGTTTTTGAGAAAGAAAAACAAAAAAGTGATTTTTTTATAGCAGTGCAGATAAAATTACATTTATTTATATACTATTAGCTTCATTTTTATATACAGTTTAAAAAAGTTTCTTTTATTTATTGCAATGTAATAGTTTAAAGTTGTGAGAGAAAGAAATTTCTTCAGTATCATGGGATATAAAAGATTTTGTTTTCATTTTAACCTATATTTTTTTTGTATAATTTCTTATAAATTTCAATTTTTTCTTGTATTATTATCTATCTCCTATGATGCATCGACATTTCAAAATATATGGCGTGTCGTATTCGACACTTTCCGACATTTCGATATTTTTCGACACTCCAACAACATTGCTTGACGTTTTTAGTTTCAATTATTAGATTCGTTAGATTATGATTATCATTTTATTGAATTTAATATGAATAAACAAGATATGTTATGTTTATTTGCAAAATTAACAAATATTATAAATTTAATTTATTTTTTGTTGTAAATGCAACGTAGCCTGTATATATTAGAAAAAGAACAAAAAATGTTTGTCCTTTTAAATGACATAATTTATATCTTTTCACTCTCATAAAGAGATGAGACCTACGTCTTTATATTTTTTTATCCACTCTCTCCTTCTTTATCTATCTCTTTCTCCCATTTAAAATGATACACATTTTTCTCATATATATTTTAGAGAAGATTTTCTCCAAATATGCAAAGATACTGGTGGAGTAGGTACTTGGCTGATGCCACCAGGCACCCCACACCGCGATATCCTCTCTTTATATGTTCCATCAGAGTCATATCTATATATTTACCTCACCTCACCCTCACCTCACCTTTACTTTCCTTTCCTTTCTGCTCTTTCCTCAACCCGAAACCCTAGATTCCATCATTCTAACTCCCCCAAACTTGTAATTGTTGCTCTACCTCGTAATCAAGGTAATTTTAACTACCAATAATCACGCCACTGTACAGTGACTTGTTCAGTAATTGATTTGGTTGTTGATTATTCGTTTCTCATGTGTATTAGTGACTTTACCCCCGAGAAAGCTTTCTAGATCCAGTTAATCTGAACTTTCGTTTCGAGATTGCATGTGATGTTTCTGCCATATCTGTAACATTATTTATTTATTTTTGTGTTTTGGTAGTGGAATCAGTGAAACCCGTATGGCTGAAGTTGATCAGAACACAGGTGAACATGACGCGGAGCAAATAATTGAGAACTCTGTAGAGCCCGAACAAAACGAAGGGCAGGTTGAGGAGCCTGTTGGTGTTGCTGAGCCTGAGAAGAAATGGCCAGGGTGGCCCGGGGAGAGTGTGTTCAGGATGTTAGTTCCTGCTCAGAAGGTTGGGGGTATAATTGGACGTAAAGGAGAGTTTATTAAAAAAATTGTAGAGGAGACACGAGCTCGTATTAAAATTCTTGATGGTCCCCCCGGAACTGCAGAGAGGGCTGTAAGTATCATCATTTCTCACTTTCACCCTAACTTTATCAATTCACCTTATATGTAAGTTTCTGACTGGTTAAATGCAACTTTGGGAGGAATGGTGTTCTTTTTGTTGCTTCAGCTGGTTGCTATTAAAGTATTGATCTGGAATTCTTTTGTATGCTTTTTTGTGCATTTCTTTTTTTTATCCATATTTGGCTTAGTTTATTATTTTAAAAGCTTTTGATCAAGGGTTTTTTTATTTTTTTTTTATTTTTTATAATTGGAGTAGTAGAATAATATTAGAGCTATCCGGTTTTTTATGGAGTTTCTTAGTGATTGTAGTCATTACTTGCAATTATAGAATTGAGTTACATCTCTTGTCCATACTTTGTCTATCATTAGATAAATACAACATAAATAAAGGAAATCTGTATGAACCGATGTATGTCTGCTTTTCAAATATAAGGGCTAATGTGGTAAATACTTACGTGGATATTGAGGTACTTCCTATTTATTCTGCGAAACAAACTGCTTAGAAATTTTTAGATTAGAAAATATTGGGAGAGAGTTGCAGTTCCATTACATGTTGGAGGTTTGAATCCTTCTGAAGATCTGGAATTTATGTTTCAGGCATCATTTTGGTGCAATTCGTAGTGCTGCTAATTATCCAGTATAATTGTATCTGTCTCTGTCTGTCAAAGATGTTATAAAGAACAGATTGTGGCTTTCTTTCCTCCAGCAATCTTTCATGACAATTTCCAGTCTCCCCTTGTTGTAGCTAGAAATTTAAATTAAAGAATTACAACAACAAATAAAATCACCTATAGCCTGTTCATGGTCTTAAGTCTAAACTCTAAGGCGTGACCTTACTCATGTGCTACAATGAAAAGAAGAAAAAAAAGAACTAATACAAAAAAGATGAAGCAAATTCAAAAAAGAAGTATGATGGCAAGAATCCATAAAATATGAATTTAATTCTAACAGAAAATGAATCTGTGCAGGTTCAATGTTCCAATTTTAAAGGCAACGACTCAATCATCAATTAGATCCCAATACTGAAGAACCAAAGTTCCAGATGCAGGGATCAGCATTGAGCATTGCAAAGTGCTGAAAAGTTTATTAACATGTAGACATTTTGTACCACGAAGCTCTGCATTCCAGCTGGTAAATTCAAAACCTGGATGATTGATGTCTTGCCGCAGATTTCAAGCAATGAAATGAAGCTTATAACTGACTTTAATACAATACTGAAACCATCAAGTATCAAAACTAAAGGCTTTTGATTGTCATACATGTTATTAGAAGAAAAAGGATTAGAAAACTACGTAAGTCTATCATCAATCAATTTTCTTTTTAACACATGGAGCTTCTCTATGTGTTAATGATCCATATGTTATCATATAGTTCTTCAATAGAGAACATTGGCCTCACTATTGCTACAATTAGCTAAAATGCACTATTGTGAACAAAGACTCAATCATTGAAGAATTAGAAGACATTTTTACTGTGATATGCATCCTACATATTGTGTCATGTCACAAATTATTGACCGATTAGAATGATTATGTTCCAGTATGAGGCTTCCATTTTTCCAAGATGCTGATTTGGGAAATTCTGAGCCTGCTTTAGTTGATTGAATAAAAGTAGTAAGGACCATTTCTCATGGTATATGGGACATTTTGAGTTGTTGGCATATATTGGTAAAGGGCTGGGGAAGAACATGTAATATGTGTTCTATTGGCTTTTGGTATGCTTATGGTTCACTTCTCAAGAAAGAAAAAAGGTAGAGGGCTAGGAAAAGATACATAAAGTGTGGAATTATTCCATATATTGGTGGAGGGCAGAGAAAGGAAAATGGGGAGAGGGATCTTAGCCAGATGAAGAAAGTCAGGCTATACAATCTTTAATTGTACATTAGATATATTCATGTTTCATTTATTATTATTTAAAGAAGACGCTCATTAAGATCTCATCTAAATTGTGCTCCATTTATCCATCTGGAATCTGAACTTTGCAATATTATCATGCCCAGTTGATCATAATGAGCAGTGTGCTGCTATAGTTGGTACTTAAACAAAATGTAGTTTAACATTTTAATTTTCAGATACTGCTATCAGATGAGGTTGGGTAAAGTAGATTAATTAGGTGTAAGAGTTGTCCAGTTAAGGTCTTGATTATAATGAGCCGTAGGACTGTTACAAAACTTATCTGATGGTAAAGGATCCCTTCTGGCACTTTGCTGGCAGGTGAGGATATTATAGGGATTAATTGGGGAAGAAAAAATTACAGATAGAGGATTGGCTGTTTTTTTGAATTGTCTAAATTATTACAGTTTTTTTATTATTAAAATTGCTTGCTTGTATGCTTTCTTGCTGAGATTGTAGGCGACATGTAATGTTCTTGGTAATTAGTGTTTTGGTTGGTTAAAGATGAATTTTTCGTTTGCCACTCTATATTCTGTATTCTTGTAATATATAGACTTTGGAGAGAATGTTTAGGACAAGGATAGGCTGACTGTGTTATTTGTTCATTTTGATTAGGTAATGGTATCAGCCAAAGAGGAGCCCGATTCTTCCCTTCCTCCTGCTGTGGATGGCTTATTGAGGGTTCATAAACGGATTATTGATGGTTTAGAGAGTGATTTTACCCATGCTCCTTTGGGTGTGGCAGGCAAGGTTTCTACAAAACTACTAGTGGCAGCTTCACAAGCAGGAAGTTTAATTGGGAAACAAGGAGGAACTGTAAAATCTATCCAAGAAGCATCAAATTGTATAGTCAGAGTTCTTGGAGCAGGTTCTTGCTAATATTTCATATAAAATTTTCTTTTCCAATTGTTGCATTATTATCTTCATTATTTTAGAACAGTGTAATTCTGTGTACTTCATTGTAGTTTTTGTTTCAAATTTTGCTTTCCATTATTTTGATCATAGGGAAGGTTGAGCCTCATGCACTGGGTACTAGAGCTGTAATAGAGCAATTGTTTGAATATGCTTTTAAGGCCATTCCCTGAGATGAGGCGAAGTTGGTTACCCTCCACAAATCATATAACAAACTGCTTCCTTGGCTTTTTCTTTTTGTCACGAGTGTCATAACATTCTTGCCACTGTTTCATTTACCATTTTCGCTATTATTGATATCATGAAAGCTGTCAGATATGTATCACTAACTCCTATCAGTACCACTTAATATCCATTTGCTAATTCTGTTGTAAGGAAAATAATCATGATCTCATTTTTGACATTCTAATCTAGATCACTATGACCTAATTAGTTTTGAACTTTGGCATTCGGGAATCTTCCTTGCTTATCCTTTTTTAACTGAAAATTATATCTAGGATACAATTCAAAGGGAGTGTTATGAATAAATTACAGACCAAATAACAGCTATTACTTCTAGTATTTTGATTTTTACTTTTAAATAAAGTATTACTGGAAATTTGAATCTTTTTTCGAATCTTTGTATTTTGGTCCTTGGGTGGACTGTTTGACATTCTCAGTTGCTAAGCATCTGCACATCTTTCTCTTCTGCAGAAGACCTGCCTATTTTTGCTCTTCAGGATGACAGGATGGTTGAAGTAGTAGGGGATCCCACTGGAGTGCATAAGGCAGTGGAGCTTATTGCATCCCAGCTTAGGAAGTTTTTAGTTGATCGCAGTGTAATACCAATTTTTGAAATGAATGTAAGTTTGTGATTTAATGTTACACTTGTGAAGAATCTATCTTCATAATAAGCCGAGAAATGCAACTAAATTATTCTTTCTCAGATGCAAATGGCTAATCCCCATCATGTGGAGCACATACCACCCCACCAATCATGGGGTCCACCTCAGGGTCTTCCTCCAAATGCTGGTGGAGGTCCTGGTTTTGGACCTACTCAATACATGCCACCTCCTCGACAACTTGATAGTTACTATCCACCAGCTGAGATGCCTCCTCCTCCGGTGGACAAACAGCCCCATCACGGTATATCTGCCTATGGAAGAGATGCTTCAATAGGTGTTCATGCATCTTCAAATACGCAATCTGCACCTTCCATAGTCACACAGGTACTTTATTGTTATTGCTGATCTATTTTCTAGTAATTCCCAAAAGGAAGCAGTATGTTGTATGTATTAGATATATAGCTTATTATTGCTTAGTTGTGTTACTGTAATTGTAGTAGCAATTGTCTAGTGTGTTTGTGTGTATCTGTTATTCTTATTCTTAGTTAGTTACAGATTTGGTTAGCTATCTGTTAGTCTGTTAGATCTGACTCGTTAGCTGAGTCAGCTAACTCACTCTATATATTAGAGTGCTTTGTATCTTGTTTCTCAGATCACAATATACTAATTCAGATTCCAAATACTCCTCCTCTTTCTCTCTCTCTCTCTCTCACACACACACACACACATGGCTTTCTCTCTGAATTCGAGTAGTATGAAAAGATGAACCTGTGTTCTTGCTCTTTATAAAAGTTATTACATTTTTGTCAGTACAAATTATTTGTCTTGCTATTTCGGCAGATCACACAGCAAATGCAAATTCCTCTATCTTATGCTGATGCTGTTATTGGAACAGCTGGGACAAGCATAAGCTACATTAGACGAGTTAGTGGGGCTACTGTTACCATACAAGAAACGAGAGGTGTTCCAGGGGAGATGACAGTTGAAATTAGTGGAACTGCTTCTCAAGTCCAAACAGCGCAGCAATTGATACAGGTAATCTTGATCTTGTTCTTTTAATTAATTTAAAACTTTTTCAAACCTTAACATGCTGCTTGTTTTGTAAATATTTTTAGCTGTGGTGAGACTTTTTTCTCTTCTTAGTAGAATGAAATTATTCAGTGAAAAGCTGTTGGCAGTATTTACTGGGCACCTAATTGATTCATCAACATTAGTCTTTTATCTAAAAAAGGAGTGAAAGTGAAGATGGAAATTTAAGTTGTTGAATTTCTACATTACACAATTACCCTTCCCATTGCGAGTAAATTTGTAATTTTATAAATTTCTCTTCGTATTCACCCTCTTGTTTGCTTGACGTGAGAAGATCATCTGCTACTTCCTGTCTTATTTCATTTCATTACAAGCGTTTTCTTTCTTTTCTCAATTTGTTTCAAAAGAAAGGCTGAAAACTTTCTGAGCTTAATGCTAATCTTGCTGGATATTTGTTGTCGATGTTTGAACTGATTTACTTCGCATAATTAATTTTGCATGGCAATCAAGCAATGTAATTATGAAATATGTGGTGCAGAATTTTATGGCTGAAGCTGCAACACCAGCACAGCCACAAACAGGTGGGCCTGCTCCAGACCAAGGATACAATTCTTACCCGGCTCATGGTTCTGTCTATGCTTCTCCACCTTCCAATCCAGGACATGCTGGAGGCTATGGCTCAGTTTATGGTGCAAATTATGGGTACTAAGCTCAGCAGTGCAACTAAAGCTGCCATAATTGAAATGTAGAATGCTGGGAACAGATTTATGTAATAACTTAACAAATATTAGGACACTGCTAATGCTTTGTTTCTGAATTATATAAAAATTGTGATTTGTGTATGACACTATTGTTCCGTTTGTATTGGTAGTCATCTGGAAAGGTTAAATTATTCGTGGTCTTCTGATGTATTATTAACTTTTTATATGAATCGATATAGTTGGTGCACCTATGTCCCTTCTTAGTTTTGCATAAATTACATACTAGTTAAATACTATGGGAAATGCCAGCGAGCTTGTAGCTCAATCAGTGCAGTCTGTCTTTCAGAATTGTGTGTGATGAGGATATGATGCTCTGTCGAGCCACCTATCCCCTTATTTGTAATTAGGGTGCGATAAGGATGAGGATGTATTTGCATTTTCTAATTTAACAAAATAATACAAATTAAAAAAGTTTGGGGGAATTATTAACAGGGACCAACATGTGATGTTTATTAGTCGTGTTTCTAATTACATATTTGCAATTATGTTCTATGGTTTTAACGCAATTTTGTAATTGTTCATTATCAACGAAAATCATTATACAGCTGGTCTTTATAAAAGTTCCTAAATGCTATTTTTGTTGCAATTTTGGAAGCCCAAGTAAAATGGAACAAAAACAAGGTTATTGTTTTTACTTCTGAATTGAACACGAAATCTCAATTGTTTCTTGACTTGCCACAATTTCTCAACTACTGAATAACCAAAAAAGACTGAAGACAATCAAATAATCAACCTAAAGGAATGCTTTTAGCTAAAGTCAAATGTAGTTGTTTTCCCCCTTCTTTTTTGGCACAGAACACAGATTCACGGACCAAGACAGTAAGACGTTATACTACTCTACTGTGAAGTGAGCGAATTCGGAGTCTCTATCGCTGAGACTTCTAGGAACCGGTTATGTTAGTCAAATTCAGAATTGTAGCTT
The DNA here is from genome assembly GCF_033153095.1 of Gastrolobium bilobum. Classification (NCBI taxonomy): domain Eukaryota; kingdom Viridiplantae; phylum Streptophyta; class Magnoliopsida; order Fabales; family Fabaceae; genus Gastrolobium; species Gastrolobium bilobum. The sequence continues at coordinate 452,523 of NW_026899073.1, forward strand.
GGAAATAAGAGTCTGTTGAGCGAATAATTAATAATGTCAATTATTTGACTACACTATATATACATAGGGCAGCAGCAACAAATTACTTCACATTAAATGTCAAGGAAATCAAATACACAATTTGCTTGACGAACTAAGCTATAAAGCCTAAATAGATAATCATAATAACTGGAGAACCCTTTGCACAGAGGAGTGGTAACATGAGACTTAGATGGGAGCTGCACATGTGGTTCTAAAGTGACCTGTTTGATTGCAACGACTACAATGCACCACACGTTTTACACGCCCGCGGTCTTCTGCACGAACTCGTTTCTTTCTAGGTCGCCCAGGTGGTCTTAGTGATTTAGGAGGGTTAATAGTAACTTGATCAGCTTTGGTAGCATTTACATCACCCTCAGAAAACTCCTTCCAGAGAGATTTATCAGGAATTGGATGTATGGTCTGTGAGTATGTCTTCCGATAAGTTGCAACAGTAAAACAGCTTTCTGTGAATCTATGGACATTCTGTCTACAGGAGAGAAGTGCAGCCACAGCATGTGCACAAGGCAAACCATACAGCTGCCACCCGCGACAAAGACAGCAACGATTCCTAATATCAACAATATTTGTTCCTTCATGAGATATAACTTCAAATTCAGCTTCATTGGCACGAAGCACCTGATATGTGCGTGCACGTTCAAGAGCCTCTGCGACATGTCTCTCAGCAGAAGGTACAAGTATAGATGTCCACTGCATACTGGTCTCTCTGCGCTCATTAAACCAAGTCATCAGCTGCCTTCTAATGCATTCCATCATTTGAATTATCGGAAGGCCAGATGCATCTAATATCCATGTGTTTAAAGATTCAACTATGTTAGCTGTCAAATGACCAAACCTTTGCCCCTCAAAATATGCAGTAGCCCACAAACGGGGTGGAATTCTTCGAATCCAATATGCAGCATCTTGCGATATCTCTTCAATCTCTAAAATTTTTGCTTCAAATTCAATTACAGTAAGAGCATGAGCTGCTTCCCATAGAAGATTAACAAGCATTGCATTATTAAATTCCTTGCGAAAGCTGTCAGTCAAGTGACGCATACAAAATCCATGAAAAGCAGTGGGAAAATTTGCTTCCACTCCATCCACAATTCCCTTCTGCCTGTCAGACAAAATTGTAAGCCTTGGCATGTTTTCCGTATTAATCTCAAGCAGGTTGTGAAGTTCAGACAGAAACCACATCCAATTATCATCATTCTCCTCATCAACAACACCAAATGCCAGAGGAAAGAGAGCTCCATCACCATCAAATCCAGTAGCAAGAAGTAATGTACCAAGATACTTGCTCTTTAAATTCGTTCTATCAAGCCCCAAAAGTGGTCGACAAGCATTTAAGAAGCCATATATTGAAGCTTGAAAGGATATGAAGAGGCGTTGAAAGCAATTATCAGTTGGGTTTCCATAAACAGATGCAATACTGCCCGGGTTTGTGCGTTTCACCTGTTCACAGTATTGAGGAAGCAAGCGGTATCCTTCTTCAAAAGATCCACGCATTGCAGCCATGATACGCTCCTTGCCTCTCCATGCTTGCTTGTATGATAAAGTGATACCATGAACCCTATGAATCTCTTCCAATATCTCCTTTGGCTTGCAATTAGGGTTCTCCCTCAGTCTTTGCTCCACAGAACTAGCAACCCATTGAACTGAGGCTTGCTGATGGCCAAGATGTGAAATTCCTCCACATGTATGACTCTCGTGGATTGTCCTAATAGTAAACGTTGGAACCCCAGGGAGCTTTGCTGCATGAATGCGCCAGGGACATCCTTCACTTGCACATCTAGCAGTAAAGCGGGTCTTGTCAGATTTTATAGTTTGTATCTCAAAGTGCAGAGCAATTGCTGTATCCCTCAATGCCCTCCGGCAACTTTTGACATCAGGGAATTCTTGTCCAACTGACACTTCATAATTAGGACATATAGCTAATGTACGAGCCTGAATTACAGGGGGCGTGGAAGTAACCATAAGCTGGGATTCATGAACACCCATATCTTCAGCAGAATCAATACTCATTTCCGGGTTCTGGAGCACAGTCAGGGCCATGTTCTCATCAAGTTCTTGGTTTTCTGAAACAGTCAAATCATTGTTCTCTGATAGAGCCAACTCATGACTTTGTTCAGGAAGGGGCAACTCATGGTCATCATGCTCAGGTTTTTGATCCATGGCTAACTCATTCTCATGCCCAAAAGTGTGAACATCATTTCCTTCATCATCATGGTTCTGTCCTAAACCTAATTCATGGTCATGGGCATGTCCCAAGCCCAGTTCGTGATCATGGGTTTGTCCCAGATCCAAATGATGTTCACTGGTTTGTCCCAAATCCAAATCATGGTTCTGGCTGAGGCCCAAATTATGGTTATGACCCAGAACCAATTGCTGGTCATGGCCAAGTGCTAAATTGTGGCTTTGGCCAAGTATCAAATCATGGTTAGCCATTGAAGACATAAATTACTATATGTAACAAAAACAATTTGTGGAAAGAACACCTGCTGCAAGGACCCACAGATGACAATAGGAAAGTTAGATAAAATCAAACAAAAAGTAAAATTTGAAGGTTTAATACAACTAAAGTCAGGCCAATATATTGAACCTCAAACCACAGCAAAAAAATAGTTCAAACGAGGCAAGGGGGTGAAGATATATCACTATCACCAACTCCCACAAAAATATGAAATACATACAAAATGAGAAGCAGCTACAAAGATGGGATGCATAAAAACACACACACAACATGCTGTCCACCTTTAAGGACCTATCAGTTAGCACTTAGCACTATCATGCATTGCAAATGCCAAATTATAAATAATGCAACATCAAGTGTTCTTTACAATTGCACTACTGGGATTACAAAAATGCAAATCCATGGTTATATAATATTAACAACCACAAACAGTCCATTTGCATTTTTATTAATTCATAAACGTCCCAGCAACAAATTCAAATCATGTGAACCGAATTCCTGGGCAGCCTCACAGTGAAAACCACCACCTTTTAATTGCAGAGAATTGAAAACTACAAATCAATTTTGCAATCAAATTTAAAAAATAAAATAAAATATAAATGCATTGAGCTTAAGAGTGAAGACTCCAGTAAACTCAAGTCAAACTACCCCATCAAATAACAAGACTCCAACATTACACCACCGGTGAAGATCACCTCACACAGCTTTACCGGTGAAGCAGGTAAACGAAAAAGGACAAAATTTGATGGTAATACAAAATCATCACCAGAATTTGAAGCGATTATTAAACTTAAATCAAAATGCCGAATTTGCAAACTATATCCCCCAACAATTCACAATAACAAGACAAAAATATTCTTAATAACGAGAATCACAATAAAATTACCTGAAAGGTTTCGACTTGCAAAAGAGGAAGCGCAACCCTATATCGAAATCCAAAGGGGTATGGTATGGGTAATGATGAAAAGCCGGATCGAAGAAAGAAGAAGGGGTGTTGTGATTTGTGATTGAGTGATAAGAAACGGGAATTTGAAAAAATGGCGGGGAAATGGAGAAAATCGGAATTAGGGGAAGAAGGGTAAGGAGAAGAGAGGAAGATTGGGAATTAGAGGGGCAGAAGAGGCAGGGTTCACAATACCACAACAAAACAGAATCAGGGTATTTAGGTCAAACGAAATCAGGTTCTCCTCTTTTGCTTTTCTCCCAATTACTGTTTTGCCCCAATTCTAATTTAAACTTTCAATTTGGACAAGATCGCGAATACACATCCTTTTATGACACCGGAATTATTTTTTAAAATATTACTATTTTAATAATTGTTTACAAAAATATAGTTATTATAAAATTAAAAAATGGACCTATTGTATTCAATCATGCTTAAAATAGGGTGTGACCCCTCGTGCCCAACATGAGGCATGACTTAGGAGAGAGACACGTCCTGCATGGGGCGTGAGTAATGAGGAGAGAGACACGTCCAGCTTGGGACGTGAGCAAAGAGAGAGACACGCCCAATATGGGGCATGATTAGGAAACCCTATGTATACTCTCATTTTTCGCTTCACACATTCTTTCTAAGATATTGCTACGAGTTCTCTCTAGATTTCTCCTTGAGTCTTTTGCGTAACAAATCTCTACCGATCAAGTAAGTCTCAATATCTGTTTTCTATATTTTTAAATGGGGGAGGTTATACTTACTACTTTTTTTTTACTACCTCTTACTACCAAATCTTAACCGTTGATTTTCGTTAATCTAGCGGTTATAATTTATTGAGAATTACTAATTAATTAATAAACATGACTTAATAAATTATAATAACTAGATTAGCGGAAATCAATGGTTAATATTTGGTAATAAGAAGTAGTAAGTATAATATTCTCCTTTTTAAATTACAACAATGATATGTTATACTATTGACGTAGGATATTGTTATTGACGCAGGAAATTATTAGTGACGTAGGAAATTGTTAGTTACTGAGGAGTAGAGGTGCTAAACGAACCAGGGACCTTTGGCTCGACTGGTGAAGGGCAGAGCTTACATGTTTAAAATTGGTTGTTGGCTCCATGCTTAAACTTGTATAAAAGCTCGTTTAATAAAAAGGTTTTAGGCTCCAATTCAAAAGTTCGGCCTTAGAGCCTTTCAGGCTGGCCTAGTATATTATTATTATTATTTTATATATTTTTTATACTACTTGTAATAACCTTCTCTTTCTCCTCAATTCATTCACCCCATTTTATTGGTTAAATAGATTTTTTGAATGATTTTGTTCTATATTATGCTGTTTGGATATACATTGAATTTATGAATATTTATGTAATTACCAGTGTTGTTGATTGTATATTCTGTTTAGATAAATTTTTAATGTCTTATTTTTTTAAACAGGCTAAACCAGGTTTTTATTTTTTGTAAATAAGTCAGGCCACATGCTGATAATTATATTTATAACAAGTAATATGCTTGGGGTCAGGCTGACACATTTAAACACAGGCTTAGCCCGTTAACACCCTTACTTAGGAGTTATACTTCTTATTCAACTGCAGAAGAAAATTCATTCTCGTTGACCCTTCGATCTTCGTGCTTCTTTTTTTCTTTTTTTATATATGTGGGATCCACCCGAACTGTGTCTGTCGGAAAGATTTAAACTTCTGTAATTAAAGGAGAACTATAAATCCTTTATAATACATGCACACATACTTAAAAAAAATTTAGACTAAGCATGTAAATTATTTGAAATTAAATTCATTATAACAATCAATTTTTTAATTTTTAATAATATATTATTATGGCTGATTCGGCATCATCCAAGTCTCCTCGGTTTACATCCGAGCATGAGCCTGAGCCTTCCGATTCCACCACACATGTCCTTCGTGGCCCATACAAGTGGGAGGTACTCTGAAGTAGGACACAACGCATGCACGTTTCACAGGCCGTGTGGAACGAGGATAAGATTCGAGCGCTGAAGACTCAAAGCGGTAAACTGCAGGAGGGACCCCCTGATGATGATATCCCACACGTTGTCGCTGAGTTATGAAGAGTGTGGCGATGAGAATGGTTTAAATAGTGGAGAACTGGGTTAATCACGCCCAAATAATGCAGGTTAAGGTCCCTGGTCACACCCCATGTTGGGCATTTCTATCTCCTCACTCACGTCCCAGGTTGGGCACGTCTCTCTCCTCTTGACTCACGCCCCATGTAGGGCGTGTCTCTCTCCTATATCACCCCTCATGCATGGCATGAGCGGTCACGCCCAATTTTGAACGTGACTGAAATCAATTTTTATTTTCAAAAAAGTTATGTTTAGTTAATAGTTATTAAATTAATAATATTTTATTTTATTTTTACTTAAGACACTAGTCAACACTAATTAGACATATGTGATTTTCTTTCTTTCATTCATTCTTTCTTTTTTAGATAAATATATTTATTCAAACTTTTAAAAGCTCATCAATTATCAAAAGCAAAATAGGGAATGCAATTTTGTAAAGTAGTGTAAAGATCACACCAACCATATAGTTCTAGATATCATAATTACAATAATTGTTTTGTTATTGAGTAAATTTGTTTACCTTTCAAAAACAAATTAAATTTTTATAGACTTAATACATGAATGAAATGTTATCTGACATACCATTCAACCTCCTTCGGTCACCTTATCCTTAGAGTACAGCCCGAAGGCTACCCCTCATTAGAACAACGGGTGCATTGAGCTTCGCTACTAGAGGAATGATGAGACTAATCCCCCTTCGAGGACAGAGGCACGTCCTCTGGCCCCCAAAATTTTTCCAAGAATTTGCTTGAGACAAGATTTGAATCCCTGACCCAAGCAAATCCTTGAAAGCTCAATTGTCAATTGAGCTATCCTTGGAGATTATCTTACATATTTATCATGTACAGGGTTTGATAAATTTCAATAGAGTTTAATTTAATTTTATTGTAAACTTTTTTACACTACTATTAAATTGCATTGATATATAATTAAAAGAGATTTTCAAATAATTATTCTCCTAATCAAACTCATTCAATGATGTGTAGTACATAAATAAATCTTAATCCAACCTATATTTGTTCAACGGATACAATTTGCTCATGGTAATATTTCATATGGATAACAAATAGGTTATATCATTTCATAGGGGGTCGTCAACGGAAATAAAAAGAGAGGGATTCAAACCCTTGGTACAAAAATTTGTATAACAAATTAGCAATCATTCTGAGGCATGATTGAACTCTATATGAAATTCCGAGTTACATTACTTATAGCTTCCTTGTTCGTAGTCAAAATTGTTTCAAAAATCTCATTTATTCCAAGAAATAACTTGTATCCATGTGCTTTATATTGGCATGGCATTAAATGTTGGTCTAAAAAAACTTTTATATTAACTAGGGATCAGAATCAAATCCTTATTATAGTTGATGCAGAAGTGAGACACAAGAACTTGATAAGTATTGAAACGTAGACAGCCAAAGTTTTTTGATTTCAGCTAATTTGCTGCAGCTTTTGCTGAGGCAACAACAAAGTTGACGTTGCGGGACACATCTTTGTTCCTATTTAATATTCAGGTTATGCCTGTGGTGGGGATTAGGAAAAATGTTATCGGCCACATAAGAAATTAATAAAAAAAAAAAGTATCTAAATAATAATTCTAACTAAAATAATGTGTATCATAAACACTCAATTCAATATTGAACATGCGTTAAGTTATGGAACTTATGCTAAAAATGTATTCATATCTAAATAACGTATTTATACATGTCAATTTTAAAATGAAATATTCAAGAATGTAATAAGTAGCATCTAAATAAGAATTTTCACTTAAAGAGTCATCATCACCGTGATGGAAAAAAAAAAAAAAAAAAACCCCATAAAAGACAAATGAAATTGTTAGGGCTACCCATACAATCATAAATGGGCATTTTATTTTTCTTATCTTTGTATTATTAAAGGGGACAAAAACGTAAGGGAAGTGGAGAAAACGTCTTTTTTGGCCATAAAAGCATATGAGATAATGAGATGTTGGCATTGTAGTATTTTGTCAAATTCTGTGAAGCATAACATTATCAAATAAAGCTGCCGGCGAAAGGTGGCGAGAAGAAGCGAAGTTACTTACTCTTAAGCATGGAGGCAAGTCAAGTACTAGTAGTCTAACATTAATAACAAGACCATAGCTTATTTTTTTTTACCATTGCTCAATCTCCTCCATATAGCACTCGTCTGTTTCAACTTTCATCTTTTCAACCTACCATTAGTTCTCCTTTCCAAAAGTTTTTTTTTTTGTTACATTATAAATAATTACTTGACTCACTCCCATGTGTTGCTTATTTTTTCACCTTTGAAGTTTGAATATTGACAATTTGACATGTCATATTTTTTAACCTTTGAAGTTTGAATATTGACAATTTGACATGTCATGCCTGATTCTATTGATAACTCCCTAAAAAATATACACGAATGAAAAAATTGAAACTTTCGTCTTTTGTTTCTCTCTTACGAATTGGCTTTTTAATTTTGCTTTTTGAGGAAGGGTATATTTATAATTTCTTATAATTATATCTTAACCGTTGATTTTTGTCAATTAATAGTTATTATTTATTATAAATTAATAATTAATTAATAAATTTGATTTGCAAAAAAAAAATTATTAATTAACGAAAATCAACAGTTAAGATATAATTATAAAAAATTATAAACGAAAATAGAGTTTAAGTAAAAAAAATTTATGCTTTTTTGCATTTTGTTAAATAGTTCTATAAAATAAGTTAGAATTTCATAAAAAAAATTATTAAAAAAAAGAGTAAATACATTTTTCGGTCTTCAACAAATTTTACGATGCCCGCTTTAGTCTTAGGAAATAAAAAAGCTATTCGTGGTCCCTAAAAAATTCAAAGTAGACCCATTTTAGTCCTCTTTTAGAGACTAATGTGGATCTTTTTTAAATTTGCGAAGAACCACAATTTCAACAAAATTGGTCCATTTTGAATTTTTTAGGAACCACAAATAGCATTTGCTAGGAACTAAAGCGGATATCGTAAAATTTGATGGAGATCAAAAATGGTATTTACTAAAAAAAAAAAAAAAAGTTAAAAATCTCTTTTTGTTACATATGTTTAGTTTCTGTCAATCGATTCGGCTTACAATTTTTTTTTTTATAAATTACAGTTAATATAACTGTCATACGTTTAGAATTTTATAAAATTTATAAATATAAACTTTTGTCAATTTCATCCTCGCACGTTATGTTTCTTGCTTCAGCATGTTAGTCTCTTCAATGAATACTGAAGTTTGAAAGAGAAACATCATCTGCAACTGCACTGTTTTTTTCGGAATGTTCTCTGTTCTTTGAATAGCTAAATCATAGGTTCCTTGTTTTCTAATCTTCCGATGTTGCTGTAATGTTGTTTCATTTTTTTTTTATTTTTTTATTTTCTCTTTTTGGGGTATTTTCGGCATTTGAATATTTTCTCTCTCTGATCAGTGATCAGTCATCACTCATCACCGCCCTTCAACTTGCCACCTTTTGTCTTGGTCGGCTTCATTACCTTTTTTTTCTTTTAATTTTCCAAAGAAACAAAAAGTTAATGTGAATCCTGCGTGGATTTCCGTTGGAAAGCTTCAACCTTTTGGTTGGTTGGTTTACTTTGTGTGGATCGGTCTCTTACCTCAAACTTCCTGTTCCTGCTAATGGCTTATATTGTTCTCTCAATCTGATTCAACTCTCTTTCTCTCAATATTCACATCATATAAGGTATATTTCACTTCATTTTCTGTTTCTGCTTCTATGGATGATTTTTTCTATTGCCTTCAGTTCCTGTTATAAGTAATAACTATTAACTAGTAACTAGTAACTCCTTTTTTGATCTGATTCTCTTATATCTCGTGCCTTATTTAATTATCTACCTTATACATAGAAAGTTTCAATTACGTTTCAACTGCTTAAATTATTGGTAGCAATAGGATTTTATGGTTCAGTTTGTTTCTCTTACTTTTTTACCTGAACGTTTTTGTGTACATCAGGATTTTCTGGGTTTTGATTCATTATTTTCTAATTTAGCATCTCACTTAGAGTGTACATTACGATCAAAATAATTGTTCTGACTACTTTCAGTTTTCAATGCTTGATCTTGTTTTATGAAACCTGTTTATGCACTGCCACCCTCTCTCTCTTTCTGACCAATACTGTCAATTCAATATTGATTTTGATAAAATTTCTGATTATTGGATGGGGATAGTAAGCAAATAAACAATCTTTCTAATCTTGCTTTTTCTTTTTTTCCTTCCTAATTGTATTCAGTTTCAACCTTTTGCCTTGAATTGTTTATATCATACCGGGAAGAAGGTCGAAGTTTGTCCGTTTCAACTTTCAAGTAATTGGTTTCTTTTTTTGAGGTCACTTGAGTTGGTTGTACAATGACTACCAGGGGAGTTTCATCTTCTGACTGGCATAACCTCTCCACAAGTGTTACCACAGCCTTGGCTTCAGCTTTCCTCGAATGGTTGCTGATCTTTTTCCTGTTTATTGATGCCATATTCTCTTATGTTATTACAAAGTTTGCTGGTTATTGCAAATTACAAACACCATGCTTGTTCTGCTCAAGGCTTGATCATGTGTTAGGCAAGGAGAAAAGAGGATACTATTGGGACTTGATTTGTGGTGGCCATAAGTCGGAGATTTCTTCTTTAGTTCTTTGTCGTGCACATGATAAGCTTGCAAATGTTCAAAGAATGTGTGAAAGTTGCCTCTTCTCTTTTGCTACCATCAATAAATCCAATGCTGAAACTTACCAATTATTGGAGGGTAAATTAGGGGAGGAATCTGAAGCCAGATTTGATCAGGTTCCATTGCTTGGCGAGCATGTGATTGATGAAAAACACTGTTCTTGTTGTGATAAGCAATGGGTTTTAAATGGTTATGATCAAAGGTTGGTATTCACCAAGTCAACTGGGTCTGATGCTGCTGATTTTGATGTATCAGATCTTGTTGGAAACAATTTTCGTAAGAAAAGGAGAGCAAAACCATTTGTATCAGCCGGAGCTGCACACCTGAGAAATAATCAGGTGGATCCTTTGTCTCATGTAGGCTACACAGAACTCAAGATTACTTCAGATACTGAGTCCGAATCTGAAATTCCCTTATCTGATGATAATGATAGTATAAGCATACCAATTCGTGGAACGGACGATACCAAGGAAGATATAAAAGTTCCATGTGAACAGCCTTGCACCATTGATTTACCTGAGGATTTGGTTTCAGGGAAGCATAGGTCTTCAGCTTCTATACTTGAGCAATCACCACCTGAGTCAGAAATGCAATTAGAAAAGACAGATATTCATGGTACTAAATCTGCAGCAGCAACAATGGAAAGTGGGAATGGTTTGGGGAAACCTGATTGGCAGCAGGTTGAAAGAAATTCTGTATGTCCTTCATCAAGTGAGCCTATTTCCTTTTATGATGTCCCTACATTATCAAATAAGATGGGAGTCCCTGTTGAAGTATCAAGTGAAAACTGTAAGTTATTTTTAGCTGTTGCTTTTCTGTACCATGTAACAATTGGATTTGAAGGATGGAGGAGTATGTTATAATTCTTTGCAAAAAATTGATGAAAAGGAATGACTTAGTTATTAATATCCAAGTCGTTTTTTTAAAAAAAGAAAAAAATTCATTATACCTTTATATAACTGAAAACCCTAGTTTTTCACTATCTTAAGTCCATAATTACATGAGCTTTTCTGCTGACCATAAACCTATTTTCCATTTTTTTAATGAAAAAAAAATCATAATACTATTTTTATTTTATAGATGATGAAGTGAGGCTGACATCTGAGCAAAGACCCACCATGGACTGTGTGGAAAACATTAAGTCAGGCAATAAGCTGACAACATCTGAAGCAGGTTTAGAACCAACCTCTGTTTATAGTGATATTGGTCAGCAAAATCCCATTTTACTGGATCTTGGCGATGCTTATAAACTAGCTATCAGCAACAGAGGAAGACAGCTGTCTGGTAAGCTTGCGGAACATTGGCTTGGGAAAGATTCTACAAAAATTAGTGAAGATTTGAAGATGTTGTTGTCACAATTTTCTGCCTCTCGAGGGACTGATCTGTCTGTTAATGACATGAGTCCTAGGTTTTCTGTAAATAGTGATGAGGTGAAGACTTCTGATGTTTCTAACTCTGCTGGAATGCAGATCCTTCAAAAAATGATTTCGCTTGAGCGAAATGAGTCTGGTTTGTCTCTTGATGGAAGCATTGTCAGTGAAATTGAAGGTGAAAGCTCGGTTGACAGGCTAAAAAGACAAGTTGAACATGACAGGAAACTTATGAGTGCTTTGTACAAAGAATTGGAGGAAGAAAGAAATGCTTCTGCAGTTGCTGCAAATCAAGCATTAGCCATGATCACTAGGCTGCAGGAAGAAAAGGCAGCATTACATATGGAAGCCTTGCAGTACTTAAGAATGATGGATGAGCAGTCAGAGTATGAAACAGAAGCTTTGCAAAAAGCGAACTACCTTCTTGCTGAGAAGGAGAAAGAGATAGAAGACTTGGAAGCAAAGCTTGGGTTTTATAGGAAGAAATTACCTGATGAATCAGTGCAAGAGAACATGGTGTACACAAACTCTAAAATGAAGGTGAAAGATATTGGATTGGATCATTCAGAGTGTATTTTTATTGAAAATGATGAAAGCGGCGTTGGAAAGTCACTTACAGAAATTCCTAATATCCCTGACAAAGTCGAAGTTCTACTCACATCTTTGGAGGAAAAGAATGTTAAAAGTTCAACATTGGAGTTTCAAGATGAAAGGCTATATATTTCCCAACGTTTGAAGAAGTTGGAGAAGCAAGTTTACTTTTTCCTTAATATTCATCAATCTCAAGACAATTGGCTAAATTATGAATATGCTGAAAAGGAATCCCCAAAAAACTGTGAAAAGCTAGACAATAATTTTCTAATGCAAGATTCTGTTTCTTCACTTAAATTAAATTCAGATGTCATGGGTGATGATCCCTCATCCAAGAAGACCCCAATTTGCCAGCAAAAAGGGGAACTTGGGTACAATAGACATAGCTTCCCTGTGCTCCGTGGAAATAATGATTTAGTTTCTGTTGGAAGTTTGATTTCAGATTTTATTAGAAGGTTGCAAGTTCTTGAGGAAGACCAAAGTTTCCTTGAGCATGCTATCAACTTACTGAGCAATAGAGACGAAGGGCTTAAATTATTGCAGGAAATAGCTGATCACCTGCAACAATTACGTAGGATTGGGATAAGAGAAATAGATCAACCTGTTGCTTGAAGCTGTATATAAGGTCAGTAGTTACTGCTGAACTGTTAGGCAACAAATCAAAGCATTTCTTTTCTTATTTTTCTTCATTGAAATTAGATTGATCCATTTTGCTTTTTCTGTTTTGTTTGTTTGGACTAATTTGTAAAGAAATTTGTGCATTATAAGTATGTGGTTTACGATATTAAGTATGGAGGAAAATGTTTGACTAAGTTTGATAAATGCTTAGTGACCTGTTTCAAAAAGGCAAATTTCATTGACTTGAGTAGGTCACAAATAAAAAATATCATTTTCTAATTGGGCAATAATTGGGTGATTTTTTTATGTTGTCTTATAACACTACTACAAATTAACAAATAATAAATAGCTGTCTATAAATTGACCTGCTTGTGTTGTTATATTAATGATTTTTGGTTTTTGAGGGGAAGGAATATCAATGTTGAGATAACATGCAGTTAGGAAATAAAGTAAATCAAGTTGGTAGTTCGTATGTCACTGCTGTTCTGTTCTGGAGTGAAAAGGATTCCAGACGAAAGTATGATTCAATTCTGAAAGTTATGAATTTTAATATGCAGTCGTAGATTAGAGGAAGTGGAATTTTGTTTTGAGGAATAGATTATTGCTTTAGTTGGTAGATTTTAGTGATTGTTTATAGATTAATCATGTAATTACTTATATGGATAGAGACTAACTATAGTTAACAAGTGTGAAATCATAGGATAATGTGGAAAAAAATTAATTCAGCATATTGTAACCAATTATTTCGTGTCTGTTATGCCCTATAGATTTTTTGTTGGTTGAGAGTCAACTAATGAATGGGAAGATCATTAATCAATATATCTAAGGTCATGTCAAATCCGATGCCATGCAGAATCTCATAAGTATGCTTCTAAGTTTTTTACCTCATGGTCATGGCAGATATATTCAAAACATGTTTATTTGCAGACTAAGAAAACTGCCTGATACATATATGAACAACTGAAGCTTGGTTTTCTAGAGAGACCAAAATTTAAGTAAATAATGACTGTGGTCATCATATATGAAGTTAAATCTTCACTCCACATGTCTAATAGTCTGAGTTTTAGGAACATATAATGTTGTTACTGCCAAATAGATGGTGCAGTGTTCAAATATAGTATATGTATTTTCTATAAAGAGCGAATTGTCATCATATTAAGATTATTTACTTGATATAGGACATTTGTTGTGAATATTTCTCTCTCATCGTTTGTCGTATGTTGTAAAATGCAATGACGGCGTCTTGAGTCAAATTACTTAATCCAAGCGGTTTGCAATTTTGCATCAGATTTTAGTACATTTTATACAAAAATTTTACCTTTTGGTTGTTTGCATTTTTTTTTAGTAAATATTTGCTTGTTTATATTTACAGATTCATATACCAATGCTCAGCGACCAGGAGGAAGGTACATTGTACAATACTGAACCAGGTTACCGAGACTGGTTGCAAGTGCAACTGTACAGTAACAATAGCTTGCTATCAAATTATATGGTATGGAGAGTTTTTTCCCCACTTTCTCCTTTGCCTTTTTATTTGGGGTTAGTTTGATTGGACATTTTGCTGCATTGAATTGGTAAGGTTTTCATCTGGCCATTTGAAATGTCATTTTGCAATTTTTCTTTTTCCGTTTTTGCATTGTAAAATACTAAACAAGCAATGACTGATTGCTTGTTTAATTGGTTTCGGAGTGAGTGTTTTGGAAACAAAGTGAACTAACATTAGTATGTTATACTGATTCTGTGAAAAAAAAATTATATGGACGTTATTTGCTCCAGTTGTTTGTATAAATATTGCCCCAATGGCATGGATATGTGAGGCTTCATTAATAAAATTATGCGATGTTTTCCTCCCCTGCTTGCCTTATTTTGAAAGTGATGAATTTAGATAGGGAGATTAGAAAGAAAAGAAATGTAGAGTGAAACAGTGCACTCCATAATGTTGTTGATTCTCTTCAAGCCTTAGTAAGACAACTTCATTCTTCTGTGGTATGGTGGTGTTTTCAAGTTAGTATAACTTCCCTTTTTATTTTTATTTTTTAATATAAGGGTATTCTCATAATAATTTTTGCCTAATTGAAACTTTGTGAACAGTTATAATTTGACCGGGTTTTAGGAGTGGTCGATTTTTCGTGCTGTACATACATTTTCTCGCCCAAGGTCGAAACTCTGATATTTAAGATAAGGCAAAATATATTTTTATGTTATATGAGAGTGTTTTTCTCTTCTACACATACATCTATTTTCGTATTACTTTTTTTTATAAGTGGATAAATCCTACACATGATTGTCTCTATAGCATGAGAGAGCTTCCATGAAATTAATAAAGCCCTTGCGATAAAGAGAATATCTCGTTTAGTTACTAGTTACTTGGTCAATTTCATTAATCTAAGAGTTATGTTGTAGGAAAAATGATTGTATAATGTTATAGAGATTCGTTTTGCGTGCGGTAGTTTTTTTTTTTTTTTTTGCTTCAAAAAGTGTGGGACTCATAAAATATTGTGTGTAGGAAATTTTTTTGTGTCATGTTAAATGATGAATGTAAATTCCTTAATCTAATCCGACAAAAATAATTATCAAATATTTTATTGTAATATATTTGAATTGTTTTTGTTAAAAAACCGGTGGTTTGTGTCTCGTATAGTTGGCAACAATTGCATACATGAGGCTTATGACCAATATATATGAAGTTCTTAATTTTAGAAAAGAATGAGGAGGAGTATCCTCTTAAAATATCGTTTTAATAACTATAAAATATTAAATAAAAAATTAACACATTTCATATTTCATATTTTTTTTCATTTAATCTTAGGACGATATGATTTATTGATAAAAGTTCGAGTGCAAGTATTTTATCGGTTGGATGAAGAATAATTTTTAATTTTTTTAGATAAATCAAAGAAGAAAAAATTGAAACAAGGTAGGATATATGGGCTATGGCACATGAAGGCACCTCCTTTAATACAACATTAAAATCATTAAATAATATTAGTTTTTATGATAAAGCATGCTTATCTCTATAAAATTTTAAGGGTGGCGCAGTTGGTAAGCGGGTTGTGTTCAAAGAGTGAACCTTTTAATTTTTATGACTGAAAGGGTGCTATTTTGATATCTAAAGGAAGCACTTTGGAAATAGTGATAAAAACCTTCATGCTTTATATCATAAAAGAAAAGGGCTTGTTTTTCTAATGTTGCATGAGAAAACAAATCTTTTCTACACACACCATAAAAAGGTGTGTAACTCATTTTTTTGTTTTTTGTTTTTTATTTTAAATAGGTGAGTCTCACACTTGATGTATTTATGACATGATATTAGAATTCTCCTACAACATAAGATTTATTTTTCCTTAAAAAATAAATAAAAATTATTCAACAATTATTTTGGCGAGTATTAAGTATAGATATAAGGTTGCGTTTGATGAATATTCAACGACAGCACAAGTACAGAAGATTACATTGCCAATGGAGTTGTTTTGAAAAGTGAGTAAAAGTAGTGGAAAAAAAAAGCATTTGGGAGTGAGAAGTTAGGTTCTCTACAATAATAAATACTTTGTATAAATTTAGTGTACTCAACTCAGTAGTGGAAAAATCAAGCATATGGAAAAGAGAAATAAGGCTCTCTTGGATATATCAAGTCAATCATATTATTAATTATGGTATATTATAATAGTTAATTATTAATTAAATATAATACTTATTTATTAGTTAATAATGTGATTGACTTAATCACCTTAAGTGCATTAAGTTTAGTATTTTTCCTCTTCAACATTCAGTAATATAGGATGGCATAAGATAAGTGTATAGAACTAAATGCGTTTATTAATAGAATATTTTTCACTAATGATTACAATTTAATTATAATATTTACAAATACATTATTTATATTTATCAAAATATTTATTCCATTAAAACAGAGTAAAACTTTTTATTTGAATTATTCCGAACAACTTCGTAATGTCCTTGACCCAATGCACTAAACTAGGCACGGAGAAAATCAATAGGTAATATCATAGCTGATGAGGCAACCACATATTGACTTACAAAAATTTAACTTCAATTTTCCATGGTTCCACAAAAAGGGTGCGAATTCTTGACCACCTACCCAGTTCACCCATGGTTATACTAACTAAGACAATGCCACGTAGCGTTGCTTTATGCAGTGCGGATCCAGGGAACAGATATGGGTCGGCGGTTGTCTCCTTCCTAATTTTTGATATTTTCATATATTATATATATGAGATCTATTTATCTTATATTATATAAGATGATTTTATGTAATAGAAACAAAATAATGAAGTTTATTATCTTTTTAAAAAAAAAAATCTCACTATCTTGTCTCAATTGCGTAAGATAATTATTTTATATTATGCAATATAAGATAGTTATTTTTCTATATATGATTGTATCTTTATAATAATAATATATTATTAATTTCAATAATTAATTCCTTACTAAAAAATTATAATAATCAGCTCTTTTTATTAGTCTTAACAACATTTATAATTTTAATATTTATTTTCGGCCCCTACATTAACAGTATAAAATGGACCAATTTGGCCACTCAAACTTACGAGATTTGAACATCATATATGACATGGTAACTTAATACAAACAATTTATTTTAATATAAATCGGTGTCTAAAATTCTAATAAATTTGATTAATTTGATTTTGAGATTGAGTCTTTTCACTCTCTTCAGCAGTTGTGACTCCCAGTAATTAAATCTATTACCTTTATTGCAAGTCAAATTTTAAAGTTAACTTGATCCCAACTACACATGGGTTGGTAATGGATCTTCTCATATGAAAAAGTGGTCATGTGATCATGTTATTTGATCACAATCACTCGTTTAAAAGTTATGCATTTTTTTCTCTCTTATTTCATCATTAATGAGTGACTGTGATCAATAACACGACTACTTTTTCACATGAGAGAATCCAATTTCCACTGGGTTAATACGAATAATTCTTTAATAAGGAAGGGGTATTATATTCTTAGATAATTCCTTCATATAAATTATCGTTTTGATATAGTATTTTTTTTATGAATTTTCTCATATAATATTTTAAAAAAATAAATCTTTTCAATTTAGCCGCTTAAATTAAACTGCGGCTACACAGCTGAACGGTGACCGAACGAATAAATATTTGGTACTACTGTTGTACCAAAGATTCAGTGCGTCCCACCAATGAAAATATTACATGTCAGTTAAAATATTTTTTTTCTGTCAAATTTTTTCTGTCTCCTCTGATGTGTAAAGCTCTCATTCATGGGATGCACTTAATTTAGGTACAGCAGTAGTACCAAAGATTTATTCTGACCGAACACTTCTTAACTCACAAGTAACTATTATCTACACAAATGAAATGTCACCAAAAATTGAAAATTAAAGTTGTGAGCAAAATCAAACCCAAGCCCATTTAAAGAGTTATATTGTGGGCCAAAGAAATGTGGACTCTCCATGGCATAGTCATCATGCTCTTACACTAATTCAACACTTCAAGCTTGGAATTGTACATCACTAGAGTTTGAAAGAAAAAAAATCATACTATGACAAGAAAAATAATAAAAAGGACGGAAAGTAGAAATGTTGAACTAAGACTTAATTAACTTAAATATTAACATAATTAGTGGACTCTTTCAACAAAGACTTAATTAAAATAACATTAACGTATTACATATGTGAATGCTTGGCATTTGAAAGGAAAATTCAGGGTGTTAGATTTAGACTATCTGCAACCATGTTGAACATTTCAAACCGCGGATTTTGGTCAACTAAAACATTCAAAAAAATCAAAGCTCACCTTTATATAAACATCATTGAATTCCATTAAACATACACTACACCGTCATATATTATCATCATCTCTAATCTTCTTTTGTGTTTTTGATAATTCCTCTCATCATCACAAAATGGGTTGCCCCATGAAGATGTTGGTATTCACAACGATTCTGCTATTGAGTTTAGAGAAAACATGGGGAGCAAGGACATTAGAAGGGGAACAATGGTTGGAGAAGAATCTAGTGATCCAGTCACTTCAAAGAGGACCCGTACGGTCTTCTCAAAAAAATCCATGCTCAACCGTACCTGGACGCAGTAGAGGGCGTTGCACTTTGGGTGAAATGAACCTCGCTGCAGGCCATGTTGTTCCCAAGTTTGGAGCAGCTTCTATTAACGCTAATGACACCCCAAAAGAAGGGCTCAAGATCTTAACTGGCCTACCCTTTCAAAGATGACCGTAATATATTGGTGTTATATATCTTAATTTTTGTCCAATACTCATCGGACATTTACAACTAACTTCATCATTGTAATTTTTTTTATACAATTACATTCATTTTATTATTCTTATATATTATTTTCTTTTCTTTTCTTTTTCAAATTTACTATATATATATATAGCATATACATGTTATATCATGTATCTCCTATGATCAGTTCTGTAATTCATGAAACTAAATATATTTACATGTTTTTCAAAATGATCCATCGAGCATTGCAATAGTTTTTTACAGAAGGGGCAAAAAATTTATATAATGAGATTTTATTTTTCTCGTGGATCTAATTTGTAGCCTGTAGGTAATAATTCTTCGGTTTAAATGCAACAAATGAGTTATTTCTTTCTTTCCTTTTTTCCGGCTTTCACGTTACATGTTTCCCTCTAGCTACTTCATCAACCGTATCTTAATTCTCGTCAAATTTGCGGGCTGGCAGTGGTATGCATGCATGCCGTGTTTCGAGAACAGGTTTTGACATTTACTTTCGCTACTTTATTCAAGAAGGGTTTGACTTTGTCGTGGTAAACGACTTTCCAATATTTGGTACTAGTTTAGAACATTAATCATGGGACCATTTGTAGGTAATTTATGTCAACGTTTTTCAGTCTCACATTGCTGAAAATTATCTCAAGACTTTTAATAGAAAGTTAAAAAAAAAAAAAAAAAAATATTTGGTTATATAATATATAGTTCAACAAAACGAAAGGGGCTTTATCGCTTTTCCACAAGATAAATTATATCTATTAACTTCAAAATTACGTCATTTTGGAAGTTAGAAAAATTAATGAAGGTTATTTTAAGATTTTTGATTTATGTTTTGTTGTATGAATTTTAACAAAATACTATTAATTAATTCTCCCAACCTACAATTTCTAAAATGATGTAATTTTAAGGTTGATGAAAATAATTTTATCGTAACCCAACAAAAGAGTAATATTATATAATTACATAGAGACAACGTTGAAAATGAAATGGAAAAAGGTACTAATTACATAAATTTAACTGAATTGATCCTCATAATTGATTCTGTACATTAAACATATACGTCGGTTCTTTCTAACAAAACTGTATTTCAGCTCCACCGTTGACTCTGGCGGATCATCGCCACCATCTAATATTTCTGGTAACGAAATTATTAGGAAAGATCGAGCAGCTACAATGTTGTAAATTCATATCATAATAATTTGATCCGAAAGTCGAGAGATACTTTCTTTGAATTCGGAGGATGTCATTTAACTCCCTTAAACATCCTTTTGACAGAGCACCGACAAAGTACCCTTCTGTTTCGAACCAATTAGGGAATTCAGGTTTTGAAAGGAAATAAAAACAAAGTGATTTATTCGGTTTATTTATTTATTGATATGTTTCTATTCATAAATCCGAGATAATCCAATCCGGAATAGATATAAATTCAAGATAAAGAGAAGACGAATCTAATCCAGGTTCGAATAATAGCACAGTGCATGCACCAAAGCATTAAGCCGAGTTCGGGCAAAACAAGAGGATGTGATAAACCTTTAGTTTATCTTATTTTATAGACTAAATTAATATAAAATATCAAGTTAAATAAGTCAAAAACTAGGGTTTAATTTAATAATCATGAACATTATCTGTTTGTTGGAACTAATTAATATATTTGCTATTTTTAAAGGGATTGATAACAAATGATTCAAATATGAAGATTTGGATAAAGGGAGATCAAATCAGATAAGATATGGATAGATGGAAAGCAAAACAAAAATATTTGAAGATCTTATCAAGATTATCAAGTTGTTAGAAGTGGGAGCTTAAGCCCCCATTCAGAAGCTTAAGCTCCCTAAAAACACAAATAGCTACTGCCTTTGGGCGCTTAAGCCCCCAACTCAGGGCTTAAGCGCGCCACAAGAAGGAAATGTTGTCGCGAGGAGCGCGCTTAAGCGCCCTTCAGAGCGCTTCAGCGCGCAACGCGAGTCAGAATTCACTGTCCTAGGGCGCTTAAGCGCGCTACAACAGGCTTAAGCGCCCAGACAGACCCAACTTAAGCCCATTCGAGTTTTCTACTAGGATACGAACTATTGGCCAATAAAAGGGCCATTGGGGACCAGAAATACATAACTTTTACATTGCTAAACAACTCTTGGGTGCTCGGAGGCTGAAGGAACGCGGAGAAACATCAGATTCATGTTCGTGAGCGGCGGAGACGGATCAACGTCAAGTCTTCACTGGAGATATTGAAGATCCACCAATCACTTATGGAGTTTGGGGGAGCTTTTCTATTTTCTTTTGTTCTTGATTTTGCCATGTCCGGCTAGTTCTTTAAGTAGTTAGGGTTAGATGGATTTTAGTCGATTTATTATGCTTTGAATAATTCATACGTTAATTTTCCTTTTTATCATGAATGAAGTTATCTGTTTTTAATGCTTTATATAGGCTTGAATCTTATATAATGATCATCGGTAAATGCATGACAATAGGGATGTTGGTGTGTGATCCATATCTGATAACTTCATCGTAAACGCTATGATTCTAGGGACAGACATAGAATTTGCGTAACCTTAAGATTCTTGAACTTAATGCTTGCATTCTTGGGGAATAACCGGGGAACTAGGGTTCTTTCAAGTTTGTAAAGATTTTAGGGTAACAAGGGATTGAGCTCTAATAACACGCGAAAGAATTGGTTAGATTGATATTAAGGACGATTAACGTAAATAAGGACTTCGAATCATAATAAGGAGATTAAAGGAAATCGAACCCCTAGCTACGTTTTTATTTTATTAGTTAAATCACATCTTTAATTTCTTGTCTTTAATTCTTGCAAGTAATTAGCTTAATATTTAATATTTTAATTTTGCAATTCAAATCCTGTTTCCAAATACACTTTCGATTGTCCAACTAAGTTTGCGATAGCGAATTAGTGCTTGAACCGTAATCCTCGTGGGAACGATCTCTTACTTAATCATATATTACTTGTACGATCGGTGCACTTGCCGTGAATAGCAACAGGATGCTTCTATGATACAAAATGATTTTAACCAATTCAATACATGCAAGCTACGTTAGACTTAATCGAGCTAAGATTTAAAGGGCATAGTGAAGCAACACTGATCAAGTCATCATGACACCTTAGTAATTGAAACTTTGGCAAAAAGCTAAGTTAAGTATTATGAAATCATAGTATATGAAGCCAGTTTAGAAAAGAGAGGGGGGTACACTTAAGACTTGCAAGTCAACTTGATAAAGTCACTGCAAAAGAAGCAGGGGCTCAGATATGAAGGTCACTGCAAAAGAAGCAGGGCTCAGATACTAAAACAACGCGACAAGGTAAGCCGAACTTGAAGAAGTGCATATCGTCAAAATGATTTTGGTTGAAATCAAAACCTATAATGGCCGCGACAGAGAAGTCGTGCTAAAATGGGAGGCAATATCACCACGAGATTTTGGCGAAACCCAGCCTGAAATCGATTTAACCTCGCCATATAAATCTGGGTTAATGTAACGAAGGAACAAATAAATACCTTTGTAAATATGGCTCCGCACATAAGCCGAGTCCAGATAACGCCACCTTGGCCAGGTCGAAAATAGAAGTCGTAGATGGAGAATCAAAGCTAAATAGATCGAAGGACAGAAACACCTTCGAAATATTAAAACTTAGGTGAAAAAGCTGAGTTAAAAATAGTCAAAACCACGATAGATGAACCGGGCTAGATATACACAAGATATTGAACACGTTCGCAATATTAAGACTTAGGCCAAGGCCAAGTCAACAATAAGAGAAAGACTTCAACACCATGGCATCCGAGCTCATCATGAGCAAGCTCAAGATGTCATCAAAGTTGGAGTTCTCCTAACTCAAAAGAATCCTGATACATGAAATCGGGAGTAAATTGAACAGAGAAGCCAAAGATCATGGCCAAAGAAGCCGACCCCGAATGATAAAGCCATCACGAAAGAAGCGGGGCTTAGATACTAAAGCATCATGGCAAAGTGTGTTGAATTCAAAGAGGTTAAATTTGTCAAAATTCCTCTGATCAAGTCAAAACCTGTGAAAGCAGAAGGCGATATCATCGCAAGATTGTGGTAAAACCAAGTCTGTGACCGATATAGCCACGTCATACGAAGCCGGGTTAGAAAATATAACGAAGGAACATATAGACACCTTCATAGACATGACTCCACACATAAGTCGAGCTCAAATAAATAAAGCTACGGTATATAAAAACCGGGTTGATATAATCACAGATTTTCGCATCATATATGAATAATATGACCTTGGTCATGTCAAAATGTAAGCCAAGGTTAATAAAAACCGAGGCTAATTACTATATTTTTGACGAAAAGTCAAGTCAAAGATAATAGAAACTGCCATATATTGCAATAAAGATCAAAAAATGAAGATCGGGTCTCTTAATTCAGAGGCCGAGATATAATTTGGATGATGAACCACAAATAGAAAATCCCTCAAAATCCCCCAAGCATGAACTAGGGTATACATAAAGAACAAAATTCAGAGCGAGGCTCAAGAGGATTACCTGACAACTATTACATCCCGGCATCCCGAACATCCAGACTACTAGGCTGGAGGGTAATATTGGTCACTTGCACATGGGATTGAATCCCAGAGTAAACTTAGATATTGCAGTATCAATAAGAAGTCTTCAAACAAAAAGGGCCCAGACATGACCAGAATATAATAACACGGCAGTCCAACAACCCGGATTTCCAGACACCCAAATTGGAGGGCAAGTGTAGCAACACAACAATCAAAATTGAATGAGGAAAGCAGAAATCCTCATAAGTCAAGATCTTGGTAAGACGGTCAAAAAGACTGGTCAACTAGTCTGAGCTATGTACCTCGGCCAAAAAGATTGAGGGAGGAATATTATAATAGCATACTCGGTACCCGGCTCATGAAGCCCGGCACAAAAGAAAGTGAAATAAGAAAGAATAAATCTGGAAAATGGATCGACAATAATACATGGATTCTAGTTAAAACTTCATAACTCTGGAAGGTCGAGATACCCCGACAAAGAGGTTAAAGGGAAAACTCCTCCACTTCTAATAGAGACTACGGTCACGAAAGTTTGATCAACGAGATTAATAATTCAATATGCTTCACTTCGGACACCCAGGCTACCGGGTAGGCAAGCAAAGGAGGATGTTCGAGGTAAGAATTTTACACAAGATAGCCAAAGCCACACGTCACATATCAAAGGCTAACAAGGCTCGGACCAAGAACATGACTGACTTCCAAATACTAAGAATAATAAAATATTTGCAAATATGATCAAAAGCGGTGCATAATGACCCATCTATACCTATCAGATAGAATAAAAGCTCAACATAATATACATCCCGGGAGCCCGAACAACCAGACTACCGAGCTGGGGGACAACTGTTACGGACTTGACAAAGGTCCACATTATAGAAGGGCTAACGGCTAAGAAGGAATTAAGAAAATATTCTTTAATTATATTAATCTTACTACGACAGCAATGGATCAACAATTGAACCCCTTATAGGCCCAGAAGTCCACTCTTGCCACGTAATCCATTTATAAATAAGGGGTTAAACCAATAAGATACACACATTCTTAATCCTCTTTCTTAGCTGTCACTATGCACACACCCCACCCTTTGGCTATCTCGTCGTTATTATTATTATAATGCACACTGATCCCATATTCTCTAAGGCACCTCCTCTATTGGTATCTGAGAAAGGGCACACTGATCCAATATTAACATATCAATCACATGACTGGACATATTTATCCCTAAGACAGAACAATTAAATTATGTGTTCAATTACCACTTCTATCAATAAAAGAAAAATTGAGCATGTTTATTTGATTAGATTGTAAAGACTATAAACTTTTGTTGCGTTCAACATATCCCCATTTTACTGTAGTATTTGTGTTTGCATGGCTGTATTTTCTGGATTAATTCACGATTGTGGTAAGTAAAATTGAATATATGATTTTTTGTTTTGTTTTTACTTTTTAGGTAAGTAGAAATAGAACTAATCTTAGATGTAAAACTCATGTGATTTTTAAAATTGTCTATAGTTTCATTTCAAAACTAATTTTACTTTACTATTCAAATAAAATTAACTATCCAAAATGAAATTCAAAATGTGGTATTTTTTTTTCCTACCAAACATCTTTTTGTAGCTTGCCCAAGATAAAAAAATTTCGTCATATTCTTTGTAACTTTTTTTTCCTATAAAAAAAAATATCTCTCGTACCAAACGTCTCCTAGTTTCATTTCAAAAATAATTTTACTTTACTATTCAAATAAAATTAACTATCCTAAATGAAAGTTTAAAATATTATTCATAAATTAATTAATTCTTTTAATATCAATTCTTTTTTTCAAAAAAATTCGTTTGACATTGTATTTTTAAAAGTAATCATACTAAAATTTAATCAAACGCAAGCTCAATCATGTTTCTATTGATCTTTGAATCTTTACTGTTGTTGTTGGGTAATCTTGTCACCAGTACCTAGTGAGCTAATCATTCAATGTTTCTGAGGCATGGAAATGTGTATCGGCGACAGAAAGTGTCAAAACTGTGTGGGGGGCATTTCCCCCAACAAGTCACATGGTGAAGTGCAGAAGTGAGTTAGCTAAAAAAACTATAGTACCGCACATTAATTGCAAAGGCATTTAAGGTAAAGAGCCGTGGCCTCAGAACTGTGGACTCTGGTGGAAGATGCAAGTAACTAATGCTACCTAAAGGCAATGTGGTGTTGACATCGCAATTTCAATTGCAATTTGCAAACAACACGAAACGCGTGAAAGTGTGCCATCAACACACTCCACTCTTAGCTGTCATCTCATTCTTGTATTAAACTCCACTCAACGTGTCCTTTTAATTTTTTTTTTTAATTAACTATATTTTTTTTATAAGAGATAATTCTATTCGAATAAAAAAAAATTGTATTGTGATAAGACTAGTTCTTCTAAAAAGAATTTTTTGTATTTACAATACCTTGAATCCAAGACATTACTTAAATGAAATAACGTATGTAGTACTTAAATCAACCACTTTCGTTGTTTTAGTTTTTACTTTGATTTTTATTTCAAATCTAACTTGTTGACGTAGTTTTCTTGTTTCAGATTTCACCTTCAAATTTTCTGTCGGCCCTCTTCTCAATAACATTGAACAATGGATTTTGGAGTATTCCCCATGTCTCTTTCTCGGTATAACTCAGCCTGGTTCCATTCACTCAATTATTTTCTTTTCTTTTCTTTCTTTCTTTTGTAAACTTCCCAGCATTTTGTAATTAAAAGTAAAATTCTATTTCGTACCGTTAAAAGTTGTGGGGTTTCTGTAAAACAAGAGCTTCTGGGAAATGCTGTTGCGTGCTATATATTTCAAAAAAAAAATTAAGTTGGATATAGGTATCACATATATTTATATATATCAAAATTATAAGAGTTCATATTAAATTATTTGTGAATTTTTATAATAATTAAAAGAAAATACTTATTGATATTTTTTTCCCCTCTCTTTCAAAAAAAGAAGAGAAAACAAAAAGCCTTAGGTAGTGTTTGGTTCGGGAGAAATTTTTTTTTACTAGTGAAATGTAATTGATAGGGAAATGGTTGGAAAGTGAGTTTGGTAGGAAAATGTAAAAAAAATTGTTTGGTTGATCTAAATATTACCAGGAAAATTTATTTAAATATGCAAAATCTATGTTCGGGAGAAACTTTACACCTGTTTTTTTCACTTATCCAGTTATCTCAAAATACCATATCTCAAGTGGTATTCTGTAACAGTGAATTTCATCCAAAAATCAACACAAAAGTCATTTTTCCATCTATCCTATTTGTCTGGTATTTTTTGAAAAAACATGAACCAAACGTGATATTTTCTAATATCCACTTACACTTTTCCATCAATCCCAAAATAAACCTTCAACCAAACACTATCGTAGAGAAGAAATGAAAAAAAGGAAAGTAAGGTGGTGGAGGTGAAAGAAAAACATATATATATATATATCCAGCAAAGCAAGCAGAGTGAGAATTGAGAAAGCGCGTGATAGATATTTGCTTGGTTGAAGGAAGAAGGGAAGAGGACCTACATGGAGCAGGAGCATGGGGCTATGGAAAAGAAAAGCAAGGATGGATGGAAAAGACAGGATTGGAATTTAAGCACACAAACCAATTGTGACACCCTAACCACCCATCATGTTTGAGGAACTGAGACACAAATCAATTGCTTTTATGATTTGACTACATTGATGATCAATACAGTATTGCATTTATATATATATATATATTTATATATTGATATAATTTATCTGCGTAAGATATTATGATGTGGGAATCTTAGAAAGAGAGCTTCCCATTAAAAGGCAAAACAAAAGAGAGGCAGAAACCCACAAGGGGGAAGACAGGTTATTGTTGTATTTGTGTATAAGAGCAAGCAGAGCCCTGCCATTGCCTGACCCACGTAAGTTACCATTGGAAAGTATGTGGTAGGGTAAAGAGATAAGTTTGAGTTCAGTTTGACCCTTTGTATTTGTTCATGAAATCATAGGGTCATACTCTTATTACAGTTGGAAATGGACGGGACAACACACTCTCAATTATAAAAGAGCATGCATGTGAACCTTTGGGCCCCAATCCCAACTCTTCTAATCAATTGATTTGATTGATGGGAATGGCATTGTAATTTCCGGGGTACTTATCCGATGTCTTTGTGACTAGGAAACCAAGATTCAGGCAATTATTCTCCCTACTATTCTTCAATTCAATGCAACATAGCACTCTTTCAATCCTTTTAGGTAGGACCAGAAATTCCTAATCCGTCGCTTCTTATTTTTAGACACTTAATTAAAGGGTTAGCATGATAAAATATATTTTGAATATGATTCACATAATTTTATATATGTGTTAAATATTAATTACTAACTTAAATATTTGTAAAATGTTAGTTTATATAGTTTAATTTCTGATTTTGGGATTGTGTTTAACTTATAAGATTCTTTTTTTATATTCAAACTCAAACTAAATCATACTTGAGATATATTAAATCGTTTCTTTTCATGAGCATTTTCTTACAACTCAGATTATTGACATATATGATACATTATCTTTGTAAAGTTTTATTTTTTTTGCTTTTTAGAGACTCCTTTGTGAGTCTTTAAATTTTGGATGGATTTATGATATAAAAAATTAATTTTCTCATTATTGATTTTAATTCATGTAATCATCAATTTAAAATAGCACTATGTTTATGGTTGTTCACGAACTTTTTTTTTTGTTTTACGTGCTTTTTATCACTTAGGGGCACGCTCGGGCTCAATTCGAGCTAATATTTGAAAATTAGCCATATTTTTAACCTAACCGAATGATTGTGGTGAAGTTTTTGAAAAAATTTTATTGTCAGGTCCAATTAAATTTTTGTTGACCCTATCTCAATGAATTAACTGGCTCCTCCACTGCTTGTTATACAAAATATTAGTATTTTAAAAACATCAGTTAAATATATAAATTGAATAATTTTAATTTCAAATAAATATAATACGATTTTTTTTTACTTACAACTTTTTTTTTGTTTGTAATGTCTTACAAACATATTTTAACCGTTGATTTTCACCAATCAATGGTTATTATTTTATCAAATCAAATTTATTTATTAATTATTAATTCACAATAAATGATAATAGTTGATTGGCGGAAATCGACGGTTAAAATCTAATTGTAAAAGATTATAAACAAAAATAGGTTGTAAGTATATCATTTCTTATATAATATAACTATTAAAAGAAAAATATAATGTCCAACTAAAACATTATACTACTCGTATCCATTGATGCACTAACACTTGACCATTATCCATGGCTCAACCAGTTAATCAATTGATTTAAGAAATTTGGAGTTAAATAAAATTATGGCCTGTTAAACACGATTCACAGGTTAAAATAAATAGTAATTTGAAATTTAACAAATTACAACCAAAACAGAAATGAAACAATGAAATTAATTGTAATTTTTTGAAAAAAGTAATAAATTTATCTTGCTTTTAGATCTAAGATCTATGATGTATTTTGAATGATTAATTATACTTAATTATCTGTATTTTAAGAAATTTTCTTTATTTTCTAGAGCTAGTTATCATTATGTTTATCTTTATAAATTTTCTTTATTTTTGAAATTTTAAATTCTGAATTGATTTATAATTAATTTATAAAATGATGTTAAAAATTCTATTAAAGAAGTTGAATATTTTATTATTTTGATTATTATAATTGAGAATCGAAGAATGATTCTGATGCCAAAATCGATCGAAAAAGTGGCTAAATATAAAAATAGAATTTAGTAAAAGAGAAACCTTTGATTCTCAATTTTTATTATCAAATAACAAAATATTTAACTCCCACGGTAAAGTTATTAAGTACCCTTTTATAGGTTGATTATCAAATCAATTCAAAATTTAAAATTCTAAAAATAAATATAACGATAATTATTTTTTAAGAATAAATAAGTATATAAATAACGTGAAAGGTTATACTTACTATATTTTTTTTATTATCTGTTACTATTAAATCTTAACCATTGATTTTTGTCAATTAAACAGTTATAATTTATTTGGTCACAATTATTAATTCCCAGTAAATTATAATAGTTAGATTGACACAAATCAACGGTTAAGATTTGGTAGTAAGAGATAAAAAAAAAATAGTAAGTATAACCTCTCTTATAAACATAAATAGTTACAATTAAATTATTCAAAATACTTCTGAAATCTTAAATATCAAATTTTCTTTTTTTTCCCAAACAAAACACAAGAACCTTCATTTAAACTTGGATTTAAGCGTAATATTTTAAAAGTTCAAATTGTTGCTTCTTTTAAATGCCAACCATATTTACATAATTATATTTGATTCTATAATTTTTGAACCATTTCATTATTTGGGAGCTATACACCGTGGATCAAGTGTTAGTGCATCAATGTAAATAAATTTTAGGATGATGCAAATAACAATAGGGATTTGCTTACAAATTTCGTAAGAGCACTAATTGAAATATTTAACAATAAATTATTAGATATATAAGTAATATCAGTGTTAATAAAAACCGGATCGACCCGGCCGGGTCGACCCGATAACTGATAATCGGTCATGTAACTGGTCCGGTTAAAGCAACGGATCGACCAAGTATCAGAACCGATGCGACCCGGTCCCAAAAAAAAAATTCAATTTTCTTTAAAAAAAAATCCCAATAGACATATTTGAATACTTTTTTACTTATTGACTTACATAAGTTATGTACCTATAACACTAATATTATCTCAATTATGCATTATGTAGAAAATTTTGATTTGATTTATAATTAGATATGTCATTTCATGAACCTAAAGCCCCGTATCAACATCATAATATTTTGTTTGATTCTTTATTGGATAATAATATGTGATTTATTATTTATTATTTTTTATATTAAAATATTTGAAATTTTTATCATTTGTTTTAGATATTTGAGTATGTTTATAATTTTTTAATTTATATTAAAAAATTACATATAATTACCGGATCATGCGATTGAACCAGTGACCCACTGGTTGAACCATTGACACTGACCCAGTACTTCAACCGAATCAATGACCGGGCCTTTTTTAATAATATTGCTTAATATCTCAATGTTTCATATTTTCAATTGAATAATATGATAAACACATTAAATAGTTATTTATTAAGAACCATAATAATAAGGGTTTTATTAATAAATATTTAGAGCTAACACTATGAATATCAACAAAAATCTAACAACAAAGAATAAGAAAAATTTAAACTTTTTTTTTAATTTCAACATATATTTAATGGGTAATACTTCTCTCATTTAACATGAGAGAAGTTTTTTTTCCTACACTAACAAAAAATGTAGAGCCCACAAGTTAAAAAAATTAAAAAAGAAATAAAATTACAGGCACGTCTTTTTATATCTCACTGACATGAGATAGTTATCTCCTACAGTTGGAGAAAACTATTTCCCATATTTAATTATCATTTAATGATTTATATTTTTTATTTCTGTACATGCGAAAAGAAATCCCTAATTGCATAAAAGATTCAAAAAAGAAAATACATGGAATAAAAAGAAAACAGAAAAAGAGGAGAGCAATGATTTGCACGAACTTCAAGGTTAATTAACAGAGATTAGTAGAGGAGTGGAACGCGTTAAAGAGAGCGCGTGAAATAATGATTTGAATGGAAGTATTGGAATCTCTTACCCAAGCTCAACGTCATCAACATTAATATGGTGAGACCAAAGCGGACAAAAATGTCACGTTTAATATGCGATACTCTCTGTTTTACGAGAAATTCTTATATGAAAAATGCTAGATACGTATCCCAACAAAACACGCCACATCACATTCATTATAAATAATACAATTAGAGAATAAAAATATAGTTATTTAGTTGAAAAATATTATCAAGCATCTATTAAGTATATAGATAATAAATATAAATATGAAGTACCATATGTACTTTGGCTTTTTGGCCACTGTAATTATCAAATTAACTTGGTTTATAAAGTATGGCAAAAATTTAACTTTTTCAACAAACATAACATTAATTTGTTCATGTTTTACCGTTGACCATAAAGATACCTAAGTATCTCCTTCCAATCCGGTATATTTCGCGAAATATAACTATTCTTGTACAAGTTGAGTTTTTACCGGATGAGGCACCTGGATACTTGGGTAACAGTTATTTATCTGGGTATGCAGTTTTTTCATATTAATTGCATTATAATCAGAAATAATTAATGCCTAAAATTAAGAAAATATTTAAAATTAAATCCTACTTAATAATCCCACCAAAAAAAGTATCTTACTTAATAATTAAAGCAAAGTTTTATAAATAAAAATTTGAAAATAAATCAATTTCAAAATATATTTCGTATTTAAATCACGATAATTTTCTTGAATACATGGATCATATTTAATGAATCATAAATTTGATTGACCGAAATTTTTGAATTAATCCATTATGTACTTGACCATGTTTAAAGGTGAGGAGGGATACTCTTATTATAAAAATTTTTTACTATAAACTTGTTACTTATGTAATCGTTATTGGATAAAAAAAATACTTAAAAATTTATGAAAAGAGAAAAAATATTCATCTAATAATTATTAGTTATTACATAGGCAATGAATTAGTAGTGAGTTTTTTTTATAAGAACATCCCTCCAATTCAATCCTTATTTATTACATTTTATTAAATTTGTTATAATTTCTAATAACATATCTTGATACGCATTGATATAATTTGTTACTACAAAATTTAATATGATATGATATAATTATTTTGATTCTCTCTCTCATCTATCACGTGACCTACTTTTTAGAGGGAGGGGGGGACACGCAGTTCTAGAGAGGAGCAGAGAGAAGAAAGAGTCAAATCAAACAAAATAGTAATAGAACCAAAATAAAGGCCCCAAACCCAAAGCATTATTTTCTCTCTCTCTCTCTCTAGTCACGCTTTCTAACATCTTCTTCCGTGTGTGGTAGCATCATTATAATTGCCAAGAGAAGGGAAAAGTGGGAACACAGACCCTTTTGTTTCTCTTTGCAGTTGCACTCTTGCAGAGGGTGTTTCCTGCTCTGCTCAGCTCAAACTTGATAGAGAAAGAAAGAAAGAAAGAAAGACTCGCTAAGTGGCGTGACTAAGTGAAGTGAGAGATATTTATATATATATAAAAATTATATATATATATATAAAAAGAGTGTGTGAAAAAATGCAGCAGCACCTGATGCAGATGCAGCCTATGATGGCAGCTTACTACCCAAACAACGTCACCACTGATCACATTCAACAGGTTTAATTTATCTCTTCATCTCCTTCTCCAAGTCAATGTCTTTTGCTTGTTGGTCGGTCTACCATGCCAACAATCTCAAGTCATCTATCTCTCTGCACAGGGCCCTTTTGTCTTACCACTGCTTGTGGGTCTTCTATGCCTACTTTTAGTACCGCTTGTGATGCTTTTTTTTTCACTCATTAGTATCTCTTCTCTTTTATTCTGCTTCTTCCCCCTTGTCAGCTTCTGGTACCAGTTTACGTAATTGATCCTATGTGGGTTGGTGTCTTTGCCAGACAATCTCATCAATTTCTTTCTTTGCTCCCACCCACCAACCCAGTTTTGGTTCCTTTGCTTTTTCCAAATATATTATATGCTGCTGCCTGCCTCACAGCTTTTATTATGATGACCTGTGCTTTTCTCACCGTTCAGATTACATTATCTCAATCTGAATCTGCTACCCTCCGTTGATCAGATCAAAATCCTTGTCTTTAATCATCAAAACCAATACTTGGGCCTATTTTTGATATGTTTCTTATTTTGTTTTGTATCACTAGCTTTAATTACATTGTCTAGACACTTGGACTTTGTATTGTAATGCTCTAGGTCCTAGAATAATTTGTTGAACATGGTGTGCTCTGAATGTTTGAAGTATTTTCCTTTCAGTTTAGTGGATTTTGATATCATGCCCGCCCCTACTTCTGTATTCAACTGCGAGTCCTCGTGCTTCCTTCTTTATCATATAGTCATTGATTGAGCTTACAGCTTTTGATTTTGAGATTTTGATTAGGTGACATCTCTTTGCTGCATCATATGGAACGTTTCTTAAATTTAGGAAACATTACTTGTATAGAATTCACATACCTTAAAAGGTTTAGTGTTTATTATATGTAGTCAACTAAAATAAACTATTTTTCATATTTTCAGCGAGGACGTTTTAGCCTTTACCCTCCAATTCATTAGGATGTTTTCCTAGTATTTATATGATATTATCTTTTTTCTTTTGACCCTTAACCCCCTTTTATTCAACAAGCAGTTCCTGGATGAGAACAAGTCCTTAATTCTGAAGATTGTGGAAAGCCAGAATGCTGGCAAGATGAACGAGTGTGCCGAGTAAGAATTAGTCTAATTCTCCTGTCATTTGAATTGATTTTATTGTTTTTCATTTCTTAATAACTGGTTGGCAGGGTCATTTATCGTTAGATGCCAGCTAATGGGCCTTGATAACTAGGCTCAAACTAATTAACTATAAAATAGCCTTGCCAG
Source organism: Gastrolobium bilobum (assembly GCF_033153095.1). Taxonomy (NCBI): domain Eukaryota; kingdom Viridiplantae; phylum Streptophyta; class Magnoliopsida; order Fabales; family Fabaceae; genus Gastrolobium; species Gastrolobium bilobum. The sequence goes on from NW_026899073.1 coordinate 486,642, forward strand.
CTAGATAGGGTGCAACACAACACCGGGGAATTTCCCACCCCGTCAACATTATGTAATGATATAATGGCAAATTTTAAGCTTATCAGCCAATTAACGAATAGAATTTGAAATTGCACTGCTCTATTATGTTTGGATTTCAGCTTTATTACATGATAGTGTGTGTGCAAAGAATGTGTGTACGTGGCTGATTCGTGTCATACTTAATATATATCTGCATGACATTGAAACTTACAAATATCTACTTTCTGTTGTGAGCTTCTATTGCAGGCCGATTAAGTTGATCTTACGTGGATAGCTTTAGGATGTGAACATAATTGCAAAATTAAATAAAAGATTCGAACACTGATTTTAAGAATTTTTGAGCTCTTTCATCGTGAGACATTATTCATAGAAGTCTTAATAAAATTTGATATTCTCTAGTATTATTTGGGTGAACATTTTGGAAGTAGCCAATCATTAATTAAAACAAATGCTACACGAAAGCTCTTAGAAATTTTGAATCTATATGAGTTCAGAAGGAATCTGCAGTGTTTTAAGGTTTTCTTGCGGACTGCAAGTGTTATGCTGTTGGAAGTGAAGACAATAGAATAGGAGAAACCGTTGAAAAGAAGACCTTGGTTTAAATGGTTATATTGAAAATTTGGTTTTGGATATATAGCTGAATGATGTTAATTGATCTTTATAGCTGAACCCACTGAGTGGGATAAAGCTTGGTCGCGGTTCTATGCAGCTGGAAGTAATTGAGTATGATCTTAGTTTACTTATTCATCTTGGGAAGGTTTCTTCTATAAATCAAACTTCTGCTTGTTTGTTTAGAGATAGAGAAAGAACGGATTATTGGAGTTTCTCCCAAACATCTTAAATTGTCATGGGTCTGATTTAACATACTTGTCCCTATTGTTGGTTTGTTAAAGGGTCATTCATTCATAATCCTTTTGCCCCTATTTCAGGAACCAAGCAAGGCTTCAGAGAAATCTCATGTACCTAGCTGCAATAGCTGATTCTCAACCCCAACCACCCACCATGCCTGGTCAGGTACATGCTTGATATTCAGATCGTTGATTAGTATAATTGATCACTTAGTATATTACAATGATCACTATCAATCTCTTGCTTTTCCTAGACAATTTGTGCTTCTTTCATATGAGAGATAGAGAGAGAGACTTCATCTGTTATATCAGTACTACTAAATACTAATGGTCAATATTTTGGGTTTTATACTGCAGTACCCTCCTGGTGGAATGATGCAGCAGGGAGCACACTACTTGCAGGGTCAGCAGGCGCAACAGTTGACACAACAGCAACTAATGGCTGCAAGGTCCTCCCTTCTGTATACTCAACAGCCTTACTCAGCACTTCAACAGCAGCAAGCCTTGCACAGCCAACTTGGTATGAATTCAGGTGGTGGAAGTCAAGGACTTCACATGTTGCATGGTGATGGCAACAATGTCAATGTGGGAGGCAGTGCAACAATGAGTTCTGGAGGGTTTCCTGATTTTGCCCGAGGTTCCTCTGGGGAGGGTTTGCACAGTGCTGGTAGGGGTATCATTGGAAGTAGCAAGCATGATATTGGGAGTTCATCTGAAGGACGAAATGCTGGTGAAGGTGGTGAAAACCTTTACCTGAAATCTGCTGATGATGGGAACTAGCCAGTGAAAAATTGCTTTGATTACTGTCAAAGTTTAGCTTGTATTAGTTAAAGTTTAGCTTGTATTAGTTAGTTTACCAGAACTAGGCAATGAAGATTAAGTAGTAGCTAGGGTTAAAAACTTTGATGCCTGCTTAGATAATGTTTGTTTTTGGTTTTGTGGTGCTTAAGGGAAACAATCAAAATCGTTGCCTTGACTTTTCTACAGTAGTAACATAAATTAATGCATCTTCTAGTTCTTGCGCTAATTTGTGGTCAAATATCGTGGTTATTTCGGGTTAAGGTGAATAGTTTTGTTTTTCTTACATCTTCGATTAGTTTTATCTGATAAAATGTGGCTCCAGAGATTAGAAAGATTAGATTGTTGCATCATCTATGTTATACGTCAATCTCCAAGCATGTCTTAATTAAATTGTTGCATAGATCAATTGATATAAGACATGATTGTTTTATTTTGAGTTAAATCATAAGATAGTTTAGGGAACTTAGAAGATTCAATTTTACTTAAATATACTCTTTTATTAATGAATGTATGAAGAAACCCTACCGTTGGCTGTTTCTTCACCTTTCTACTTATTAGCCCGCTGTAGTCCCTCTTTCAGCAGAGATGTCCAGATTACATCCCAGATGATTATATAGATATTAATTATGTGTTAACATAATAATTGATTGATCATATATATATATATATTTTTTGGAGATATACTAATTTTCGCAATTTGAATCGAACTATCGAATTTGAGTTCAAACAATCACTTTTAAGCTATCCCATCCAATGGGTTTGATTATGTAAGTTTAGATAATTGATTTTGTATTTATGAAATCGAAATTTGGGGTTAAATTTATATTTATGGGTGATCATGTAAATGAGTGATTAAATTTGTATTATGAAATTGATCATATAATATTTGTGATACTAGTATTTCAGGTTCAGTAAACTATATCTCTAATTATAAATCAAATCAAAATTTTCTGCATATTGCATAATCAAGATAATATTAGTGTTGTAGGTATATAATCTATATAAGTTAATAAGCTACAAATCACTCAAATATTTCAAAAGAAAACAAATCATTTGTGTTTGAGAGTAAAAAAATAAGAAGACATTAATTTATGAAAATAATTTTTTTTTTTTCATAGACCGGGTTGGGTCACCAGTTGAACTGACCGGGTCACCGATTTTTACGAAAACCGGCCGGGTCCCACCGGTTCTGTAACATGACCGATTCAATATGAAAATCGAACCGGTTACATGACCGGTTCACCGGTTTTCGGGTCGACCGGGTCGGTCCAATTTTTATAACATTAATCTACTTAGATGAAATTTTGTTGATGAGATGTGACTAGGTTTTTTCTTGGGTTTAGAAATTTTTGGGCTATGGTTGGGGAAATGCCCAAGTAGATAAAAAGTAATTAATATATTGGATCGGTTTTCTTCGATCAATCCGAAATCGATCCAATCCAATTAAAATTTGTGATTTTTTTTCGGTTTTCAATTCTCCATTTATTCAGTTAACGTTTTTTCGATTTGGTCACCGCGGTTGGAATCGGTTGATTCGGTTGATAAGTAACTATTATATATAAAAAAATGGGGAAATAATTTTGTGTGTGTGCGTGTGTTAAATGTGATGTGAAACAAAAAAAAATACTGAATAAAAAATTATGTTTTCAATTATAATTATTAAAATAGAAAAATATCCAACTTTTTATGATATAAATATTAAATATCTCTTTACATGTTAATTGCAAAACAATCAGAAATAATTATGTCAAAAAATAAGAAAAAAATTAAAATCAAATCTCACTTAATAATTAAGGGAAAATTTATAAATAATTTTTTTGCAATAAATCAATTTCAAAATATTTTTCATATTTAAAGCACATAATTTTTTTGAATACTTGGATCATATTTAATGAATCATAAATTTGATTGACGATTGTTTTGAATTAATCCGTAATGTAATTGACCATGTTTATTGATTCAAACCTTATTTCATGTCTTATTTATTATATTTTATAAAATAATGTTTGATATATAAATTGTTATAATTTCTAATAACATATCTTGAATTGCATTGACATAATTTTTTACTAATTTAATATGTTATGATATGATATAATAAGATATAATTATTCATTTTAGGATACCAAAAATAAAAGAGATAATTATTTTGATACTCTCTCTCATCTATCCTCTGACCTACTTTTTAGAGGGGATTTATACTACTGTTGTACCAAAGATTCAGTGCATCTCACCAATAAAAATATGAAATGTCAGTTAATTTTATTTTATTTTTGTTAAATTTTTTTTCTCTCCTCTGATGTGTAATGCTCTCATTAATGAGATGCACTGAATCTAGGTACATAGTAATACCAAAAATTTATTCTTTTAAAGGGAGGGGGGACACGCAGTTCTAGAAAGGGCAGAGACAAGTAAATGTCAAATCAAATGGGGCAGAAACCTGTAAGGACACTTGTTGATAGAATTAGATAAATAATAAAAAAAATTGGATATGGAGTTAAAAAATCCATTACAAGATAATAAGGGGGCGTTTGGTACAATAGAAATTTTTATTTGTCTAAAAATTTCGATCTTTTAAAAATATAATTTTTACCTTTAGTTTACGATAATATCTGAAAATTTAAAATTTAAAAAAATTCAGTTTCCGATAATACGAAAAAAATTTCAACGGCCCTAACTAAGATCAATCTATGCCAACAATGTTGTAAGAAATTTGACTTCCGCCACCGTAATCAAATAAAACTCTTATTACTTTTGATGCTTGAATATTTATAAAAAAATAGGAAATTTTTTATGCTTATCTTATTTATTTATTTCAAATATTATTAAATCAAAATCTCCATTAATATTTACTATTTCTCTTTCTTCTTTAGATTTTAATTTAATGATATTAAAGATGAATAAGTAAAATAAATATAAAAAATAGATATAATATCTCATTTCTCGTCAAAAACACATATTTTTTCTATTGTTCATCAATAATTACAGAATCAATCACCTATAAATATGAAATCAATCATTCATAAATCAATTCTAAAAATATAAATTATTCATTCGTAATTACATGATTAACTATACATACATATATAATGATAATTTATAAAAATTGACACCCATAAATAATATTAAATTACTTATAATAAGTTATACCCATAGTTAATTGAACGTCGTCCCTTATGATGCACTGACACTGATACGGAACACGAGACACGATACGACACGACACGTTAATTTTAAAAAGTATTATATTTCGACACGATTTGATATTAAATAATATTTTTAATATATATAATATAATTTATATTTAATAACCAATCAAATATTTAAATTTCATAATTTTTAAATAAAAATAAAAATAATTTTTCGTACCTTGTTAATTTTTAAAATCAAATTTCATAAAAAAAAAAATTGATTTATAAATTATTTTTTTATGTTTAGTTAATAAAATAAAATTAAGAGTAAAAAAAAAACGTGTTGGATGTGTGTCGAAACATTGACCGTATGTCAGTAAAAGTTGACTGCGTGTCGAAAAAACGTATCAGAGAGTTGATCGCGTGTTCCAAATTATTGACTGCGTGTCGAGCGTGTCTCGGAACGTGTCAGAGCGTATCCATTTTTTACAAAATTTTTGCATGTCAGGGTACCACGAGTCGTCCCCCACATCACCTCTTTGGAATTTCATTAATTATTATTGATAGTAATTGTTATTCCGCATTTATTTGAATAAAAGAAGGGATTAATATTTTTTTAGCAACAGAAGATAAAGTTATGTTTTGCAATTTTTAAAACAACATTATTTTGTAGTTGGAAAAAATCCAAAGTATTTTAATAAAATTTATGATATAAAAGTAAAATAAATTTTTTAAAATACTCTTCATTTTTTTTCTTCTTAAATCCTAAAACATCGTTGTTTTAGGTTATAGGAGAAAAAACTTTCCCATAAAAAAATTGCTCAAGTCAATTATGTACTTCCGTATTTCATGTGACAATCTCGGTAATGGGCCTAGCAAGACTCACGGTGCTGCTGCTATGTGACACCACAATCTCACTAACATAGTCAAATTGTATCATATTAATAAAATTGTTTCTAATTATATTGTTTTTTAATTTTCAATTATCTTATAGTGATCAAAAGCTTATTTTTTACATTCTAATTTTTTTTTTCTAAATCTACAAAAACTTATTTAAAAACTTTTTAATTTCAGTTTATATCGAGGGGTTGGACCAAAATTTAAAAAAAAAAACGGATTTTAAAATCAAATTCTATCAAGGCTCATTGTATATTTTTATATCAATTAATTATGCCACCTTACTATAAATTTACTTGTGTTTAGGCTATGTTTAGATTGATGAAAAAGAATACAATAAAGTATATTACAATAAAATGATATTAATTAATTTCATTATTAAAAAATTTGATAAAATAAAATGTAACTAATAATAATGGTAATATCTTAACTTTAACTTCTTAATAAAACAAAGGTTTAATAATGAGTAACTGTTATGTATAAAAAAAAAAGAGGGGGCAAATAGCATTATTCTCCCCCACACTCTTCCTTCCTTACATATTCTTTTCCACCATCTCTCGTTTTATCTTTTCTACACCTTACTTCCTTCAATTTTTATTCCACTTAAACTTCACATGCAATTACTCCCCTCCTCAAATTTCTGACTTAGGGTTCGTTTGTATTGCCTTTTTGTAAAAGTCTTTTTTATCACTTCTTTATTTTAAAAGTATTTTCTTTAAAAGTTACAGCTATTTAGATTTTTTAAAAAATATTTGATTTTTGAAAAAAATATTTGACTTTTGACTTCTGCTTATTTTAAAAGCTAAAATTTTTAGCTTCCGAAAAAAGTTATTTTTTGACTTTTTTATGACTTCTGCTTTTTTTAAAAACAGACATCCAAAAAGACTTTTTTCGAGAAGTGCTTTTTTTTTCTTAAAAAAAAACAGCTTTTGAAGAAAAAAAAAGTCCATCGAAACGGAGTCTTAGTAAATCACTAAGAATTTTCTTCGAAAATCACCAACCTTTCCTCCTATTAAAAGCTAAACCACTCATACCTCCATTTCCTTAAACTTAGTGGCTTAGGAGATTTAAGAGAGAAGAAGAAGCTTGAAGAAAACGCAGAGTTAAGGGATACATCACACTTTAAGAGCAACAACTTTCAAAAGTTAAGGATCCAACCCTCAAATCAACCACCTAAAGGGATTCAACGGAGGTAAGTTGTAAAACAACCATGCTCATCACTTCATTAGGGATTCGAAATTGAGCCCTGAAAACATGTATCTATTTGTTGGTTATGTGTTAGTTTGTTCCACTTTTTTCAGGAAAGGAAGATAGAAATATGGAATCGTTATTGACTTTGAATTGCCCTGCTCATGCATAATCACACTACTTGATAAATGAATCTTTCATTAGTGTTTCAATAAAACCATGGTATGTTGGAACTGGTAACACTGGGATTTGAACCCTGGAAAGTGAAGAACTCACATTCTGTATTATGGTGTTACTCGCCCAAAAGGAGTGATCTCTGTCATTCCTCACTGAGCTAGTTTGCTCCATCAAGCAGTCCTCTCTTGACTGCTCTCTCAGGTCTTCCTCGCTAGTGCAGATCGCTTCAGCGAGGACCTCTAGAACAATTTTTTTTACCATCTAGTGTTTCTATCAACATGTTTATTGGTTATTGGTTTTATTTACATAACTGTCATGTTTAATTATGTATGTCTATGGGAATTCCATTATACATCACAATTACTGGTATAATGTCTAAGAGTTATCAGGTGCTATATATAGTGACAATTAGGGGTGTAAATGGGCTGGGCTGGGCTGGGCTTTGGCCATCCTGGCCCAAGCCTACGTAAAAAAAAATCAGCCTATCTGACCTACTGGCCTATTAAAGGCTTTATTTGTAGGCCAAGCCCAGCCCATTTTCAAAAATAAGAAAGCCTGACATGGCCTACAGGCCTTGTAGGCCTCCCACTATATATACTAAGCAAAAACAATAATTGTATAGAGCAAAGAAATTTCCATTCATGCATGCACTAGTACTTCTCATAAAAAAAAATGACAAACAAGAAAGAGTCAACATAATACCTCAGCTCTAGAATGTATATCATAGAGGAATAGAGTCAAAGAAATGGGAAAAATAAGAAAAATACAATTACTGGATGCTGAAATAAAGTCTACAAGAGAATGTCATTCATTTAAAAATCTTTAAACCACCATCAAAACAAGGGAAAGAAGATTATTATTGAAAGATCTTCATCAGTAACATCATAATTCAGCAAGGTACCCATTACTACATGGTATTAAGCTGCAACAACATGTAAAATTTGGAGACATTAGACAAGTTTTCCTTTCATAAAATAAAATAGCACAAAAAATAAGAGATATTGGTATTTGGTACTTTGTGTCTTTGCCACATAAAATAAATATTATTTTATTATTTTATTTTAATAAATTAAATAGGCCAGCCTACAAGGCTGTAGGCCGGGCTTGACAAAATTGGCCTATGGCCTATTTATTAAATTTTTTTTTTATAAGCCTAAGCCTACTCTACTTTCCTGAAAGGCCGGGCCTGGGCTGGGCTCAATGTAGGCCGAGCCGTAGGCTGGGCTGGGCCAGCCTGACCCATTTACACCCCTAGTGACAATTCATGAGGGACCCTTCGCTGTATTTGAACTCGATACACATATAGGTCCATAAGGGATATGCATATACAATAGCTGTATTTGGGTCTAAGAGTCTATACATTAGTTTAGAGGACTAGTGAATCCTTATATGTATATAATGGTGTTGTTCTTTCTTAACGAATCATACCACTGAGTTGTTCATTATTAGATAAGGTCATTCGATACATGTTCTCGAATTATGGTAGAGTATGTTTAGTAGTTTTACAATTAATTGGGATTCACATCTCACCTTTTTAATAGGAGCTTAAGGAACGCTTGATATTGTGTACATTGGACATTACGTTTTGATTACTTTTGCACTGACGTTTTGGCTGATGCTAACTAGTGGCGGATCCAGGAAATTAATGAAGGGTGGGCACTCTTTAAGTACATATAGATCTGGGTCTGGTCTGTAACGTGACTTGCGAGTAGGTGCCGACTGGCTGGGTCTGGTTTAGATCTAGATTTGGACAGATTGCGACTCAATTTGACCGATGATGGAGAAAGAAACAAATGTTCCAAGTTCTAATAACGGAGATTGAGGTTTGAGAGGAGATGAATCAGTATGTAGATGCAAACGAGCTCTCCACTGTTAGGTTTGGATAATGAAGGTGGAGGAGGAAAAAAAAAACTTACGAGAAAATAAAATAGGAGGAAAATTAAAGGGATATAGATATCGTAACAATCAACTAGGGTTACCACTAATGTTACTGTCAATCAATTCCATCGTTAGAACGATTATGTTGATTTAACAATTATATTTATTTTCATCTTGTATGGTTATGATCCCCATATTTAATGCAAAATCATTAAATATGAAAAATCATAATCATACAAAGGTGAAAATAAATATAAAGTATTAAATATGGGTAATCATAACTATACAAAGATAGAAATAAATATAACCGTTGGATCAACATAACCGATCTAATGGTGAAATTAATTGGTAGTAATATTGGTGGTAACACTATTTGATTGTTCCAATATCCTATCCCAAAATTAAATTAGAAAAATTTGAATTTTAAGAAAAAAATATTTTTATATTTTTGCATCAAATTTTAAGGGTGGGCACTTGCCCCCTTCTCTAACACTTGAATCCGCCTAACATGGTTAATAACCATGGTTGACTAATCTGATGCATTTTGGGAGTGTTGTAATGCCCATGGTTGATACATCTTGTTCTTTTGCATATGGAGAACATTGTTCTATGAGCTATATATGTGTGTGTTAGCTCAACTACATTTCTTTCAGTGTAAGTGACATCTTTAGATGGCGAGTTACAATAATAATAAAAATAATAAAGAGGAGGAGGATGAAAAATTCTATTAAAGCTAGCTTACTCATATAATATGAAATTGATATGCATAAAAGTACACATTGTTCTCTTTAGAGCCTTCAAATCTCCGTGGGTAGGGTTAAAACCCACATGGGTCAACCCTACGTTAGCACCTAGCTTATGTGGGTTAGGGTTAAGATGCCCACAACATAAAGACTTGTGTGGGTCCACGGGCCATCAAAATTAAAATTTCAGAAAATTTAATCTCTTTCATTATATTCAATGAGTTTAAATATATTTTAGTAATTAAATATTTAACACTTTCTTAAAATATTTTAGATGAAATATTGATTTTTCATAATTTATTTTTTTAATAAAATCGTATTTTTACATAAATATACAACCAAAATGTAAGTAATATTTTAATTATTTTCTCAATAATCCTTAATCAGTTGGTTCTATATCAAAAACGTTAAAGTCCTCATTTTTTATTATGTCCTTGAATAATAATATTTATTATTGAGTAACACTTTCATTGAAGATCTTTATTATTCAGTAATAATTTCAAGGAGAGTGACCATTTTGTCACGTTTGGCAAAAAAATTTACCAGACTACCACGTCAACAGTAAATTTTGTCAAAATGCCACGCGACATATTTTGCTACACAGTGTAGCGAAATATGTTTGCAAATAATTTGCTACACAGTGTAGCGAAATATGCCATGTCAGGATGCATGGTCAACAAAAAATGACATGTGTCAAGCAGGTAGAATCCAAGCATAATTCGCTATCCAGTGTAGCGAATTTCTGCCTGCTTGACACGTGTCATTTTTACTGACTGTGCAGCCTGACATGGCATATTTCGCTACAGTGTGTAGTGAATTATTTGCAAACATATTTCGCTACACAGTGTAACGAAATATGCCGCGTGACATTTTAGCAAAATTTACTGTTGGTGTGACAACTTCATAAATTTTTTTGTCAAGCGTGACAAAATGGTCACTGTTCCTGAAAATTTTAACGATTTGATTTTTTCCCGTAAAAATTAGTTAAACATAATTTTGTATAATCTTCTCAACTTTTTTTTTTGGTGAAACAAATCAAGTAATATTAAAATTTTAAATATTATTTGTAATTTAATTTTTTATATTTTTAATATTTTTAAAAGTTTAAATCAATTTAGTAGCAACTTAGACCTTTAGATTTGACCTTTCCAAAAAACACTGGATTAGATTGAATCGTGAAAGTCATGATTCTTAGAGAGGGTGGAGAGAGACAAACTTTAAAACGCATTAGAAGGCCTCATTAGGGTTGCAGACACCAGGTGATATCTACAATAAAAAAGTATAAATCGAAATTTATATTTACCGAAGCTATTAGGCTATTATAGATTTCAAGAATACGAATATAATTTCATAATTAGAAAACATATAATAAAAAACTTGGTTAAATTATGACAAATTTTAGAAACATAAAATATCCTATTAATTTTTTATAAATTATATGTAATCATTTAAATTTAATAAAAATTTAAAAATTTACAAAAGAAATTGCTAGTTAAAAAGACAAAGAAATTGTCATTTCATTTAACACAGAAAAAAGAGAGAAGGATTTAAAAGAATTTAGAAATAGATTCTCTGATGTTTAATTTTAGAGTAAATACCTTTTTTGATCCTCAGAAAATTTTACGAGGCCTGTTTTAGTCCCTAGCAAATAAAACGACCCATCGTGGTCCCTAAAAAATTTAAATTGGACCCATTTTAGTCCTTTTGAGGACTAATATGGGTCTTTTTTGAATTTGTGAGGGACCACGATTTCAACTAAATGGATCCTTTTGAATTTTTGAGGGACCACGATAGGCCTTTTTATTTGCTAGGGACTAAAACGGGCCTCGTGAAATTTTCTGAGGACCAAAAAGGGTATTTACTCTTAATTTTAAAATGATTAGATTATACGAATCTCAACCATTCAATGTTAGATCAATAATCAGGGATTAATTTGAATATTTCTTCTTTTTTATTTTATAAATTTTGTCACTAAAATTGTGCGCATTAATTTGCTATTGAATGACTGATATTCATTATATGTCATTCTAAAATTAGATACGAGATAATCTATTTTGGATAAATTTTAGATTCACACTGATCTCTATAAGTGTTCATCAACCGATGCAAACCGATTCAAACCGCAATAACCAAATAAATCGAAAACTGAAAAATCGAAAACAAAAAAAAAAACCGCAAATTTTAATTGGATTGGATCGGTTTTCGGATTGGTCAATGAAAACCGATCCAATCCAAACCGATCCAATATATTAATTTCCCTCTACCTACTTGGGTTTTTCCCTAATCATAGCCCAAAAATTTCTAAACCAAAGACTCATTAACCCATCAACTAAACTCAAGAAAAAGCCTAGTCACATTTCATTAACAAAATTTAATTTGTGTAGAGCTTCATATCTTATTGCCAAAAAAGAAAAAACTACATTATCGTTTAATGCTGCTTTTATATTTAAAAAAAATAAAATTACAAAGTCAATATATACAAAAGATGTTATTTGCACAATAATCATGAAATAAATTTTAGAATTTTCAAAAAATCGAAAACTGATCCAATCCAAACCGAAAAAAATTGGATCGGATCGGATCGGATTTGAAAAAAAATTCAAACCGAATAGATGATTACATGATTACATGATCAAACCGAAGGGATTGGATCGGATGATTTTTGCTTCCTAAACCGATCCAACACAGACCGCGAACACCCCTACTTGTTACCCATATTTGGTACAAAATTATTAAAATTACTCAAAATGTAATATTCTCAACAGCCTATATTTGATCATAAATATGGCTTGATTATACTCATACAAGTACACAGGGTGACTGAAAAACAGAGTAAGCAACTTCATTCCAGAAGTGATCTTCATCGAACTCGAGAGAATTCATTAATCTGTTGTAATAAGACGAGCCATTCTCATGATCTCCTGCAGCAACAGTTGCACGTAGATCTCCAACTTGCATGTCCCATGTTGCAGGATCCTCATGTGGACTTTCATCAATAAAATCATTGGAGTCCTTGCCTGTGAGTTGTTGAACCACTGATCGGAACTCAGAAGCATCGCAGGTCCTCACCAACAATGGACTCGATATGTAGGTTATCTTAACAGATTTCTTGAGACTTTTATTCATGACCTTTAAGGTCTTGGACTGGTTGTGGGGGTAATCATGATGTTTAGGGTCATGTCTGACGCTGAGCTTTCCCATTTGCACGTACACGGCTATAACAGTTAACAGAAGCTATATTGTTATCCACTCAAAAAATGAATTTTTATGTGTTTATGGTTTGATAAGAGTAATGATCATGTGTACATAGTGCTGGCTTTTATAGCTTTCCAACTTAGTGACGATCAATAATTAAGGCCAGGAAGATAGGGAAGAGGCTTCCGAGAAAGATCGAAGATTGCTTGGGAAAATGACAAATTTGGAAAATCGGAGGAATTGACTATGAAATTTGTTGCGTGGACACCACCAACATTAGATACTATATTTATGTACAATGTATCTCATATATATATATATATATATATATATATATATATATATATATATATATATAAGGAAAATATTCTTGTAGTCATTTTAGGTAAGGTTGTTTACGGCTATCCTTCTTAACTAAGTATGACCGGTCATGCATTAAAATTGTATTTTCTCTCTCCGCCACGTCAGCCGACAGTGTCTGAGAAAAGAGAAAAAAAGAACAGCTTTATTGTTATAAATAAGTATGACCGGTCATACTTAATTAAAAATGGTAGCTGTAGATAACCTTATCTAAAGTAGCTGTAAAAATACTTTTTCATATATATATATATATAGGCAGAATCTTTTGACACTGGTGTCAAATTTGAAATTTGACACCTCATCTAAGAGCCGTTAGATCAAAAAAGATGAGGTGTATAATTTTTTATAAGCATATGACACCATTGATCTTTTTTGATCTAACGATTTTCAAATAAGATATTAAATTTTAAGTTTGACACCAATGTCAAAAGATCCTACATTTTATATATATATATATATATATATATATATATATATATATATATATATATATATATATATGGCACTTTCATTAGGTGGTTGCATGCCTCCTTCGTTCTAAAATGACTGCGTCCTTGTAGTCAGTACTCGTTTCGTATTTTATATATTTTTAACATTACTGTCACTTTAGAACTCTAGTCCTCAATCCGCACTCCAAAGTTTTACGGTCTCCCGTTTCTAGAGTAAGTAAAGTGTCTTCTTTCAACTAATCTAATGCATGCGTGGTGGTTCGACTGAATTTTCTTGCATGTGTTTTTTTTTATTATTGGTTATTAGGTTAATTTGATCGAGCTCCATGGAATCGTACAAGGGTAGCTTCTCCAAAATGATTTTCTCCGTTCTCAAGTGTAGACCTCACTCGAGAATCCTATTATATATTAAGTCTGCGTGTTTCCATATTTTTCCTCATTTTTTCATAAACTTAATTTGTGTTATATTAAATATGAAAAAGATTATTTTCGTCTACTTAAAAAATAAAAAAAAGTTTGTTTTCTATAATTTAAAAATATTCATTTTGAAGGATTATTTGTGATTGAACAACAAAAAAATATTTTTTTAAAGAATTATTTAAATTCAAAGGCTTAAGCTTATAAGTAAGATCATATTCATTATTTTATATTAATATTTCTAACACATCTTCCTACGCAAAAAAATTTCTGAACTTGAAGCATATATAATGCATATGCTTGTTAAAAAAATTAGTTTAATCTAAAAACTTAAATTTATAAATGAGACCACGTTAATAATTTTTTATTAATATCTCTAACATTTCTTTGAATTATAATTATATTTTTTTGGTAAGTAATATGAGAAGTTCTACTCCGACCAAAAGTGACTTGCCACAAATGTATTAAAAGAAAAGCAAGCTATGCTCTCAAATTCTCAATATAGGCACATGTCAAATTAATTAATATTAAATTAAAACTATTGAGAAGAATATTGGAAGAAAATGTATTTTGTATGCGTACGTATAAGGTATCTCCACTCAACTACCTCTATATACATTGTACATTATTGTTCACGGAGTACAATTTTAGAGCTAGCAACTTATTAGAAGAAATGATATATTAAATGGAAAGTAGGATGAGAAAATAATCCCGTACAAGAGGAAAAATATTTGAATTCAATGTTCAAAGTCTCCGGTCCCCCTAAGCAAGTGATCAGAGGAAATAAAGATATATGGGTCAATTCCAATAACTTTTTTAATCTTTCTTTGAAATTTTTATATATTTTATGGGAAAAATATTTCTGCAGTTACTGCATATAAGTTATCTGCATCTATTTCTAAATGATGTTCTTTTGGTATTGAAATTTTAAAAAATTATAAATATAAAGATTATTATAACCCTGAAATAAATTAAAATTACAAAAATATCATGATTTCTGTCCAAAATAACGTAGTATTGGACTTACTGCAGATCATACTTATCACAGTATTAACTGCAGAAAAAGATGTTTAAGTGTAGTAATTTGCTATAACATAAAGTATTCAAACTTAGCCAAAATTTTAGATAGCAATGTTGAGCAGATCACGGTCGGAAATAAGAAACGTAAATTACATTAATATTGAATCAATCAATCAAACAAAGCGCATTTCTTTGTGAATTAAATATAGGATCCGATGACTATACACTCGAAGAGAGACTTCAATATGAGGAAATAAACATATCAGTTTGTGTTTCTGACATTTAATTATTTAATATGGAATCATTTATTTTTAGATTATATAACGATAAGCAATTAAAATGATCATATATTCCATTTATATCTAAGTAATGTTAATAGCAGCTATTTTATACATTTCTAAGGAAGGATATTAATATGTTGTAACTAGAAAATTTGGAAAGGAAGTCGCTGGACTGGAAGGTAGGAAACTAACCTTCTAGTTGACAAGACATAATAGAGAAAACGACAAGCGCATACAGAACTTTCTACATCACTTCTGTATTATATATTTTTCTGGGGTGTGGCCAAAACTTTCCAATATGTCTGCCCATTAAAATATGCAGCCTTTAATGTACCCCCTCTATAAAAAATAACCTTAGATCTAAATGAAGTAACAGTAGCAGATCCCTTGAATATTGTTCTATTTAGCAAGAGCAGGAGCTTTTTTTTTTTCTCTTTTTTTTTTTTTATCATTTTCTGCCATTTTTTATTCTAATTAAATATCTAAATTCATTTAAAAAAATCGATGACTAAGAAAGAAGGTATTAACAATTAAGAGAGGGAAATTTTTTATATAATATCTCATATTTCAATCCACTCATAACTGTTGAAGTATTGTATATATATATATGTACTACTCTTAAAAAATAAGATAATTAGTAATCACAAATGCAAAGGGTAAATTACTTTTTTTTAAATGATAATATTATATAAATAACAATTTATACAGATAATAATTCATACATATGTTTTGTATATTATTAAATTTAAGCGAGCGGTGTCATATAATTTTTTTTATACGAATTCGCAATAATTTAATGATCGTGTACATTTTTTGCCTTTATTTTGTCTTCTTTAGATACTCTTCGTATAATCCTTATGTATAAATTCACATATTTCTTTAGTCCGTTTGTATCTTATCAGGAAACTGAAATATCCTCAATTCTAATTTTTTAATTAACTGCTCAATTTTAATATTTACTTTTGTTTTATAAGAATATTAATGAAGAAAAAGGTGTTTTTATCACAAAAAAAGTCGTTTTAAATTTTAAAAAAAAGTTTTGAATTTTTTTTTATCTTGTAATATTTTTTTCAAAATATTATTTATTATTTATTCAAATTAATATTAAATTGACATCATTTTGAATTTCAGAAAACTTTATTTTCTCGACACTAAACATAAGAATAAAAGTTGAACTTGTAATTTGTTATGATCATTTAAATTTTCCATCACTATTTCAACCATAGTTGATGTTTATTTTCATTTTTATTCGGGAAAATACTATGCGTGTGTGATTGCCATTTACACAAGTGATGTATCAACTAGCGAAAGTACGCGTCTTTCTTTCGTTCTCCTTATACAATTTAGAGGTGGCAAAGTGGACGACTCGCCCCATTTTTGAAAGTGGGCTCAAAAACTCAGTCCGTCCTACCCCGTTTTGGCGCGTTGGCCCGCCAGTCTGAGCCTATTTTGCACTGACTCGTCTCAGCCCGTCTATGACCGCCATCAACCTGCTAAAAAATGAGCTCGTCCCATATCGCTTTTGAGATAGGTTGAAAAACTCAGCCTGCCCCGCTCTGTTTAGCGGATTGGCCCGCCGAACCGAGCCCGTTTTGCCGACTCTAACAATGTTCTTGAATTCTCTTTTTCAAAAAAAAAAAAGTTCTTGAATTCTTAGTACGTATTTGACTATAATTTGTCGATTTATTTGATGATTAGTCCTTTTTTTCAAGACCCTGAATTTTAATTGCACGTGGTATGACCTATAAATCATAAAAAAGGTGCAGGATCTATCCTTCTCTTTAAATCGCAAGATATTTACGATTAAGACCATTATAAGATAAACGAGCGAAGACTAGAACATATATTTTCTTCAAGACGTTGACATTTTCAATCATGGGGACATATATTGACCGTATTTCCACATGATTGAGAAGTTTCCTCGAAACTAGTTATGTCCAACACATTGAGACTTTTTCCTCTTGAAAAAAAAAATGCATTATTACTCTTTTAGAGATGTTTTGAATAGATTGGTGAAAAAAAATCAATGAATCAAATAAATCTGCTTAAAAAACAAATTAATTTCTTCGAACTAATTCAAGAATTGAACTTTTTAAAAAAAAAATTGATTTTGTCAATAATTGAAATACTTTATCAATTTGGTTTGATTAGATTTGAAACGGAACCATATTCCTTCTTAAAAGTGAAAAAAATCAAATGAACCAAATCATGATCAGACCTCAAATCATAATATATATATATATATATATATATATATTTGTAAGTCATATTATATTTTTCTGAATTAGTCTAAGAATTAAACTATTTTTCCGAACCAATTCAATAATTAATTAATTTATTAAAGTGAACCAATTAGCTCGAATTGAACCACTTTTTGATACAGTTTAGTATAAAATATCAAACCAAATTGAATCCAACCGTGTTGACCCTAATCTTGATAATTATAGCTACTTATGATTAATGTTTATTCTTTTATGTTTTTATAAAAAAGGTATGTCTATTTTTAACTTATTGACAACAATAGATATACCTGAATAAAGACCATAAGTTCAATAAACATTGATAACAAATTATTCTGGTCACCAACTTACATTAATTTATATGGTCGTCATCTTGTGTATTCTTATAAAATTCAGACGAAAACAAAATTGAAGTCTTCGGATGATGTATAAAATTTACTGTGAAATCTGTAAAATAAAAATAAAAATAAAAATAAACAATATGGTCACTTTTTTTTTGGTAATTTGGAAGAACATAAATAACTCAACAATATGGATCGTTTTGGATTTTTGTGTGATAGTGCTATTTATTTTCTAGCAATTTTTTTTGGTAATTTCTAGCAATTTTTAATTTCGTATAAATAATGTTCTTGTATATAGTTATGCTGAGTTATCACCGGTGGTTGAATTAATTGAATTATTTAGATTTGGTTAAACTTTTGTTATAGAATATTTTAGTGTACCAAATGATGGTAGCTTAGCTGACTCTAGAGAATTGAGCAAGTGAGGATGAGAGCATGTGTTCAATCCTCCCTAATACCATCTTTGAGAGGAGTTTAAAGCTTTAGTCCCGGGACCCACCCCGAATCTGACTAGTCATGAAACGATGAACCGTGAAAAAAATAGTTTAGTGTATGGTGTAAAGCGTACAAAATTTTACCACTAACTCATCTATTCCTTGGGCACAATCTATTTACCAATTGTGCCACCCTTTGGAGTTAATTTGATCTTATATTTAGCCCAGCCTAAAATGATTTTAAAAATTATTTGTATAGTCTGCTTTGTGGAACAGTGATCAATTTGCCACCCTTTCAAAAAAAATTATCGAATATAACGCGAATAGTAAATTTTTTCAAAGTGACACGCATGCAAATTCGCTACGATATGGAGCAAACTACGTTTGCAGACGTGGCACATTTCTGCTAGCCACCTAATTCGCTATTGGTACTAGCGAACTAGGTGGTCAAAATGGCAGTCTGCTCTGAGCAAATGTGGCAATCACAATCAAATTTGTTGCCTTGCATAATGAATTAGGTTATCAAAAAAAAAAAAGTTGCTGGAAGGGTTGAGAGAGAAAATAAACAGTGTTTCTCAATACTGTTGAAAGGGTGGCAGACAAATTCGCACAGCCATTATTGTGTCATGTTGAGAGAGAAAATAAACAGTGTTGAGATAGCAATCATCTTTAAGATTAATGACAATCATGTGAAGGGGAATGAGGCAGGGGGTCGCACCTACCATGCACATGAGGCTGGTAACTAGGGACATTAGGGTTGTCAACAATGGCAAGGTTATGGATGATAGCATAAAGCATTGGTGCTGTTGGAAGATATGCGGTGTTGGACTTGGGCATTGTGATTGGAGGCTTTGGCGGTGACATCGCCCTGTCATTTCCCAAGTATATTCGCTTCGATAGCCTCAGCCCCTCCTCTACCGCTTTTGAAAATTCCTCACCCATTATTGTGTAATGTTGAAAGAGAAAATAAATAGTGTTTCTCAAACAGTGACCATTGCAGTGACTTTTTTTTTTTACAACCTAATTCACTATGTAAGGTAGCAAATTGTCTGCGATTGTCATGTGTCTTGTTTTTGTTCAGAGCAGACTGAAATTTTAACTACCTAATTTGCTTGTACTAATAATGAATTAGGTGGCTATCAGAAATGAGCCACGTCTGCGAACGTAGTTCGCTCCTTGTCGTAATGAATTTGCATACATGACACTTTCAAATTTTTTTTTTTGTTCGGATGATATTTGAATTTTTTTTTAAAGAGTGGCAGATTGATCACTATTATGAGTTTGTTTGTCTTGCAATGTAGCCATATATGAATCCATCAATATTTAGGTTTCGAACAAAAACACCACCAATTAAAACAAATACTATATGGGCCATAATATTTTCGGCCCAAAACCAAACGCATGTAGCAGGACCCAATGAAGATAACAAGGGAAAGAATAAAGAATTACAAGATACAAGAATATAAAAAGAAAGAAAAGGTTAGCATCACTGCATCAGTTTATTCAAGCACAGATAACGACTCTGCTCAAAGGTTTCAAGGATGATGGTGGCCAACACAAAGGGAAAAATGGTGGCTTGGTGGCGGCTGAGGGCAGGGAGAGCTTGTAGTTGGTGGTTGCGAGTTTCGCCGGTGATGCGGGGAACGGGTTTCCTCAATCCAAATAATTTATTTTTATAATAAACAATTAAATTATTTGGATTGGAATAGGCCTATAATCAAATTATTTGATTCGGGAAAGAGTACGTGGAATAAAATATGGTCATTACAAACAGTCAAAAACTCCAGATTTGAATACTAGTTATAGTACTTGATCACAATCACTCACTCATTGATGATGAGATAAGAGAAAAAAAAAATAAGATTTTTAAATAAATAACTGTGATTAAATAATATAATCATATAACAACTTTTTTACATAGGATGATCCAAACTGAAAACTCCAATATAGATCTATTAAGTGCGCATTACGAGGTTATTGTCCTAATCATAAAGGTACAAGTGTGGATCTCAAAAAAGAAAAAAAAAGAAAAAGGTACAAGTGTCTTGTTCTTGATTACTGAGTGGATATGCATCAATTGAAAACCAAAGTATGAATATATTTCCCTGGTATTATTCAGACATGCTATGCATGCTTAGAGAAATACCTTCAAAGATGAAAGACCCTTTTTATTAGGCAATAAGGGGGAAGACACCTCTTTAGTCATATATACATGAAGAGAGCATAACCTTATCTGAATCCTTTCAACTAGTTTATCAATCAACCTGCATTAGCAAAATATTATAAATTGTGTTCATGAGAGTTATTTCTATTGTATAATCGATATTTATAAAGGAAAGGGTCATGAATCATTTTAAAAAAAAAAACTCCAATTAAGATTTTTTAGCATTTGAATTAAAATTACTAATTTTAATAAGATCACCAATCAAATTTTAAATATATAATTTTTTATGCGAAATAAATTACTACAAAAGCCTATATTTCACTCTATAACACAAGTTTAATACATTGGTAGAATTACATAATTAAACTTGATATGATTTTGAATGAATAATAAAATTCATTCACATAATAAGCCAAAATATGTATATGTTGTCGAACAGAAGAGAAGAGTCCGAAATCTGTTAAAAGGCGAGGGAGAGAGAGAGAGAGTTGATTAGTAGCCACGAGATGGCGCGAAAGCAAAGGGAAGAAGAAGAAGGTGCCGAAGTTATAGGTCGTGTTGAAGAATGTCGATTCCAGGAGCCATTCGATCCACATTCACTTCCACTTTCACTTCTACACACACCATCTCTCTCTCTCTTCTCTCTCTCTCTCTCTCTCTCTCTCTCTCTCTCTCTCCCACAAAATGCCCTTTCCCTTTGTTTTCTTCACATCATGAAGATACTGACTGGTTGAGGCTTCCAAAACTTTCCAGTTTACAGCTTAGTAATGGTACGTGAAACTGTTTCATACATTGATGATCCTTTTTCCTCCCTCTTTATTATATTATTTGGAATTTGAAAGAGTAGGAGCACCGGAGACACAGTTCATTCTTAAAATCCTAAACCAAATGAAATTTGTATTTAGATCAAGTTGGCCAGCTCAAGCAGCAGTGCAAAAGGATCATGATGCCACCTATGATTATAGAAACATAAGTAAACAAAAATGTAATGTAATGATTGATGAATCATTCACTGCAAAATACACCATTCACATTTTATTTTCTATAAAGTAGCCAAAGATCTTGTGTCAGGACTGTTGAGAATTGTAATTTCTGATTTTCTATGAGGATGTGAAAGTAGGTAATTATTTTCTATTTTTTAATGATTAAAGAACTCAAAATATATCCTAATTTTAAAAAGTACAAGAGAATTAATTGGCAAGAAATACGATTTCTTGTCATATAGCTATTAACTCGTGATGAAATCTGACTTATGTGCTATGTGGTATTCAGTTGGTTGTTATGATACTATTTGCAATGTTTTGTGGCAAAACATTCTGCTATATTTCATTTGGATGCTGGTAACACGGGTCTAACTGAGTATAAGGAAGAAACTTGCATCAATTCAACATGTATTTTAGTTTAGAACTGGTAAATCCTTCCAGATGTCCATTCATGGGGCAAAAATATGTAAACTATTTGTCAACTTATCTAGCGCATGAGATAATTTAAAAAATTTGTAGTGAAAATATACGCATTCTGCACAATTTTTTGTAGTAAAAATATGTAAACTTTTTGTGAGCTTATCTTGCTCAAAAATATATGCATTCTGCATAAATTTTTGTAGTAAAACGATGACTGTTCCTTATCTCTATTTGCAGGGGACTCCAGTGAATATTATTGTGGGTTCTCATGTCTGGGTTGAAGACCCAGATGAATCTTGGATTGATGGACAGGTATCAAAAATCAATGCGAAGGATGCCGAAATTGAAACTACCAATGGAAAGAAGGTTTGTACTTTGTAGGCTGCCATTAACATTGTTCCCAATTTTCATTTTTTTTAATTCCCCCCCCCCCCCCCCCGCTTTGATGTCCACAAAGAAGAGTAATGGGTTTGTGGTCAGTTTTTTAGTTATTGACAGTTTGCCTCCTCACTTTGATAAATCACAATCGCATTCTGGAATAAATGCCATACTGTACTGAATAGCTAAACAATTCACATCGGTTTCTTTTATCGCACCATTTAATAGAAAAGCAAAGAGCAAATAATGATGAAAGGAATGATTTGCCTCTCCTTTGTGAGCATTCTATGTTTATTGCAGTGGCAGTCAGTAGTTGTATCTGAACTTCAATTAGATGACAGAAAGAAATAAGTTGGAAAACACTAAATAATAACAAGAGATTGTTGGGAATGGAACGAGGGAGCCCAAAACCCTTTGCAAAGGGTGTACATGCACCAATGAGCCAAATGACAAACCATAATAAGTGGGCCGACACCACATCTCAACCCAAAACCTTAAGGCTTTAGGTTTATGGGTCTTTCACACTTATATGGTCAACTAGTCTATGTGGTACTTCTTTACAGCTCATACTTGATTATTTCCAACATCCTCCCTCAAGTGATGCCCAATATCATTCTTACCTTAAGGGCAACTTCTGCGGAAGTCTTTTTTTTTTTTTTTCTTTCAAATATTAGGGTCACACTAGCCTTCTGCACAGGCCTTTCAAACACTTGGCCCAGATCGTTGGCTCTGATACCACTGTTGGGAATGGAACGAGGGAGCCCAAAACCCTTTGCAAAGGGTGTACATGCACCAATGAGCTAAATGACAAACCATAATAAGTGGGCCGACACCACATCTCAACCCAAAACCTTAAGGCTGTAGGTTTATGGGTCTTTCACACTTATATGGTCACCACTTGGTCTATGTCTAGTCTATGTGGTACTTCTTTACAGCTCATACTTGATTATTTCCAACAGAGATCCATAAATGATCATTCTTTCTTCATCCTTTACCTTCCCAGCTTCGGCTTGAGCTTTAAATCATCATTAGGATCAATGGAAAATTATTAATGGTTAACTTCCTGAAAATCTACTGTCAAAATCAATGGACTTGTAAGCTAGTTTATCTCTTATCTATGTCTCTGTTCTTTTCCTGACCTTTTTCTGCAGTAATTGAATTATTGCCACCAGGCATTCTTTTCTGCAATTAGAAAATAATAAAAATGTTGATACTTCAGGAAGATTTTTAATGAATTCCTTTTTGGAGAAATTGTTTTTTCTAGTGCTTGTATTGCCGACCAGAATAGTTGCAAAATATTGTAGTAAGGCAAAGATTACTTCTGAATTTTTACGTGTGCTTCTATTATGGCTATTTCAAGGTTGTTGCACAATTATCAAAATTATATCCCAAAGATATGGAAGCTCCTGCTGGTGGAGTGGATGATATGACTAAGCTGTCCTATTTGCATGAACCTGGAGTCCTGCAGAACTTAAAAAGTAGATATGAATTGAATGAAATATATGTAAGGCTCTCTTTCCTTTAATATGATAAGATCCTGCGTAGCTTATCATCCCAAAAAGCTGTTACCTCTTTTATTGATTGCTATGGCAGACTTATACTGGAAACATTCTGATTGCAATAAATCCATTCCAAAGACTTCCTCATATTTATGATTTGCACATGATGCAACAATACAAGGGCGCACCATTTGGAGAGTTAAGCCCTCATGTATTTGCAGTTGCTGATGTTGCATACAGGTAATTTAAATTTCTTAATGATCCAAATACAATTTCTATCATTGAACCAAATTTTAAATTGATGATTTCATTAATACCAGGGCAATGGTTAATGAAAGAAAAAGCAATTCAATTCTGGTCAGTGGGGAAAGTGGAGCTGGTAAAACTGAAACTACAAAAATGCTCATGCGATACCTTGCTTTCTTAGGTGGAAGGGCTGTCACAGAAGGACGAACAGTTGAACAACAAGTTCTTGAAGTATGATTCAGTAAATCACACAGTTTTTAACTAACAAAATTTCCATTTTCCCCCCACCAATGACATTCCATTTTTTTCTCTTGAACTTTGAGTCATTTGAGACTTCTGTATTAACTGATCTGCATGCAGTCAAATCCAGTTCTGGAAGCTTTTGGCAATGCTAAAACTGTCAGGAATAACAATTCCAGGTGAGTCTTTGTTACATTTGGGCAGTAGATAATTCATTGTGTTTTATTCTCTAATCTCTATGATACGCTAATATACACATATTATATTTGTTCTGAGTCTTTGTTACATCCGAGCAATAAAGGATCCTTGTGTTTCATTTCTGATGTATAAATTAACTGTATCTCAAGTTTGTCTCATTGCATTCCCCTAGTTCTCTATCATATTACCAAAACTTGATGTGTTACTGACTACAATTAAATTGATTGCAGTTTATCAACTTTGCTTTCCAGAAGTGGAACATAAACTGCTTCATGATGCATACTTAACTTTAAATCTTTAACTAAAGAATTAGTTGCAAATTCTCCTTGTTTGAATGTTTCAGTCGTTTTGGTAAATTTGTTGAGATCCAATTTGATAAGAGTGGAAGAATCTCAGGAGCAGCCATTCGAACATACCTTCTAGAGAGATCTCGGGTTTGCCAAATTAATGATCCTGAACGCAACTACCACTGTTTTTATCTTCTTTGTGCTGCACCACAAGAGGTAACTTGCTGCATAATCTACTTTTTCTTGATTCTTTTAATTATATAAACTCAATGCAATTTTTGTTAACAGGAAATTGAGAAATACAAATTAGGAAATCCTAAAGCATTTCATTACCTTAACCAGTCAAAATGCTATGAACTGGCTGATGTAAGTGATTCTCGTGAGTATCTTGCCACCAGGAGAGCTATGGATATTGTTGGAATAAGCCAAAAAGAGCAGGTATTTCTGCTTATGAGTGTAAATTTTGCTTCTTTCTTGCTAAAATATGAAATGATTAGCTTCTTACCTCTCTATTTTTCCCTGCTGTCTTTTTGTTAGGAAGCAATTTTCAGAGTTGTTGCTGCAATTCTTCATATTGGTAATATTGATTTTTCCAAAGGAAAGGAAGTTGATTCATCAATTCCAAAAGATGACAAAGCCAAATTCCACTTAAAAACAACTGCTGAGCTCCTCATGTATG
The DNA here is from genome assembly GCF_033153095.1 of Gastrolobium bilobum. Classification (NCBI taxonomy): domain Eukaryota; kingdom Viridiplantae; phylum Streptophyta; class Magnoliopsida; order Fabales; family Fabaceae; genus Gastrolobium; species Gastrolobium bilobum. Next base: position 512,157 of record NW_026899073.1, read on the forward strand.
GATGCCATTGAGTTATTACTCTGTATGTCCATATGATTTTCAATTACCTTTAAGATGATTTCCATTATTGGATTTCGCACTTTATCAGGTGTGATGCTGATGCCTTGGAAGATGCATTATGTAAGCGTGTCATGATCACCCCTGAGGAAGTTATAAAACGGAGCCTTGATCCCCAGAGTGCAGTAATCAGCAGAGATGGCTTGGCAAAAACAATTTATTCTAGGCTTTTTGACTGGTATGATGCTGAAAATGGAAACAAAGCCATATTTTCTATCCTTTATAATTCTAGATAGTACACAAATACAGAAGGTAAGGATCTAGGTTCTGGTTTTGATCCCTGGTGCATTAATGTGGTTGTTAACAGGTTGGTGGACAAGATTAATAATTCAATCGGGCAAGACTCCAATTCTAAATCTTTGATCGGGGTCCTTGATATCTATGGTTTTGAAAGCTTTAAATCTAACAGGTAATATGTAGTTTAAAAGTACATCCACAAGATTGCTTTACTGAAGATACTGAAAGCAACTGCCTCTGTTTGTTTTCAATCCTTTGTAACTTATTTTCAGCCTATCATGCTCTGCAGTTTTGAGCAGTTTTGCATTAATTTCACAAATGAGAAGTTACAGCAACATTTCAACCAGGCAAAGTCTCAGACCATGATAAGCGCTTAACTTCTGCTTATGACCGTTATTTCCCTGTTTAAGATGTTTTTATAATGAATTTCAGCACGTGTTTAAAATGGAACAAGAAGAATATACGAAGGAGCAGATTGATTGGAGCTACATTGAATTTGTTGACAACAAAGACGTTTTGGACCTTATTGAAAAGGTTTTCTTTCTCTTTTTTCACTTTCCTTAAGGCTTGAGGATGCTTAGTTGTTCATTTTGAGTTTGAAAGCAGTAAACTTAGATGTTCAGTAACATAATGAAATGGAAAGCTAATACGAGTATGCTCTTGATGTGCTTATTGGTAATCTTTATAATAATGTCTTGACTAATTATCTGTTACGGATGTTTATCCGGAAGATAGGAGACCGGCTGTTTGGAGAGCTTACTACAGAAGAAATAAAAGCATAAGGATAAAATATTTAGTTGTGGGGTGTTCTGAGATACTGTGTATAAATAGGAGGGTAGTAGCCCTGTGGAATGGAGGCATTTTATTTTCAGTTGAGTGAATGAGAGCATTCTTATTGAGAAAGGAGGGGCATCTCCTTTGTGAAGAGATAATTAATCTCTTGTAACTGTCTTTTCCTGAAGCAATAAATCAGTTCTCTCTCTTATTGCATTGCTGGGTTCCTTTGTTTGTACTTCTTTTTGCTTAGTGATCGTAACATTATCCTATTATTTAAATTTTATCCCACAATCTATTTTGTGTGACTATATGTCGGCTATAAACAATGGAAATTCTATTGTTCCCAATCTTCAATGATCAACTTAAGAATTACAAGACAACTGTTCACATTTATAAAGGAAGAGAAGCAGGGGAAGGGATGGGGTTGAGGGTGAGGGTGAAAATGAACTCGGTTAATTGGTTTTATTGTTGCTTCTTTAGAATCAAACCGCAAGAGCCATGTTGAGTATACACAATCTTTTATATCTTTGAGTTTCAAACAAACATAAGTTTACAATTAGGAACTGCTGTTACAAAGTGATCTTTTACTAGGTTATAATTTTGGTTATTTTACAGTTTGCCAAAATTCAATCCCTTTGTCAGCTTTTCCTTCCACTTTATTCCCCCCTTCTTTTTGTACTAGTCTTTTATATTGTTTTTTCTTTTTGCAGAAACCGGGAGGAATAGTAGCTCTCCTTGATGAAGCTTGGTAAAATATTGTTTTCTCCCCTGAATTTCTTCCTTAAAAGGATGGAGGTTCATAGCTTGCTAGATGATTTTAACTTTCTTCCTTTGGTGACATGATCCACTTTGTCTTATTGTTTTAAATCTAAAGCTCGTGTATTGCATTTACTCTTTTTTTCTAACTTTTCCCCCTCCTTTTTTCTTTCAGCATGTTTCCAAAGTCAACTCATGAAACTTTTTCGAACAAGCTTTATCAAACATTTAAGAATCACAAGCGCTTTATTAAACCTAAATTGTCTCGAACAGATTTCACTATTTCTCATTATGCTGGCGAGGTAAGTCTTATTTTCATAGTATCAGCTTCAGCAACAATGAGACATCATTGTTTATTCATTTCTACGGTTATAAATGTGCAGGTGCAGTACCAGTCTGACCACTTTTTAGACAAAAACAAGGATTATGTGGTTCCTGAACATCAAGATTTATTGAGTGCTTCCAAATGTCCTTTTGTAGCAGGGCTTTTTCCACAACTTCCAGAAGAGACATCAAAATCTTCAAAATTTTCTTCAATTGGTTCTCGTTTTAAGGTATTATTCTTTTTCAAGTCTTCATTGTTAAATTTGTGGACATTATCATAAATAACAATAAACTTCTCACATCAACATGTACCCATGTCATGGCCTACTAAATTGAACTCTATTATTACAATTAGGAAGCTAACAAACCATGTTTTCATATCCTGAATGGTGCAGCTGCAACTACAGCAACTAATGGAGACACTAAACTCTACAGAGCCTCATTACATTAGATGTGTGAAACCAAACAACCTCCTCAAACCTGCAATTTTTGAGAATGTTAATATTATGCAACAACTTCGCTGTGGTGTGAGTACACTTTGATGTTTCTCCATTATTTCATTCTTAGGATGATGGTTTGTACAAAAGTATGGCCATAGTTTCTTCACGTTTTCAACCTTTCTTCAGTTGTCTCTAATCCTTGCCCACACAGGGTGTTTTAGAGGCAATCAGAATCAGTTGTGCTGGCTACCCTACTCGCCGTGCTTTCTTTGAGTTTATAAACCGATTTTCTCTCCTTGCTCCAGAGGTCGCAGAAGCAAAGTATGAACTCTTCTAGTATACATTTAATGCGCAAGAGGAAATTCTGGCTTTATTTTTTCAAATACTCTGTACCAAACTTCGACAATGGTAATTTGCTTAGTTTTTTCACTTATGGACAGCCATGATGAGAAGACTGTTTGCCAAAAGATTCTGGAAAAGATAGGGCTTAAAGGATATCAGGTACTTTGAAATGTTGTTTGAATATCTTTAAAGCTCTTAAGGCCGTAGCAACAACTACAATTCATAGATATTGCATCATTAATATATAATACCTCTTTCAGCTATATTAATTAATGTCAACAAGGGTATTGTATGATCATATAACACGCATATTTATAAATATATATAGATATGCACACACACACATTCATGGCCACAAAGTTCATTTGATTGCCTGTCAATTGTGTGTAGATCGGAAAAACAAAGGTATTCCTAAGAGCAGGTCAGATGGCTGAACTAGATGCACGAAGAGCTCTAGTACTCAGTAATGCAGCAAAAACTATCCAACGGCGTGTACGAACCCACCAGGCTCGTAAACATTATCTTGCACTGCGAAAGAAGACCGTATATGTGCAGTCTCTATGGAGAGGTGAAATATTTTAAAAGTGAAATTGTCCAAATCATTTGTTGGGATAGGTGTGATAATATATGGACTTCCCTAAATAGAATGGTGTATCTCAGTGCTGTAGGATATCTCAATGCTTAATCTGTCTCCTTTCTTTACATATTTTTCACATGCAAAATATGTTCTGTAGGAAGACTTGCATGCAAACTTTATCATAATATGAGAAGGGAGGCTGCTGCTGTGAAAATTCAGAAGAACTTACGCAGATATGAAGCTTGGAAAGCCTATACTAAACTCCAAGCATCAGTACTTACTTTGCAAACAGCTTTAAGGGCAGTCTCTGCCCTTAAGGAGTTCAAACTTAGGAAACAGACTAAAGCTTCCATTATTATTCAGGTTATAGTTGACTACTATATGTTTAGGATTATCCACAAGAGTGATCAGTATTCATTACTTAAATTCTCTCTCAAAAATTGCAGGCTCGGTGGCGATGCCACAAAGCTGCTTCATATTATAAGAGGCTCAAGAAAGGTTCAATAGTTGCACAATGCCGATGGAGGGGGCGTGTGGGCAGGAAAGAACTTAGGAAACTGAAAATGGTAAGTTTCTATATTTTCCATGATTCTTAAAGAAGCTGTTTAACTATCCCATCCTTAAATAAAACCCGTAGAAATAGAGAAGTAAAATTATTAGGCATCCAACGAACATAACTCAAGTCGCACAAGGCAAATGACACTATCTGATTTTTTTTGTTACAAAAGCAAGCTTCATATGATAAAAGTTTATACAATGTCCATATGATTTTTTTTATCATTATCATTATCTTCATAAAGTGAAAACAAAAAAAGAAAATAAAAGTTGTCTTCTGATCTATAAAATAAAAATTGGATTTAACTTTTCACTTCTGATTATAGGAGCCAAAGTTTCATTATCTTTGTATTTTAAATTCTTTGACTATAATCACATCTTAGATGTGAAACGTGAAGTAGATATAAAATATATTTTCTACTGAACAACCAAAAAGAATATCCCATCCACATGGGCCTGAACTGATAATCATGCATAATTTCTCTTTCCGCAATATTTCTTTTTTCTTTTTTCTGTGGTTTTATGAATGACCAATTCAAACCAATTAAGCTGCTCCTATATGACTCACTTCTAATATTTAAGTAGCACAAGTCTCATTCTATTTGCTTATTACTCATTTGTATTATATCTTTCTCTCTACTCTCAGTTGACGTCTGTTTTCATTTGCTTTAGGCTGCAAGAGAAACTGGCGCGCTTAAAGAAGCAAAGGATAAACTTGAAAAACGAGTGGAGGAACTCACTTGGCGTCTCCAACTTGAAAAAAGTTTAAGGGTGAGATATGTGTTTTGCAGTTAGATATAACTTGGAAGATGTTATTGTTCTGATATCTTCCACAATCATGCATTTTGCAAAACATTTTGAACAAATGTGGAATAAAAAGAAGAGCGAGTAAAAGACCTATATTTGCAAGTGACCAAGTATCCTTTCAATTTGTAAGCCCTAAAGAAAGCTATGTGGAATCCTGCAGACTAACCTAGAAGAATCCAAAGCACAAGAGATTGCAAAACTGCAGAATTCACTACAGGAGATGCAGAACAAAGTTGAAGAAACCAATGCTATGCTTGTAAAGGAGCGAGAGAATGCAAAGAAAGTTATTGAAGAAGCACCTCCGGTTATTAAAGAAACTCAGGTTATTGTTGAAGACACTCAGAAGATTGAATCACTAACCGCAGAAGTTGAGAGCTTAAAGGTAAGAAAGTTCAGTCCTAAAACAAGTTCAGTCCTAAAACACCTAATCTCTTCTTTTAGACTATCCTAGTTTCAATCACGCTTCTATTTCTGCATATAATGCTTCTTAACAGTGAAATATTGTAGGCAACATATACTTCAATTACATACAACTTATATCCTTTTTAGAGTGGTTCGTCTTTCTTATGCCTCCTTTACTACTTTTCAACCAAGTTTGATAGTATATTTGGAATTTGGCATATCTTAGTGAGGACCAGAAAAGAATGTCAATATGAAGATGATATTTAAACAGTAATTTTTTTTTGGTCATTAAATATCCAATGATCTGACCTAGCTTGTAGACTGAGCTAAATTATGCACCTCATTAAAGATGCTTTCAGAACTGAATGAAACCTTTGCATTACACTTCACAGTTCAGAGTATTCATATGAGAATGAGAAACAGTTCCAATGGATCCTCAATAATAAGGGATACAAGATCTGTTTCCTACCTATTAATATGAGAAACAGTAAAGTAAATTCACATGCTGGTGCATTCTCTTCAAATTAATACTTGACAATCAAATCAAGGTATTCATAATTGATGAAAATAAGAAAGTTAATGTCAAGAGCTAATCATCATAAAAGCTTAAATTGTTAGGTAGTGGAACATGAATGGTTTTATATTTTAACATGTTCCTTCACACAAGAATCCTTTGAACTTAAAAGCGTAGAGAATGCCTAAACCCACTTCACCTTTTGCTGAAACTTAATTAAGAATGAAGGTGGAAAGGAACTAACTCATGATCACTTGATCATGGAGTGTTTGATACCATTTTAAAAATCAAACATCCTTAAAGCTTAAGTTCTTAATTAGAGGCATGATAATGGTTTTAGTGGACAGATTACAGTACCAACGAATACAAGAATGATAAAATTCAGTGTTTATGCATATGATTTTTGGTTGGTTTATCACAAAACTACTAAAGGAAAAAGAAGAAGACAAATCCGGGTGCACAAGGTTCCCTGACTTGTGAAGGTAGGGGTGAAGGTTGATTATACGCAGCCTCGCCATTGTATTTTGCTATTTTTACAAAGAGACTGTTTCTTATACTCGAACCCCTGACTTTCTGGTCACAAGGAGCAACTTTACCGCCGCTCCAAGGGTCGCTCTCAATTTATCACAAAATTACTGAGAAGCGTAATTTCCTCTTAAGCTTATAGTAGTATACTTAAGTTTTTGTTAGGTGGATATTGATTATTGCATCCAAATGATGTTGGCTTGGATTTATCTTTGCGCAGACTTCTCTTGAGTCAGAGAAACAGAAAGCTGGTGACTTTGAAGGGAAATACAATGAAGCCAAAGCTTGTAGTGAAGAAAAGAGTGAAAAATTAGAAGACACAGAGAAGAAGGTTCGTCAGCTCCAAGAATCATTAACCAGGTAATATAAATAACCACCAATAAACCCGATGATACTGTTTTCCCATGCTAATTATTGATGATCAACACTGAAAATATTGAATTAGAGTGTAACCCATTCATGATTTGAGATCTTTCAAACTTCTTGAGTGCCTTATTTTTTGTAGCAGGGATTTGCTTTCTCATGAACAGTATGATAATATTATTGGCTAACTGATCAAACATTATTCTTTTTTTTTTTCTCTTCTTCCCTAATTAGAAATAATGATAATAATTATTATTAGTATTATGCTGGAAGAATTTATATCTAATTCCCAAAATCTCATCTTAAACAATAATGTCATATGATTCATATCCACCCTTAATTTGGTGAGATGAAAGACTAAAATCTCATAATTCTTTGATTAGGCTAGAAGAGAAGATTAATAATTTAGAATCAGAGAATCAGGTTCTACGTCAACAAGCTGTGTCTATGGCACCTAATAAGTTCCTCTCAGGACGCTCAAGATCAATTATGCAGGTACTCCTTGGAATGAATCTTATATACATGATAATAATATGAATCTTAAAGATATTAAAAGGTTTTCTTATCTCTGTTGATAGAGAATTGACAGCGGACATATTGGAGTGGAAGCAAAGACACCGTTGGTAACTAAATTTATTTTAAATCTTTGTTATTTGTCTTGGGTATGTATATGCGGATTTAACTAGTTTTATTTTTCACTTGACAAACAAATCAGGACATGCATAGCTCATCAATGAACCACAGGGAGTTCTCCGAAGTGGAGGATAAACCGCAGAAGTCACTAAATGAGAAACAACAGGAGAACCAAGAGTTGCTCATTAGATGTATTGCACAACATCTAGGCTTTGCTGGGAATAGACCAATTGCTGCCTGTATCATATACAAATGCCTCTTGCATTGGAGATCGTTTGAAGTTGAGCGTACTAGCGTTTTTGATCGTATAATCCAAACTATTGGCCATGCAATTGAGGTGTAAAATGCTCAACTTTCACGTGATATAGTTCTCCCTTTATCTTTCTCCCCTTTCTTAACATATTTATTTTCACTAAAATATTTTTATTTGGACAGAAAACCCAGGATAACAATGATGTCTTGGCTTATTGGTTATCCAATGCCTCTACACTTCTCTTGCTACTGCAGCGCACACTTAAGGCAAGTGGTGCTGCTGGAATGGCTCCTCAACGCCATCGTCGGTCTTCATCAGCAACACTGTTTGGGAGGATGACACAAGTAAATATAACTTCATATTTGAACAGATTTATTCCCATTAAGAAACTATCCTTCTTCAGATAAGCATATTCATTCCTATACCGTTGTTTCAGAGTTTCCGTGGAGCTCCAACGGGAGTTAATATTTCCCTAATTAATGGTAGCATGAATGGTGGAGTAGATACATTAAGACAAGTTGAAGCCAAGTACCCAGCTCTACTTTTCAAACAGCAGCTTACAGCTTATGTCGAAAAGATATATGGAATGATTCGAGATAACTTAAAGAAAGAAATTTCTCCCTTGCTTGGATTATGCATCCAGGTATAATAATTTCTTCATTATGCTCTAGTAAGCTTCTATCTACTGAATCACTGATCTATCATGCAAGCTTTCATAAATTTATCAAGCTTTTCATATGCTATATCGTCTTTCAAATTCATTGATTCAATGCATAACTATTTGAATGTGATGAGATAGGCTCCCAGAACTTCCAGAGCGAGCTTGGTTAAGGGATCATCACGTTCAGTTGCAAACACTGAAGCCCAGAAAGCTTTGATTGCTCACTGGCAGGGGATAGTTAAGAGCCTTGGGAACTTCTTAAACACTTTGAAAGCAAATCATGTTAGTAGAACCTCTTTTGACTGCATCATTTCTCTCTCTATCTCTTTCTCCGTGTGTGTTTTTTTTTTTTTTTTGGGTTCTTTCTTATAGCAATTTTTGCCAGCAATGCTTCTGGTTCTTCACGAAAATATTTGAATCTCTCGTATTAAATACATGACTATAATAAAATCGCAGTCTTCTCTTGAAATTTACCAGAATTACATGGCCTCCTTTTTTGTCTCTAAAAATTGGACATAATTTCTTTCTAACTTCAAATATAATATAAAGGTGATTTATGTTAATAATTAAAATAAAAAGTCTTATGTAACTTTAAGAACATGAAGGGAGATCTACATAATTTTGTCAAACATCAGGTACATTTAAATATTTTAACTTCTTATTTTGTTTGTATGTTTTCTTTGGAGTTGTTAAGTTTGCATTTATTCAGTATCGTTTGTGTTAAATATGTTTGTTCTGTCTACTAAAAAAAACATATGTTTGTTCTGATTTTTCCCATTATTTTGACAAAGACTCCAACTAATTTGGAATAAAGGCATTGTTGTTGATGCTTCATTTTGGCAGGTTCCCCCATTTTTGGTTCGTAAGGTGTTCACTCAAATTTTTTCTTTCATCAATGTTCAACTTTTCAATAGGTTAGTTTGCTCTTCTTACCATTGTTTTGGGGTTGTTTTCTCTTCTGTAAATCAGAATTTTCATTCTTATCGTCTCACATCTGCATTTGTCGTACAGTCTTCTTTTAAGACGGGAGTGCTGCTCATTTAGTAATGGAGAGTATGTGAAAGCTGGTTTGGCTGAATTGGAGCATTGGTGTTATAAGGCAACAGATGAGGTGCATTACTTCACTGTGCTGTTATACTTTGCAGTGCTTTCAATAAGGTATAGATACTAACCCCACCCCTCCCCCTTTTCTCTCGGGAAAAAAAATGCAGTATGCAGGTTCAGCCTGGGATGAGCTCAAACATATTAGACAGGCTATTGGATTTCTGGTATCTTTCTATCTTGCCTATAAACCATCTACATGGTACTCGTTCTGATGGTCAGATAGTAAAATATTAGTAACTGATCTTTCCTGCCCTTAATTTAGGTCATACATCAGAAACCAAAGAAAACACTCGATGAAATAAGTCATGACCTGTGCCCAGTAAGTGAAAGAGATCTTACTTTGTACTTATAAATTCACTTTCCCCATCACCTACAATTGTCGGTTCCCTATGCACAGGTCCTCAGTATACAGCAGCTATATCGGATTAGCACCATGTACTGGGATGACAAGTATGGCACACATAGCGTGTCCCCTGATGTAAGTTTTTACACTAAACCATTACTCAAACAACGTTTTAAAGTCATCTATGCCAGAAGGCAGTATGATAACTTCATATCAAAGACGTGCAGAGAAACTGTGTTAAGCTTTGCCGTGTGAATGTTTTCATCTAGGTCATATCCAATATGAGAGTGTTGATGACTGAAGATTCAAATAATGCAGTTAGTAATTCCTTCCTGTTGGATGATGATTCAAGGTAAGCCCAATAATGTTCAACCATGTAATTATAATTGTTCAGGTAATCATCTTTTTTTTTAAACCCTCATTAATATTTTATTTGACTCACATTTTACTAGTTCTACAACCAAATAATTTTTAGTAATTAGTTTAAATTTATAAAGGTAAGGTTGCATACAAGGATTGTCCTCACCCCAAACTTGCTAGTCGGGTTTAATTTGTAGAGTGGATTTTTTTTTTAATTAGTTTAAACTTCAAAGCTAATGACCAAATATAAAGTAAATATGAAAACTGAAAAAATCTTGTGGCAACTCCAGTGCCTGGGGCTGTTGGCGAGAGCAATGCTGTGTGCTCCCTGACTTCGGATTCTAGTCAAATATCAACTTCTTGGCCGTTGTTAGTAATTACTACTTTAGGAACTAATGCATTAAACCCTGTACATACTGGCAGGGCAACAATTGTGTGAGTTGAGTTTTACCGCCGTGTCCCTTTCCCAGAATAAAATACTCACACAATAGAGAGTAAATTACCATGTTCCTGTATTTACTAAGTTATAGCTACTCGTTGATTGGATTTGTTGGAAACCGACGGTCACACAAATCGCAAATGAAAAGATAAGAGAGAGAATAGATACAGAGATTTACACTAGTTCACCCAATTTAGGCTAAGTCGAGCTTGTCTGTACTATATTCATCTCACTTGCACTCGAGTCACTCGGTTTACAAAGAAAATATAAATAGGATTAGAAAACCCTAACAACAGCTATTCATGGGCTCAAGCCCAAATTGCTAAGAAAAGTATAATAAATCATAGGTCCACAACAGTACTTAGCCTCTACGGGTCTGGGGGCCCGCTCACCTGGGAGCGGGACTCCAGTTGTCTTTCTGCTAACCTTGACAATTAGGGCCCTCATCAACATGCGAAGTATGAGCCATACCCAAAACCCATAGTTTTGTTCCGAGTCAAAGAAAATTCTGATTTGAGGGGATATGGTGGAATAAGACCAATACTCTCTATTTTACATACTTCCATTTGTTAAATGTATGTTTTTGACCTTGTATTTGTCATTAACCATTTGGAAGCATCTACTTTGCAGCATTCCGTTTTCTGTTGATGACATATCAAAGTCAAAGGAACAGATAGATATCTCTGATATCGAGCCCCCACCATTAATTCGTGAGAACTCTGGCTTTAGTTTCTTATTGCCACGCTCAGACTGACAGCTTCCCTTACAGATTTGGTCGACTGATACTCTTACCTTCGCCGAGATATAAAGTCACATTCAGTTAGATGTTATCATGAGAAACTGATTTTTTATTTTTTTTGCTTTGGTTACATCGGAAAGAAGATTGTGTTTAACATAAGAAATTTATTTATTAGTAGTTTGAAAAGGGGATGACATAGTGCAGATTTTACGTTGTGCAACTAGCTTTTGGGATGGGAGTCAAAAGCATATAGCCTTTTCTCATGAAATTTTGACCACCTTTTTATTTGGACTAGCCACTCGTCAGCACCTTGTTTTACTTAGAAGATTTTGTACCTAGAAGCATAGGAATATCACCAAAATACAGGAATTATTGATGACTGCCCATGACCCACAATGTATGTCAACAAAATACATTATTTATCTGGACTTTTTAGATTTACTTATTCACATTTTCATTTTAATTTTTTTCATTGCTTTCGAGTTGGCTATTTTAACCTATGACTATGGAATAAGTTTTGATATATTCTCTTAATTTTTTAGGGAATATGTTATTATACCTATCTTTGCATTTATTTTCCAACACCATTAGATCAGAATCTCATCTCAATAGCAATGAAAAATGATAATGGTAGTTGAGATTATGATCTAATAGTATTTGAGAGTAGTAGACAAAGTAGGTAGAATAACAAATCTCATAATTTAAATATTAAATAAACACATATATGGGGTAAAGGATTTCTCCAGTCCATGGAGATAAATTATCTCCGATGAGCCCAAAACGACGTCGTTTTGGGACGAAAATCAAGATATTTTTGTAATTCTAATTTATTGCAGGGTTATATTAGTTTTATCATTATAATTTATTAATCTTACAATCCAAAACGATATTGTTTTGGGTTCATTGGAAATAACTTTATCTTCAAAGACTGAAGAAATACTTTTCCATATATATATATATATATATATATATATATATATATATATATATATATAAAAAAAAATCAATATTAAAAAAAATCAATATTGAATTTGAGCCTCACATAATTACTGAATATTTATTAATTGGCTCTGATTTATAGAATTTTATTGAATTTATAATTAATCCTATAAAATTACTGAATATTAAATATTTGGTTCTGATTTTCTGCCACTTCCGACGATACTTTGTTCGTTCCTTTACCGAAGTAGGCCTCATGCATAATATTATATATGTTTGTGAGTTCGGAGCTTGCACAAGTTCATTGATTACAGGCAGGTTATTATGGGGTCATAGGTGCCGTACTGCCTTTGTTAATTGGATATCAAATCGCACTGAATAAAGATTTCGACTTGTATTTTTCTAGAAAATACACAATGTATCTGAAACCTAGCTTTGAAAGCCTTTACTGGTAGTAGAAACGAAACCACCGCCTTGAGCACAAGATATAGATAATATAAGTGAAGGAGATCGGTTTTCGATGTATGAAATTCATCTAGACATCTGCAATTACCGAACAAAAAAAAAGATTATACATTCATTCATCTTTGCAAACAGATACATGCAGTTTGTCGTGAATGTTTCAGGCTGGAATTCTTCTAAGCAAAGACTAAAGAGAACGATGATCAGAAGAGCAATATTTTTCAGTGTTCTGATTAGCCAGTAGCCTGCCTATAGGCAATATATACCACTGAATCTAAACTCCTACTATAGCTAGACTTCAAAACAGAACAAAGAAGCTAAAAACTTTAATTACATTATATCCAGATTAAAACCAAAATGGAAAACATCCATTGGATCAAAATATCAAAAAGACAAGTTTCCCATTTGACAAAAATCATGTTCATGCTGTCACGACACAGAGAAAGAGAGTGGCCAATCCGGTTGAAAGTAAGGAACTATTTTGCTAGATTCCCATGAAATGGAGGCTCCGCGACCCTGATAATTAACTATTTCCACCGTTTTGGTCTCCAAATCATACAGAAAAATGTTCCACCCGGATCTAAAGAAGACAGATGTAGAATTCTGCGGAAGAAATGATAATATCTGGGTTTCTTTAGAATGCATGTTTAAAGATGGTAACTGTTTCCATATTGCTTTAAAATTTAATCTCCACCTTAGAATCCACTGGTACCTCAAATGAGTACAGTTGCAGTGAGTGGAAGGGTTGGCTCCTGCTTCCTTCTCAAGTATCCATATCTCCAGACCCAAATTATTGCTCTGACCATACAGCAAAAGCCCATCAGACGACTCCCCAAGAACAGATTCCTCATGCTCATGAGTTATCACACCTGCTGGTAGTTTAACTAAAGCTACATGCCTGTCTCCAAGACGAGGATCATAAATGACAAGTTTCCCCCACATTGCAAACCAGTGTACAACCCCACCAACCACCATACCTACTGTCCTTGGGCGCAATGCAAAAGATGTAGAACACATCAGAGTGGTTTGCTTCCATTTTCCAGTTCTTGATGAGAAAGTCTCAATGGAGACAGTGTTGCGTTCCTTAAGTTTGCATTCACATCTCGCACGGATCACCTTGTAGCTAATGTCACGGTCAAGATATTCCTCAACAATCAATGCCATGCACAAAGTTTTATAGAACCGCTGAGGTTCAGGAAGTTGATATCGTTGCTTGGTCATGGTATTGTACACATAATATGTCTTTGGATGGAGTCCAGAAAGAATAATGCCATTGGAACAATCCATGAAGTAGCCAAGTTGTTTGAGGATTCCAGAAAGCTTCAAATCATCACCCTCTTTACAAGTGGACAAGAATGGAAGGGCAGGCTCGGATCGAGGGCGACGGTAGCCATCCCGAGGTCTTCCAAGATATAAGAAGTTGCATACAAAAAAACCCAATAGCCGAAAATTTTGTCCCCACTGATTCAAGTAGCAACGACGAAATGAAGAACTGCATATTAAACGCAACCATCTTTTTGATACAATAACTAATTTGGAGATAGTTGATGGTGGTAGTCGAAGTAGGATCTCATGCAGGATGTCATCACAGTTAAGTACAGCATAAACACTATTACGATTCCTCCTCTCCATTTTTGTCAGGCAAGTTATATCCTGTTAAGCATATGCTAACTGCATCTTCAGAATACCTGAGAAAGAAGCATATACATAACTCAATCGACAATAGAGTACATAAGCTCCTTCATTGATAAAAACTAAAAGTAACCCCATGGCTCACCATTGGTGTATATTTCACAACAGTAATGCCAAATTCAAACCCATTTATATTAAGACATTTAAAGCAAAACTTGAAGACGGTTTCCACAAATTAGTTGGTCATAAGATGGTGTTCATAAACTCATGAATTGATTTCATTATTTTTGGTTTCACGAAAACTGGACCTTTAATGGCTTTATATCAATTTGAAGTGGGAATTGGGTTTTAGAGTTTCATCATGAATAAACTAGAAACTTTATTTATGACCTTAACAAAAATGAAGAGATAATAAAAGACAAGCAGTACTATGTTTGAAAAGAAAGGGAAAAAAAAAAAAAGACAATCAGTTAAGTACTAGGATAGCAGGTCAAGAAACTTATTTATGCAACTTCACTTCGTTATCGTGGTTTTACGAGGTTACTAAGTAGAGCAACCAACACAACTTGCAACTGAAACTGAAACATTAGGTTAAAAGATTTCAAAACTAAATTTATTTCTTCCAGAAAGAAATCTAAAACTGAAACTGAAAATGTTTATGGCATGCAAACTCATCACACAAAAACGAAACAACAAATGCGAAAACGATGATTCAAATTTAGAAGAATCAGGCAAAGACCTCACTCACTGTTAAAATTTGGGGCTCCCAAGCTCAGTGCGCGTGCTCGTCGTCGTTTGACTGAAAACGATTTTTGATATTGGAATCACACTTTTCGAAACGTTAATTTTCTTTGGGCTTTCGTTGGGAGAGAACTCTTCTGTTGTTGGGTTGGGCTTTCAAAACAATACCAATGGGCTAATATCCTTTTGGGTTTCGGCCATATTATATTCTACCTAAACTTGACCCACTCCTACTTATATTAGTCTTTTGTGTTTTTGTTTGTTGATATGTTTCACGGGAAAGTACTTCTTATGTGACTGCAGAAGAGAAAAAGTGCAGCAATACTTACTTTTATCAGAATACGCGTGCGAATCCTGTTTTTTTTTTTTGATAGGATCCGCACGCGTATCCTAGTGTTAAAAATTTGCTGCAACTTTTCTCATCAGCAGTCACATGAGAAGCGACGGACCCTATGTTTTATGGGTCAAATTTGAATTCCGGTTAAAGCCTTTATACATACGTCCATGTTTGAGGGCATGTTTGGTGCATAATATAGGATAAGGTTTGATAGTATAAGACCTGATTAAATTTTAATACTATCCAGCATTTGGTACGGTACTGTATAAGATAATATCCTCCAATATTTTAAAAATTAATATATAAAAAAAATTATTTTAATATATTAATATTGAAATGATATATTAGTTCTTGGGAATTGTACTTTTTAAGTAACATTAATACATCAACCCCTTGTTACGCTTCATTAAGTTATCTATCATTTTGATGTATAAAGGGATCTTGCTGTATAAGCTTATACTATACGATGGTCACACCAAACAACTGAAAATGTCATAACGTATAGTATAAACCTATACTATTAGGCCTTATACATCATACCAAACAGGCCCTGACTTCATGTGCGTTTCACATATTTTTTTATATTATTAATGAGATTTATTATTTTTATGTTATACAAGAAAGAATTTATCTCCTACACACACAAATTCAAGATGAATCTCACTCTATTTTTTTTTCTCCTCCTGAAAATGAACCCCACCTGCACAAATTAGTATGTAGGAGATAATAATTATCTCCTATTGCATGAGAAAAATATTACCCATTATTAAAATAAGTAAACTATCTTTCTTTCTTTTTTAGTTTCATTTTGAATGTTTTGAAGTTGCAACATGATTTGTTGTCCCTTGTCCGTACAGGTTCATTTGTAGATATTTTGTCCTTTTAAGTCCCAAAATATACAGCAGGCGCAATCGCACTAGCTTCGAACGTGCAACATGTAGTAGTTATTGGGTGATTGGTTTTAAAGTGAGTAATTTAATATGAAGAAAAATTCGACGAATTTTTCTTAAGTGTTTATAGTATTTTTTTGATAAAAATATAAGAAAAGGTTATACTTACAACTTATTTTCTTTACAACCTCTTACAATCATATATCTTAACTGTTGATTTTCGTCAATCAACGGTTAAGATTTTTGCAAATCAAATTTATTAATTAATTATTAAATCACAATAAATGATAACCATTGATTGGCGAAAATCAACGGTTAAAATATGATTGTAAGAGGTTGTAAACGAAAATAGCCGTAAGTATAACTTTTTCCAAAAATATAATAAGAAGCAACCTCATTCTCTTTTTTAAAGAATTTTTTTTGTAATAGATATATAAAAAGAAATAATACATGTATTATGACTTTATTAGAAAATAATTACAAGAACACCAAAAGATACTTTTGTCTACTTAATGTTTATTCATAATGGGGGCAGGCCTGTCGGATCAGCACTTGATTAGAATACTTGTTACTCATAATTAAAAGGACCGCACTACTTGCTTGCTTGGGAATCTTTTTCTTCCCTAATAACTACTTGAAATTTTGAATGCAAGCATAACGAGTTTCTTTGTTACGTGGAACTTTATTGAACAATGTCAAAACTTGGATTAACTTGATTCTTCACTAGGGTGACTTGGCTGAGATTTCCTTATGGTATTTATTTTTGCACCAAGAGTAGGTAACTTGTTAAACATACATAATAATTTAAATGAAATTATTGCTCTATACGTGCTTTTCTTTAGGTATCGACCTGGCTCGTGGCTACCAACAAAATAGTTGGTTAGCACCACCATGTTGATGAATAAAACACCCGCCACTTGTCCATCCAACGTCAATGCTCTAAACAAATGCCTGCACCATTATCATTGTGTATCACTTTTTTATTTTTATCATTTTCTTAGTATTTGTTTATTTTAAATGGTGCCTCTTTCTTGAAAATCGACAATCACACATAAATCGCAAACAAAAAGAAAAAGAGAGAGAATTAACACAGTGATTTACCTTGATTCACTCTATTTAAGTTACGTTCAGCTTATCTGTTCTATATTTACCTCTCTGCCACTCGTTTTAAGTCACTCCACTTACTAGGAGAATATAAATAAGATTAGAAAATACTAACATCAGCTATTCATAGGCTCAATTCCATATTACTAAGAAAAAGAAAAATTACAATAAATCTCATAACAATACTTCGCCTCTACGGGTCTGAAGGCGCAGACCCTAGCCCACTCACCTGGGAGCTAGTTGCCTTTCTGCTGATTCTGATAACAAGAACCCTCGTCAGCATGCGAAGTATAAGACATGCTTAACACTCATCCGCATATGTACATGGACATAATAAGAGATTGTGCTTAAACCTCCGTAGATGTAGACCAGGTGGTGGTAGCAATCAGCTCCTCCGTATGCTCCTGTAAACAAAAGAAATGGTTTATCTATAAACTCTCCGAAACTCAAGTTAATATAGGTATAAAATATGGAGGGTAAAGGTAAATGTAAATGTATACCTGTATATATATGACCTAAATGAGAGGGAACACCCTTATTTATATGTAGCAATGTTAAGGTTAACCCTTCTTGGATGGTTGAGATGCAAGGGGCGGTTGATTTTGGGGAATTCACTTTGGAGTTGTTATTTAATATTTATATTTAGTTATTGTATCATCTTTGTCTTATAATGGGCATTGGACAAAGAACTTACCTGGAGTCAGGTACCAATGTTAGAACAGTGCCGAATACCTCAGATTCCCACTCTTAATTTCAGTAGAATCTTACCTAATCGATTAATAGGATATTCCTTTCTATTAATCTTCCTTACAATAAGCAAAATGCTACAAAATAATGGCCCCAATACATTGGATTCCCACTCTAATATCTAATATTATTGATACCTCAGAAATAACCTTCGTCTGATGGGGCCACTTAGTTAGGACTAAGAAATCTATGCCTCATTATAAATATAACCCTTAATTTTCAGATCCCCAACATCTCTAATCTAATCCCTTCTTTCCCATCATCTCCCGAGTTTCTTCTTCTTAGTGCTGCTGGAGAAGAACATCATGAGGCTCTTAAGGTTGGAAACCACAACACTTGGGTGCAATATCAAGTATTTGTTTCTGGGGTTCACGCTCTTGTTGGAGCCATGGCCTAATAAAATAGCACAAGAAAGGAGGTAGAGACCTGGGGAAGGAAATGTACACTCTAGGCAAGTCTGATGCTTGGCTTTTCATCTATATATGTTGTAAAATAAGGAGGCGGATCATTTTCTGTTTTAGCATGTCTTTCAACCAAAACAACCCCTCATCCCCTTTTCCTTTCCCTTTTGGGACAAAGATATGTTATGTTTGTTACCTTCTCTGTCTGCTCTGCATCATTGCAGCTGCATTAATTATGTTACTTATTACTTGTTTGGAAGTCTTGTCCTTCAGTTTATTTTGTTCTTACTTCTTGTTCAATTGGATTCTTCAATACAACTGGCCCAGTAAGAGTTTAATTCAACAACAAAAGCTTACTATTGCTTTCTTAAACAAGACGTACATGCTGGATTAATCATAGGCTCATAGCTGTGCATGCCTGTGAGAATATAAGCATGTGATTCCACTCTGGCTTTAAACAATTTCATCATGATGACCATCCACTCCCTCCTTAATGATATATAGTAGCTTTAATATATACTATTGGGCGAGGCATTGCGGAGTCCATACTCCATATAATTGCACACGAATGATTATTGAACCAAATAATACTATTGACGATATGTTTCAATTAAGAACCTTGACGTGACCACCCCAAAAGCTAGTTCAAAGGGTGGGAGTGCCCAAGGTCTTATAAAGACCACATTAGTTGCACATACAACCAATGTGGGACTATATATCTCAACACGCCCCTCACACGAGAGCCCACTGGGCTTGAAGAGTGGAAGATGCAACAGGCCCAGCCTACCTGTGCTAAGAAAGTCCACAAGAGAAAGTGGGGGGCGGCGAGGCTCAAGCTCTGATACCATGTTAAATATCATAGATACAAGAGGAAATGATAGTAATCCTTGTTGTATTAAACTACACAACATTGATGCTATTATATAGCAAACCAATTGAAGAATACAAAGAGACACACTCAATGTGGGACTTCTACACTATTAACACTAACACTCTTAACACTCCCCCTCAAGTTGTAGCATATAGATCATATGCTACAAGTTTGATACATAAATAATACTCCCATTAGGAACCAAAAACAACAATGCTACATCAACGAAATGAAATGATTAAGTACAACAAATCAACTGGAATGACCATCAGTCTGAAGAGCTGATAAAGAGACAGTGCTGGAATGGACATCAGAGCATGGATGGTGCCGGAATTATCATCGGCAAAGACAACTGAGCTGACCAGGACATCAGCATCAAGATCCCTCTCAGAGATTTCATTTAACAGTTGGTGAGCAGCCGTGGTTTCCCCTTGACTATGCTACAAGCTTATTACAAGAAAGACCAAGTAACATAACATCAAAATAAATCTCCTAAATGAGAAACCAAAAATCTAACAATGTGCTAAAAATGGCATCAAAATGAACATCAACATGGAAGATGCCGGAATGATCATCGGCAAAGACAATTGTGCTGGAATGACCATCAGCAACATGGACGGTGCTCCCCTTCAAGAGGAACTTCTAAACAGTGCCGAAATTATCATCGGCAAAGAAAATTGTGCTGGAATGACCATCAGCAACATGGACAGTGCTCCCCCTCAAGAGGAACTTCTAAACAGTGCCGGAATTATCATCGGCAAAGACAAGTGTTGGAATGACCATCAGCAACATGGACAGTGCTCCCCCTCAAGAGGAACTTCTAAACAGTGCCGGAATTATCATCGGCAAAGACAATTGTGTTGGAATGACCATCAGCAACATGGACAGTGCTCCCCCTCAAGAGGAACTTCTAAACAGTGTCGGAATTATCATCGGCAAAGACAATTGTGCTGGAATGACCATCAGCAACATGGACAGTGCTCCCCCTCAAGAGGAACTTCTAAACAGTGCCGGAATTATCATCGGCAAAGACAATTGTGCTGGAATGACCATCAGCAACATGGACAGTGCTCCCCCTTAAGAGGAACTTCTAAACAGTGCCAGAATCATCATCGGCAAAAACAATTGTGCTGGAATGACCATCAGCAACATGGACAGTGCTCCCCCTCAAGAGGAACTTCGGTGTTGGAATTAACATCAGCGGAGACAACATCAGCAACTTGGACAGTGCTCCCCCTCAAGATGGATGATGAATAGTATAAATACTCCATCTTGGGAAGAAAGAAGATTAAAGAAAAACAAAGCTTCGCGGAATCGGAAAAGTCGTCGGAGACGGTGGTGGATCGCCGAAAAAGTCGCCGAAAGTCAACGGAAATCCCTCAAGGAGGGTGATATCTCTCTATAACCATATTGAAATTATGAAAAATAGAACTAAGTTAAACGGATTAAGCTTCCTCTTATTAGGCTCTAGATACCATATTAAGAACCTTGAGGTCACCACCCCAAAAGCTAGCTCAAAGGGTGGGAGTGCCCAAGGTCTTATAAAGACCGCATTAGTTGCACATACAACCAATGTGGGACTATATATCTCAACAGTTTCTATTTGTGATTAATCTGGTTGAATACTAGCATGCAATTCCAGTATACAAACCATTATAAATATTTGCATGCATCTAAATATCTTGCTTCTGATGCTTCAAAGTTCAAAGGGTCTTCAATTGATTACTTACCAGAAAAAGAAAAGAAAAAACTACACTGCAAATCTGCTATTAATCTACGAGTATGATTATTAATCTACTCATTCGCTAGTTGTAATATACTAATATATTTATACGGTTGAGAGTGCACTTGGGTTTCACTTTTTGTTTGTCTACGACCATGGCGTGCATGAATTGTTTTGGGTTTCTTAAGATAATGATCATACGAAGGAACGTTAAATAAATGAAATTATCTTTAATCTTATCATTAATTATGATTCACAATGTTAATTAGCCAATGTAAAGGGCACAAATTTGTAGTTTTATGATATCTTCCCCAGTTTATTACTTGAGGATAAGGATGATCTCGTCAACTCTGTCATCCCATTGCTTTATTTTTCATTATTAAATGAGTTAGTCACCTTGTATCCTCCCTGGAGAAAGTGATGCGCACCAACAACAAAAAGTGGTTTAACCATCAATTAACAATTTTCTATTGGCTAATGAGTCATCTATGACAAAAACGACAAAGCCAAATATGATGATTAACTTTGATAACTTCAATGCCAGTTCAATTAAACTTAATAAAATTCAGAATCCAAGATGATCTAGCTAGCATGCACGGTTATTTAGTATATATATATGAATACATATTTAGTATACTTAACTATCTTTATAAAAATTGAATAAATAAATGATTAATTGGGCATGGCTTGATTATGCATCATAATATTTAGAATCGATTACTGCTTTTGGTCATCACATAATATACGTTATCACCATTATTATTATTTCTTTGGTGGACTACGTTATCACCATTTACTTTGCATGTATCACCCATGTGCAAAAGACGTATACAAAATGATATGTAAATATATCATTTTCTTTTTGGGGAGTGGGGTTTGATACTAAATAAAACTCAGTGCTATTTCACCTCTTCAAATTTAAATGCTTATACCAGAAATTGCGTCCTCTTTAAGTATATGCTTGTTTGATGTACTTGAAAGAGAGTTTAATTGAAAACGTAAATTTATTATGTTTTGAACTAGTACTATATTTGAATTTAATTACTTGATTCATTTTATATAATTATATATTTCATATTTTTATATAATATATCCTGTCATACCAATAATTTTTTAAGGCTGTCATACTCCACACTTGTATCTGTATCTGTATCGATCAGAATACCACTATACATGCAACCTAAAAGATAAGAGAAGCACCGGCTTCCAAAATCGATCAAGGATTGCTTTTTCCATCTTTTCTGTTATTTTAGATTCATTGTTTTGACTTCAAGTGGCAGTACCGATGTATCTTGTGAATTACTTCTTATTTAGTGTAAGTTATGAACCACTACAGAAGTCATGCTTGTACGATCTTAACTTGTTAATTTCAACAATTAGGGGTAGTTGAAAAGACATTCAATAATAATGAACAAAAAATGCCACTTTAGAAGTGCTTGTTACACTAAAATTGGAGTGTAGAAATTTTCTATGAATTATGTCATTATAAGGTTTTCTTGTGCGAGTTCCACTATCACTTGGCTCATTTATAGTAGCAAGGCAGGAGGGCTGTGATAGGAACTAGGAAGTTAGCGTCTTCAGATTGCTTTGCTTGGGAAGAGAAACTAGATATGCACAAAAATATATATATGGAAAGATGATTAGTAACGTGATCACTTGATACAAGGTAAAAAAATTATAGGTATCTCATAAGAGTAGTATATAGTTATAATATTGAAATTATTATTTTTTTCTTTCTTTTCAAAAATGTAACTATGTATTACAGATAGTACATAGTTATAATATTAAAGTTATTTTTCTTCTCTCTTCTACGTCAGTCGACAAGTCTCTGAAAAGTTATTGAAGAGAGAAAAAAAAATATTTTTAATATTATAACTATGTACTACCCTTAGCACATATTTTAAATTTATGACCGAGCAAAACCTTATATCAAGTGACATACCCTTAGTACATAGTTAAATTTCTGAAGAGAAAAAAAAAATAACTTTAATACTATAACTGTGTACTACACTTAGTACATATTTAAAAAATTTTGACCAAACAAAACCTTATATCAAGTGACATTATATCCACAAACCTATTTATATGTGTGCGTGTGGATTAATGTTTCTTATGTAGGAGATAAATTTATCTCCTATACACACATAAAAGTGTGTAAGGTTTATATTTTTCTTTTCTCTCTCTTCTCCTCATATGACCCTACACGAGTCTCATACACTTTTATGCAATGTTATTAAACTCGGCCCGGTTATTGACCCGGTCGAGGTACTAGGTCACTGGTTTAACCGCATGACCCGATAAGTATATGTAAATCTACAATTTATATTAAAAAAATTATAAATATACTTAAATACTTGTAAAAAAATATACCAATTTCAAATATTTTAATATGAAAATAGTAAATTACACATCATTGTCCAATAAAAGATCAATCAAACATATAATATTTGTGATACTAGTGTTTCAGGTTCAGTAAACGACATCTCTAACTATAAATCAAATCAAAATTCCATGCATATTGCATAATCAAGATAATATTAGTGTTGTAGGTACATAATCTATGTAAGTTAATAAGCTACACAAATCACTCAAATATTTCAAAAGAAAACAAAACATTTGTGTTTGAGAATAAAAAAAAGAAGACATTAATTTATAAATATAAATTAGTTTTTTTTATTTTTTTATAAACCGGGTCGGGTCACCGGTTGAACCGACCGGGTCACCGGTTTTTACGAAAATCGACCGGGTCACACCAGTTCTGTAACATGGCCGGTCCAATATGAAAACCGGACCGGTTACATGACTGATTCACCGATTTTCAGGTCGACCTGATTTTTATAACATTGCTTTTATGTATATCTCCAATAACATGAGAAACATGAATATATATATATATAAGGAGGGATATTTTCACTACCAAAATTTTTCACTACCAACTTACGACCTAATCACCATTAGGTAACATTTTCTCTCTCTTCAAAAACTTTTTAACATTCTCTCTCTTTGATCCAATGGTGATGTGATGGGTAGTAAGTTAGTATCGAAAATTTTCGGTAGTTAGAATATCCTCTCTCTCTCTCTCTCTCTCTCTATATATATATACGGGAAGGATCCGTATACAAATTTTTTTTACAAATTACACTAAGTCTGACCGGTCATACACTCTTGATTGAAGTATGACCGGTCAGACATAATATAGTTTGTAAATAAAAAGTTTGTAAATATAACCTGAAGGATCCGTTTACAAACTTTTTTTACAAATTACACTAAGGCTCTGTTTGGGAGATGGTTTTTGGAAGGGAAGGTAGGGTTTTAGGAAGTCCTTCCCTTGTTTGTGAGTTAAAAAAATGAAAATAAAGTGACTGGATGGTCCAGTGCACTATGTTCTCCCGCGAGAACACAATGCAAAAATATTACAATGGTGTTCTCCCGGGAGAACATAGTTATAATTTTACTATAATTGTATTCTCGCGAGAGAACATAGTGCACTTGACCGATTTTTACATGCAGTCGTTGTACACTCACTAAACCCTGTATATATATATATATATATATATATATATATATATATATATATATATATATATATATATATATATATATATCTGTCTTTGATTCTCATTCGTAGCTATTGACTGTTACCTGAGACCCAATAATACCGGTTTCGTAAATAGATTTAGCATCTCAAATGGAAGTGGAACCCATAACATTACCCCACCCAGACATGGGACCAAAAGAAGTACTCGACAAGAAACACATTGGCCCTCTTTTTAATAAGAAACGCATAGGTAAAAAGGAAGGGGAAAAAGTCAAAAAACAAAAGATGAACATTTATCTTTTGTTGTGGGGTGGGGGATAGAGACAAACGATGAATTATATATCTCTTCCTTTTTAATTGTCTATGGATAAAAAAAAACAAAGATCTGACTTGTAACCTACTCGCACCACTCATTGCCTGGTCAAGGATTAAGTAGTACCATCATTCCAAGCTATCAATAGATAACACCGTGGCATTTGGTGATTTGGTGCAAGGAGCTAATTTAATTCTACCCTATGATAATCTGTTGCACACTGAAACCACTTTTTTAACCCAGACCGGAGAAACCAATCGAATTTGCAAGGGAAAATATACTATTTATGCATCATTTCTTGCGTTTAACTAAATAAAGTATGATATACTTTTACTCATTTTAGGAACAATCTTATATTTGATCGATTTATAAACAATCTTACGGTAAAGGATTCCCCCCACCTCAAACTACTTTAAGTTATAGCAATCATCGGCGAGTAATATTACTCAGACGCAACTAATTGTGCACAATTTACCCTCTCAAAATATACTCAACAGTTTAAAAAATCTAAATCATATTTCGTGAATCATATTCGAGAGCTTGTGTGCCCACAACCCCGTCAAACCAATACAAGAAAACCAGCAGTAAATGAAGTTTAAGTTTAACCACGTATAGCTGTTTTGACTTTGGAGACTCAAATACGTTTAATTTCAATAGAACAACCCATCATTTGAAAGAAAAATGATAATATTACAACAGAACTTCGGCAAATACAATGCTAGACAGACAAAATTTCCTAAATTACATTTTCCAGTAGAACAACACAACATATGAAAGTTGAATAAAGGAAGGAAATGTCGACTATAGTTTACATCACCACTTCCTATTATTACAATCAACACAAGCTCCTATTTCGAGCAATATCCCACTCACCAAGGCCTTTTAGAAATGACCGAATAGCAAGATGTTCAGAAGCGTATGTCATGAAAGATGCCAATATTATGCCCCCAGCAACCATCAATCCTAACCTGTTAAAAATAGAAACAGAAATATAAGAGGAACTTCAAAGAGAAAGATTTGATAAAATGCTGATTTTTTCATACCAAAACTACTTAGAATTAAGGACAGAAAAATGATTAAATCCATTTCAAAATTAGGGAAGGCTCCTTTGGCAGGTTTCATTGACTTCAAACCTCCGCAGATAAGTTCTCGTATTATGTGATGTGATGATGTAGGGCAAAGAATCCAGATAAGATTCTACCAAGAAACGGAGGAAGACTGGGAGAAGAAAGAATCAAACATAGCCAATGGTCTTGGTTCTACCAGTGTAAAAAAACAAACCAGGAAAGAAGAAAATTCTTCTTCATGTTTCTTGGTTTAATATTGAAGTAAAGGATCTAAATTCAAAACCTAAGGTTTAGCTTTCATAGTACAAGCTAAGACCTGTACATTACATCTCTTCATAGGGAATTCAGATTACAATTACTAACCCAAGTCCATTAAGAGTCCTTGTCCCTTACAAATAAGACACTTAATTAACATAAAGCTGACCTAAAACAGAACCCATAAATAGAAGCCACAACAAATAACTAAATTATCTTGAAATAATAAAGATTACTCCACTTTTAATTAGTACTGCTATTATTATTGTTACAAGCCAGTTATCAAACAAAAAAGTTTAGAAGAGATTGGAAAACGTTGGTTCTTTCAATGTTGAATTTTGACATTTAAAATTTGACTAATAGTCAATGATAACAGACATGCCACTGTGATCAAAGAGCTAATTTTTGAACCACAAAGATATAAGTCCCCCCCCCCCCCAAAAAAAAAAAAAAAGAGGTTAAAAGTATTTTAACTAGACCTGTCATGATGGAAATTATGCAATGCATTGTACAATAAGAGCTCTTTCCTAATATATTAGAACGCAAATTACCTTGGAAACAAGGCAGTTATTCCAAAAAGACAAGGCAAAGATGGAGCACCAATGGCCAACAAGGCCATCCCTAAACCATAGTACCATGTAGCAACATCACAAGATGACATCTGTCGCTGGTGACCTGTAAATACAGTTAATATATAAAACTAATGATGTTAATAAAAAATTAAAAAGAATAAGGATCTCAAAGTCACAATTATACGAAAAATAACACCATAAAATAAGCTTTACTCAAGAGAACATACGTTTTCCTGAATCATAATCCGAAGACTCAGGACGTGACAGGGAGGACGCTGCTCGTGATGCCACAATTTTTCCCCACTGATAAATCAAATGGAGATAACCTCCAAATAATAAAAAAAAAATTGTGAATGTCCATTCATATATCAAAAGCAAACCAGTCCACGGCATCACTTGCCGAGGAACAATCAAGAGAGCTACTCCCAGAGACACCACTGCAGCCATAAAACAGACACAGACAGAAATGCAACCCAAATAAGCAGGAATCTTGTACTTGGCACCATTTAAGAGCTGCTTCACACCATAGAAACGAATTTTAGTATGCTGAAAATACATAAATATAAGCAGCAAGTATATCCAACTAGAGGATATACATCCTCTCATCTGAAGCCATATCATGACCAAGGTCATTTGACGATGAAGATAGTCAGATAGACAAATTTTCCTGTGCAGGAAAAGAAGGTGAGGGGAACACATGGCATTCTGTCTGTCTCTATCATCAAATGACTAGGTCGTGTGATATACTTATATGAGAAGATCCAAATCCCCAACTAAGACAAAGAAGAGACAACTGACCTGATGGATTGAATTGGTTGTTGATGCCGAAATACTAGTATATGCAAATGGTCCACTTGATTTAATCCTATAATAAAGGTGTCTGATATGATCAAATAGTGAGCTTCTACAAAATGAACTCCCTTGATTCTGCAGAAAAATACAATATTCTGAGACTTCCGTGAAGCCCTATTTGCATAATACTCAAAGATTGGACAAGAATATCAATCCATGATAACTGACCTTTAGAAATGACTGATAGCAGCAGAAAAGTAAAGGACAGAGTGGTATCAGAAAGAGAAATTTCACAAGAGAATTGTCTTTAGGATTTTGGCCCCCTCCTGTTCCAGGAAGGGATTCCTCAAGCTGTTCCCTTACATCCTGAAGCACCCCACCAAGGTAAGCACAAATAAGTCAGCATACTTTTGACACGAGCTTCAAATGGATAGACATGATTACTTAGGCAAAGTGGTCTCTTTATACATTGGAGGAAGAGAACAATCATAACAATACTAATAACAGACCAAAAGAGGATGATGGGTTGCACAAATACCTGCCAGACATCAACAGGTTTCAAAAGCCAAGATGTCCACCAGTCCCAAGGCTTAAGGGGGCCAAGTGTATAGTGAATCACCCGGAGTTCATTCTCATCTACCATCCACTGGATAGATCAGCATGAATAGTTAGAATGGTAGATAATTGAATTAAAAGATGCAATTTAAAGGAATGCTCAGAGACAAATACATATGTTTGGTATGCATGCGAGTGTGTATAAAATCTTGTACATAATCCTCATTATTAATAAGGTTAGCCAACATGAGATGGTTGCAGCAGCTAGAGAGCCAATTTAGGCTAGGACGAGATGCCCTAAAACATCGACATCACATTTATCCTAAACTAGGTGCCCTAAACCAAGACATTAAATAACAATGTTAACAAGAATCTGCGCTACTCAATCCTTAATGAAATCATGTTTACACACCTATCACCACTTTAAAATATCAGTTAGAACATTTCAGAATTGATTGTAAACAGAAGTTTCAACAGACCACACGCCCAACAGCGAAGCTTCTAATGCTACATAAAGCAAGATGAAAATACTAAGATGATGACAAATCTGAAGCTTTCTTGGCATCATCACCTTGTCCCATTAATATACCCAGATTAACAAGTCCTGATTCTAACTGCTACAATTGCCACCTTGAAATTTGAACCCAATAGCAGCACTAAATAACTCCTTTTTTCAACATTAAAATAGGTCACTCGAATGCCATATTTTATTTCGATGATCACAAAGAATATCTGTTAAAAAGACAGTACATGTAAAACAAATCACATCATATGTATTGGACAAATAACACATCAATTAAACATCAGATGCATGAAAGTGTAGGACTCTTTCAGACAAGTCAGGCATTAATTAGATGAAGCAACCAAACCTAGCATACATTCCATCTTAACTTACTCAACTCAAATAAACAGATCAAGCATAAATAAGCTAAAAAGGGGGCATATATCTCTCTTGTCTCAGACTCTAATTACTTAAAAGGAAAGAACCATCCTCTCATTACATATATGTGGAATCAATACACTCAAGATGAGGAATCTAAAGATGCTACATCAACCAAGAGTTTTGATGATACAAATAAAGACGGAAAGAAGACTTCAAGTGGGCTACAACTTGCATGTAAAGACCAACAATATATTCTAGTACCTTGTTAGCTAGCATGTAAAGACCAACATCTGCATTATACAGTGTTGATAGTCGCTCCATTTCAGGAATGGGTCTGGAATTCAATTCTTTGGGTGTCAAATTTGGCTCAAAAATATGTGCATTGGGAAACCCAGAGTAATATGAATTGAGAAACCCCTGATCTCCTGTCAAAGGGGGGAAAAGACAGATGAAGACAGTTGCCAAAAAGCTATCAGGTTTAAATCAACATCTGCCACATATGGCGCTTAAAACAAGTAAATGCAAAGGAACAAATTAATAGAATTTAAAATTGTGCCCCAAAATTGTTTTACCTCCAGTGTAAGATGCAGTAGTTTTTATTTTGCTCATCATGTCATTAAAAACAGTTTCAGATGGCTCCACCACCATGACTCCTGAATTCAATCTCTCAGAATGCTTTAAATTGGCACAGAATTTCCGACATTTGAAAAGATCATCAATATTTTTAACCACAATAGTGTCCGCATCGAGGTAAACAACTGCACGTTCATATTCAACACATAAACAACCAATAAATCACACTCCGTATCACTATATGAGAGGAAACTTAAAAACCAAAACCTAAATTATAATCTCCAGTTTGACTTGATTCAAAAGCAACTACCAAGAAGTTATAAACGGGGAATGAAAGGAAAAGTTCTAATATAACCAAACTGCATAGGAAATACTCCCATTTTAAAAAAGTTCCCATTCCAAAGGCTATTAACTAAATGGAAATTTTAAAGTTCCCTCCTTAATCCCTATTTCTATAACCAGATGAGATATACAAAAAGGTAAAAAAAAAAAAAAATGGTTACCTTTCTTGTAGTCAGTCATGTTAAATATTTTCAGCTTTGTGTAAACACCCCAAAATCTCTTTGGACGAACTCGATTAGGATTAGCCAGTAAACTAATCTTCTCAACTATCCACCCGTCAGCCTACACAAAAATCAAACACAAATACACCAAATAAAGAGTTAAGATTAGAAACTGCGCAAAACTTAAAATTTTGAGGAATTCATTCCCATTATTTATTGGTGATGTAAATGTAAACAGAGAAAAAGAAAATCACCCGGAGAAGGTTTTTGGCATAATCAGAGACCCCATCTGAGACCAAGACCACCATTTCTTTGTTGGAACCAGTGTTCCGTATCGATTTTCCAAGAACTCGAACGCCCAACAAGAATTCATCTCCATACAAAAGAGTCACATATGCCTCATCCGTCCTCTTAGATCCCACACAACCTTCGAACTGAACGCAGATTACACAAATTATCAAACATAACAACCATGTGGTAGTACTATTTGCTTTCATTATAACTAAACTTGAATCCGATTCTCGAGAAAAGTGACCCCTTCTTCTTCTTCTTCTTCTTTTCCGTTGGGCTCTGAATTGAATTTATAGTTGCAAGTTAAATAAAGGAAGAGAAGTTGAAAGTTGAATTGAATTTTCGAGCTTCTCTTCTATCCGTCGTCTCTGACCTTCTCTCAGGTGGTCGTGTCTGGCTGCGTTCCCGCGATTTCTGATCCTGTGCAGTGAGTTCCACAGGATAACACTGTCTCCTTCACTATGATTTTCGGAAAACCAAACATAAATTCGTACGGTATGACATTTAACATGATGAACTAAATACTTTTAATTATTTAAAAATATTAGAAAGAGTATATATTTTTAATATTTTTTCTCTTATAACTGTTTACCGTCATTTTTATGATTACGGGAGTAAAATCAAATCAACGATTTTTATTTAATGAGATTTTATAATCATTGATTTAATTTTGATTCAACAACTATAAAAATAGTAGTAAAAAATTATAAGAGTAAAAAAGTTGTAACTTATAAGTATAACATTCCTCCAAATATTAATAAAAAATTTCTTATTTCTTCCTTTAAAAAAAATTGAGCGTTAAATCTGATTGATTCCTTTTATCATGTTATAATAGAATAATTTTGGAAAATGAATTTTAGACAGAATTTAAAATAAATAGTTTTTCTTCCTAATTTATAAAAAAAAATTAAGAATATTTAGACGACTTAAAATCAATTAAAAATATATAATGAATCATTTTAAATTAATATTATTAAAAAAATTAAGTTATCAAAATAAGAATCATTTTGAATGATATGCAGTCATATTTTAAAACCTAAAAAAGGTCAAATAATAATTTTTCTCATTACCTTGGTTGATTACCAAAATTCAAATTATTTTCTTTTAATTATAATTTAAATTCCTTTTTTAATTCCGTTCACAATCTGAAGTCAACTATTTATAAGGGTTTTATTTCACAGAAAAATATTTCCGAAATTACTGCAGCTAAATTATCTGCATTTACTTTCAAAATGACGTCATTTTGGTGTTGAAATATTAAAAAATTATAATTATAAAGACTATTATAACCCTGAAATAAATTAAAATTACAAAAATACCTTGATTCCCGCCCCAAAATGACATCGTTTTGAACTCAATACAAATAACTTATCTGCATTAACTGCAGGAAAAATGAACTTTTATTTCATTTAGACTCTTTTTATTCTTTCTAGACAATGCATGCATTTCATTTTTCGTGTTCAAGTCTATTCATTTTGAACCTTAGAGAGATCATACTTTCATTGATGTTGAGTTTGTTCTACATTTTTAACTTTTTTAGATGATTGTTTGTTTGTCTTCAATCAGAGATTTTTTATCTTTGGTATATTAATTCATATTTTGGATTTGTAAGTTATTTTAACGTGAATTTTATCAAATGATTGAGCCATTTCAGTATGACACAAATAATTTTATCTTTATGCTATTTTCTGTTATGATTTACTTGCTTATTTCCTTTTCCTATATTTTTAGGTTTGCATTTGATGACTCACATGATGGCTTCAATCAAAAGTTTTAGGCAAAATTATTTCTATTTGTCTGCTCACATATTTATCATGATATGATATCAAATTCTGGTAAAAAAAAATTTAAAAATAAAATTAATGAATCCTATTTTTTGTTTCTGCGGCAAACGTTTGCTTTCTACCGCTGCTGCAAAAAAACCAAACCCTAAGTTTTATGCTTTTGCAATTTAAGGCTATAATTGGGAATTTGTAACTTCAAAATTCACATTGTAAAATTTGAATATTTTGTCATCCTTCAATTTAGTTCCTCACCTCTCCACTATTTATTTCTCAGCAAAAATATAGCCTTTAAATTTTGTGTCACTATTTCAATTCGTTTTGTGTCAATCTAATATATATATATATATATATATATATATATATATATATATATATATATATATATATATATATATATATATATATATATTACATACTATAAAATTTATGACTACTAGTTTAATGTCACATCTCACTGGTCCAATCATTGTTTCTTTTATGGCATGTTAGTATGTTACTACTCTCAATTAATTTTATATTTATGAGGCAAGAAAGTAAATTTACATCAAAATATGTTTATATTTACTATAATAATTTAACAAACATGTATTTACCAAAAAAAAAAAAAAAATTAACAAACATGTGCGTCACTTAACAATTCCTACACCTAACGGGTAGAATAATCTAGTTGGTATAAAACGAAGTTATACATCAAAGTAATGCTCGCTTGTGACTATGGTTTCGTTCTCTTTAATGAGTGAAAAAGCAACAGGTTGTTATCAAAAAAAAAAAAAAAGCAACAGGTAACACAGGAAGGGATGGTCAAGTGAAACAGGACTAGCACATTTAATCTCCTATCAATAAGCCTTTCCCTTTGGACCGGTTGGATCCTCACCATATACTGCAACCAATATAGTTGTGATAGCTCCATCACCAAGATACTTAACCGCAACAATCTGAATTAAAACTGGAAAAGCAAAAACTATAAAACAAATTGGCCCTTATATAAGTGCATGCTACGGATCTGAAGGAGGACCATTCTAAAGATTTTTTCGCCCTAATTGCCAAGTTAACTGATCAGCAGCTGCCATAGCACGAGATGCTGGACCAATGGAACCTTCATACCTGCAAAACCAAAAGATGAGCAGACAAAGAAAGAGAGAGAGGAAATCCGCAAGTAAAGTGCATTTGTAGTCCATGATAAACACGCTGAAGTAGAAATATATGCTTACAGAGCAACCAAGATATATGCTGCTGTTTGCATAACAATTGCACCTTCACCAGCAGGCTTTGATGTGTTTATGCACCTTGCACTAAACCAATTCTCGTGAATTGACGTGACCAAGTCTGCCATCAAAATTTCTATTAGTAAGTATGAGAAGAGAACTGCAATGCACCATAGCAATGGATAATGTTACCTATAATGCACAAAAAGTGTAATGATTCTAATGACATGCAATATCATCACGTATAGAATAGCATGCATCTCCCTACCTATCTGTAATCCAGAACTTCATAAATTTTCAAACTCGTGCTAAGTGCAAGTTTGGTAATGCTTAATTTTTGGGGAATAATCATTTTTTTTTCTTTCAAAAGCGCTCTTAGCTGTTTTGAGCACAAAACAAGCAAATCTAAGTAACTAGCTGAAGAGTAGAACCCCAAAGAGAAGTTAATTCAGATTAATAAAATGTTCAATATAAGATCATATTTATCTAGAACTTCACCATGAACTCTATGAAGCTACTAGGAGTTCGTAGAATTTAGTTTTCACTGATGAAATTGGTCTAGAGTAGACTTTGACTTAGGTCCAAATGTTGCCCGTCCACCAAGTTCCATACTCACAGGGATTTGGATTAGAAGATGTACAAGATAGGTGCATATTCACACATTCAGTCATGCACACGCTTGTGTGCTGTGGTTCTCCTAAATTAGTAAAATGCTCTAGGGAAAACTTCCAACAATTATGTGACTTGTTCACATATTGCCAGATATACTTAAGCAATAACTGTAATTCTTTTTTTAACTCTCCTCAGACCTCTTTAACTACTATAAGATGGCAGCATACAGTTCACAACTGCATATATACAAAACAGTTTATTATCCCTCACCATTGCACAAATAGAAAAAAGTATCAAGGGCACATATGTTCCACTAGTTATTGATCCCTAGCCCGACTCTCCTAGAGTCTTAAACCCCTAATTACCTAGATATGTCGGCAAATCCTTAAAGTAGTATATTATTCAATACTCAGCAATTTCAAAATGTCCTTATAGTAGAGGGCACAAAAAAAGAAGTCAACAGACAAAAATACCACCAACACCCCTTCCCCCAAACAAAACAGCAAGTAATTATTTAGGCAAACAAAATGCAGATATGTTCAAGCTTACACTGATTGGACCCAATAATGAAGCTCTCTGTCTGGAGTTTATTGTGTTTGATGAAGTCCACAAAGTGATTCAACTCAATGGGATTGGCTTTTATTCCTTCTTGTTCAGCACTGCGCTATCCAATAGCCAAATTGACACATCCAATATTTCTAGAAATAACAAAAAGAGAAATCCAAATATGCAATAGAGGTGCTTCAACAAAGCCATCATGAAGTTTACCAGACAACATACAAATTTTTTCAAAAACAAGTACTTAAATTCTTCGACCACTGATAGTATTATAGAGAGTTTCAAACAAAATCACAGAACAGCTTAAAATGTTACAACTATTTTTTTGTTAAGATAAAAAACTATGTGACAACAATTTGGCTGTTGATACAATAGCCAGAACAGCTTCTGCATAACAGCTTTACTGAACAGACACTATGATACTAACAAGGCAGGAGATTGCATTTGATCCTATGGAATGAAGTGAGATATAAACTACTGAACATGAATGAGAATGAGACGCATGAAGATACTATGTAGCTTTGGGAAATTGATGGAGAAGTCAATCAAGTATATTTCAAACGACAATAGTAGTCCTTGTTTGCTTATTTTAAGTAGTTAAGGGGTGCTCATAGAGCACTCCATCCAAAAGAGAAAATTCGTTATCATCATAAATTGGTATTATCATGGAAGCCTGGGACAAGATAATAAAGAACCAGAAGAAGTTTCATATGAAAAGAAGTTCATCAAAACTGAATGGTAAAAGTTCCATTTAGAAAGACACTAGATAATAGGCAACACTTACGTTGTTTATTCATCTTCATCTATTTCTCACTTGAAAAAAAAAAATCCCCACACCAGATAACAATAATATAAAATTCATATAAAAAATAAATTGTAATCCTTCTTACATGGTAGATAACAAGCGAGATGGTCCAGTTGGGTCATAATTAATCAGCAAAGCAGCCTTTAAAGGATAACCTACAAGATACAAGGATTGGATATATGTTACCAATCTACAATACCTATAAATTAACATTTAAAAAAAAAAATGATTTTAACATCTCAACACATTTATGCATATCTGCATCACTTCAAAGCTAAATCTTGCTCACCAGAATAACCAATGTTGGTAGAAGCCCACTTATCCCATGTTCTATGCACAAAAGCCCAATCCATTGCACCTAATAAGAAATTTTATATAATACATATTTTAGACTAGCCTTCTTTGCAGTTTAACTCGAAGAAAACAGGATACAAATGAGAGTTCATCATGTTATGGGGTATATTGTAACACAAGTAGGGATTTGGAAACTTTATTTGAAGTGGAACTTAAGCTTTATGTTTGGGAAACAGGCCTGGCCTGTTGGCATGCCTAATTGTACAATAATAGAAATCTAACATGCCTCAAAGTATCCAACAATATAATATACCATGCATCAAGATGTTCATTGGCCTACCAATTTACTAATTCACAGAATCCAAATTATGCCTAAATTTAAAAAAATAAATAAAGGAATTGATCTGTAGATTCCTATTTAGCTTACAATTGAGGGTCGAGAGAAATCACTTAATAACCTAAGATCACTCATTCATCGTAAATAAAGGCATTGAATCAAAACGTAGATGCAGGAAAAAGCAGAGAGTGAGTCACACAATGTTACGAAACGGTGAGTAACTATTAGCGAGGCCATATAAGATTTAAAAAAAAAGAGAGAGCATGCATTTTTATCAAAAGCAGAAAAGGAAGAAAACACCGCGGAAAGGCACTCTACCTTAGATTTCCCTAGCGCAGGCGAATGGTGGAGTTGCAACCAACGAATAGAGAGAGAGAGAGAGAGTACGTGCCAGTTGTGCCCCTTCTTCGATTAAGAGAGGGTGGATTGTGCAGTGCAGCTTCAAGCTTCAGTCTCAAGGACTGAAGATACTCGGTATTATGATTGATAAAGTTTAAGGGTTTTATAATTGTGTTTAATACGAGAATTCAAATTTTCCTACACACCCTTCGATTTTTGTGCTGACATGGGTTCTACATATAATTTTTTGAGTAAATACCTTTTTTGGTCCCTAGCAATATTAGCGAAATCCATTTTAGTCCCTGACAATGTAAAAGTGCCAAATTGGTCCCTAAAGTTATGAAAAAAGGGCCACGTTAGTCCTTCTGTCAACTCCTCTGTCACGGTCAAACTAACGGTGCTCATGTGGCACGTTATCTGCTGACGCGGACTCCACGGTGGACACGGTGGAAAGCTGGACGACGACGGTGGACACCCATGGAAAGCGCGACGTCGTTTTACTTGAATGCAATTAATTGATAAAACCCAAATAATGAACCCTAAAATTGAAAAAAACCGAAATGCCTTCAATAGAACCCTAAACCGGAAACTCCATCCCCCAAATTGATGAGCAAATCTGTAAACAGCAAAACGCCGCCAGAAAGTTTGCACTTTGATGATTGAAACTCGACGAAAGACATTAAGCCATCAATCGGATTTCTGGGCGTGAGAGAAGATGAGTGTTTCTTCTGGCATGGGGGGGTCAAGTGAGAGTAAATCAATGGGGGGAAGAACAATGGCAAGGACCACTGGTTGGAGGTGCAAATGTGGGAGACAAAGTATTGTCTATACCTCCAAAACTGAGAGGAACCCAAACAGGGCTTTCCTTGGGTGTCCTAACTTCAAGGTACGAATTTGTAATCTACTCCTTTATTGAGTTGGAACACTTGCTAACCATGGTGTTTATTTTTTCAGGTGAAGAAGCCCTATTGTGATTTTTTTAGATGGGTAGATGACATGTGTAATGAACCCATGGAACTGGAAGAAGCAAGAATTCACACTGTGGAGTTGGATGTTGCTGAAATTAACTTCAAGTTAAAGTATGTGGAGATGATGATGAGAGAGCAAGATGTGAAGATTACTGAGCAAGGAATGAAGCTTCATCAGCAGGAAAGAAAACTGAATGATGTATACTTGAAGATGGTGGAGGAGTTAGTTAGGATGGACAAAAAAATTAGGACAGTTGATAGGTCAGCTAGGGTCTTAGGTGCTTGTGTGGGTATGATCATGATCTATATGTTTGTTGTTAGTGTGGTAAAAGTGAAAAAAAGTGACCCAAATGTATTTTTGCTTCAGTGAATTGTAATGAGTACTCCTTCCTGTTGTTAGTTCAAATCTGTTTGTGTGTATTATCATATGGCCTATTATAAAAAAGCCTTGAATGTATTCCTTAATATATTATGGCATTATATATTATTGCATAGATAGGCATCGAATGAAGGATAAAAGATTTCTACATTGTATCACAAACAGATATAGATTGCTACTGATATAGACACATAACTCATGACATTGCTGATACAGAAGTTGCATATTGTTATGCATATTTTGTTACTGATTGCAAAACACGAGAACCAATTAGGTCCCTGGCAATGTTAGTCGAGGGTCGTTTTGGTCCCTGACAAAGTGCACGGGGCACTTATTGGTCCCTGATTCCAGAATTATAGGACATGAGTTGTTGATGTCCAAATCAACAAAATGCAGCACTCATTTTAAAAAACAGTAGTGCATTACATCAGATACACTTGCTGTCCCTGACTTATATGCTTTTGAATGCAGTCCAGATCAACAAAATAGAAGTATCACAAAAATGCAGCGTGTAGAGGTCCAAATTGGTCCCCGACAATGATTGTCGGGGTCCTAATTGGTCCCTGCATCCAGAAAATTGGACATGATCTGTTTAATCAGTAACACAGCACAAACCTGCACCAGAATGCAAATATGGCAGCTAAATGACCAACAACAAGCTAACTCAGTTAAAAAACATAAAATGGACATGAACTTATCACATTCATCAAAATGAACTTATCACATTCCTACAACTACAAACCAGTAGTGCATTACAAATAAAAGCCAACTGATAGAAATTACAAGTGAGGCCTATAAATACAATCTTGGCCATGCATCAAAATGATTACATTATATCTGTAAAAGGCCTCCCAAAAAAAATGGCCAGAATGTACAAAAAAAGGGCATTATATCCACTCATTTTCAGTTGGCTCATGCACTACTCCCTTGTTCGTCTTCATCAGCAGCTCATTTTCTTGAGGATCGCCTTGGTGGCATAAAACCAGGTGTTGTCATGAAGTGCATAAATCTGCTTCGTGTGCCAGTGCTGGCTGCCTTAATTGTCTCTTCAGTCAACACTGCATTTGCTTCTTCTGGATTTGAAGGAGGTGGGCTGCATCCTCTCAAGTTGATTTGTTGTGCCTGAGAACTACCAATTTCTGACGGGCCTCCTTGACTTAATGGGATTTCATTTACTGAGTCTGTGCCAATCCTCACATATTGTGGTCTTGCTTGGCTCTTGTCTGTTTTGGAAGCTGCTGGCCCCTTACAACTCTTGCCATAGTGTCCAGTCTGACCACACTTACTACACTTGGCTTCATATGTCCTTTTAACTTTCTTTGTCATGCTCCCTTGGTCTTCAGTTGGGTCCTTCTTCCTGTGTTTCTTGGGTCGCCCAATTGGCCTTTTCAGTTTTGGTGGAAGAGGTTTGGGTTCATCAGATGCAGGCCAATACTTGTCCGAGTTCACTGGGTTTAAGGTGTGCTCATATGTGGCATGCAATGCATCAACTGTAAGCCATTGATGGACATAGTTCTCGGCTGGCTCGTTTTTGTGACAAATTGCTGCTATAGCATGCTCACAAGGCAGTCCAGTCAACTGCCATACATTGCATGCACATGTATGTGTTGTTAAATTGACTCCAACTCTATCACCTTTCCCCCTGACCTCATACATATCTTGCTGCAGATTTCCAGTCCAAGTGGGTGTCCATGAATTGCTAAGAACCTTTAACTGATCCAGTTTCAATTGCTGAGCAGGAG
This sequence comes from Gastrolobium bilobum, assembly GCF_033153095.1. Classification (NCBI taxonomy): domain Eukaryota; kingdom Viridiplantae; phylum Streptophyta; class Magnoliopsida; order Fabales; family Fabaceae; genus Gastrolobium; species Gastrolobium bilobum. The sequence continues at coordinate 551,577 of NW_026899073.1, forward strand.
CTATTTTACCCCGAACAGTTCCTAACACCCTCTGATGTGCAGCCATCCTCCTCATAATGTAGCATCTCAGTTCCTCCAATAGAGTGATAATCGGTTTTGACCTATATCCAACGATCTTGGCATTCCATACCTCTGCTATGTTGTTTGTGATATTATCACATTTAGACCAGTGGCTGAAATAAGCTTTCACCCAACTTGAGGGCTGGATGCCATCCAAGTACTTCCATGCAGCCTCATTCTTTACTTTCAATCGTGCCATGCATTGCTGGAACTGGGGGACAGTGGTGCATCTTGAACACTCCCAAACTATGGCTCGAATTGCCTTGTCTTTCCATTGCTTTATGAAATTCTTCCAAACGTGCTGCACACAAAAACGATGATATGCACCAGGCATCACCTCTTGCAGTGCTGGAATCAGCCCCTACACACAGACACAAAAAAAAAGGTATCACAAAAACATATATAGATTGCCACAAAGTGTTGCTGAATCAAATAGACGAAGATCAAATAGGTCCCTGGCAATTGCCATCGAGGGTCGTTATGGTCCCTGACAAATTGCACGAGGGACTAATTGGTCCCTGACATTATCAGGAATGCACTTAACATCAGAAATGCACTAAACATCAGCAATGCACTTAACATCAGCAATGCAGTTAAAAATGCAGTTTATGTAATCATGATAGGGTCAGCAATGCAGGTAAATAACAGCAGAAAAAAATCATTCAACAATTGGATCAATCTGAATACTTAAGCAAGTTGAAATGAAACAAGCTTAACACACCTTCTGTTGGTCAGAAATAAAATTCCATCCAAACACTGCGTGAGGGCCAATATCTTCCTGTAATAGGGTTAAAAACCACTTCCAGTTCTCTTTTGTTTCACTATCAACAATTGCATATGCAATGACATAGAAACTTTTGTTGGCATCCTCACCAACTGCACTTAACAATTGACCTCCATAATATCCTTTGAACCAATTAAGGGCCTGCAGCCAGCTTTGAACCCTTTCTTGCATGCATCCAGACAAATGTACAACTTAGAAAATATGGGAGAGGAGTTCGGATCAGGTTGTGGGATCACTTGCATTTGACATGTAGACCCTGGATTGCTTCTCAATAGCTCACCTAAGTAGTCTCTCAATTTTGCGTACTGTTCTTTTTCGCACCCTTCTATTTTGGCCTTGGCTTTCTGAAGTGCTTTGGTCACTTTCTTCAAATGGACATGAACTTTGTACTCCTCTTTCATGTGGTCGTAGGCCTCAGCCCTTGTCATGTTCGGCTGTGTCATTAGCCTTTTTTCTAACTTCTTCGCAACCCAATCCCTACTTGCCCTCTTGTTTCTAAAAAGTCTGCAGCAAGTGTGTATGTTATTAAAAGTCTTGATTTGGAAAGCTTTCATTTTGTTGTTCCACGAACAGTAAATCGTCCAATCACATTCATCATTACTACACTTTGCTCGGGCCCTTACTTTGTCATTCTTCAGCCACTTGAATTGTCTTCCTAGATCAATACTGTAGTCTTTGACAGCATTTTTAAATAATTGAAGACTCGCAAACTCCATTCCTACCTCTAAGTGCACATGACCAAAATCCTCATGCACATTAAATTTTGGATTGACAACCTTTTCATCCTCTTCAGCACCACTTGAAGGAGGCGTGTTCAACTCTTCAGAGTTATACCCATACCCACCCTCCTCGAAAGACATTGACTTCTCCTCCTCTTCCATTGTATCTTCCCTTGCCACATCTTCAACCTTCTTTTTTTTCGTTCTCTTTTGCTTTTTTTTTCCAGCAGCTTTACCCTTCCCCTCGCACTCCTCTTCACTCTCTGTTTCTGTATCATACATAGGTGGAGGAGGATTATTTGCCTCATCCTCCACACTATCTTCTGAATCAGTAGAAAACCCATGACCACTGCCACCCTCATCCTCCAACCTATGACCACTACCACCCTCATCCTCCGACCCATCACCACTGCCACCCTCATCCTCCAACCCATCACCACTGCCACCCTCATCCTCCTCTCCACCACTGCCACCCTCATGTGCATGTGCAATAACTTCTTCTGGTGAAACATAGACAGGGGTTGCAATGCAATCTTCAAAATAAATTTCTATGAGATTTCCATTACTCAATGCAGCCTTGACCATCTCCACAATATCAGCGTTTGTATTCAAAGGCCTTAAACCTACATCTAAATCCGTTGCGTTTGGCATGAGCCACAACATTTGCTTACACGTCTCATACCCATGACCCTTGAACAGAGTATCAAGGTCACGCAGGTTGACGAAGTCAACATCCATCTCAGGTAAGTCAACCATTTTGCCATTTACATAGGTTAGGACCCCTTTATCATCTCTCCTCAACACACCCCCATGATGATACCTTATCACTATGTATTCATCCATCTGGAAAAAAAAGCAACACAGGGCTGTAAATTACAATATATTCATGCGAACATCAGGGGCCACAAACCAATTTAAAAAATGGCAATAACCATGTACATCAAACTCATCACTGCCGAGAGGGGGGACAAGCCAATAACGTGGAAAAAAATTGCACCTTTACAAATTATGCATGCTCTAAAAAATTGGTGACCACAATGCACTAAAAAATGGCAATATACTTTACAAACCGGTAATGAAGGGGACCACATACATAAATGGGTATTTTTTTTTAACCCTAACCATGATAACTCACAATGGAGCGCACATGGGGGACCATTCTCCAACAAAGAATAGACAACATCAGGTGTTGGGGGACCACAAATATTGAAGATTTCCTAAAAAAACACTTACCTGCATGTAAGAAAACCAGCACACTCGAACTTCCCTTAACCACCACAGGACCAGCCTTTCGACAACCTTCAAAGTCCACGCTTGATTGCCTTCCCTGCAACCACCGTCTTCGACAACCCTCACCGTTCAACGAAGCTTCCAGTGGAGGTCAACAATGGTCTTCCAATCATATGCAATAACTTAGTGAAAAAAATGAGTCTCCACGGTTACTTGCAGTGTTGGTGCTTCTTCATTTCTGAAGAATAAAACGACGTCGTTTGTCCTTTGGAAAGCTTTACTATCCTTTTCATTCAAAACGTCGTCGTCCAGCTTTCCACCGTGTCCACCGTGGAGTCCGCGTCAGCAGATAACGTGCCACATGAGCACCGTTAGTTTGACCGTGACGGAGGAGTTAACAGAAGGACTAACGTGGCCCTTTTTTCATAACTTTAGGGACCAATTTGGTACTTTTACATTGTCAGGGACTAAAATGGATTTCGCTAATATTGCTAGGGACCAAAAAGAGTATTTACTCTAATTTTTTTTACATATAATTTTTTCTAACACCTGGGTCCCACATTCTTTTTATCTCTACAACATAAGAATTGAATTCTCATTTAACATGAAAAAATCAAACCCCAAAGTTTAAACCACTTTTGTTAAAAAAATTAAAATAATAATAATAATCCCAAAAAAATATAATTATAATAATAATATAAGATTAAAATATTTTTGTGCTGATAATATACTAAAATTAAATTAATAATAATAAAATAAAAAAATCATCAAACTTAGTTATTTTAAAGACATAATTCATTTAATAAATAAAGATTTTAAAAAATGTATTTACATAATTTATTTAGGATTCACTTTTTCCGTTGTTACTGCATATAAGATAAGTTATTTACAATAATTGCAATACGACGTTCCAACAAGACAAAGTAATGCCTCCTGCGCCAAATAAAAGCCGTTGCTATACCCAGGTAACGCCGCACAATTGGAAAATACTACTGGTCCTGCTTGGGTTCGTACATTGGAATTCAGGAGCGCCATTGTTTTTTCACACCACCGAGAATAAGATTACTTACTTACTGCCATTTGATTAATGCCATCTTGGTCCAGGGAAGCCAGCCGCTTTTATTACGTTAAAACAGATCCAATAAATATTTGGTATGTTCAATTATCACCTTACATTTCTTTCCCTTTAATGTGTGGAAGAGCAAGAGCAACCCGGTCCAGAGTCATGCTAACAAGGCGTGGCTGCTGGTAGTTGAAATACATGAAATAATTTGTTTTGGTGTTAAGGATGTGATTTATTGTAGTATAATATTTCAATATAACAGTGATTTAGTAAGACGGTATTATAGACTAAAGTTCAATAATAGAATTATTGTATAAGTACTGAGAACCAGGGGAAGATAAGGGTCAGAGTGCCCCTAAGGCTGTGAGTGGTGCATAGGAGGTGTCTCCTTAATTAATGAAGAAGAGGGGTGGTATGAGTCATATTGAGCATATTTGGCCTATGGACCCCATTGCAAGTGAGGCAATACACTAGAAATATTTGGTATTATAGGAGTATATACTTCTTTACTAAGAAAAGAGGGATGCTCGAAATGAAGGGATGAAAGATTATTTATTGAATTTTAAGAATACAATAAGCATATCTTTGGCATTATTATAGGAGTATATACTTCTTTACTAAAAATAGGGGAAATGAGGTTTAAGTCATAATAACCATAAAAAAATGGATAAAATAGAAAAAAAATTATTATAAAAGATGTAGTAAATATTCAATACTCTCGTATTACTCAAGATATTTTCAAATGCAGGAATTCAGCTCCTTTTAAGACCTAATCGTCAGCCCATAATATTGTGATTAATGACCGGTCCAGGAAGATATGGTAAAATTATAAGTAGAAGTAACATCGCATATATTATTGGCCATTGTCAAAACGAGTTATATCAGACTCATAAAATCAAACATAATATTGCAAAATAATATTCGACCAACAATCACGCAGTTATAGAGAATAAATATGAATTAGGGAACAAAATGTCAAGATTTCAATAAAGAATTAAAAAATATGTATAAATTCTGGGTAACTCAATCAATTGAATGGCAATGTACATTTTCACAAGACTTAAGTTAAGAAAAAGAAGGGAAAAGAAAAAAGAAAAGATGAAATGGATGACACAGAAGAATGTAACAGCAGTACTCCATGGCAACACCCTTAGCATCCTGATATTCTCAAACGGAGGCAATGCTTATGATGCTACCCTCCTTCTGCTTCTCTGGTACATCCCAATTTAATTACAGCACCTCCTATGTATCCACGACCACATCACTCCACTAGACGCGTCGGGGCAGTGCAGTGCACGCAATGAAAATGTAGTGTTCTCCAATTGAAAAACCAAAAATTAACGAAACCAGGTTTCTCCATTTCTATTCTAAAAACTAAAAATCACCGATTGCTTTTAGAATATTTTTACAAAACACCCATTATTACCAACCAAGTTCTTTCTTTTTTTTTCCCGTTCTCAAAACTAAAAAAATAAAAAAAATGAAAAAAATTTAAAAAAGAAATGAAAAAAAACAGGCCCTAAGCTGCTGTTTTATGTGTTTTTCCTCAATTCATTAAATGAAGGATTCTTCATAAGTGAGCTCAGATGCACTTGTTAGATGAGCCTTGCCACTTCCATGCCTCTTCTTGCGGTTACCCCCACCGCAAGTAATCGAAAACTCACACCCAAACGCAGTGCCAAAACACGAAAACAACCCGTTGCGACGATTGGGGCGTCTCGGCGTTTGACCAACACGCTTCGGCGTTTGCTTGGGCTTCTTCTTGTCAACGTCATAGTTTTCATAAGCCGGAGTAAGCTCATTCCTCCACCTCTCAATCTTAGTCTTCATCCCTTCCGTGCTGTTATTCTCCGACCATCCATCAATCGCCGAGCTTTCCGCCGTCCGCGGCGGAGCCGGCGGCAAGGGATACAACCCCTTGGCAATCGCGGCTGCCACCACCGACGGCGACGGCCCTACGTCGGAACAGAGCGACTCATCATTTCCGATTCTTCGCGGGAACGGTGCACTCAATTCGGAGTCGTGGCCATCGAGGACATAACCATGACCTAATCTTGCAGCATCATAGGTATAATCATTGATGGTGGAGTCATTCTTCTCGCTCTGGGAGCGTTGTAGAGTCAACAAGTGGTTGGAATCCATAGGCGATCTTTCACTGTTCTCTTTGGTATTTGATTTCTTCTTATTGGAGTCCATCAAATCACGATAACCAACAGCGGAGGCACTGAGATCGGAATAGATAGGCATGCTTCTCATGGTTCTATCAAGGAGGGCAACACCAATGTTAAGAATCCCCTGTGGTCGACCAGAGGGTCTTCGAATCTGCAGAGCAACGAAACGCAGCTTCGGTTTGCGGTTTCCTGCGCGTGAAGACGCTGGAAGGAGGTTACTGACGAGAACGCCAACGGTTCCAATGAGAACATCACGTAGCCATGCTGACGTGTAGATCTCGATCATGATTACAGAGCTTTCGGAATTGAGGAATTCTTCATCGACACGGAAGACGAATTTCTCGTTCCATGTTGGGTTGTTGTGACCAACTTGGTCTATTTGGGTGGTTAATTTGCGTTCAGGGTGCAACCACGCAACTGCGTAGGCCTTTATGGCTTTGTTAACTGGTGTTAGATCTTGTGCAGATATGAGATTGATTTCTAGAAGCTGAAATGGTGATGTAACCATGGACATTTTTTATTTTTTTTCTTCTTTTTTGGTGGGGTTTGTTAAAATTTTGAATCTTGGTGATGCAAATCAATTAAGAGGGCGAGTTATCGACGGGGAGAGGTGGTGGCCGTGTGCGTGCGATGATCGTCGTCGTCGTCGGTCGTCGTCGTATGGTGGTCACAACCACTCACCCGCCGTAAGCCCAATGAAAGGTTTCTCCTTACTAAGTGGTTGTTCTGATTTGATTCATTAATATTGGGAAACAACGAATGGCAATGTGGCCCTTTTATTTTTGGACCACTCACGATAGCCATGTGTCGCGATTCGACACAGAGCGAAAAGAGGTTATTCTGTTTCTAGAATAATAATAGGATTTTAACTTGTTTGGGAAAGAAGAAGAAACAAAACAAACTAATGCGAGTTTTTTTATTTATTTTTTGGATAACCTAACGTAATAACTATGCTGCGATATGTACGGTCTTAGCTATGAGTCTTAAGAAAGCAGCGGTGGATTTGATGCATCATCCACAACGGTGTCATTGGGAACTTCTAGTGGTCTCCAAAAATCCAAATGTTGAACGATTTTTTAATTTTTTTTTTGGGTAATCTTAACGATTTGGTTGGTGCACACCTACGTTAAATAAGATTAGATTTCATTAGGACATTAAATCAGGCTTGAATTTAACTGCGGAAATGGAAAATAACTAATTATGTCTCCAATATATGAAAGGTTAAAAAATAATTAGTTTATACTATTTTTGAATTTTCATGACTTCAACGTATAAGTATAATGATTTCAGAATAACTAGAGTTATATTTTATTGTTTCTTATGTTTATCAACATCATATTCCAATGGTCAAACCCGTTAACAGCCTGTTTGTTTGGCTTTTTCAAAAAAAGTATCTTTTATTTCTTGTTTATTTTAGAAGTCTTTATAAAAGTTAAAATTATTTATATTTTTTAAAAAAATATTTGACTTTTGACTTTTATTCTTTTTAGAAACTAAAATTTCAGCTTCCAAAAAAAATAGGTTTTTGACTTTTTTTTAAAGCAGACATGCAAACTAATTTATAATGAGAAGTACTTTTTCATATATACAAAAAAAACCCATCCAAAGGAGTCCTAAAGCAACCACATCCATGCAAGTTCTTATGAAAGTTTTATTTATATAATTATTTTTATTGATTTACTAATTTAATTAGTTAATTGTTTTATATGCTCTCTATAAATAGTTAAATAACGAGAACTTTGTTACGTACCTTGAGGTCATTACCCCCTTTACTAATTAAGTGAGCACCTTTTGGCGACTTCAGTCATATAACTATTAAAATTGAATGTAAGATTTATTATTCTTACAATGATATGAAAACATCATGCCCAGTATATATATATATATATATATATATATATATATATATATATATATATATATATATAATGTCCAGGAATAAAAGATTTTGTCCAGTCACCTCCTTATAACTATGTACTCCCCAGAGTACATAATTTAATAGTAATTTTTTTTTTCTCTCTCTCCACGTCAGCCGACAAGTTTATGAAAATTTTATGAAAAGTGAGAAAAAAATAACTTTAATATTATAACTATGTACTTGGAGTACATAGTTATAAAGAGGTGACAGGACAAACGATAAATCATATATATATATATATATATGGAAAAACACTTCTCATGTTGTATGAGAAGTGTTTTCTTATGTTGTGACCCTTCAATTTACGTGTAAAGATTCTTTATTTTTTTTTATTTTCAATAAGTGGGGGCCTATTCTATCCTAGGGACAAAGATGTCTAGTCAAGAGACTAGTATGTTGATGTTAGATCTAAATGCTCTTTCAGATATCTATCAGCTAGATACCCTTGAGTATAGCATATCAGTGCACTAAAAATAACAGTGTTAGCCAATGGAGTGATGTATGTGCACAGTGACAACATAACAGTAGAGAGAGAAAAAAAAAGTGTCAATACATGTAGGATTTACCTTTGGGTAGTGGAATTCTGGACCTTTGGTGCCTCCTCCGAAAGCCTGAGTCTAGGTTCATTGTTGTCGTATTAGGATTAATATATTGGATTGATACTTTCTTTTAATTATATTAGTTTCCTCTTTCTATTGCCTCATTATTGGGCTTTATATAATATGGGCAACTTATATAACAGTTGGCCCCCAGCCCGGTAGTCCGGGTGTCCGAGCTGCCTGGGTACATATTATATTATATTTCAACTTTATAATCTCATATTAGGTTCCAGGTTGTAGCTGGTATTGGCTGGGTATCCGTGATGTTGTTTCCTGCTGCTAGTTTCAGTGTGATGTTAACTTTTTTATTTGAATTCGGCTATCAATGTTGCTACCTTGCTCAAGTTGAATTCTTTGTTAAGTATTGGTTCCGAGAAATAACTTATTTGTCCCCCAGCCTAGTAGGTTGATGTTTGAGCTACAGGGTGCAATGCATTTTTTGTCTTTATATTTTCAATGGAGCTGGAATTTTCTTCAATCTTGTATTTTTTTCGATCTGATTTAAAATTAACATAAGCTCTTGGTCATGACGCGATCTTTTACGACTTGACCTCAATGAATAATCCTGTCATGATATATTATAATTTATGTCTTCCTCGAGATCATGGATCTGGAATGTGAATTTTGTGGGTTCATATCCCTTGCGCGATGATAATACCTTTACATAGTAGTAGCAACTTTGGGAAGATGTGTGCACACTAGGAACAGATGTTTTGGTGATGGCAAAATTTGATAATTTGTGATTGCCAAGGTTTCCCGGGTCACAGAGTATATTGACAGGGTTTTCCTGGTCTACCATGGTTCTCTTCCCACTAAATGGACTAAATGAACTTAAACATGATTAATAATGGAATTAAGCAATATAATAGAAGTTACTATAATGGACAATATTTTCAACTATGCAAACAATTACTCTAATAAAAATCCTTATTGTAGGCGCTTCATAAATTTTGTCTGAAACTAAAGAAAATTTGTATCATAAAAATCCGTGCAAAACTTGGAAAAGAAGATGACAACAAGATAAATAAAGTGTATTTTCGTAAAAAGGGTAAAATAGACATAATAGTTAAGAGGGGTGTATTGGATCGAGATTTTAATGGATTGTTTTAGGATAAAAAAATCCGTTGGTATTCGATTAGGATTTTAATGGATTGAAAAAAAGTCACGTGGTATTCAATTAGGATTTTAAAGGATTATTTTAGAATCTGTCCAAATGCGTTGGTATTCAATCAGGATTTTAAACAATGGAATCACAATCTCACCCCAACCCCTAGGATTTTCTAAAAATCCGACAATTTTAATAGATTTTCTATTGGTGTGAATTTCGTGAGACTTTTTTCTGAAAAATATAAATATGATGCCTCTCTCACAATCTCACCCCAACCCCTATGATTTCTTGAGATTCTTCTATTGCAGTGTTTTCTTCTTCCTTTGGCAAGAGGTTGACTCCTCGAAGTTGTGTTCCGTCATGGGAGCTTCGTCAAAACTAAGAAAAAACATATTTTTGAGCGATTTTCATCACAAAACAACCCAGAAACAACAAACCAACGAGATTTTAATATAATTTGTCTCAAAAATAACATATTTTTGAGACATTTTTGAGAAATTTTGAAAGTTTAAAAAGTGATTTTTCAAGCTATGGGTCGCGGTTTTTCTTGGCACAAAAATGTGTGATTTTTGTATTAAAAATAACATAAAACAGTAAAAAAAATAACAAGGGAACTAAAACCCTCAAACCAATATTCGTTTTACATCAATGAAACTATCAATTTAAAGAAAGATTGAAACTTTCATAATATGAACCCTATATTTCGTAACAATACATTCATGAACGAAATTCCTTCACTATAGAAAATGATTTCAATTTTTTTTTTTGTCAATAGATAACTAAAAGCTTGTATCTCAAAAATTCCAAAGCAATTTAAGGTTTCAATGTATCAATTGAAAAAAAATTGAGAAATTTTCTAAACTTTCATGTAACTAAACTCAAAAATTTTCATATTCGAAATTTTCTTAGAATATTCAATGAAAATATGTATATGATATATGGTTAGAAAACTCTCATCACGTAAAATAAAAACCCCAAAGTTTTCAAGATCAATTGCAAAAAATTCCAAACGAAATTTTATCATGAACTTTAGGTTCTATATGCAAATTTAGAATTATTTTTAGAATTAAAAAAAATTGTGTCTTATAATCATATATGCATAGCTTCGGTACCAAATGAAGAAGATAATTTCCAACCCATTAGATATGTGAAAAACTGTTGTTTAGTAATTTTGAATGTTTGTTAAAAATTATATTATGTTTTACTGACTGAGAAAATTATATTAGGTTTTACTTTTTTTTATTAATTTCATTGCTTTTCTTTGTTATTTTTTTATGAGGAAGATTATACTTACAATCTATTTTTGTTTACAACCTTTTACAATCATAACTTAACTGTTGAATTTCGTCAAGCAATGATTATTATTTTCGCAAATCAAACTCATTAATTAATATTTAATTTACAATGAATGATAACCGTTGATTGACAGAAATCAACGGTTAAGATATGATTGTAAAATATTGTAAACAAAAATAGGTTGTAAGTATAACATTTTCCTTTTTTGTTGACTCTTGTAATTTTGAATGTTTGTTAAAAATTCATATGATTTTTTAAAATCTTATAAACCATATTGTCCTTTCTAATCTTATAAATTTTATTAAAATCCTTTAAAATTCAATCTTATGAAATCTTGATTGTAAAAAAAGTCTTTTAAAAAAGTCTTTAAAGTCTCTCTAATTCTAAATAGTCTTTTAAAATCTATACGATTTTTTTGCTCAAAAAAATCTTTTAAAATCCTAATCCAATTCACCCCCTAACTTTCTAAGGGGGTACATTGGATTGAGATTTTAAAGGATTTTAATGAATTATTTTTGAACAACAAAATTTATTGATATTCAATTAGAATTTGAAAGGATTGTGAAAAAATCAGGAGACATTCGATTAGGATTTAAAAAAATTATTTTAGAGACCGTCCAAATCCTGTGGTATTCAATCAGTATTTTAAACAAAGGAAAAACAATCTTGTAATATTAAAAAAATGACGATTTTAATAGATTTTCTATTAGTGTGGATTTTGTAAGAATTTTTAGTGAGAAATATAAATAACATGTCTCTCTCACAATCTCACCCTAACCCCTGTGATTTTTTTATATTTCTTTATTGTAGTGTCTTCTTCTTCCTTTAGTAGGTAGACCGTTGGAAATCGGATTCCATCCTGGGAGCTTTGTCTAACATCAAAAATAGCAGATTTTTGAGCGATTTTCATCACAAAATAACCCATGAACAACAACCAACGAGATTATAATCTAATCCATTTCTAAAAATGCAAAAATCCAAAAGCTTTTAGAAGTTTGAAAAATGATTTTTATAGCTATGGGTCACAATTTTTCTTGGCACAAAAATATGTGATTTTTGTATTAAAAATAACATAAAACACTAGGAAAACAACAAAGGAACAAAAAAACCCAAACCAATTTTCATTTTACATCAATGAAATAAGATCGATTTAAAGAAAGATTGAAACTTTCATAATATAAACCCTATATTTCATAACAATACATTCATGAACGAAATTCCTTCGCTATAGGAAACGATTTCAAACAATTTTTGTGTCAATAAATCGCTAAAAACTTGTTTGCAAAAGCCCCAAAGTAATTTAGGATTTCAATGTATTGATTGAAAATAATTTGAGAAATTTTCTAAACTTTCATATAATAGAACCCATAAATTTAGATTCGAAATTTTCTTAGAATACTCAATGAAAACATGCATATGATATATAGTTAAAAAATTCTCATTACAAGAACAAAAATCCAAAGATTTTCAATATCAATTGCAAAAAATTCCAAACAAATTTTATCATGAACTTTAGGTTCTATATGCAAATTTTGAATTATTTTAATAAATAAAAAAAGTTTGTGGGTCTTATAATTATATATGCATAGCTCTGATACCAAATGAAGAAGATAATTTTCACATTGGTAAAACCCAATAGCAGAATCGGGAAGATGTTAATGCGTGGAGGGCTAGTATTGATATGTGGAGAGCTGCTACTTAGTAGGACATCAAGTTATATTAAATTACTGATTGAGAAACTTATATTAGATTTTACTTTTTTTTATTAATATCATTACATTTCTTTATTTTTTTATTTTTTTATTAACTCTTGTAATTTTGAATATTTGTTAAAGTTTCGTATTATCATTTTAAATCTTATAAATTCTATTAAAATTCTTTAAAATTCAATCTTATAAATTTTGATTGTAATTTTTTTTTTTAAATCCTAATCCAATTCCCTTCCTAAGACGGTTAAGGATGAATTTGGATGGAAAAAGATGTGTAAATAATTCAAGGGTTTTTTTTTCTAAAGTTACTTTAAATAACTTTATCTAATGTTCATCAAAATGACGTCGATTTGAGGCAGAAATCATGGTATTTTTGTTATTTCAGGGTTATAATATTTTTTATGATTCTAATTTTTTAATTTTTCAACCATAAAACGACGTCGTTTCGATGAACATTAGACAAAATTGTCTAAAATAACATTAGATACTTTTTTCCCATAATTCAAAGGCAAACCACAAATATATTTGAACTTTTTTTGGGCTTGGGCCCATAAGCAATTATTGTGGCTTAGGGTTTTCTAAACCTATTTATATTCGTATGCATTTATAACTAGATGCATAGGAGAAGGATTGATTGTTTTTAATTGTGTGTGATTGCTCTTATCTATACATCAAAGTCAAAGTATAATTTTTCGAGTTGAGGTAAAAAATGCTGTCTCGATTCTTCTAATTGCTTGCTTCAGCATTTGCAAATTGTTTATTTCATCGGCCCTTCTAATTTTCCTTTTAATCCATTCAACCTGTAGGAAGAGGATTGATTTTTGCTCATATAAAGCTCAATTTGATAATGGCTATTTGGAGGAGCTCGAGGTCTGTTGTAAAAGTGTGACTCTTGTGATAGTGTTGATTTGGGTAATGATATTTATCTTTATGCTTTATCATGGCCCCCAATCCAAGAGTTATAAAGGCCTTTAGGGCTACGAGGGCCTTAGGAATTTCTGACGAAGAGGTGAAGCCCGTGTTGAAAAAGTTGTTAAAAGTTTATGATAAAAGCTGGGAGCTTATTGAAGATGACAATTATCGCACACTCGTAGATGCATACTTCGAGTATAAGGAAGATAAGGTAGCTCTAAATACCTTATGTATTTTTTAATTCACAGGTTATATTTACAAATTTTTTTTGTTTACAAACTCTTACAAACTACACTATTTTCCTCCAAGAGAATACTAGTTTCACTATGTTCTCCCGGGAGAAGATAGTGTAATTTGTAAAAATTTATCAAAAAAATTTGTAAACGGATTCTTCCCCTTTTTTAATATGTTTAAACATATTTTATAAATTACTTTTTGAAATAAAGGGAGTCAATTTACACTTATGAAATAGGGTATTTGGTAGAGGAAACATCTTTTTGTTCCAGGGAATCATGGTACTTGAGGATACGCTGATATCTAGGAATATACTAGGAAAGTGAATTTTTCGTAAATGTTACCAAAAAGTTGTTTGGTAGGCCAAAATATTCCTAGTAATGTTAGCTCAAGTTTTCAGATTAATGTTTAGTTGATTGTCAATAATTTTTAGGAATGCGAGCTAATTTTACATAACTAACCTTTAATGAATTTTTGAAAAAAAATTCTGATATGCTTTCTCAATCCCCAAACCGTCTTCAGTAAAACCAAGCTATTATCATGGCTAGGGCTTTAACAAGAGAGGCATGAAAATATTAAAGCAGTTTTGTGTTATCTGTGTCCTATAAATTATGTAAAAAAAATTCACTAGGTGGGAATCAAAGAATACCCACTTGGTGGTATTATTTCATAGGATTCTTATCCACAATTTTAATTAACAATAATTTTATTTTTCTAAGAAAAATCTAAAAATTCTTGTACCAAATATAAGTAGAGGTGGCAAAGAGGGCGGCCCGTCCCACCCCGTCCCGCCATCAACTCACTAAAAAATAAGGCAACCCACAGTCTCCCTTTTGAAAGTGAGCTGAAAAACTCGGTCCGCCCTGTCCCATTTGACAGATTGAGCAGATTTCGCCTCCGCCTATATCCGTCATCAACTCGTGAAAAAACGAACCCGCCCCGCGAAGCCCATTTTATCTGCCCTAAATATGAGTAACTAGAATTCCCAGTTTGAGTTCCTCCCTCTATCAAACGGCCTTATGCCCTAATTTCACTTTCATTACATGTGTAATCTATTGAAGATAAGGATTGTTAGATGCAAATAGAATTAACATTTAATAAATGATATAAGAGTTTTTTAAATTTATATTGATGTAAATTGATTCTTTCATAAGTATGGGAGGATCAAATCAAATAGGTGAAAATTTAAAACTCTGAAACCATTTATAAATCATTAATTATATTTGTATTTAATAGTTTTAATTTAGGGTTTTATTAATCTGATGTTAAAAGAGATAGTTATCTCATGTCATAGAGACAAACTAGTAGGTTCCACCACCTGAAAAAATAAAAGAAAAGAAAAAAAAGAAAAGCATGACACAGTTATCAAAAGGTGTATAGGAGAAAAAACTTATGTCATGTGACATAAGAATAGTTTTTCCTTTTAATTTATTGGAGATGATAACCGTTAAACGCAAATAGAATCAACAATGTAGTTCTTCCTGTAAATAAGGGGAGAATCAACCTAAACTAGTGTAAGTTTAAAATTTATAGTTGATTTTACATGCATTTAACAATTTTGATTTATCAAAGACTAAATTTGTTAAATGCAAATAAAATATGAAGAGTGTTAAAAAATTTTAAACTTATATCGATGTATCCCTTAAACAAGAGAGTGAGTCTAGAATGGTGGCAAAATTGTTTCTTTTTGTGATTGAAATATCACATGTGTGAATCTAAGAAATAAGTCTTTTGCAATTATGCAAGAATAAAATTGTGTATATAGATTATCCTCACTTCATCTTCCATAGTTGGTGTTTAACAGAGAGTAGTTTGATTTATGAATTTTATAAAAGTTATGTTGTAGGAAAATTGATTGTGTTATGTTATAGAGATTCGTTTTGTGTGTCGTAAATTTTTTTATTCAAAAAATACGAGTTCCACAAAATATTGTGTGTGTAGAAAACTTTTTTTTGTCATGTTAAATGATGAATGCAAATCCGTTGATTTATATACGTGTATTCCTTGTAATTGCTCTTTTGTTTTTTTAATGTTTTTTGGTTTTGGTTTTGGTTTTTTTTTTTGTCATGTTAAATGATGAATGCAAATCCGTTGATTTATATACGTGTATTCCTTGTAATTGCTCTTTTGTTTTTTTAATGTTTTTTGGTTTTGGTTTTGGTTTTTTTTTTTTTAAGTTAACACGTAGTTATGTTCTTCTTCAAATAGGGAGGTGAAGGGAAGAGAAAAGCTCCTTTCAGTTGTCATGGTGGAGAGAGACCCATACAGAAACTGCACTTGGTAGATGAAGTTGACCAGGTTCCAACAACCATGGACAACTCAAGCCAAATGTTATATGCAGAAGACAATAAAACACCACCGAAGACTTCTCAACAGGAAATCACTGAGCCATCTCAAACATTAGTGCAAGATATTAAGCCTGTAACTAGTTCAGATGCATCACATAAAATGTTGAGTGAGGTAGAAAATATCTCACTTTTTCCTTGCGTGGCAGCTAAAGATAGAAAATCATATCCCCAGAAAGTATCATCCACAGGGCATTCTGGTCATTATGAGAAAGAGATTGTGAAGCCAAGAACCAAGAAAGGTAAGTTACAATGTCAACCTATTTCAACAAATTATAATGGTAATATGTAATCATGCCAACTTTTCTGACTACGAATGACTTTTTTATTTTTTTTTGTATCTTTTTTCTTCACCATTTTCTGAAATTGTACTTTTTGAGTGTGTTGAGAGAAACTTTTTGGAATCAATGGATTTTTCTTTGAGAAGGGGTAGTATATAGAATGCTAGTTTAGCAAAATGCTGAGTTAGCCAAATATTGAAGTTGAAAATCGAAGATTGATAGGTATTTCCCACATAGGTGTTAAGCTGGGTGAATGAAATGTTGAATATCATTCAGTCAAAGCTTGTGATTGCAAAGTGACTATCATACTCAAAAGGGAAAATTGTACGAGAATAATATAAATCATTAAAAATGCCCTTACTCAACATCTTAAGGTTTTGGGTTGAAGTGGTTCTTTACATGGTATCAGAGCTTGAGTGACCATAAGGTCACGAGTTCGATCCTCATCGCTCCCCACTTGTGGAATTAAATAAAAAGCAGAAAAGGTAAACAAAAAATTGGGCTTGTGCAATATCCACGCTTCAAGCCCAAAGGGCTCTTGCGTGAGGGGGTGTGTTAGAGAATAATATAAATAATTAAAAAGGCCCTCACTCAACACCTTAAGGTTTTGGGTTGAAGTGGTTCTTTACATGTACAATGCAAGACCAACGGAGCCTTATAGTAGTGAATGGTGGATAGTAAAATTCTAACATGAGAAAATAAATAAATGAAGTTGAGCTGAGAATGTCGATGTGGATGAACGAACATAGACAGAAAGATAAAATTAGTAATAAATATACTTGAGAGAAAGTTAGACTACCACAATTCAGCAGTTTTGGTCATGTGAGAATAAGGCTAACAGAAGACTTCCTTATCCAAATAGGTCAAATTGAATATGGTCTGTTCAAAAGTGATAAAAGGAAGAATCTAGAAAACTTTAGCATAAACTATTAAATAAGACCTTGCTCTGAACAATTTTATTTAAAATTTAGTTTTTGTCAGGGGCCAAAGACGTCGATTGATCGCACGTAGTGGAATAAAGCTTGGTTGTTTTCCACATGTTTTGAATTTGTTTTATAATTTTTTGATGAAAATGGCTGCATAGCTAATTTCTTACCGATTTTCTCTAGGCTTATCTGAGGCTTCAAATGGAAATCATTGTATCAAATTTCTGTCAACTGAGGATCAGGATATGCATAGTAAAGATGCTACATCAGCATGCAACAACACCACCACAACTTGTAAGGGGAACATTATTATTGCTTCTTCACATCTAGGAGAAGTTAAAATATCTTTAAATTGTGACTATGCCTTGGGACAACCAAACTTCTGTATTCCTAATTTGGATTTGGTTATGAAGTTCATGGACAAAAGGTACCTTAGGTCTCATCAGACCATCGAGCCCCAATTTTCTATGGTGAAGCTATTAGATGATTTATGCAGTAGTTATCTGAAGTTGGGCTATAGAAAGGGATCAAATTCCAACTTGACATGTTTGCCACAGCAAGCTCTTACTAAAGATGAAAGGGATTCCTTTCATTTTATCAGTGACATAGCAAAAGGTTCAGAAAAGGTGAAAATATCATTAATAGATGAAATTGGTGGTGAGGATTTGCCAAAATTTAATTACACACCACATAATATAATATACCAAAGTGCTAATGTAAATATTTCATTGGCTCGTATTGCGGATGAGGGTTGCTGTTCTGATTGTTCAGGCGACTGTCTTTCCTTATCATTGCCTTGTGCATGTGCTCAGGAAACTGGGGGAGAGTTTGCTTACACTCCTCAAGGTTTGTTGAAAGAAGAATTTCTAACATCTTGTATGTCTATGAAGGATGATCCTCAAGATCATCATTTTGTGTACTGTCAAGAGTGTCCATTGGAGAAGTCCAAACGATGCAAGGGACATCTGGTTAGGAAATTTATAAAAGAATGTTGGAGGAAATGCGGATGTGACATGCGTTGTGGAAATCGTATAGTGCAACGAGGTTTAACATGCAAATTGCAGGTATTCTATTATCTGAATAATACAATTTGAGAATTGCAATATGTTTAAGAGGAGGAAGTCTTATATCTTGTTATTTGTGACTTTTTACTTTCTTTGATTACTTGATATATTTATCTGTACTTTGCCCTTGATTCGCTGTTATTGGTGCTACAATTATTTGTATTTGATATTTGATGGGTACATTGTCATCCTTTCTTCTTTAAGGTGTTCTTAACTTGCGATGGTAAGGGCTGGGGCCTTAGAACACTAGAAGATTTGCCCAAGGGAACTTTCGTATGTGAATATGCAGGAGAAATATTAACCAATACAGAGTTAGACGAAAGGAATGTGCACAATAGTGGCAATGATAGACATACGTATCCTGTAACTCTTGATGCAGATTGGGGTTCAGAAGGGGTGTTAAAGGATGAGGAGGCACTATGTTTAGATGCAACATGTAATGGAAACGTTGCAAGATTTATCAATCATAGGTAAAGTTCACGTGTGTAAATGCTTCCATGAACAAAAAATACTACCTTGTGAAATTCAATAACCACGTTTTCCATTTAAAATTACTATTTCGATGACCAAACTTCAATTTGGCATCTTTATTATCTACTGTCTGCTTTCTTTCTCTTTTTAAGTGATCGAGGCAGAGGCTAGAACCATTATTGACAATTTCTGGTTCACCATTTCAGATGCTCTGATGCAAATCTCATAGACATTCCTGTCGAAGTGGAGACTCCTGATCACCACTATTATCATGTAATGATACTTGCTTTTTTATTCATATAGTTCCCTTTTACCAGATTAATTTACTTAAATTAGTGGAAGAGGACAAAAATTAACTTATGATGCATTCATTTAGTTTGTGTTTTGTTCTTTTTTCTGCAGCTTGCCTTCTTTACCAACAGGAAAGTGAGTGCGTATGAGGAGCTGTCATGGGTGAGTCTGTTGGACCAATAAAAGACTTGTGCTTTTTAGTGTGTGTTTGCATTAGCTTATTATATGTTCAAAATAACTTATAATCAAAGTCTTATTGAGAGAGGTTTTGAAAAAATGCAATTTTTTTCCTAAAAATTAGTATAATCCGAACAAGCAATTATATATTTTATCTGAAAACATTAGTTCTAAATGGCCACTTTCAATTGGTGACAAGTAAAGCATGCTTTTGTTTTTGCAATTTTTAGATTGTTATGATAGACTAGGAGAGGCCAAACAGATGAGACCTCCAGCATTGAGCTCAGTAGGAAACTAAAATCTCAATAAGTAGACTTATACCACGTCTTAAAGCAAAACCTTAATTTATGAGTTTTTTCATTTATATGATCCTTACTTGGTTCATTCCTAACCAATGTGAGACTTAATTACTAATCTCACTCCAGTTGTCAACACAGATGTTAATGTTGTAATCCTATGCTTATATATAAAATACAAGCATTTAACTCAATTATCTAAGCTGCTCGAATCCTAAATGCCTATTTGAAGATGATGGTGTACCAAACACCCAAGTTTCCTCACGCATGTGTCAAATAATCTGCAGGATTATGGTATCGATTTTGATGACCATGACCATCCAATTAAAGCATTTCGATGTTGTTGTGGAAGCTCCTTCTGCTGTGATAAGAAACAAAAAGGTTCGTTAGATAATTAGATCTTAGTCATGGCATGACATGTCAGAATTTGAGTTTCTTCCTTGACCTTCTGTATCTAACGTATTCTTGTTATTTTTCTTCCCTGGAGTGTTTAATAGTATGGTTTTGGAATTATAATTATGACAGATCAAAATTTTCTCATAATCGATTTTAATTATTTTAACATTTTAGGCCCTGGGATAATAAAAATTCATATTGCTGGATAAAGATGTAAATTGATGTTTATTGTCCATTATCTATTCCTGATCAAATCTTCATGATGAAGAAAACTTGCATATGATAAATGGAATTATTAATCATTTCTGTCTGCATTGTGAGAGTGCTACACATTTGTGGGGTAGGGTACTTGGGATATTTGGTGAGCAGTGGATTTATCTCCCTTGCTCAAATTTTCCTCTTGTTCCATTTTTAAGGCTTTGGGGTGTTGCAGAGCTTTGCTTTGTTGCTGACATGTTAATTAGGCAGAAATTTTTAGTTAATGATTTCTACCAATAAACCTTCCTTTGGATATAATAGTTAATTTTTTTTCTATGTTGCTTTAGCTATGTGTAATATTTGTCAAATTTTCAAAAGGGTGAGAGAGCTCTTTTGATCTTATTTTTATTTATTTATTTATTTTTATAATTTCTCTATTATCCTTGATGCTTTGAGTTCTTGATCCTCCTGGTCTGCACTCTGCTTTCTTAATAATTCCCTCTTTTACAAAAAAATCTTACTCTTTTGCTTATTGCAGTATGGTATTGGTCTAAATTGTAGGAGGGTTGTCAATGAAACAATAAACTATTCCCAAAGGCTAGGTAGTTAAGACTTACGAGATAATGTTATATCTACAGGTGACTTGAAAATAGACTAAACTACTGATTTGGTCCTCCAAAGATTAAAATTGATATCAATTTTGGTGTACGGTACCCTAGTGGAAAGACCCTTTTGATGTCACTTTTAATCTTTGGAAAACTTGTTTGATGTCAAATTCTTGGAGACACCGAATTACTGTCAAATTAATCTTTGGAAGGCCAAGTAGGTAGTTTAGTATTTGAGAGTAAGAATTGATATGTGAACAACTTTTGGAAAAACAAAGAGAGAATCATATATGTAGAGCCTTCAGATTGCATAATGATATATATATAAAATATTCATGTTACTTAACTCATCATCCCCAACTTCAAAGGCAAATTTAATAATGCAAAAACTGGTGTGAGTTTTTCTATGTATAAATATAGGTGTACATCATATCTTTACTCGTGAAAATAGGTGGAGTCTGGTTTGAGTTTGGGAGGCTTCTCCACTCTTATCAAGCTGTAGTATACTGCTTATTTCTTTCTAATTTAATATTCATGATTTTGTTTGATTGAATATAAAAATATTAAAGCTTCTACTTGCATTTATGATGGTTCAACTTATAGGGAAAAGAAAAATAGAATCCGGTTCATATAACAAGAGAAATGTCTGAAGTCTTTTACCAAAAAAAAGAAAGAAAAGAAATGTCTGAAGTCAACCAAGTGAAGCAATGTCTTGAACCAGTAGTGGAGGGGGGAGCGAAATAAATTTCTTGAGGTATTCCCTGTTTATCACGTTTTATTTTCGCCTCCAATTGTTTTATGCAATGAGGTATCTTCTTATACATTTTATAATTACAAATTATCAAAATTAATTACATGTCTTTTGTGAAGCAGTCTTTGATCTTCTTGATACCTTCCCTGAAGATTCTGTTGCTTACATAATATGCATTTTTCGGGAAAGGAACTAGATTATTGGAGATGGAAACTAAGAAACTCCTGTCTCTAGATGTACGGATGGAATAGTTGAGACTTTTATTGTTTATCTTGTCAGTATTTTTTTGCAGACAGTTGACAGTGAATAATTTTCAAGTGTTTCATTATTCATGCTGTTGCAGTAACATGCACTGCGGTCATTGATTATTTTGGGGAGGGAGGGGACAAATTTATGATAGGAAGATGGGTTATTCTCGTTGTGTAATATGAATTCCTGGAATATACTTTTTGCCAAAGTGTTGAGAAAGGAGAATTGTATGGAGCCCCCAAAACAAAGTTAGGATTATTACTATGCATCATATGATTTAATTAAGCAGCTTAAAATTTTATATATTTTCAAACTATGTATTGTACTAATTTTGATATATATAAATGAATTATGAAATAATTTTGGATTAATGTTAAATTTTATAGATATGTTTTATATGATGGAAATATTCAATCTAATATTAGATTTTTTTTGTTACACCAGTGATAATTAACTCCTCTCCTTATGCTATTCTTTAACATGTGTCTTTCCGTTAACAAAACTTTTGTTTAATTGAAATTATGTAATAACTAATAAGTAAGCAGAGACCCTTTTTTTTTATTACCCAAAAAGGATTGCTTTTCTTCGGATTTACAAATGTTTCCATTCATTGGAACATAATGTGCTGCTTATCAGCAGTCAAGAATTGCAAATGCAGCGAATGCCATTGTTTAAATTTGGGTTTCGAGGAAGGTGATTGAAATTGAACATATAAGAATGGCATTGAAGTAAAAATTATCAGCTATAAAATTCATCCATGTCTGACAATTGACGGATTAAACTATTTTAACCTTCATATATTTAATAGCTCTGTCTCCATAAATGCAATTACTTGCGTTATCAGTTCAACGATATACTGAAGAATCATCATATATGTGTTCTGAACTAGTCTGTGCCGGGTTAACTGAACATGATGCTTAGTCTGTCAAGGTAACAAGACATATGGACGCTGGAAAGAAATGCATTTTGCTAATTTTATTTGCTCTTTGAACTGGTCCAGCTGTTAGACCTGGAAGCACAATCATTTGGGAGAACTTGAATTGCAGTAAAGCACCAAGTTAGGAACAATAATGTAAATACTCTTATCCTAACATTGAATATTGATATAGAAGTTTACCAAAGAAGCTGTCATGCCATCTTTCCAGCAGTACCCTTACGCACTTTAGCACAATACTCAAATAAGCTCCCATCAAAACAACGCCTCACAGCTTCTTTTGACAGAAAACCTTCTTCGTCTCTTGCTAAAATATACAAAACTCCCCACTCAAATTTACTGGCAGCCCTGCAATTAGTTTAAGAAGATTCACCTACTTTTTAATTTAAGATTCTCTACATGTGGGATAATTGTGCATGCAACATGTAGAGAAGAGAAAGAAAGAGGGAGGACCAGCCAAAGAAGTCATATGCAACACTGTTTGCTTGAGTCATGTGCCAGAGCTCCCTTAATGTCAATTTATCAGGCACTTTGCGAGCATACTTGCTGAACATGATTTCAAAATTTGCTGGGATGAACCTGCAATTTTGTTTTAGCCAAAGCACTTGATGTTAACATTCACCAAAGCAGGCATCAACAGGTTATTCTTCTTAACTAGACTTACCTTCCCTCCGTGTCATAGCTCCCCGAGTCACCTCCATGCTTTGCCCTGTGTATGTTTTGTATGTGAATTGGGAACAAAGGTGAAGGTAGCCATGTCTGTGTTAGAAGCCAGAACATGTACAAGTAAGTAGGAGTAGTAATGGTAAGGTATATTGAGTATACATAGGCCAGTTTCATGTTAAAAGTTCCTCACAGGAAGAGTAGAATAACTGACAGCTGCATGAATAATAATCATAAATATGAAGGAAGAAATCACGTTGAAACCGATTGAGCGGAATCCTGCAAAATTATAACCATAACAATGAAAGGCATTTCCTTCATATCAAATAAAACTCTAAAATAACATCAAAGAAAAGAAAAAAAGAAGAAGAAAGAGTTTTTAAATCAGAAAAGTAAACATACAGAGAGAAAAACATTAAACCTTCATCGTTAAAAAACACAAAAGATACACAAGATTCAGAGTACCTCTATATGTCTCCCACGGGTAGATGATGCCATCATTGTCAAGGTCGAAGAAGGCTGCATGCTGCTGAAGAACAGACATGTTATTATGTTTGTGGTCCCATGTGCCATTCACATTCTCAGTATCAGAGGCTGTCAAAGCTCGAGGCAAATCTGAAACAAAAAAAATACCCATTAAAATTTGATCAAACCCCATTAAAATTCCCTCATTTGGGGTCCTAGAATGTCCAAAAAGTCATATTCTTTAATTAATCTCTTCATTAATACAAATAAAAAATGAAAGGAAATTGAAAGGAAACAAAAGAAGAGAATAAATAGATTACAGGGTTTGGGGAGTTTGGTCTCCAAGTCTTCAGGGACCTTTCTCTCAGAGGTTATTGGGGCCTTATCGGCCACCGTTGCCATGGCTTCAGCTGTTGCCATCACAAACAATCACAGTGTCGTATTAGCAAACTTGGATGGAAGTGATTATTGGCTTTTAAGTTTTGACAAGGTCGTTGCCCTTTTTAAGGTATTGGTTGTGAGTTTTGCACGAGTTACTTTCTTCTCTTGGGACCTGGTACTTGGTAGAGTAGATGCTCGATAATAGGGAAAGAAGGAAAGCCACGCGCTAATAGTAACAGATTCCTAGTGACTCGCTTCGTATTCGACAAATGTAATTCATGGTAATGGAACCAACATATCATCTTTTATTTCCAACAACAACCACTAACTTATACCTCCTAACTTGTAAATACATCATCTGGTCCACGTATATATATATTAACAAATTTGTTAATTACTGGAATCATTATTTGATAAAGATATAAAAGGTAAAAAATAAAATAAGTTAATAATTTTGAAATAAAATAATTTTAATCGCAATTAGTTTATAAATTAAACATTATTTTAAAATAGAAAAAAATATATACATTTTTGTTGGCATCCGGATTTGATATACTATTTTAGGCAATGTTGTAAAAATTGGACCGGATAGATCAGGTCGACCCGGAATCTGGTGAACCAATCATCTGATAGGTTTGTTTATCACATTGGATCGGCCAAGTACCAGACCTGGTACGATCAGGCTGATTTTGATGAAAATTGATGACCCGATCGGTTAACCAGTGACTCGGCTTGATTTATTTAAAAAAAATAATTTCCAATTTTTTTTTCAAAAAATAATAAGCATAAATAACATATCTAAGTAATCTGTTACTTATTGATTTACATAAATTATGTACCTACGATATTAATATTATCTCAGTCATGCACTATATAGAGAATTTTGATTTGATTTATAGTTAGAGATGTGATTTACTGAACCTGAAACACCAGTATCACAAGCATTGTATGTTTAATTGATCCTTTATTGGATAATAATGTATAATTTATTATTTTTATATTAAAATATTTAAAATTTATATTATTTTTACAAATATTTGAATATATTTATAATTTTTTAATATAAATTATAAATTTACATATAATTATCGGATCATATGATTCAATTAATAATTCAATAATATGATACTTTGACTGAATTAATAATTAGACCAATTTTAATAACATTGATTTTAGGTATTTATATGCTAATAAACAATAGCTTTCCAAGACTTTAGTGTTTTAGCCGTTTAAAGATAATTGTTTTATCGATACCATAACCATTTTTATACAATTTTAAAGTTTATGATTTTGACGCTTATACGTTTGAGTATTTTATAGCATAATCATTTCAAGTATTAATGTGCAAGCATTGGATCCTGTCAAATACGCGATTTACTTTAAAAGGTAAAGCACATAAAAATCAATAAACTGAATTATTACGTATGTACTGTGCATATTGTCATATAATCCTAAATAGATTCAAGTGGATAACTATCATTATACGTTAAGATAAACTATTTCTTATTCCACTATTTTTTTACGCAAGACTTAATAGTTTATTATCTCTAAATGACTAATCAATGATAAGAATTTAAAGATAAACTATATAATATTAAAGTAAAAAATTCCTTTTATAATAATATTTTACATATAGATAGATAATATAAATTCAATGCACCTGGGCTACTAGTAACGAACCCCTTTTTTTTTGGGGGGGATTGAGGCTTTTAATTTTCAACTAAATTTGAAGAATATAAACCTTCAAATATGATACTCCATTGACAAAAAATTTTTCTCCCCAAATAAGTGGAGGATTAAAAAGAAGTAGGAGTTGAGATTTGAGAATATTAGGTGTAAACGGAGTGCTGCTACAGTGATTAGAGCATAGTTTCCACTTATTTTCCACAAAATTGACAAAGCAGTGCCACGATGAACTTCTCAAAAGGAATTAGACAGTGACAATGATTGGACAACTTGGAGTTATCTCCAGTTTCACTGCACACTTCACACCTCAGACCATTCAATAGCAGCCTTTCGTAATCCCCAGCAGCCAAAATGCACTTTATTTCATCTCTCCTTGCTTTTTTAAATTACGGATATTTTAACCATAGTCTTTAAAATCACTTTTTAATAAGGGATTAGTATTTTATAAAAAATATAAAATTATTTTCTATATATATAGATATTTCACATAAAATAATTTGATCTTTTATAATATAAGAAAAATTAATCTCTTTTAAGAAATTAGAAAATAAAAAATAAAAAATAAAAATCTGTATTATGATAAAAAAAAATTAAGATTTTTTTTTTAAATTTTAAATAAGTGATAAGTACGTAAAAGTAAGTACTCGGTAGCATTTATCATAAATTTTTGATCTCGTTATTTATCCTTTCGTTCTAAAAGTCAACAACAACTAGGAACAATCACCTCGAAACGCATCAGAAAACATGAAGCGGAATCGGACGGCCCAGAATGAACAATACGCACACGTGTGAGCCGCAGGATAGGGTTTTTAGCTTCACTTATCCAATGACGAGAGAGAGAGAGAGAGAGATAGAGAGAGACAAGGTTGGCAGTAATCATAAGAAATAGAATCAAAAAAACGAAAGCTAGGGACGAAGGGAGTTTGGGTTCGATGATTGTTTGTTTGAGTTAAACACGACAAACCCAAAGACGTGAGCATTACAACTCATGTTCTTCTTCCTCTTCTTTTCTTCTCTTCTCTTATACCCTCCGTTTAGGTAAGATTCCCAACTTTTCAGATTCTCTTACCGGTTTTTCCCAATTCCATACTAATCATCATTTTATAGGTAACTTCTCTCCTCCTCTTATCTCATAATCAATACATCCACTTCCCTTTTCTATTTTTATTTTTTTCAAAGACGATGGATGCTGCTTATTATTTTTTGGGTTGGCTTTATTTTTGGATAAGATTATAAATTTGAGCTTTCATCTCTTAAACTTCAGTTTTTTTTTTTTTTTTTAATTATTATTATTTTTATTTTAAAATTTTATAAATCTGGAAGTGTGTTTTTGATCTGTTGTGGTTTTGAATTGGGTGGCTTCAATAAACGATTACGGGTCTAAGCAAAAGAGGCATCTTGCGAGGTGGTGGGTTGTTTTCTCTTGAATTAGTGATTGGGAAGATTGTGGTGTGGCGGTTCTTATGTTTCTCTGACACATGTCAATGTTTTAAACGGTGAATTCTAATTTGATGGCACTCATCTTCTTCCCCAAGCCTCCCTTCTGCCACCGATGCTTGAAGCGGAATCATTTTAAATTTAACTTTAGACCTTGTGTTTGACTCTTCCCTTAACCCTGCGCATGAGGGTAGTTTTATAGCACTATTTTTATTTTTTAATTTTAATGGAAGAACTGGTTTAGGTTGACAATTGATTATCCGGGGGAGTTATTGTTATTTTTTAGTTTGGTCTTTGAGTTGCTTAGTTGTCATTATTAATAGCAACTCATAATTGCCACATGTATGTTTATGTTCATGAGTATGGTCGGCTTCTTGTTCATGGCTTCAAGCTATCTGGAAATGTTTTTCTTTTTTCAAAAACTTCTTTTGGGGTTGGATATACTGTCTGACTATTATTAACTATGATTTTTATCTGTGCTATATACTGACTTGCGCTGTATGTTAAGTTTCTTATTTACATTGGCGATTTTAACATCTAATTTATTCTCAAGAGTAAGCTTCAAGGCTTAATTGGTGTACATATTGTGTAAAGGTGCCACGGATTTTCCTTTTGTACCCCACGTAAGTTATAGGCAATTATGATTCCAATTACATTTCTTTTAAGCTTGTTATAGCTAGCTTATCTTTTAAACTTTTTTTTTAAAAAAATCTTTCGCCATTCTTGCAGTGATATCTATGAAAATTGTTATGTATTTCGGTGTTGGATAACTGCGTCGCATTACTTTTATCGGTTTTCTAGTGCTTTTATGACTTAAACTAGTTACTTCTCAGAGGATCAAACAGCATACAATCTTGACTAGTGAGATATGAAAAAAAAAATGCTTGCTTGCTGAAGTGCTGTATATTTTGTCCAATTATGTTGGTGGTAAAGATAATTTTTTATTAGTGGTTGATTAGCTGACATACAACCTGCTTTTCATATTGAAATCAGGACAAAGTTGATTCACTGGAGGAGCCTCAAGAGTTATGTCTTCATCTTCTCCTGTTCTTCCCACTCCCATGGAAAACAAGTATATGAAACCTCCTGATTCTTGTCAGCTTTCACCGCCTGTCAGAGATCTGACTGCAAATCCTGCCTCACTGCAAGCTACATCATCAAATTTGATTAGAAGCGTTGGGCAGATGTTTTCATCCCCTGCTGAATGTCCTGGTGACATCCCTTTTTCCCCTGCTTCACAGCATGATAGGCAATATCGAGATTCTCCCTTCATTTCTCAGACATTAGGTGACAATGCGCCTTCTGAAATACATTCAACAACATACATTTCTCATCCTCAAGAAAGGGATGATATTTCCTGGGGTCCAGATCCGTATCAGGATATTCTTAGTTTTCCTGAAAATGTTTCTGTCCAGCATGATCAGGTGGAAAACAGTGCTTGTTACATGAATGATGACAATGTCAAAAAATCTGATTTTGGGGAGTGGGTTGATCAGTTAATGTCTATTGATGATTCTCTTCAGCCAAATTGGAGTCAGCTTCTTGATGACAATGTAGCAGAACCAAAACCAAAGGTTTCTTTCTCAATGTCATTTTCAATAGTACTGCAATGGTTGTTCTTACATGTGAAGTTACTAGAACATGTAGTGGCATCTCATTCTTGAATTCCTCTTTGTGGTCTAAGAGTCATGGTTTTCAAACATTAACTAGGTGCTGATGCAGATGAAAATCAAGTCATTTTTTGGTCTGTTTATCGTATAATGATAAGTGACTAAACTAATTGATGTGTATGAATCTCCATAATTATGGATATAATCATAAAAAATTCCTTGTTGTGCTTGTCATCAAATTTTCACCTTTCATTCACTTCTCTGCATGGAGAGGGTTGTGATATATTTTGATGCATTTAGATGCTTAGATCTATTATCAATTTATTTCGTCACCATGTGCATGTAAATTTGTGTATATAGTTCATTCCCTCTACCCTTAAGAGGCCCACATAAGGGGTCACTTCCTTGCTTCCCTAAAGTGAGAATCATAGACCATTATAGTAGAGGACCTGGGGTCACTTCCTTGCTTCCCTAAAGTGAGAATCATAGACCATTATAGTAGAGGACCTCTCACCCCCAATATAGCTCACCATCATACATATTGGTGGTGCGCTACCTCACGCACAAAATGAGATCTTGGGCAAAAACAGTTATGGCTCTCCTTCTCTTTCATCATCAAGGAATATTTCTCCATTTATATATATCATCTTCATCCATTGAAAGGGCATCTTGCATCCATTGCATTTATGAGTTGTTACTCTGCCAAAATATAGAGTCATCATACCCACTACACATTTCTCTTCTCTCCGCCATCTATTAGACATACATATGGTGACTCCATCCGGAGCTTTGATCCATACCATTGCCTCTAAGAGCACCTCCATAGCAATATACTTCACCCTTCAAGGGATATAGATCTAAATTCACCACACTAACAATTGATAAGAACCTTGGGATTTTTCACCCCAAAAACTAGCTCAAAGGGTGAGAGTGCCCAATGCCTTATAAACCCCACTTTAATTGCCCATATATCCATTGTGGGACTCCAAATCCCATACCTTGTAAATGGGTCCTAACACAATCATATTCTATTTTTTCGATGCAGGCGATCCAGGTTCCCCAGCAACAGCTTATACCATCTGGAGAAGTTAATGGTCTTCCTAATTCAGCATCGACTGCACCGCAAACTAAACCTAGAATGCGTTGGACTCCAGAACTTCACGAGGCCTTTGTAGAAGCAGTCAATCAGCTTGGTGGTAGTGAGAGTATGTTTACTTCTCTGTAATCCATATTCCTTGACCTTTTCTCTATAATGTTCTTTGTCATCTCATGGTGTTAACATGCAGAGGCTACTCCAAAGGGTGTCTTGAATCTGATGAAAGTTGACGGCCTTACCATCTATCATGTAAAAAGCCACCTACAGGTACATCTGATTTTTCTTCCTCTTAAATATCTTGTTGGTCTGTCTGTTAATTTATTTAATCTAATGTTTTTCCAAAATTGTTTGTTCTTTTAATTTCAGAAGTATAGAACTGCCAGATACAAACCTGAGTCACCAGAGGGTATGCCAAAGTGTACTTATGAGTTCTATTGTTGATATAACCAAGTTTTATCATGAAGTATCTTTTGGATTTTCGGGGCTTCCTCACCCCCTAAAGTTTTAAGAAATATCTTCAGTTTGCAGTATCAAATGCATTTTTTGTATGTGTTGTCCTTCTTCATACTTCCTTAAACCTATGTTTGGATTGAGAGAAAGAAATTAAGGAGGAAAAAACATTTTAAAAATTGGAAAATTTCTCTTATTTGTTGAAGATGAAATGAAAAGATTAGTAGGGAAGAAAGAATTGTCTAGAAACAAAATTTCAATTTTTTCTCTTCAAATTTGATCTTCATTTCAAAATTCAATTTCCCCCCTCCGTTTCCCTCATCCAGACACAGGGTAAAGTTGAATGCTTTTTTGCTTCTATTCTCAATGCATTTCAGTAATACCATTTCTTTGGAGTGTCAGTACATATGAAGCATACATAAATTCCTGTTTAGTTTTGATCAAAATATGAGAGTAAGAGTGTGAATGAGATCCTTTTCTCTACCTGCAGGAACTTCTGAGAAAAAGATAACTTCAATCGAAGAAATGAAATCTCTGGACTTGAAAACGTGAGTTCTCTCTCTGTAATTTGTAGCTATTGCATCGACCCTTATTGACTGATCATTTTTTTTGGTATGGATCGTTTGCTCTTGTTGCATGCATCAAACCAAGTGTATTGTGCACTCAATGTAACTTTCCTCATTATTATGTATTGGGGAAGGATTATTTTATACGAGTGTAGGTTATACTCTCAATCTTGGCCATTGATCCAACTTATATATAAGGACTTTAATTTATTAATTATGTGAACTATTGGATACAAGTATATCCCTGGTTAAGATCAGGTATAAATTCCTTATTCTTATACCATGATGTAAGTTGATCTGCCCTTTTGAATTTAAGATATAATCTAACACAGATTGGTACTAATAAGATGGCCCATACAAGTTTGATTTTCATTGTTACTATGATACTTATTGTTCTATCCTGAATATAAACAGCTGTTCCTTATGATTTTTTAGCCTTGAAATGAACAGTAAGGCTCAGAAAAATACCTTGGATTTTTGTTGCAGGAGTAAGGGGATCACTGAAGCATTACGGTTGCAGATGGAACTCCAGAAGCGGCTTCATGAACAACTTGAGGTACTTTATCAGTACTTGAGAGATTCACTATGTCTGTGCCCTGTAATCCGGAGGGGGCGTTTTATTTGCTTTCTCCTTCTTTCTTGTTGGGAGGAGAGGAACTTCAAGTTCTGGCATAATTCTGATATTTTAGTTGTTATGCAGATTCAAAGAACGTTGCAGATTCAAATTGAAAACCAAGGGAAACATCTGCAGATGATATTTGAGAAGCAGAGAGAGATGGGTGACAGCAAGGTTAAGGGCTCCTCTTCCCCTTTGGACAAGCTTTCTGCTGCACTATCTGACACGGTGCTGCCTGCAGACAATCTAGAAACCTCAAATGAGGAACATGACAAATTTGGAAGCAACAGTAGCCTTCCGAAAGTCATGCCTGAAGAAAGTTCCCAGGAGGATGCAAGCAGAAAGCATATGGTAGGTGAAGCTGATGTTATGGATAAACAAGAGGCGGTAGAAGATCAATATGCTGCACCACCCACTAAACGGGTGAAGTGTTGATGACAAGCTCTGATGTTATGGATAATATATGTTTGGATTACCCTTTCTGCTTATCATAATGACGACACACTCAATTTGCACAGTAGCTTTCTGGTTTCTGGATTTGTTTTATATTCTTGGACATGTTTAGACTCTGGGGAGCTTGGGTTAAAGGTGTTGTTGATGTTGATGTTTAGACTCCGGGGAACTTGTAAAAATATTATTGGATCCGGTTATGTTTTAACTTTTAACTAGGTGGTTATAACATTTTATAAGGTTATCTGACAACTCAATGAATTATTATGTCTGGTCTACTTAAAAGGTTTTTTTTTTTTTTTTTTTTTTTTTTGGTACTTTTGGGTATTGTTGAGTGAGAAATGCTAGCAATTCACTCTCTATTATTGGGTGTGAGTCTCGTTAAAAGGTTTCTGCGTATTCTCTATTTGGTAAATAGTGACCAGAAAATGTCATTTGAATATAACTGCTGCAAACTTTTATTAGGAAATTGCTGCCAATATAGCCAGAAATGATTTAGCTCTTCATTCACTTCATCATATTTTAATTTCGATGATCTATCACATTGAACATGTCCATCCTTATTTTATTACCATAACTAGGTGAAATCTTATACAAAGTATGAGATACAAAACAATAAATAGAATGAAAAAGCTTTACCGTAAAAATGAAATGGGATAACAGGACGCAACAACAGTAAGGGTGAGTATAAACGAAGTTATGCCAGCATATCTAACGATATTAAATGGAGAGGAATTGAAACTTGAAAGACGTAAAAAAAAAATATATGATTTAAAGAATAAAATGAGATGAAAAAATAATCTAGCTTGATATTTTTGGGCATTTTTGGATACTCTTATTCTTAGTTTCTCTTCTCCTTATAAGCAAAAAGAGCCAAACAAGTTATGAGAAAATTTCTTTTTTTATAATGAATAAAAAAGTCAAAAGCTCTTTGGATTTTTTTTTTTTTTTAAGTTAAAAGCTATTTATAAGTTAAACCTAAAAAAAGAGATTAAAAAAAAATTAAAAGTTGTTTGGTGATTATATAAAATTCTTAGCTTAAAAGTTATTTAAAAGCACATATTTCAAGAAAATTCTCTCTCTCTTTATTTTATTTTTAAAAGAAATACATAATTCAAGAAAAATTGATAAGAGCTTAAAAAAAAGATTCCCCTAGGAGGTTTTGACTTTTAGTTTTTTTCTTCATTATAAGAGCTTTTTTTAAAACTTGTTTGTCCTAACTTCTCTTATAAGTAACTTTTAACTTAAAAACGAAAGAATCCAAACATGCACTAAAATAAGCTTTTTTAAAGCTCTCATCAGCTTTTCTTGATTTGTTGACTTTTTTTGAAATGAAGAACCATTGAGATAGATAGAGATTTTTCTTGAAATATGTGTTTTTAAGTTAAAATTTTTATGTAATTATCAAATAATTTTTAATTTTTTTTAAGCTTTTTTTTTTTACTTTAACTTAAAAGTTGCTTATAACTTAAAAAAAAAAATACAAACAGACTATTATCTCAACCCTCAAACAATAAAATAAAAGAGTAAAGTACTTTTTGAATCCACAACAAATGTCACACGACCCAAATTAATCTTTTAGGAAAAAAATTGACTTGTAATTCTTTTGAAATTCAAAATAGACTCATATTAGTCTTTTTGTACGACTAATGTGAATTTTTTTAATTTCAAATAGATCACAATTTCAACTAATTTGGATTATTTTGTATTTAAGGGATCACAAGTCAACTTTTTTTTCTAACGAATTAAAATGACCTGTGATTTTTGTTGAAGACCAAAAGTTTCTTTACTCTTATGGGGTGTTTGGTATAAGTTTTTTTTGCTTGAAATGCTGGGAAAGTGGGGTGAGAAATTTTTTTTTAACATGTTTGGTATGAGTAAAAGAAAAAATCTCAGGATATTTTTACCCTATCATTCTCGTTTTTAATTACACTTTGAAAAAAATAATCTCATTCCACCCATGGTATTATTTTTTTCCACCAACTTGGAAACACATTTTTCCATTTTGTGACAAAAATGCTCTTATACATATATCAAACAGATGTGTAAAAATGGATAATTTTGTCATTTCGACGCAGGTTCCCATCAATATTTTACAATCAACTAAACGTAACATTATTAAAATTATCCAATTTTTGGGGAAAAAGTTTGTCCTACTAAATAGATTTTCGTAACTTATAGAGGAAAAGAAATTTCCCACTATATTCCCAAAAAATATTTTTTTCCTGAAAAAAAATATCTCCTTTATCAAATGTCGCTTAAAAGAAAATTATTTTTTTTGTAATTTAAATGTAAAATATCTAAATAATAATAATTTGATTTGCTCTGGTTTCATTTATCGAATTGGAATTGAATTTGGCATTGGAGGAGAGAGAGAGAGAGAGAGAGATGTTGTTGCAGGTGGGGGGCCAAGGTAGTCGTCCGACGTTCTTCGAGATGGCGGCGGCTCAACAGCTTCCGGTGAGTGTGCGCGGTGCTTTAACGTACTCAATGGGTGTGTTGGCGTTGCGAAGGCCCTTCCTTCACAGATTCTTAGACTTTGAAGATGAATCTTTCTCCTTACTCATGCTCCTCCTCGAAACTCACAGCTTACGAAACACAGGTTAGGTTAGGTTAGGTCACAGTCACTTCATCATACACAACAACACAATCACAATCATTGAATCTTAATAATTATAATTGCACTTGTAGATGCTTCTTTTTCTGAATCCCTATACGGCCTCCGAAGAAGACAAGCCAATATCAGACTCAACAATGATGCTAATGGCTTACGGAGGCGCCAAAAAGTTCTTTCTGTTGTTTTTTTGGTACTCTTTTTATCTTTCCCTTTATTTTCCTAATCGCTTCGCTTATCTTAATTCCTCCAATTCACTGTCTCACAAAAATTCCTTTTCAGGTTGTGTTGCCATATTTGAAATCTAAATTGCATTCAATCTACAACAAGGAAAGGGAAGCTAGGCTTCAAGCCACTCTATGGGGAGATGAAAATGAAGGATATGATGTCCCACTCCCACGAGGTTTTGAACTAGACCCTCCAGTGTCTACGGCAACCTTTGATGCTGCTGATTCCTCCATTACAACACGCATCAGAAAGAGACTTCAGAAAATTGTTGGAATTTGCTACCCATGGTTACATGCTACTAGTGAGGGTATGTGAAATCACTATTTACTCAGAGCCTGAGACTTAGAATTGACTCTATCATGAATTATTAACAATTTCACTGTTCATGCAATTTATCATTTTTTGATTGCATAGGAATTCAATGTTTTCTTCAAGTTCATACAGTTTATCTGACCCAGTTAATTCTCTAGTCCGGATATCCCTAAACATCTAACATAAGATATTTACAATGCAGGCTTGCAATTTGCTTACCAGCTGTTATACCTGTTGGATGCTACTGGATACTACTCACTGTCACTTCATGTGCTTGGGGTTCATGTCTGCCGAGCTACAGGGCAAGAACTGGTAGACATTTAGGATATTGCATTTAGAAAAGTCTTTATTTTTTTGAGTATTATTTAAAAAAAATTTGTCAGCCATGCATTTTTTTATCTGTGAAACATGCATACTTTTATATTTACTCTGCTTTTTTTTTTTTTTGTAACTGAGTGCATTTTGCCTTTTCTTTATGTTGTTCGACATGAATACCATCATGGTTCTCAAGCATACTTTTTTATTTACTCTGCTTTTTTGTAACTGAGTGTATTTTTCCTTTTCTTTTTGTTGTTTGCATATGCGTGTTTGTTAAAGTGGTTAATGAGTGGAACAACGGAAGAAATTCTATTGGCATATTAGATTATGTTTGCAGTTGTTGCTAATTTGATGCAGGGTCCTTTCAAGAATACCAAATCTTGTTTAAAATGCAATGAGTGTGTGAATCCATGAGTGTCTTCGCAATCTGTCATGTAACTATGTTCTATGGCATGGTAATTATGCTTGACAAAATATATACTGTAGTGCTATTTGCCTTCTTCACTACATGAGACCCAAATAAATAACTGAAACAATTTGCGAGCTTTGTTTTGCACTTTAAGAACTTTCTAATTTCTCGGAAAATACCACAAAAGAAATTTACCATTTCTTGTCATATGATTGATTTTGCACTTAACTCCTTTCATGTCAAGATAGTTGGATACGTCTTCTAGAATTTCGAAGATGCGTAACTTTGAACGTGAGAGACTTCGTGGCCCTCAATGGTTGAAGGTATGTGATTTTTTTTATCAGCGCAATGATTTTATCTTTCCCTCACTTTCCTTTTTAATATAACCATATGAATCTGTTACCATGCATGATAGTGCTAACTGTGTTAATAAAGTTCTGTTTATGCTCCATTTTATCTACACGAACCACGTAATGATTGTATGATGAAATTCATAATGCAGACATTGCAAGGAGCACTGCTCAGCTGTATGTACACTGTACTTGACTATGCCCAAACCGGTTTGATTGCAGCAGTGTTCTTCTTTAAAGTGAGATGGCTAGCCCTTTTGATAGTTTTTCTTCCTTCATCAAGTACTGACAATATGTCAAAAATAATTCAATTTTTTTTAAACCTTAGCATTTGGAAGCTTGGTATGTATTGTTGGCTTAGTTTTCAAGTTTAGAACTGATTAGAGTCTAGCTTGGGATCAATTGTCAAATATTGCTACCACCGGAGCCATATCTGAAGCCACTTATTCGATTGCCTGGGTGGTTCAGTTAATCTTAAAGTTTGTGACTTCTTGTTCTGTCTAAGGGTCCTTAAGTATGCCTTATGTGCTGTTAAATACGTTAGCTATATGTGCAAATTACCAAGGAGCATAATCATTAACAAATAATATATATGAATCATATGTAGATGATGGAATGGTGGTACCAGTCTGCTGAGGAGAGAATGTCAGCTCCAACAGTATATCCTCCTCCCCCTCCTCCTCCCCCACCAAAGGTAAAGAAACAAATTTTCTCCCACCTCTCTTTCTCCATCAATACTTGTTTTGACTAGTTCTGTAAATCGCACTTATGAACCATTCTGGTCAAATAAATTAGAACTATGTGATAAAAATAATTAAGGATTTCAACTTTCATTGTAAAAGCTTACTTTCAATATAGTTGTAGCTCGACTTGCATCCTATGTTCTAATGTCACTCTGTCAGTAATTAGAATTTAAAAGTAATTCAAAAAATTGTGCTGGTTCATTTCCTAAAGAATCTGTGAATCTAATATAAAAACAGGTAGCCAAAGAGGGGATACCGCTACCACCAGACAGAACAATTTGCCCCTTGTGCTCGCAGAAGCGTGTAAATCCATCTGTAGTTACAGTTTCGGGTTTTGTCTTCTGCTATGCTTGCATATTTAAGTATATTACTCAGGTAAGGGATCTAGACACCCTAAGTATATTACTTTACAACAACTCACAATACCTTTCACATCTACACCTGATTTTTTGTTTCCCATCTATTTTTTTTTTTGTTTCCTGATTACAGTATAAGCGCTGCCCATTGACGTTGATGCCTGCAACAGTTGACCAGATAAGGAGACTATTTCAGGATGTCTAGGCCCCGGGCCGGCTATAGCTAATTGTTGTCATGAGTATAGGGTAAAAGATTATCGGTGGTGGTTGTACTAATGTAAATCTCTTTCTTTTATAGTATAGAGGCTAGTTAAGAGGCATCATTTTTGTTATTTTCCTCTTATTTATTCGTACATAGTTCTGACTACAACAATACGACTTTATCTTTTTCATTCTGCTCAGCGATGAACTACTGCAGATACAAAAACAAAACAGTACAGATTGAGACGTTTTTTTTTATCTTTAAAGCATCTGTTCTCGACCTTAATTGCTTGAACTCCATTTGTACAAAACATCGGCGAAAGTAAGAATTTTGAATCATCTATGCATCGAATGATCAATGAACTGAATAATATGCTAATAAAAAAAAGTGAAAAATTTATGCCTTGGCAATAATTTCCATATGGAAAATCACGCTTCATGACCAACGAGAGGGGAAAGGCCGAATTTACAGCCTATAGGACAACTGAATGATACAGCACAAGTTCAGACTTCAGCAGCACTAGCTTCGAACGCAGGTTCTAGTCTGGTTTTTAATTTGGGAGAACTCCATTTTAGTTTCGCATCCTGCAATAAAAGCAATTCAATGATTTGTTCATCCACTATGCAATTAATAAGATTTACTTAACTTACCTTTCCACTTTTTTTGGCACCCATTTCCGAGTTCATGCTCCACCCTGTATGACTCCAATAGCTCCCAACAGTACCTATGATGGGTGTCTCATCCGGACTTCGGCTTTTAGACCTTCTTGAAGATGTAGACATTGAATACTTCCTGATCTCTTCAATTGTCAATGCTCCTAGAATTGGCCTATCCTCATGACTAAACGGTGAACCTCTTCCTCCTTTCGGTGTATGTTGATGTTCTCCCACAGAATTGGTACTGCTACTATTCATGGAAATGGGTGTGTTTTCTGGTTCAACCAACCAGCTCGAGAGGCTGGTGTCTACCACGGTTTCTTCCTTTTTGTTATTGAACTTGTGCCTTCCCTTGCGGTTTGACAGCTTCAAACTAGGCTCTGGACAAATGAGTATATCATCATCATCCAGAACCATCAAGTTGATGTTTTCTTTCTCTTTTTTCAGTGGCTGCTGCACTGTTGCTTTGACCACCCTCCCTTGAGTATGATTCTCAATTGGATTCA
The DNA here is from genome assembly GCF_033153095.1 of Gastrolobium bilobum. Lineage (NCBI taxonomy): Eukaryota > Viridiplantae > Streptophyta > Magnoliopsida > Fabales > Fabaceae > Gastrolobium > Gastrolobium bilobum. Next base: position 590,478 of record NW_026899073.1, read on the forward strand.
GCACTGATGAAACATCTGGAATCCTTCCTTGAGTTTCTTCTTGTTCTGTAACATGGGCTGACATTAAACTATTAACTTCGTTCTCTTCTTTTTCTTTTTCAGCTGATGAAATTCGTTTTCTAGAATAACTGGATAGAGAAAACAATGATTCTGAAGACTCTTCTTGAACCCATTTTTGGTAATCATCAGCGCCTTCTTCCCCTTCCATTATCTTCTTATTGTGAGGAGAAGGATCATCACCTTCTTCAAATGTAACATCGAAATCACTGTCATCTAGATTAATACCATCGTACCCCTCATCAGTGCAATCTCGATATCTATACTCAGGGACAGAGGAGTGATTCGACGGTCTTGCTTCTTCGTTTTCATCCATCATCTTCTTGATTGGTTCCTTAGCAGAAGAATCTTCTTCATTGGGATTCACCTTCCTTATGGCAATGCAACTTGTTTGCTCTTCAAGAGGCTTGGTGTCCTCCTTCTCTGAAAGATTTTCAAGTGGATTCAGAACTGATGAAACATGTGGAACACTTGTGGTTAACCCAAATGCTTCAGATACCTCTTTTCTGGTGCAGAGGGCACCATCGAGTTGCATTGAACTGTTAACTTCAATCTCGTCGTCTTTCTGGGCAACCGAAACTTGTTTTCCAGAATCAATGCACAGAGAAAACAGTGACTCTGAATTCTCATCATCTTTGCCATGGTTATCTTTCTTCTCATATATTATCTCAAGTGTTTCTTCTTCCTCCTCCTCCTTGATTCCCTCAAAGTTTTTTATTAGCTCTTTGGTAGATATCACTTCAGCACTTTTATTTGATTGCTCTTCATTTTTTATTCTGAATTAAATCGTAGAAGTTAAAATGAAGTGGAACATAACTAATCAAAATAAATAAGCAGCTGAATTCACAATGAAATGTGGAAAGAAAAATAATATTGAGGTCACAATCAATTCATGATGGAATAGAATATAGATAGCTTACTTTGATTCTGCTATGCAATCAATGAGTTCTTCAACAGCAGTCTTTTGCTGTAGTTCAAGAGCTCCTTCTGCGACATGGGTCTGTAACAAATTTTGAGAGAACAATGAAAGTTACTTTAAAAGGGAAAGAGAAAGAAAAAGAGATGCTGTGAAATATGTGCGTGCAGCAAGTGAGTGAATGAATGGAATGAGAGAGAGCTTACTTGGCCTCTTCCTCTTGTGAGAGTTGCATTGGCATAACGCAAGTGCTTTCGGCGTTTGGAAGCACCAAAACAAGGTAGAAAGCACTTCATCATTATAAAGTGACTTTGCTTCTAAAGACGGAATAAAACTGTTATAGAACTCATGAGAACTGAGAAAAAAGAAGAGAGTAAAAAGAGGAACAATGACAGAACCAAACGGTCATGAAAAAGGCTTCAGAATCTGGGAGCTTATGAAATATGACCGTTGAGATTCCAACATATAATGGATGGTCATATTTGGGCCCATGCATGCATGAGCTTCATTTAAGTTAACAAAGGAAACTGTACTTAAAAAAACAAGACTTTGGAAAGTGGATTCTACCAACGTTCCATTGAATTTGACCACTTGACTATATTTAATATTTCCTTTTTATTTGTTTTGAATTTTTTATACCCAAGAGAAGAGAAAAGAGAAAATACTATCATTTATTAATTCTTATTAACTTAGTTATAAAATTAAAAAACAAATATTTTTAAATACTAAATGCTTACACATTAAAAAGTTATTAAAATCAATGACGGATATTAAAGCTACCATTAAAATACAAAATTTCAAGAACAATACTTTAAACCCAACATTGACCTTCAGATATAAAAATAAAGTCTACCATATGAATGGTTGGATGAACGGCTATGATTCATGTTATATAAAATGATAAAGAATCAAGATTTTGACATATTTTCAATATTAAAAAGCCTGATGAAATTTATCATCTAACAGCCTAACACCAGGATTTTACATATTGATCAATTTAGGAACGTAACCCATATGATAACATACCCATATCTAAAATATTAAAACGACTTGATTCTGTCCTTTACTTTGAGATTTTGGTTTTCTTCAATTAAATCACCGAATTCTAAAACGAATATCCCCTCAAGATAGAGGAGAGAAATTATCAACTTCTTGAAAATCATACACTAGGGTTCTTTTACATTGTCTCATACTCCCATAACGCTTTTATTATATTTAGTTGGGTCAATATTAAGTATCTATTTATTTAATTGTACCCATTAAGAATTTAATTGAATTTTTTTATAAAAAAAATTACTTGACTCAATAAATTAAATAATATAATATAATTAGTAATTAAATATATAGCCCATTATTATACGAGGAAATAAATACTTCCTAATAGGTTTTAAAAAATGAACTGACCATTAAATCAATGAATTAACTTATTCACCGTCTAATCATTCAATCGTAGTTAAATTATAATCGAAAAAAATATTAAATTATTTTATTATTAAATATAACAACATAAGCATAATAATAATAATAATAATAATAATAATTATTATTATTAAAAAAATGGCCGGCAATAGGAAAAAAAAGTTCAATGCTTCGGGTGTATGTGCTTCTTCCAATAAAAAAGTTGACACTTAGATTAAAAAAAAAAATTCTGTCTTTTCTATAGACAGATCATATTTATTGTTCCCTTTCAATTGGTCCATCCCACCGAGTCATCAAGGGAGGATGGAAATTTTTTCACTGCATTAGACACCTTGCTTTATGCATAGAAATAATGTAGCATTTAATTTTTGAGGGAGATCCACTTATCACCATAAAAGTATATTATTTTTACAATTAATTTAATTACTGTTAGATTAAAATTAAATTCAATGACTTACAATTAATTTTTATAATCCTAATTTTTTATCTTTTATTCTCTCACATCTTTTCTCATCCTCTCACAATTTTTTATAATTCAATGGTGGTAAGTGAATCCTCCCTCTTAATTTTTTATATTTTTTTTGGTAAAAAGAACATATAATAACAGGTGGTAATAGGTTTTTTAAATAAACATGTTGTAATTTATTATTTAAACGTTATGTTTTTTTGTTTTTGTTTTTTAGTCTTTATTGTTTTGTGGCCCAAAAAGCGCTTAGTAGGAAATGGAAAAGATGTTTGGGTATTTTGACATAATTCTATTTTAACTTTTTCGATATATATATATGGAAAAATGTCTATCATTTTAAATGATATAAAATTATGTCATTTTAAGAGAGAGATAGATATAAAATAATATTTTTTATTTAAAATTTAAATTAAAAAAATGCCACCCACTTACTTCCCCATAATTTTTATTTCTTGTGTCTATCTCTCTCCTAGAATGACATAACTTATGTTCTTTAAAAGGACAAACATCAAACTCATATATATATATATATATATATATATATATATATATATGAAATATAAGTCTCCATACTCATTATCTCATGTTGCAGAAACAACAAATGTGAGGCCAACTATTTTTTAAAGATAAATAAATAAAGTTGGTTCAACTTTAAATGTATTATGGGGATATGTTTTCTCATGCAAGAGAAAAAAATTATACCCTATATATATATATATATATATATATATATATATATATATATATATATATTAAGGTAAGGTTACATTTACATGCAAATGATAATTTTATATATTAAAAGGAGTATATAATTCTACACTACTATAATTTATATTTTTAATCTTAATCATCGATTATAATTATATCTAACGAATCACGTGATTCATAAATTCAAATCATTTGAAACAAGTAGATCAACAGTTAAAATTAAGTGTAAGATGCTTATCAAAAAAAAATTAAATGTAAAATTTATTTTTTATATCGGTGTAAGATAATTTCTTCATGTTAAAATTTATGATGAAAATATTTACCTTACATTAAGAGACGATCCCCTTTTCAATTTTATAAAATCTTCGTCTTAAATTATATTCAGATGTAACGTAAGATAATATAGCATAAGTTTACCCCTTTCGTCCTTATTTTTTTTCTTCAAATTTGACTACGTATCTACCTACGATCGTATTTCCCTGCGTGCCTTAATTAGTATGAAATTTGCTTTTCTCACCTCCCTCACAAAATTCTATACCTCCACCATTTATTGGATGATCGGGAAACGTAAGCCAAATAAAGATATGCTTTTTAAACAACTTGATATTTAGCCTTTATTTTATGGTTTTAGTCTTCCTCACCTATATCACGGAATTCTTGAATGACTATTTAGGAAAGAGAAAAACTCTTTTGTAAATCATAATTTCTTTTAAAGGAAAAATTTAGATTAGGAGAGACGTGCGGGTAAAAAGCTCGACCATTTATATAATCCCGAACTATAGTTTTAGGTTTGCTTTTATTTGTCGCTTTCATTGGTCCAATATTACGAATCCATTTGCCCATACTCAATTAACAATCTAGTTGAATTTTTTTACAAATATCACTTAATTGAGCCAATAAATAGAATAATATTCTATAGTTGATAATTAAATACATAATTTATAATTATAGAATTTAATGTCTCTCATATTATTTGAAATAAAATTATTTTCTATATATATAAAAGTGTGTAGAACTCATTTTTTTTTTCTCTTTATATAATCTTATATGTATGGACCTCACATATTTTTATGTATAGGTAAAAAATAAGAAATATTAAACTCTAAATTATATCAACAAATAAAACTTTATATATCTCGGTTAGCCGCATTTATTTAGAGGTGGCAAAGTGAACGACCCGCCTTGCCCCGCCACCAACCGGTCAAAAAATGAGTCAACCCGTCCCTTTCCGCTTTTGAAAGTGGACTAAAAAACTCGGCCTACCCCGCCTGCTTTGACGGGTTAGATGGGTTGGCCCGCTAGCTTGAGTCTATTTTACACATCCGTCTCAGTTCGCCTACGCTCGTCATCAACCCGCTAAAAAATGAACTCATCACGCTTTTGACATGAGTTGAAAAACTCATCTATCTCATCCCATTTAATTGGTGGACGAATTGACTCGCCGAGCCGAGTCCGTATTGCCGACTCTGCATTTATCAATACTTGAACGAAACCTACTGTAATTATTAAAGTTAATCCTTGGAGCATGCCACTGAAAACAACTTCCATGGAGATTCTCTGTTTTTCTATCATTCACTCATTCGAATCTCATTTCCCAACGAAAAGAAAAACAAACCTCCAATAATAATTAACACTTTAATTAACTGTACTCCCTAAACATCAATCTTAACTCTACCCTATCCGCTTTAGCAACACTCGCTCTGTCATTGGTTTATGTGGCAACTGGTAACTATGTATTCCTATTGTTTGATAAAAGTCTTGTCACTCACGTCGAATGCGTGTGTCAAGAATGGGTACAAAGAAAGAACCCACTTGAAAAAGCAATCAAAAGTGTGGAGAACGAGAGAAGAGAGAATGAATGAAAGAAAAAAAAGGGAAAAGTGTCTATACATTTAAATTACACAACTTACATCCTTTCACTCTCACAAAGAGGTGGGACCCACAACTTTATTTTTTTTGTCAACTCTCTCTCCTCCTTTATCTATCTCTTTCTCTCTCTTAAAATGACACAACTTTAGATCCTTCAAAATTATACACACTTTTCCCAAAAAAGAAACATTACTCCACCAAAAAAAAGAAAGGTAAGGTTTCATAACTCAGCCAAGGAGGCATCACCGCAACTCATTTTATTTCTCAAAAGAAAACAAAGACTGTATGCAAATCAAAGCTTCTCTGTTACGTTCTTGCCTTCATTTTAAAGTGTTTATTGGGTTTAGGTTATACCACTTAAAAAGAAAACAAATACCAAACTTTAAACAGAGGTCTCGAATTCAAGTTTAGAAATGAAAAAAGTAATTTAGGGAGAGTCACTCTTACTTTGGATCCTACAATGCTCGAACCGTATTAGTTCGAAATATAAACCTTAGGAAACTAAAAAAAGAAAACAAGTATGAGAGAGAACCATTGAGGGAGGGAACGAAGGTAGAATCAGAATAGTAATGGCAAGTGGGAACTGTAACCCCACCCGCCACCAGATGACCCTTCTCTCCATTGATTGCACGGTTCTCGAGCACACCATGGAATATTGAACCTCAAGGTACTACTGAACCTGTTCAGTCATTCATTCACCTTCCCAATATTTTCTTCTTTCTCTCTCTACTTTTAGCTTAGCCTCTCTTTTTTAATATAATATATTTACCATTTCAAATATACAAAAGGGTCAGGTAAAAAATCAGGCTCACTGTTTGTGTTTCTGGTTAAGGCTGTCACCGCAGATTCTTATCTATCTAGTTCACGGATTGGATTGGTTCTCTTGTCCTTTTCATGGAACCTGTCTTTCTTGCTCGCTTTTGCTTTCTTTCTCTGCATTCAAAACACGTCATCAACGTCATGCTCAATCATAGCTTCCCATTCCTTTCCTTGTAATGCATATATACTAAATTTTAATTCTTTTTTTGGGTGATTAGCTTCTAATAAAAGTTTGGACCTTGTTCCACTTCAACTTAATATTGAATTCTCTACTCCTTTTCACCTTATCTTGTTTCATTTTTTGGTTTGATTATCTTGAAGACTATCAGATAAATTGTCAAGAAAATATGTGAATTCCCGTTTAGTTGCCTGTTTCCTTACAAAAAATTTATCCAAATTTGGTCACGCTTTTCTTGTTCGATGAACATGTCTGATATTATGTATACATGTTCTTGCTATGGACCCTCTGTCCCTTTCTGACTCTCTGTAAGAATATAGCTTTGAGAAATTCTGATGGGAACTCCACAGTTCATGCATTTATTTTGCAGTTGGAAGGATGATGACAAGGGATGGCCCACAAAAAGTTTTTTGAGGTGGCATGATTCGGTAATTGTGCGATTTTTTTATTTTGTTTTTAGGTCCTTTTCTTGGAGTAGTTGGAACAAGGTACGAATTTGAAGCTTTGTGGATCATGAACAGCTAGGTAAAGTTTCTTGGTGAACGCTTAAGCAAGTATGCTGCAGTCCTAGTGTGTGAGTCCATGAAATTTTCGAGAAAAAGAATGCAAAAGCTTTTTTGAATAAATTCACAAGAAAAGTGAAATGGAGCAATTAAATCAAAGGTCTATTGAGAGAGTGGTTTCGCAGAGAGCCTTGCAAATGAGCAACTCATTTCCATGTCAGATTTGTGTTGTGGGATTTCTTTGTGGAGTCTGTCTTGCCTCTTTGATTTTGGCTGCTCTTACTTCATTTGGCACCTTCCACTTTGGTCGCTTTTCATTCTCAACCATGTCAATGCTTAATTTATCATGGAACTCAGATCTCGATAATAACATCAGTAAGTCAATTTCCTTCTGATTCTTTCAGACCATAATTATTTTATTACTTCAATTTTATGCCTCTGTTAACTTTTTAACTTTATACAACATGCTTTCTTCTTTTCTTATCATGAATTCCTACCTTTTTCCTAAATTCAATGCAAGGATATATTGGATTTAGCTGAAACTTTAAGGATGTTTATCCGTGAAGCAAACTTGATGAAGGCTTGTCCCTGAAGAAACTTGTAATAATACCAATGGTTGCTTTAAGTTAAGCATACTCTAATAGGACATTCTCTTTTACTTTCACTTTTAAGTTAAGTATACTATGCACATTGTTTTGTTTTGCATAATCAATATTGCATATAGAACATTCTTGCGGTTACCAACTGTTTATAATACGATAAAGCACATAGAACTAACCACTGTAACGTTGTAACCTAGTAAATAATTTTATTATTATTATTGTTATTACTACTATTATCGGTATATTAAGTTTAATTGACGGCGAATGTCTTGTGTTTTTTTTTTTTCTTTCTTTCCTTGTTATGGTGACATGAACAGACTGCAATTTTAACCCTAAGGAAACAGAGAGATTAAGGGATTTGAAGAGCAGAAGAGAAGGAGATAACGATGACAGTGTCTCTTTGCTTTATTCAGCTTGGAGTTGTGTGTTAAATAAATCTGCAACTGGTAGAAATGAGTGCTTGCTGAAACTTGGAATTAGTGAGTTGAGTTTACCAAGAGCCCCACATTTGGAAAACTGCAAGGTGAAAAGGAAGCTATATGACAGTCTTGATAAGCGTACAGGAAATGATAGCTTTCCGCCATGGACAACTTGGAAAGGATTTTTGGACACTCACCCTGTTGCTGAAACCAGTGAACAAATTCAAAACTTCAGGCATCAGGTTATATCTGAGGGTGCTTATCCACCATGGGTATGTAATTTGTTAATTGTTTGTACTGTATTTTAGACTCGCTAACTATAAATATTGAAACAATATTTAACTACTTGTTGGTATCAATATTTTTTTATCATTACCTCAAAATATGCTAATGAAGTCACATTAATCGGTTTCGCTTAAAATCACCTTTCACAACCATTGCATCATTCTAGGCCATTGTTTGTGTTCTGTATGTTTCTCATAAATGCTTACCTTTTTCTGAACATAGAGCTGATTACAGAAGTATGTTCTTAAAATGAAAATTTTATATTTAATTGGCATTTGATTACCCTCAGTTTATAAACAACTAATTAGGTACATTATTATGTAATGAAAATTTGATATAAATTAAATAAATATACTGCTTTTTCTTCAAGCATGGAATTGCTTGTTATCTTGGCCGCGTCACCTTTTCTTAACATAGAATTCCAATATTTAGGTTATAATTATTATCAGAACCGCGGCATGTAGATGCTTGAGGAAGATTCATGAACTGTATTTGGGAGCATAAAAATGACACTTATGTGCTTAAATATTGCAGATTGAAGGATCTGATGAAGAAAACTATCCCCTGACTAGAAAAGTTCAGCGTGACATATGGATCCATCAGCATCCATTAAACTGTAGCAACCCGAATGTCAAGTTCCTTCTTGCTGACTGGGAGAGGTTACCTGGATTTGGCATGGGAGCTCAGATTGCTGGAATGTGTGGACTTCTTGCTATTGCTATCAATGAAAGAAGAATCCTTGTTACTAACTTCTTTAATAGGGCTAACCATGATGGTTGCAAAGGTACAATTTTTTTGTGGTTTTGTGTTTAATTCATTTTTAACAACTTGAATTGTTACTGTAAGTGGACACTCTTGTTGATGCAGGGTCTTCCCGGTCTAGTTGGAATTGTTACTTCTTTCCAGAAACTTCCCTAGAATGCCGTCAACGTGCTTTGGAACTAATGAGAAGTGAAGATGCATGGAGTAAAGGAATTTTTACCACAAAAGAAAATTACACATCGAAGCATATATGGACAGGACCAACTCCTAGGCAAGCTCTCACAACAACTGAAAGTAGTTATATATTTATGATAGCTTCCTTACTGAAGATAGAGTTATTATTCTTCCTATGTCAATGTATGTATGCTGCAGGATATGGGGCAATCCATGGAATTATTTGCAACCCACAACCGATTTAAATGGCAGTCTGGTGGTTTCTCATAGAAAAATGGATAGACGATGGTGGAGAGCACAGGTACTCATTACCTCAATAACAACCTTTAAGTCTATGAGTAACTTCTCCTTTCATTGTCTTCTCTTCTCAATAAGACAAACTATGATAAAATAAGATGTTAAAGAGGTTAGAAAATATTTACTTATGTTTATCAGCAGGTCATTACTGATGTTTGTTGTGAGTTGGACTAACTATCATCCATGAATAGTTCATGATTCAATGGTATTTGCAATAAACATTATTTTCAGGCTGTACGCTACTTAATGAGGTTCCCAACTGAGTACACATGCAATTTATTGAATGAAGCCCGCCATGCTGCCTTTGGAAAAATAGCTGCAAAAATGGTTCTCAAAAGTCTTGCTGGAGAATGGCCAAAGGTTAACTCTGCACTATTATTCTTATTTTGGATATAGAAGACTAAAATGGATCAAAGTCTAAAACCCACGCATATGTTCGGTTTACCCTTCTTTATGATTTGATATTGTCATAAGTTGACTTGTGGTGATGCCTCAGGAAAATAGTAACAAGGCAAGGTCTGATATTGATGAATATGTTTGGTCGAATCACAAGCCATGGGTACCTAGGCCTCTTCTAAGCATGCATGTAAGGATGGGAGACAAAGCATGTGAAATGAAAATGGTCGAATTTGAAGAATACATGCAACTTGCTAATCGGATTAGGAGGCATTTCCCAAACCTTAATAGCATTTGGCTCTCCACTGAGATGCAGGTATTTTTTAGCTTTCTTGTAAATCATATCATTGGGATAGTATAAGTGTTTCTGTCTCTTAACATTATGAAGAATCCAATTTGATTCAGGAAGTCATCGACAAAAGCCAAGGATATTTTCGTTGGAACTTCTACTATACAAAGGTAAGACGCCAAGGTAGGAGTAATGTGTCAATGGCCGAGTATGAATCCAGCTTGGGTAGGGAGACCAGCACTAATTATCCACTGGTTAATTTCCTGATGGCTGCGGACTCTGATTTTTTCGTTGGAGCATTGGGTTCTACTTGGTGCTTCCTTATAGATGGAATGAGAAATACTGGGGGAAAGGTAATGGCTGGCTACTTGAGCGTCAATAAGGACAGGTTTTGGTAGGGTATCTGTCTCTGTAAATAATATTATTTCTCAACAAATATGTTGTCTATATGATTAATGATAGATAATAGATTTGTATTTTTGGGAAAATATATAGCTTCTTTGTATGTATAATTATTGGACATGCCAAAAGAAAAATAATACTACACGGTTATAAGCAATATGAAAGAATCAAAATATTCGGAAGTCCGTTATTTTTTTCTTCTGCTCTGTATTTTATTCTAGTTCCTGAGGGTGTGTTTGGTACAAAAGAAATTTTTTAGTATATGGGAATCATGATTAATGGGAATACAGTAGAAATTGAGTTTACTTGGAATCTTACGAAAGAGACGTTTGGTTCGCCAAAATATTACCGGAAATATTGGGTAAAAATTACTAATTCTATGTTTGGTTTAGAACGAAATATGACTTGGAATATGAGGTTATTTTACAAAAATAACCCCAAACTATTTTTACTTTTGTAATTGATAGATTGGGTCTAGATTTTTATGTATATTGGGGTATTTTTGTCTCAAAATTTATTGTTGTGCTTTCTCTTTACTTGGTATTCTAATTGGTATTCTGAATTACCATATTATTTTTGATAATCTGAATAGTGACTTTTCTTTATAAATCAAATTACCAGTAATCCTTGGATATCCGGAAATTGATTTTTATTCCTTCTACCAAACGTGGTAATTGCATTTACCAAAGAAGGATTACTGGTAATCATCTTCAAATACTTTAAACAAACACCCCTGAGGGATTTGTAGGTAATTCATGAAAGGGCTTGGTATTTCGACATCTTCAACCATAAGCAAAGCTAAGTCTACGCATTTGACACTACGAAACCCTTCGACCTCCGGAAGTGAAAAGTATCTAGCAATTTAATCATTACATACCGTTTGAACAAAATCTACTGGTGTAATTGACTCCTTTTAAAACTACATTCAAAATCTTGATGACATAAAGGTGAAAACTGAAGAGAATACCAATCACGAAAACGTAGAATCGATGATCATCGACATAGGAGTAGATACAAATATTGGTATCTCGAGAAAATTAGAATGAAGCCGAAAGCAATTGAAGGAGCGTTAGACTCTTGACCTTCAATTTCACTTCACATGACAATACAACTTATAAAAGACAAAGCTTTCTTCGCGAAACGGGGGAAAAAAATAAAGGCACCTTTTACTTAACTAATAACAATTGGTTGCCCAAGAAATTTCTAGTAAATTCTCGGAGAAACACCCCAATGTTGAAATGTAAAGTCAGTTATGGCTGTGCACAAAGAAAGACTCTTTTTGTCTGGCAACAATTATCAAAGCCTCAATTTACCCAGAGATACCAAACCATGATATTAATATTATTCTTCAACATCCTCAGTCATCTGACGCACCCCATCTCCACCTTTTGCCGCTGTCTGCTTCTTGTGTTTCTTACTTCTCGCTTTCTTTGCCTTCATTCGGCGTTTCTTCTCATTGGCGTCCACCCATTTGTAGTCTGCAGGTATGCTGAAAGGGTCAACTTCAACTTCATCTTTATATCTGTGGCTATCAGAGTCGCTGGACTGTCCTCCACGATTTCCTTTCATCCATGAAATCCATGATGTAGACCCTTCTAAATCCTTGGATTTGGCATCCTGGAAATGTGCCGGGCTGGAGAGTGGAGTTGAAAACTCCTCTACTGGCTGAAGCTCCTCAAATTTTGTAAAGGTAACAAGCACCCGGATAGTAGGGACTATGGGAATAGCAACCTGAGTAGCACCAGAGATTATTATCATTAATGCTGAACATGCCCCAACATAGACAACAACCGTGATACAGACAAGTAATGTTATTGCGAAAACGCTCAAACACAATTTGATCTCCTTATATTAAGGTAAGCTAACCTGACCAGTCAACCGTGGCATATAACTAATCTGCCAACTGACCAAAACTCCTCGTTAATTAACAGTAACAGAAGTATCATCAACACGTTTAATGCAAGAGTGCAGAGTAAAAAATTAAGAACTTAAAAGTCATGGTATTTGGATTACCTTGACAGGAAAAGTTCCATGAGGAAGCTTAGTTGTCAAAAGCTCTCTGAGTCTTCTAATAGCCTTAACCTTATTTGCTAAGATGTCAAGTAGAGGCAGAAGCTCATCAGTTTTCAAAGGGAAGTCTGGCGTTAGCCACAAGACAGGTCTTAAACCCTTTTTATACTCACTTTCATTCTTAGACTCACTGATTACTCCTTTCTTCTTTTTTCTATTGTTTCTATCTTTTCCCTTCTTAGAGTCTCCACTATCCTCCTTCAAAAACTCAGATGCTGGCTTTTGCTGCTCACCTAATCTCTGATTGCTACCTTCTGAGCCAAACTTTGAAATTTTCTTCAAAGTTTTGGAATCCTCAGGCTCATCACTGCTACTCTTCAAATTTTTCTTGTTCCAACTAAACCAGCTCTTCTTCTCTTTAACCATGCCATTGGCTTCAGAATTCTCATAGGAAGCTGCTGAAACATTTTCTTGACCATCAAAGACTCCATGTTCCTCATCCTCACAAGTACCATCTGAATTACCCATATGTAGTGCAGAATCTAATTGCATTCTTTCCTCAGCAGTCAATACATCATCATACTCATCATTGTTTTCCCCATTTATCATACTTTCTCCATCCTCCACAGAAAAAAGCTCTTCATCTGTCATAGCACCTGGAACCCGCCTTGACTTCACACTCACCATCACATGAAGCATGTCATAAACTTTTGCCTTCCAATTCCCAACCATCTCAGTCTTCTCCTGACGCCTCCAATTTAAATGGGGAACAAGCTCAGCCTGAGTTACATCAATACCCGGTCTATACATATTTGTCTGGGACATTAAGGAAACTTCATGAGCAACTTCAGCTTCTGTTGGTTGTGTACCAGCTCCTTCCAAAGCATTTGTGATTTCCTTATCCTTATGAGAAAGAGCAATCAAAGAACCACCTGGCAGAGTTAAATTACCATTCTCTGAGGCATAGCCCTCTCCAAGGAACAAAAATGTTTGGTCTGATCGTTGGATGCGTAAACCATCAAAGCCAGCAAGGGTCATATCAGCACGGAGATTAGAACCACGCTTCCAAATTCGATAAGTATCGGAAGGGGCTATGCGCCCAATGAAAGGAATGACAGAGCTCTCAAAATGGAAAGTTATCTCCATATAAAAATCACGAATACGAGTTGCAGAAGCAACAATGCGGGGAAGTCTACGACACCATTTGGCCCAAGCCAGGGGTTGATAGTGCCGTGCAATAATCATGGCAATCGCTTCCTCTCTAGCACACACCGCTTCTTGGAGAGCACTCCAACCATGCTCATTCTGTAGACTCCAATCCGCACCAGCTGCCATCAAAATGTCAGCAGAGACTGAATCCCTGAGACGTACAGCAAGGTGAAGAGGGGTCTCCCTACCAGGAACATCGCGGCGATCAATAACAGCAGAGACCTCATCCGCTCGAAGTTCAGCAGCAAGAGATTCAGCTTCTGCGTTGACCTCGCCAGCCTTAGCAAGCCGAGGCAGGGTGGAAACAATGCGCCTTAGGGCAGCATGGTCACGCCTGGCAACTGCCAAGTGAGCAGGACTGTGTGCATATTTAGTTAAATCCTCCATTGATTTGTCTCCTACCTCTCTCTTTTCCCTCCTCGCCGCTCCTAGGCTAGTATCATGAACGATTCCATTTGCTTCCATGGTTGGTCAATCTTGAGTTATAAAGCGGAAGTAGCACAGGCCTCGCTCATACCTTGGGCTTTGCTTTGACAGTTCAAACACTGCAAGCAATTTCCATGGTTCCAGTGTCGAGGGAAGATCACCAAAATGGGTAATCTATGTTTATGTGTGGTTCAATTTTTAGCTCTCCCCTGCCCACAATGAACCTCCACTATTCAATTACCAGAGATTAATTACTTCAACTGGCAATAACGATTTAGAAACAAGAACAAAAACAGCAAGATTTTGGGAAATGTTTTTGCTCCAAAACCCTTCACCATATTATGAGCTCAAACTGCCAAGTCCAAGTATGTAAGGCGATCTTGAAGTCCATCAGAGCTCCAATCAAACCAAATCTGCAGACAAAGCAAACCTGAGCATAAACCACCAAACAAAGAGTCACGCACAGAGAACTAAGATTTATTAGCTCCACTATGCGCTTGTTAATTAGAATGCCTCGAATTGTAACCGCTGCGAGAGAAAATAGAAAAGGAAAATAAATAAATAAATAAATAAACAAACTTAAATTAGAACCATACACTCGATTGAGGAACTAGGATATAGAGAAAGCGAAAAATTGAGAAATTGACAGGGCGAAGTAAGGGTAACCTAGCGAAATTGCATTGGGTAAAGTTGATTTTGTCCAATCGAAGGAAAGCAATAGAAGATCCGTGATTATTACTGTCCTTTAGTTGGCATCAATTTCCGAAGAGACCGAAGAAGAATCCAAGAAAGTACCTGCTGAGACCACTGAGAAAGCAACGCTACATATCAAGTGTTTGCTTTGCAGTTCCCGCTCCTGCTTCCTTCTTAGGTTAGGGTTGTTCGACTTCAAAGTCCCAACTTGAAATTGTGTTGTGTGTGCTAGCTACATACAGCCACAAACACGACAACACAAGAGAAAAAGAGAGAGAGAGAGAGAGAGAGAGAGAGAGAGAGAGAAAGGAAAGGTGATCGATCGGACGGTGGGAGTGGAATGGGAAAGATGAGATCTAAGGGTGAGGAAGGTGGTTTGGCCCTCTGGTGCTGATGGTATGGTATGGACCATTAATGCTGACAAGTGACAACACTACTCAAATGGATACGTACTGGAATCGCCCCTGAACTCGGTCCTCTCGACTCAGACTCAGACTCGGAGATGCCTTAATCGCGCTCTTTACTTATTACTCTTGTCTCGTGTGGCCGTTCCTATTTTTTCTTTCTGGTTCTTAGGGCCTCACTCCTCGCTTTTGCTTTTGAATTTAGTTGCTAGTTTAAGACTTTTGGTAAAGACAAACAGAAAAAAAAAAAAGTAAAACTAAAATTATACTGGAGTTTTCTATTAACATTCTGAGAATGGATATTTTTACTATCAAATTTTTTTACTATCAACTTATTATCTATCTAATCATCATTGAATCAGTATTTTCTCTTTTTTCAAAAACTTTTTTCAATTCTCTCTCTTTGATTCAATGATGATTAGATAGGTAGTAAGTTAGTAGTAATAATATTCTTTCTCTATCATTTTTTATAAGAGAAAAGTTTTTGTCATTTTAAATGACATAAAGTTATGATTTTAAGAGAGAGATAGACACAATAATATTTTTTTTATTTAAAATTTAAATTAAAAAAATCACTCACTTTCTCTCCTATGATTTCTATTCTTATGTGTATCTCTTTTCTAAAATGACATAACTTATGTCATTTAAAATGACATAACTTATGTCATTTAAAATGACAAACATCAAACCATTTTTATAATTATTAAATCAAAATCAAATCAATTATTCTTATTTAATATTATTTTATAATTATTAATTTAATTTTAATTGAATGATAAATATAACATGAGGAAGGTTATACTTACAACATATTTTTGTTTACAACCTCTTACAACCGCATCTTAACACCGTTGATTTCCGTCAATCAACGATTATTATTTTTTCAAATTAAACTCATTAATTAATTATTAATTCACAATAAATAATAACCATTGATTGACGGAAATCATCGGTTAAGATATGGTTGTAAGAAGTTGTAAACGAAAATAGGTTGTACGTATAACCTTCCTCATAAAACATATCTCAAAATGATGGAAAAAATATTTGTCCTTCTAAATGACACAACTTGAGTCATTTCATTCTCACAAAGAGGTGAGACTCACATCTTTATATATTTTTGTCCACTCTCTCTTCCTTTTTATCTATCTATTTTCTCACTTAAAATGACACAACTTTACATTCTTTAAAATAATACACATTCCTTCCAAAAATGATATTAGTGAAATAAAGTAGATAGGTATTTATTTTTAATGTCTTAATAAATATATTTAAAAAGTCAATATCTAACTCACCTATATTTTTTAGTTGACTTACTCATGACAAGTGAACATAATTAATGAGCGGGCTTTAGAGACCATAGTCCATAACAGCAATCCAGCATGGAAGTTCGTCAGTTATAATAGCTTACATGGCAGCATAATTCACTCGTGGTTACTGACTTCACAAGAGTACATTATGAACCATCATGGTTGATGTATGCGTACGTTTGAAACCCTTGTGGCAACGAAACTTGAAACAGACTTGTTTGTTTGCAATAATGTACAGCTACTATAATTTTTGAGTAACCTTGTATTTTAGTCTTTTGAAAAATTGTATTTGATCATCCAAAAGATTTTGTTATGAATATAATTCTTCAATTATGCAAAAATCTTCAAACAGTACCATTTTTTTCTAATTCGTCAATTTATTTACAATCATATTTTAACATTCATTTATTTTCAATTTGATTAAAGGAAAATTCATTTCCTTTTAATTAACTATACATCTAAGAGTAATTTTATTAATACCATCCAAACGGCATTGATTATCACACTATCATTTTTCACATAAATACTTTTAAAATATACATTAATTTACTTAGACTGTTGAATATCATAGATACAAGAGGAAATGATAGTAATACTTGTTGTATTAAACTACACAACATCGGTGCTATTATATAGCAAACCAATTGAAGAATACAAAGAGACACACTTAATGTAGGACTTCTACACTATTAACACTAACACTCTTAACACTCCCCCTAAAGCTGTAGCATATAGATCATATGCTACAAGCTTGATACATAAATAATACTCCCATTAGGAACCAAAAACAACAATGCTACATCAACGAAATGAAATGACTAAGTACAACAAATCAACTGGAATGACCATCAGTGTGAAGAGCTGATAAAGAGACAGTGCTTGAATGGACATCAGAGCATGGATGGTGCCGGAATTATCATCGGCAAAGACAACTGAGCTGACCAGGACATCAACATCAAGATCCCTCTCAGACATTTCATTTAACAGTTGGTGAGCAGCCGTGGTTTCCCCTTGACTATGCTACAAGCTTATTACAAGAAAGACCAAGTAACATAACATCAAAATAAATCTCCTAAATGAGAAACCAAAAATCAACAATGTGCTAAAAATGGCGTCGAAATGAACATCAACATGGAAAATGCCAGAATGATCATCGGCAAAGACAATTGTGCTGGAATGACCATCAGCAACATGGACGGTGCTCCCCCTCAAGAGGAACTTCTAAACAGTGCCAGAATTATCATCGACAAAGACAATTGTGCTGGAATGACCATCAGCAACATGGACAGTGCTCCCCCTCAAGAGAAACTTCGGTGTCGGAATTAACATCAGCGGAGACAACATCAGCAACTTGGACAGTGCTCCCCCTCAAGATGGATGATGAATAGTATAAATACTCCATCTTGGGAAGAAAGAAGATTAAAGAAAAACAAAGCTTCGCGGAATCGAAAAAGTCGCCGGAGACGGTGGTGGGTCGCCGAAAAAGTCGCTGGAAAGTCATCGGAAAAGTCGCCGGAGACGGCTGTCAACGGTGGACGACGTGGTCAACAGTGGTCGGTCAACGACAACGGTGGTCAACCCAACAACTTCCCAAGGATCATTCTTTTCTGATGTGACAGATCAGTCTAAGCTGCAGTCACAGAGCATACTAAGAAAAACCCGAAAAAGAAATAGCAACGGGAATACCTCAAGGAGGGTGATATCTCTCTATAACCATATTGAAATTATGGAAAATAGAACTAAGTTAAACGGATTAAGATTCTTCTTGTTAGTCTCTGATACCATGTTGAATATCATAGATACAAGAGGAAACGATAGTAATACTTGTTGTATTAAACTACACAACATCGGTGCTATTATATAGCAAACCAATTGAAGAATACAAAGAGACACACTTAATGTGGGACTTCTACACTATTAACACTAACACTCTTAACATAGACACACTTCGTATTAAAATCAATTCCATAAAATTAAATTTATTTCAAGTAAATTTTGTAAACTCTAATTCAACCACTCGCCGAGCAAAGCACAAATTTATGTTTGTTCCCAGAAGTTTGGCATAAATGTTAGGGGTAAAGTGTGTGTCATTTTAAAGGACGTAAAGTTGTGTCATTTTAAGAAAGAGAAAGAGATAGATAAAGGAGGAGAGAGAGTTGACGAATAAAATAAAGGTGTGGGTCCCACCTCTTTCTGAGAGTGAAATGATATAAGTTGTGTCATTTAAAAAGATAAACACTTTTCCCAAATGTTAGATGATATGTGTAGGTGTTTACCAAGTACTTTGCGACAAAGCAAGCTTTGTTTTATGGTACGATTTTTACCATTATATGTACGCATGATACCATACAGTCAAAGTTGTTATAATGAAAAAAGCATAACCATACCATCATTCTGTCACTTACCTTGGTCTTTTCGCATGACTTTTGTTTGTAACCTGCTCCATGAAAGATAATAACTATTCAAAATGTTACACGGTGAAGAAATTTTTGTATTTTTTTTTTTTAAATGAATTTATCTTTAAAAGTTTTAAAACAAGTATGTATTGTGTTGAATTGGTATGAGTGCTGGAGTGGAAGATTTTAGGGTGGGGATCACCTCAAGTCCATACAAAATTTTAGTTTTGAGCATAATTTTCAATTTTTTTCATATAAATAGCAATCACATTTTCAAAATTTATAGAAGTCCTTATCGTGAGCATAATCTTTATTTATTTTTGTTAGATAAATAATTGTAACTTACGAAGAAGAATATATGTTACAACTTTGCCTCCTCCTATAAAATTTTCTTGCTTCACCTGTCATACCCCAATTAAAAAGGAGTACACTACACTTACAAAATAGATTAAGTGGATATTTGGTAAAAGGTTAAAATTTAAAATCTCAAAAAACTTAGGTTGGGAATCCGAGATACTTACATTTGGTATAAGAGAGTGCAAAAATTTTCTTGAGATTCTTGCTTTATCGGGATTTTAAAATGTGAACAAAATTTTCAATGAAAAATACCACCGTGACACGAGTCGTATTCTGAAAATCTCACATGGTGGGAAAATATTGACTATTTTTTCACACAATAATGCTCGTGCTCTCTTTTCTGTTGTTCTGAATCTGCATTTCACCCATTTTGAATCATTTCTTCAGCTCTTTTTTTTTCTTTTTTCTTTTTCGGGTTTGTTTCTCTAAGAATTTTGGTTGTCAAGTGAGAGCTCTTCGTCTCTTCCTACTTTTTCCTTTCGTTTCCTTCACTTTCTCATGCAAGAATCTTTCCCGAAGCAAAAGCTTTCTCAGGCAAGAATTTTGCAGTAGTCTTGCATTATCTGCGTGCATAGTAATTTTTTTAAGAAAAAAAAAAATTAATCCAAATCTGTTGAAAATACTTCCCCAAAATTGTTATTTGTTTTGCTCGAAACTTTCTTCGATTTCTCAGCCATTAAATGCATATTGACATTGGGCAAAAGACTCTTTGTAATGTGAGTATGGAAGCACAGTGCAGCATGCTAATATTCAAGATGAAATGTTGGAAGGAGCAAATTCAAGATGAACACTTTTGGTAGCATCCCGTCAGTGTTGGATGATTTTGTAAAAATTTTATTTTGATTTTAAATTGCAAAAGTTTGAATTATAAAGGGTAATTTTATAAAATTACCCAACGTTCCCATTAATAATTGACAATCACTATAAGTAAACTGGTATTTTGAGGCTATTTAACTGAGGTTGTTTAACTGAGGCAGTTTCCCTTAAACCGTCTCCAATTGACAAATAGAGATGATTTTTTCAGCGGTTCAATTGATTCGAGGTGGTTGACGTGACATTGCCTCCAAATGTATACTAAAGACGGTTAAAATAATCGCCTCCATTTATCATTCGAAGGCGGTTAAGCAAAACCGCCTCTAATTGCTACCTTTAGAGAAGGTTAAACCATAATCATCTCCAAATATACATCAGACGCTAGGGGTGTTAATCAACCGATCCAAACCAATTCAAACCGCGAAAACCGAACTGAAAAACCGATAACCGAATAAACCGAAAACCGAAAAATCGGAAACCGAAAGAAAATCGCAAATTTTAATTGGATTGGATCGGTTTTCGGATGGGTTGATGAAAACCGATCCAATATATTAATTATCCTCTACCTACTTGTCTTTTCTCCAATCATAGCCCAAAAATTTATAAACTCAAGACCCATTAACTCATCAACTAAACCCAAAAAAAAACTTAGTCACCTCTCATCAACTATAATATTGTTTACTTATATTTTTGTATTTCAATTTTTTTTTATTTTTACAAAGTCAATATATATAAAAGATGTTATTTGCACAATAATCACGAAACTAATTTTAGGATATTCAAAAAACCGAAAACTGATCCAATCCAAACCGAAAAAAATTGGATTGGATCGGATCGGATTTGAAAAAAAATCTAAACCGAATGGATGATTACATGATCAAACCGAAGGGATTGGATCGGATGAGTTTTACTTTCAAAACCGATCCAATCCAGACCGCGAACACCCCTATTAGACGCGGTTAAAATAACCACCCCCATTGACCATGCATAGGCGATTGAGGTATAATAACCTCTAAATGTAGCAATTAGAAGCGATTTTAATGTAACCGCCTCTGAATGGTAAATGGGAGCGATTATTTTAACCGCCTCTAGTACATATTTGGAGGTAATTTCATGTCAGTCGCCTCAAAATGTACATTAGAGGTGGTTAAAATAACAGTCGTTAGATCGTCCTCAAATTTGGTCAGTGTGTTATTCTCTTGTAATATTTTAATCTGACCGTTCAGATTTTTAAGTTGAATCATCTGGTGTTATATATAAATTTCCAAAGATGGTTGTTGCATATTGAAAAAAATCATTTCGCCTTCACTTTGAAGTCTCACATTGGATGACCCTTATTCCTCCTTCTTCATTCCCTTCTATATAACAACTCACACTAACACTCGCATATACAAAATTCAATAAGTTATTTATATTCAACTAATATAAATTATATTAACTTTTTAAAATAACTTTTTAAAAAAAATTATATAAACTAATCACTGTCAAAAAATATATTAAAAATAATAATTTAAATTTTTAAATTAATTAACTTTTTAAAATAATAATTTTAATATTAAAAATTAAATTTTTTTATAATTTTAACTATTTGGAAGCAGTTACATGTTATTTGGAGGAAATTAGTATAACCATCTCAGATTGTCATTTAGAGGCGGTTAAAATAAACGCCTCAGATAGTCATTTGGAGGCAGTTAAAATAATCGCCTCAGATTGTCATTTAGAGGCAGTTATTCCAACGGTTTGTGAAAATCACCGCATTTTGCCTCGCGATGGTGGTAAATGAGGCAGTTCAAGAACCACCGAACCAAGCATTTTAAAGACGGCTTGAATCGCCTCAAAATGCAAATATAGCCGTCTTTGAAAATCAATTTTCTTGTAGTGAATCAACCAAACATAGACTTGGTAATATTGAGTCAATATTTTCGGTAATATTATAATCTACCAAATAGTTTTTTAGTAACATTCCCACCATATTTTCGGGAATCGTGATTCCGGACAAAAAAAAATGTATCATCTACCAAATTTCCCCTGAAAAAGAGAAATACAATCATGTTCCTGTCCGGTAAACTAATAATTCAAATACATACTTTTTTTTCCAATCATCAAATTACATATACAACTTAACAAGATTCTTCAAGTATAAGGCAACCATTAATTGCTAATTATAAACTAATTGTGCTATCCTAAAAGTCATCACATTACATCCAAGTAAAACAATATCTAAGATAGGCATTCAAGTATTTTCGGATTTACTGTTTTTATTCATTTTGCCTGAAACGAAATATATATATATATATATATATATATATATTTATATATATATATTTCTCTAATATAGTTAATGCTAACAACGCCTTCATTATCATTAACATAAACTATAGTCTTGCGAGCCCAAATAGAGTGAGGTGTCCCTCACGGATGTCAACTAAATATTTATCTATATACGTATCTTGGAATATACAATAAGAAATAGATAAAACAAGATTTTCCCTCACGGATGTGCTATAGTAAAGATAATTGTTAGGGCTTCGCCCCTTAATGTTATCAAAAAAAAAAAAAAGATAATTGTAACCCATTAGCATATTGATAACAAAGGAATTACACTACATTTGACTTCACATGATTTTAATGAAAGTTTTGTGTTTTATCGAGAAATATCCAGATATCTGGAACTCGATATCGAATATTTCCTCTCAGGTATCCAAATGCTAGATTACAAGTATCTGGATACTTTTCCCTACGTATTCAGATACTTGAACGCAGATTTCCTTATATCTTTCAAAAGGTATCCAGATATCTGTTAGGAATTTAAATTTTCACAGACATAATAAGAAGAGTTTTTATTTGAACACTTACTTGTTGGGGTTCTTCAACAAGGTGACTCTTGTTCTCTTTGGTTCTCAGCCACTAGTCCAAGCTCTGCTCCACTTTAAACTACAAGTCTAATGTACACACGGGGGCCTAATGAAATCTCTAGGTATTGAACTAGTTTCCCCTCCTTTGTAAGCTCCAACTGAAAAGGAAGATAAAGGACGAGGAAACATGGTGGTTTGGTGGTTGAGAAGGATATGATGATGGTGGAATGTTTCTGGTTGTTAGGAGGAAGAGATGCATCACCAGTGAATATAAGAAAATTTCCAAGTGAGAAGTGGAAAATGTAAAAGTCAATTGGGGAGAAAGAATGCTTTAAGGAAGAGTGCTGGAAAGAAGGGTGGAGTGAAATGAGATATCTTACCCACTCTCTGTCTCAATGTGACGTGAATTGACAAGAGAGTAAGGGGTGAGACCTTTTTTTTTTGATTGTTTGACTAGATTTCTCTTTTTCGACTTAATTAAATGTTATTTTATTTAAATCATTGGGTGTTATATCACCATTCATTGATATATTGGAGTATTAGACTTCACACTAAGCTTAATCCGGTGAGTCCTCATCAATAATTACTTGAATAACGGCTCACGGTGTCACACCAAATTAACATAATATATTCTAGGTGTCCTCAATTCCACGATTACAAGTGATTCCCCCGTATAATTATAAGGTCACCACGTTTAGGTACCAATATAATCTAATCTACACTCTCAACCTTTTTCTTATATTGATTTAAGCGTTGGAGTATCACAATTAAAAAAATAAGGATTATGGACAACAAATTTCATATGTAAAGGGCATAATTCCATCCCTATTTGCGATGAGGTGAGACCAACCTAATATGCATTTTCTGCCCTTAATTTGACTAATAAATATGATTTGAATAATATTAAAGTATGTTCTTGATACGAAGAAAATTAGGAAAGGATTTTGCTCGTTCCTAGTGGGAACTAAAACCATTCGTCCCTACTAAATTATGTCTTTATTAGGGACAAAACTTGTTCACAGATCCATCCATATTAGGGATGAACATGTTTTGTCCCAAATTCCATCCATAATTTTGCTTTTTTATTAAATTATTCAATATAAACATTTCAATTTTTTTGTTGAAAAAATACACTTGATAGTCATAATCCAATATAAACCGTTAAAGTTATGTAACTGATGTAAACTAGTATGAACCTGGTAATAATTATAAGAGGTTAATGTTTCTCATGTTGTTTATCTCCTACATACGTATAAAAGTGTGTTGTGTCCATGTTTTCTTTTAATCATTAGATTAGTCATAATCCCTCCCTCGATCCACCCCTCATGTCATGTCCATATTTATCATAAATCTTTATTACTCCTGTGACTTTTAGCAATGGAAGCATGATTTAGTATTAAAAAAGTTGATTTTATTTTAGTTAATAATTGAATCATATATTGTATTAAAAACTTTGATTTCAAAAACAAATTGAATAAAATTAATTATAAATAGTTGCACCAGCAAAGAGTGGAGGACCCTGGATTTTTAAGGAGAGGGGCAAAAATAACAAATTTTATATTATAAACAAAAGTACATACAATAAATACAAAAAAGAAAAAGTGCATACAATAAAATATGAACCTAATATAAAAAGTTTGATAGAATTTTATTACAGAATTCGAGCTCAGTTCACTTAATTTTTGCTCTACTTTTTTTTATATTGTTGAACTTTTCTATAATTGAATATGTACTAAAAGTCAAAACAATTTCCTTTTCAATATATGTTATCAAATAATCATCAAGAAATTGGTTTTCCAAACGATTTCAAAGTCTGCTCTTGATTATCTTCATGACCGAGAAAACTCTTTTAGTAGTGACAGTAAAAACTAAGAGAGAGTACAAGTCGAATCACTCTATCAATAAGAGGGTAAATGATTGATTTTCTAATTCTTGTCAGCCATTGACATAATTCAGATGTAGTTGGTAACACCATCTTCAAATGCAATTTTTCTTGTTCTGTGAAATCATCGAAATAAAATTTATCTACAAATTTGCAAATATCATATCTATTAAAAATGACTTGTTCCCATTTTTTGGATTTAAATTCATGCTCAAAGCAAGTAATTCAACGGTATTATTGAATCTGCTATTTAATTCTTGCAAATGATAATCAATTCTAGCACAAAAAATATTTACCCTATAAAAATTTTATGTAGAAAAACCATCGTGCTCATTTTGAGCATGACCTTTCCTTCCAATATATTTTGTAGTCACGTCTAGAGTGTCAGTGTCAAGTTTTATGCAAAATTCTCAAATTTGAACCGATAAAACATCCCAACAAGTCTCTCTTAATTTATGAAGTAACTTTTTTCTAATTGAAACTAGGTGTAAGACATTTGAAATATCTTGAGACTCTCGTTGCAAAGCCATGCGAAAAACGTATGTAATACCCACAATGTATCCAATTAATTTTAGCCCAAAAGTACTTGAATTTTTTTTAGCCCAAATGTAAATTTCTTTTAGACCAAAATATCATTATATATATATATAGATCAAAAAAATACAAAATGTAAGAAGTGGCCGTGACCAACCCTAACCCTTCCCTAGGTTCGTATATGCCAACGAATGAGTTGATCGGGGTAATATATAATTGACCTAGTTTTAGAATCATGATATTTTACTTCATTTATCTTATCTTTAATCGTTTTAGTCTTGGGATCTTATTTTATCTTTAGATATTATTTAGATGATTTAAAATTTCGTGATAATTATGTTATTTAGAGATTTTGAATCTTTTATTATGTTTATAAATTTTATTCCCATGTTATTTATTTTCAGTAAACTGTTATTTGACTATTTAATGATAATTAATCATAATTTAATTAGGATTTTGATTATTTTTGGAGTATAAATATATTCTAGTTACTTTTTGTAATTCAAATTGTATATTGATTAAAAAATATTGTATTTTATGTTTAGAATTAGAATTAAAATAAAATAAAATAATTGAAACCCCAGGGTTCTTGGTCTACATAAGTGTAAACAATAAGGTTTTTTAATGTTTACAAAAAATAAAATAAAAAAATAAAGTTTTTTAATTGCCTTTTGGGCATTTCTTATTTTTCCTTTCTCTTATCCTTAAAAGCAGAAGATTAACTAAACATGTTTTTTATAAAAAATCTTATTATAAAAAGATTATTTTTTTATAATGAAGTAAAAAGTTAAAAGCTCTGAGTTTTTTTTTTAAAATGTATGTCAGTTTTTTTAACTTCTCATATTTATTTTACAGTCTTACTCTTATTTTAAATTTGTATTTAAAAATTTTATACTTTACCCTAATAATTCATTCTAATAATAAATTATTTTATTTTCTCTTTCAAAATCACCTGAATGATTTTATATAATTACCAATCAACTTTTAATTTTAAAAGTAACTTATAACTTTAAAAAAAAGGTGTCAAACATTCGAAGTTACGATGGTAACTTAATGAATTGTTTTTTTTATCTGAGTAGGAGACAAAAGAAATTTCATAACTTAATTAGTTTAAGGGTCTCCCACAAGATAATTGACCAAAGTTTTATTTCTCCTATTTCAGTTCAAATATTATATTTGTTCTTTGTCTAAAAAAATATTCCATCTAAATTTTTTGTTATTATTAGAAAATTATCAATTTTATGTATTAGTATAGTATTTTTTTTATTACAAACGAGATCTAAAACTATGTGTGTGAAGGAAAATGGTGGACTCAAGTATAATAATTAAAGCAATTTAAATGTAATTCAATTTAAATATCAAACAGTTTCATGATCAATCAGTAAAAATAAAAATAAAAGTTTACTTCACTTAATCCAAGCATGCTATTATTGATAGATGTAAAATCATTCAGGGCTTTATGAATAATTTTATATCTTATAATACTAGTTATTATTATCATTTCTTCGTGCATAACAATATAAACAAGCATGGAATTCGAGCGTATGGAAAAAAAAAAGAAAAAAAGTTAACGGACAAGCTCAATGCACCGAATACATATTTGATGAGAAAAGCTACAGCTCGAAAGCTTTTTGTTTTGCTAAGCCCGTGAATTTTATTAAGGCTATGTTGGTTGGAGGCCCATGTGATTTATATCAGAGAGATTACGATCAATTTACAATGTGTTGTCTCCTATTCCTTTCAACTACTGACAACTTTGGGTCCCCATTTTTTGCTTCAGATCATGCATTGCTTCTTGAGCTTTGTTCTTGGTCCCCTTTGCTCACGTGTGTATAGCTCACTAAAGTTGCGCTACCGTTAGTGGAGAAGCGACGGGCTAGGTTGGGTGATTGTCCTTAAAACTCATGTAAATCTTTATAGGGTGTGTCTGCTTCAAGTTTTATTTTTGGTTTGATATGGAAGTGTGGGGAAGTATTGAAAAATATCATGTTTGGTTCAAGTTTTTGAAAAAAATATATTAGGTAAATAGGAAGATTAGGAAATGATTTTGGTGTTGATTTTTGGGTGAAATTCACTGTTACAAAATACCACTTGAGAAGTGGGAAAACATGTGTGAAGTTCCTCTTGAACATGAATTTTGCAAATTTAAATAAAATTTTTCGATAATATTTCGGTCAATCAAATACATTTTTTTAAATTTTTTCATCAAACTGACTTTCTTACCATTTTCCTGGTAAAATCTTTTTTCTTCTCTAACAAATGACCCCGTCGTTTGGTACGTGACTTTTTCTAGAATTCTCGAAAAATTGATTTTTTTTTTAAATTTTAAATTTTTGAATATTATCGTAAACTTAATATAAAAATCATATTTTTGAAAATTGAGATTTCTGAAAAAAAAAAAATTCTCCTCTACCCAAACGAGAAATGTTACTTTTCAGGAAAGAGAATTTATCTGCTACAATATACTTTTAAGGATACGATTTCATATTCTAAAAAATATGTGTCAGTGGGAGATAACTTTTTTTTATAAGAATACGAGACTAATAGAACCAATTTTTAATGGGTAAAACATTTTTCAAGTTACAAGAAAACAAAAATATTTATTACAGATACAATTTTTTGGGATGGGTCCACGATCCAAGGAGAGAGAAAAAAATTACCAATTACCTTACATCATGTATTGTCTCTGTAGAAATTTTTTTATATTTTTTTTTAACTTGAGAAATGTTTTATCCTTTTTAATTTTGAGTACTATTTATGTTTTATTTTTGTCATATTAATAATAATTGTCACCTTAAGTTTTATATAAATTTGTAATTATGAAAATTATATATTTTTTATTATATAAATAATTATAATGTATGACTACACTTTCATGGATTATTATAATTATTTATATAATAAAAATATGGGAAAACATTATCTACTGTTGTAGAAAAATATATTACAATTTTTGCTCATAGATCAAAATTTGTGCCATTTATTTTTGTTTTTTGTTTTTGAAAAAAAATGATGGACCCATGTATGATGTATCTACAGAAACTATTGCTTATCATCTGCAACATAGAAAAAGTAATGCCCTAAAAATATATATAATGTTCACAACTACAAATTTCTATAAAATTTAAGGTGAAAATTATTATTATTATGAAAAAACTAAAAACTAAAAATCTAAGGTCATAATTAAAAATTACAGTGATTTTTTGAAGTTTTTCCAAAAATCTCCACTTACAAACTTAAATTTGTAGGTTGAATTAACAATGGATTGTGATAATAAAATAGAGAGAAAAAAATATAAGAATGAAAAATTATAAAATCATCACCGTTGATTTGATTATTGATGGTTAAGATACTCTCATATAATATGATTATGTTAATTAACATATGAGAAAATTTATTTCCCTAAAATATAACATTTTAATTTTTTCCTAAAATATGATATTTGAATAATTTATTTCAAAAAATTGTGTCAATTTGGTCGAGATTCCATTGAAACACCCATCAATTCAATAAATAATATAATCTACTATTTCATTTGTTTGTTTTACTAATTCTTATTTCGTATCGAGTTTTTTTTTTATTTTTTTAATGTTTTAATGCATAAACGTGTTAACTTTTTTTCCGTGTGGAAAGAATATCAGATATATTTCGTGGTGGTAACTTGTAAAAATGATTAAATGACACTCAATTCAGAATAAAGAAAACAAAGTCGAACACAAATAAGAAATAAAATAACTATGACATCGGAGATATTAGATTATGTTTGAAATTTTCCTTGCCGACAATAAAAACCAAAACGAAAACTTTATCCGTGCTTCAACAAAGAAACAAGGATTTACGATCCAATTGTACGCAGGCGTTCCGATCTAGGAGATTACAAAAACAAGGATTTGTGGTTCCTTTTTTTTTTTTTTTTTTTTTGGTAGAAGATTTATGGTCCCTTTTTATTATTAAAAAGTTAGGGGCATGTATAAGCATTAAGCAGTTAACTTAATTGTTTTGTTAAATTTTTAGGTTTTAAAATTAATTATAAACAATAAATTTTGAAGTTTTTATTAAATAATCTTAATCTTATATGTATATCTAATATAAGATTTAAAATTATAGTTTTGTAATTTAAAAACGATTTCATTTATCACTTAAATAAAAAAAAATTCTAAAATTAATTATTTTAAAGTAATCTAAACCAAATATCACTCTGATATGTGACGTATCTAATTGGAAACAGAACGGTGATCTGACGTAATCCTTAGTCCTGGGTCTATCAAACTTCCCTGTTGTTTTATTTTGTAAAAATTGAAAAAAAAAGAAGAAGATTTTCTTGCAAGTTCACGCAGCGAATAAATAAAAAGCATAATTTATTGGTAAGTGGAAGCAGTAGCAAGCATTGAGACTGGTGAGTTGTGAGAGACACTGTTTTTTTCACTGCACACCTTTTAATGGCCGAGGAGGACAGAGGAAAGGGTAAGAGAAAGACTTGCCAAGAACAAGAACAAGTACAAGAACAAGAACAAGAACAAGAACCCGAGGACTGGTGTTTTGAATGCAAGGATGGTGGACAACTGGTTATTTGCGACCATGAGTGAGTCTTTTTCTTTTCTTTTCTTTTCTTTGGCACTAAAACAGATTACTTTCTTCTTAATGTCTACTTTGTGTGGTATCTGTATCAATATGTGTGGTTATTTCAGGAATTGTGGAAAAGTTTATCACCCGGACTGTGTTGGCAAGGATGATTCTGTTTTTGGCAGTGTAGAATCTTGGGTTTGTGGTAAGCTATTTAATTTTTTTGATAATAAATTACTTGCTAGCTGCATGCAATGTATTATTTGCAACCACAGCATTTCTGTTTAACAATATGGTAGAAATTTGGCATATGCCGTCAACTATAGTTTTTTTTTTTTTTTTTTTTTTCCGGGTTATATATGTAATATGCAAATGCTATCCCATACCTGAGGTCAAGTGATAAAATGCCAAAATAACGTTTTGCATGTGTTGGAACTTATATTTTTGCTCCACCATATAGATGGAAATGAAATTCAAGTGTGAGCGGGAAGTCACTCATCTGTTAGAAATGTCCTAAGTGAGAACCATATAAATAGAAAAGACTCATAAAATCACTTCCTTAAGATTTTGGGTTCAGATGTGGTGTCAAGCCATCATCGTCTGTCTCCTAGCCCGTCGGGGGAAGTATCCCTTGTAAAGGGTTTTGGGCTCCCCTGCCTAGGCCGAGTATTTGGAAATGTTGGTTTGACTAAAGAGGCCTCTGCAGAGGTTAGGCTAGTATAACTCCAATACTTGAAGAAGCTTCCGCTGAAGTTTGCCCTTGAGGGAAGCATGGTGTTGGGTCTCACACTTGAAGAGACAATGTTAGAAATGAAATTAAAGTATGAGTGGGAAGTTCCACTTGGCTATAAATAGGTCAAGTGAGGACCATATAAGTGGAAAAGTCCCATAGACTTAATGCCTTAAAGGTTTGGGTTGAGATATGATATCAAACCCACTTATTATGATTTGTCTCTTAGCTTATTGGTGGAAGTATCACTTGCAAAGAGTTTTGGGCTCCCTCATACCATTTTAACAAATATGATATGGGAAGTGATTAACTGTGGTGAAATGATGTTTATGCGTAACTGCGAATGAAGTTGTAAATATAATGATGTGCTTTCTATATATTTTCAGGTAGGCATTATTGCTCTGACTGCAATAAACCCCCAAAGTTTTATTGCCTTGGCTGTCCAAATGCTGTATGCACAAAGTGCGTTGCTTCCTCAGAATTTACTGTTGTTAGAGGGGTAAAAGGCTTATGCAGCGACTGTTTGGAGCTGGTTGAGATTATTGAACAAAATTTGGATCATGACTCGGAAGGGGTAGGTGGGATAAAGTGCACTGTAGAATATTTACCAAATTTACTCTAAATGATGTTGAATCCATAATTGCTTTCTTACTTATTATACCCTTGCTGCACTAACTTTGACAGGGAACATTACATCAAAGAATATATAATAGTAGCACTATCAACTCATTCATGGTGTTATACCTTTTAGAGATTGCAAGAAAAAAACAAAAAATGCCAGTAGCAACAATGGTGCAAAGAAAGAACATCATTGGGTGATGTTATCAGTATAATTTTTCTCTATTTTGTGGAAGCTAAAGATATTTTCAATTTCTGAGTGTAAAAATAATGGGCAACACTAACATTTTGGATTGTATATGATGAAAGCATAGACTGTTTAATGCTTGCAGTTAAAAGAAAAGAAGCGTGTGGTCAGGTCTTTGTGCTACATATGAATATAGAGCCAAAATAGTAGAGTTCATTTTGGTAGAAAAAACTAAACTGATATAATCAGATTGGGTGTCATAAGACTTACCTCTGTTCTTTATATATTCGACTTATTTAAGGAGAGATTATATCCATATCTACCTTTAAAACTTGTTTGTTCTTTGCAGAACAAGTTAAGCTTGAATGACAGGGAAACATATGAAGGTTTATTCAAGGAATATTGGGAAATTATTAAGGTAAAAGAAGGATTGACTGGTGATGATGTCTTTGATGCACAACCCAACTACAAAAAAGGTAAAAATTTTCTGCTTCATAGAAATTTTAGTGAAGGCGAAGAAGAAAAACAAGATGACTCAATGGCATGGGATAGTAATGAAGATTATACAAGTAAGCATAAGCTGACTAAAAGCAAGAGGTCCAGTTCAGAGGAGTTTGTTGGATGGGGATCAAAACCTCTCATTAGCTTCCTTGCATCCATTGGGAAATATGAAAATGAACCATTGACGCAATGGGGTGTAAAATCTATTATATATGAATACATTAAGGAGAAAAACCTTCATCACCCAAAATACCATTGGAAGTTCCTCCCTGATGAAAAGTTGTTTCCTATATTTAGAAAGACAGTTATATCAAAATCTCAGATATACCCTCTGTTGGAGTTTCACTTCGCCAAAAAATTGTATGATTCAGCAGGGGAGAAAAATGATAATCAAAACAATTCTACAGATAAGCATCTCAATGATCATACATCATGTATCAAAAGGAGATTGTCAAGCTTAATAGGAAAACCTCTATTGAAAAAAGGAGATTTATTTATCAAACCTAGTTGTTTTGCATCCATTAATCCCAATAATATAAACCTTATCTACCTAAAACAAAGTTTGGTGCTAAAATTATCAAAACAGCTTGAAAATTTTATGGATAAGGTTGTTGGAACCTTCGTCAGAGCCAAAGTGGATTCCAATGATTATAGGGAAAGGAAGTCTCACCATCTCCTGAGAGTTATAGGTAATAAATTACGTACAAATTTTGTACTTTGCCCTCTCCTTTTTATTTGCTAGTTTTGTTAGTTACTTTGTATTTCTTAATGTAGCACTGTGTGTCTTAAATGATTGATCATTTCTCTTGTTTAATTTTTAGGTGTTGTATTTGATGAAATGTCTAATGGAATTCTCTTGCAAGTTTCCTTCATGCCTAAAGCCATTCCCATTTCTGAGGTATCTGATGAAGACTTCACAGAGGTAAATGACTCGCAATGATCCTATTATTTTCCTAGAATCAACTTTGAACATCTTGTTGGAAGCACATTATACTTTTAAGTTTTTCCAATGCATAATTACATTGGAAATTATATGACTCAACATTAACATTAATAACACCGTTATTCCAAACTAGTTGGGGTCGGTGGCGGAAGAACCCAAATGAAAAGCAATTGGAAATTATATGACTATTATGTTAAAATACATTCTCCTAAAATACGCATTAACTTTGTTGTTTTGCTAACAGCAAGAATGTGAGGATTTGCGACAAAAAGTGAAAGCCCACTTGCTCAAGAAAATAACTGTCGTAAGTTGTTGATAAATAAATAACTAGTGTTTTATCTTTGGGGAAGGATATTGTAACAACCAAGTTGTGTTACTACCATGTTACTACCATGTTACTACCAATCAATCTCACCGTTAGATCGATTATGTTGATCCAACGGTTATATTTATTTCCATCTTTCATTATTTCTTAAGATAGCTTCGAAAATATGAATTGCTTTTGCTTAAATATATCATAACAAATGCTAACTGTTTTTTTTACTGGTATTTGGCAGGTGGAACTTCAAGAAAAGGCTAAAAGTCTTCACGAGGATATAATAAAGCATGTATGCATCCTTGACTCTATCCTAGTTAACATATATCTTTTTCCCCTATTGGTTCAAAAATTTCAGGTCTATAACTAGCTTAGATATATTTTCTGGACTCTAGCAATTGAAGACTCAGATTTCAGTACACCAAATTCAGTAGCCAATCCTTTTATTAGAGTAATCATAATTGTATTTTCTTTGTTCTTTGTTCTTCTGCAAGAGTTATGATATGAAAGCTTGGCTGTTTGGTGAGTAAAACACACATGCAGTTGACTCTGATTATAGGTTTTCAAATCTGTCTTGATTGATTATCATAATGACATTTTGTGCATGTCATTGGCTCTCGCTTTCTTTTTCTGTTATGCCTGGAACTGGAAGAGTTAAGTGAGGCAGAGTGTTATGGTACATAATAGAGTGAACTGTGGAGTATTTTTTATTGTACGAGTGTTGCACCAAAAAAAAGAAAAAAAAGAAAACGAGGGATGGAGTTGTAATAATTATTTAAATGTCAAATTATCTCTTCTATAGGACAGATATAAAAGAATAAATAAGAATAAAAGTATATTTTTGATGCACCAAAATTGCGCCAAAATAGAAATCCTCTGTTTTCAATTTCGATTATCAGAATAAAAGAATATTCACCCACCACGATTGAGTCTTAAACACTCTTTTATATTGTATCAATTAACCCTAAAACACAGTTGAAACAAAAAACTCAAAATTACGATGGAAACTTAAAAAGGGCCTAAAACCTAAAAATGACGCATGTATGCATTATGTGCAACACATGATTCTAAGCCTACTATAGGTGCATCAATTTTATTATTCTATTTTATATTATTTTGTTCCCTACTCCATTGATTGTGAAAAAATGGCTTGCATACACCATGGAGGGGTTTGGGCCCCATTCTACTACATTGCTAAAAACGTTCCAAGCTAAGGGTTTCATTTTCTAGTTTTCCCTCTCCATCACTAAGTATATAAAAATATACAAACTAATGAACCGTGTATAAAAAAATAAAAAATGAACCTTTCCATTTGTCCACACTTCAAGTCTAAAACTGTTAGATTAAGCTCTTGAATAGTTGGTTCATGACATTATCCCACCTTGCTTCCAAATATAGCCTTTAGCATTTAACAAAATTCATTAAATAGCTTTATTTCAGTTGAACATTTGCTCTACCTACCAAAGTCTTAATTGTGTGGTACACATTCTTCTACTTACATGTAATCTGGAATCATTTTGGTTTTAATATTTATTCCTTTTTTTACAATATGTAAATGCACGTGTCTTATCTTTCTGACCTTCCTCACTTTATGAATATGTTCTTGCTAGAGAATTGCAACACGCTTGGTCTATTTGCAAAATCAAATTGACCGTGCAAATCTCAAGGGACGACAAAGGGAATATCCTTTCCGTAATATAGAATGATTATATGATTTCTTTGTATCTTGTGACTACAGAGTACTTATTGTGACTGATATAGTATTGCAGACACGTGACACGATACAGCATGTATACATGTGCATGAACCTATATAGGCTTGTGTTGTTTTAGATGAATAATGATAGTACCTCCTTAACTTTGTGCCATACAAAAATTGCATTACTAGAAGAAAGGGAACAACTTGTACAACCATGGAAACAAGAGCAACTACTAAGGCATGAGCCATCAGTTTCTCCCGAGCTTATTGAGGCAAAATATGAGGATTCTGAAGAAGAAAAACTGGAAACGTAGACAGGACCAATGATTTCTCTTCCTGCTGTAGTCAGTTTTCAGTTGAACTCAATCATATTTCAACTAACAACAGGTGATGATGAAGCTGTGCTATGTGGTGGTTTAGGTTGGAGTTTTTAACTTGGAAACGTTAATTCCTTATTGTTGTTCGAAGTACTATCAGGTTCTGTACCAAAAAAGCTCCATGATGGGGTTCTTAAATAATTTTGGCAGACAGAAATCATGAATGTACATATTTTAACCCCATTTTTTTTATCTTCCACCAAATTCTACTTCTAGGAAGTTTCCCACACCTCTGGTCAACAAATAAAAATTATAAGTTATTTCATATCTTCAACAATGTTTACACACACACACATATATATATATATATATATATATATATATATATATATATATATATATATATATTGGTGAACAATGTTTACGTATTTAATAATGGATAGAATGACATGAAAAGAAATGAAACAAGCTGAGATGTAATAAAATAAAACTATCATATTATTATTTTGATATTTTATGCTGGAATAAAATAATATTTATAATTTTATTATTTAGACAGAACTATAAAATAATAAGATAATTTTATAATGATATTTTTTTCTCCTGGATTAAGAATTTTTTTTGGAAAATATTAGATAGAATGAAATAAAATAATTTTCATGTTTTATTTTATTTTTAAATTATAAAAATTTAAAAAATAATAAGTGATGACATTTTATTCTATTATCTCACATTTCATTACTTTTAACGGTTAAAAGTTGAAACACAGCGCAAATGTCAGATTGTCCTAGTGCTACTATACTTTCAATCAGGTGCAAATTTTTTACTGATTAATGTGATTGCTTTTGAGGTTTGCAATTGTGGGTTAAGTTCATTGTTTTGGGAATTGGGATGTGCATAAATTATTTTGTTAATGAAGTATTTATACTGTTTGAAGGATTAGTCATCAAAGTAAAGAAGGGGAATGTTTTGCTGCTTTTGCACACCAGAGTCAACCTTTGTTATGATGGTCTGAAGTTGTCTGCTATGATCCTAAAAAGATACGGAGAGAGATTGCATCAACATTCCCATCTGTAAAACCACTTCCATTCATTTTCATTAGTTTGACATGACATCCGTGCTAAAATACAATTCTTTTTTTAATTTTTGAAATATAATTTTAATTGGACAACATTTTTTTGTTTAGAAAGACAAACATAATTATCACATTATTCAATTCCATGGTTTGGAAAAAAGGCACATCATCCATGTGCTTCTTTGTGAAACTGGAGAGAATTTTCTGTGCTCGAGCACATGGTCGTTGGCCTAAAATAGAAAAATGTGGGATGTGAATGAAAATAAATATAAAGGTAAGGATAGTGTAAAAATGTTACTTTTTACTATATTTGATAAAAAGAGTATGAAATATTTTGTGATCTTGTAGCATCGAAAATATTTTCATCAATTTTCTGCTTACCACAAGTGATTTTGTTACAATTTGTTTTGATTTTCATAATTTATTTCCCAGGACAAGTTTTTTATTTTTGTTTACAGAGAGAAAAGGAGTGCCCGTTGTTACTTTTTGTTTACATCAAAGTTTTCTCATGGGAACTCTCTTTTGCAGTACAATTTAATAGCGTGAGATTTATGCCCCGGTTTCGCCGTTCATCTACCTTTGCTAATTGCTAATTTATTTGTTTTTTTATGTTTTTTTTTATATTTCAATCAGTTCATTACTTCGTGACTAGTTCATTCGGGGCGGATTTCGAAATTAAGACTTTAAATCTTTTCCAAAAGTCGTAATGAGAAAGACTGAACACATGCTCTCATCTCCATCTACGAGTTGCCTGACATCAACTAAACTATTATCAAATACCATAAAGTGTGGTCTCGGTATGTTCCTTCCCGATCAAATATATACATGTATCACGAGTGGGTCTATATATATGAAATCAAATTCTAAAATCAAAGTAAATATAACTGAATTAAATACTTTAAGCACCAGGTTAATAGAGGGTAACAAATTTTTTATCTTTCTAAAATTAGTTAATTGAAATTTGATACCTGTTATGGACCTGAGTGAAACTTATGTCCACAGAAGGTCCAAGTGATACAAGCTCAAAAGTAAGCACTATAAATAAGAGCTAAAAATCACAGGTATGACTGATCTCTTTTAATCTTATTTTTATGTAATCACACAACGCACACACTCCTCCTTGGCTAAGGTCGTTGTATAGTGTGTCGAGATTCGCTGTTCCCAAAATACTTAATTCATAGGTATCTAGTCGAAGCTCGTGGGGATACCGGAAGGAGCCAACTCGTCTCAAAGAGATAATTAGAGTTGGTTAACTCAAAAAAGAAAAAGAAAAAGAGAAAACACTAGATCCAACGTGAATCATCTGCATTAGACATCTACCTCGGACATAACAATACCATAAAAAGTAATTACAATATATGGCTCCATTTTTTTTTCTTCTAAAATTAATAAATTGAAAGCTGAAATTATTAAAGATTGAACATGGTAGCACTTCACGAGGATAATGGAAAGAGGCGGCAGGAACAGTAGTAAGACACAAATGAGTCCGTGGCGCAGACTACTTTTGACCTCTGTATCCAAATTATGATTACAGTAAGCCAAGTTTTGAAGAGAAGCAACCTCGAAGCTCAATTAAGAGTCTAAAAGCAATGGTACTTTGTGACAAAACCATTAAAAGTCGTTTTTGTTGCATATAAAAATTATGGTAACAGTTTCTTCGGGTGGCCCATCTATGTATTATGAATTTGTGATCGGGGTCACCATATATTCAATTTCAACTGTGCGTGCTCTTGACAAGTAAAAAGGGATTTGGAAAACCCACAAAAGAAATATGGTATCACTATCAAGTACTTTTTTTGAAAAACATGCTGTTTGTTTGAACCGCATATATATTTTCAGGGATATAGTAATAGAGAAGCTGAAGCTACCTTGAAATTAGAACTTGAGGCACCAAGTTAGTACAGAGGAATAGTGACACATTATTGTGTTGTTCAGTGCAATAGTGACCATGGCACCTACTCCTTGTTGTGAGAAGATGGGATTGAAGAAGGGACCATGGACTGCTGAAGAAGATCATATATTGATTTCTCATATTCAACGATACGGCCATGAAAACTGGCGTGCGCTTCCTAAACAAGCTGGTCAGTGTAAATTATATTCCTTTTTCTTTGTATAATCATTAATTACTAGGTCTGGCTAAGACTATACAAGCTAATAACATTTTCTTTTTTTGTATAATTAAACCAGCTGCAAAGACTGAACAAATGTTTTAATTTATTTTATTTTAGATAGATGAATTGTCTAATATATGATTATATGATATGATTGTTTAGGTTTGTTAAGGTGTGGCAAGAGTTGTAGGCTTCGTTGGATAAATTACTTGAGACCAGATATTAAACGAGGGAAATTCAGCAAGGAAGAAGAAGATACCATCCTAAAGCTACATGAAATTCTTGGAAATAGGTGAGTGAGTACATAACATAATATAATATAATATTGACTCTTGTGTGTTCTAGCATAAAGATGTCATGTAACTCCTAGCATACTGTTTGCAGAAGAGATATCATATGTATAGTATATATTATAAAATATGATTGAATTTGATCAAGTAATAAAAGATGAAAATGAATTACTTATAGTGAAGCCCTTTGATGCTCAGATGGTCTGCTATTGCTGCAAGATTACCAGGAAGAACAGACAACGAAATAAAGAATTTTTGGCATACCCATTTGAAGAAGAGGATGAAGAAAATTAGTGAGGTGCAAAATGGCAATAGCTCCTCATATATCTTGCAAGAGGGACAAGCAAATAGTTCGGGGACTCTAATGACCATGCCACCAGGAGTAGAGGAGGATGCTGGCAAAGTAATGATTGCCAATTATGGTATACCCTCAAGGATGAATCCATCAGGATTTTACAGTGCAGTCTCTCGTGATACTTCAGGAGAAACCATAGGCAATAATGGTTCTAGTCAGATCAGTGATGAAATGGAATTTTGGTACAATGTTTTCATCAAATCAGGGCAGCCATAGGGATAGATTGCATAATTTATATATCTGCCTCAGTCCTTAATTTTTCTTATATGTCAATCTTGGTTTCAGCTTTTTGTTTGTGTATAAAACTTAGATAATCTATATTGGCTGTGCAAATTGGCAAAATAAAGATGAATGGGAAAAAAAATTTAATAGACGCTTGAGAAATTAGACAGTAAAGACATATAAAGGCACAAGTTACGTTGACTGTCATTTGAAGCAAAGACACTATTTGACTTCAAGTTAAATCTTCAATTATGTAATTCTTATGGATCATTGCAATAACAATCATTTCGTGGATGTGTAAGCATTTAAAATAACTGTTTTTTGAAAAAACAGTTGATGAATTAAACTGATTTTTAAAGAATCAGTTCAAGAACCGAACTGATTTTTAGAAACCAGTTCAATAATCGAATCAAATCGTTTTCGAAACTAATTGTTTCATTACTTTATTTTTTTAATTTTTATTTTATTTTTCTTTTCAGAATAGATTCGACCCGAATCGTTTTCGAACTGAACCGAACCGATTTCAAGGCGAACCGAACCATTTTCAAACTGAATTGAACTATTTAAACCAATTAGCTTCAGTGTTTCAAAAAACTCAGTTCAATTCGACCTATGCACACCATTCTTCGAAAAATTCAGTTCAATTCGACACATGCATATCATTTTTCAAAAAATTCAGTTCAATTTAATCCATGTAAACCCCTTGATCTGAATACGATAGGATTGAACAAATTTTTGGTGCATCATATGTATCTAATTAAGTATTTTCCCCCATATTTAGAAAAAATTTCACCATTTTTCAAAATAAAATTTGTGCCACATTGGATAAAAAATTCCTTGTGGAAAAAAAATATGAGTACATCTAATGCACTAAAATTTTAAATGAATTTTATTTCTTCAATTTTGCTCCAATTTTAAAAGTATCATATGGTGATCTTATTTTGCAAAGGTGAAGTATGTAAATGTTAATCAAGTTATCAAACTACCAAAAGACTCCGTCCACGGTGGGACTCGGAACCCACAATCTCCCGCTCCGGAGGCGAGCGCCTTATCCATTAGGCCACGCAAACTTGATAATGAATTGAGTCGAGGTCTGTATACTTTTTTTTTGCCAATGAATCTTGCCTCGAAACAACGCCTGTGTTTGTTTGGGCTTTCAAAGCTAACCCGTAATCGCCTAACGGGTTGTGATGTAACTTAGGTAAAAAGGTTGGAGCCTATATATATATATATATATATATATATATATATATATATATATATATATATATATATGACAGGATCCTTTGACACCGGTGTCAAAAAAAAAAGTTTGACACCTCATATGAGAGCCGTTAGATTAAAAAAAATCAACGATTCTGATTTGTAAGCATGTGACAAATCTTACACCGGTGTAAAAAAAAATCCCATATATATATGGGATAGGATCAACTTACACCGGTGTAAGAATAATAAATCTTACACCAAATCTTAACCGTTGATTTTCGTGCATCCAATGGTTGGGATTTATTGGGAATTAAAAATTAATTAATGAGTGAGACCTAATAAATCTTAACCGTTAGATGTAGAAAATCAATGATTAAGATTTGGTGTAAGATTTATTATTCTTAGACCGGTGTAAGATGATCCTGCCCCTATATATATATATATATGAGAAAAATATTTATCCTTTTAAATGACACAACTTATATTCTTTCACTCTCGCAAAGAAGTGAGACCCAAATCTTTATTTTTTTGTCAACTCTCTCTTCTCCTTTATTTATCTCTTTCTCTCTCTTAAAATGATACAACTTTACCTATATATAGGTAAAGGATATTCTTACAACGGTGTAAGAGTTAGAAGTCTTACACTCAATCTTGACCATTGATCCACTTGTATCCAATGACTCACATTACTAAAAAATGTGAACCATTAGATATAAGTGGGATTAGCGGACAAGATTAAGAGTGAAACTTACACTGGTGTAAAATGATCCTAAGCCATATAGATATATATATATATATATATATATAGATATAGATATATAGAAAGAGATATGATGTAGGATACTTTGTCACCAGGGTCAAATTTGAAGTTTGACACCTCATCTGAGAACCGTTAGATAAAAAAAATCAATGATGTCACATGCTTACAAATCAGAGTCGTTGATCTTTTTTTATCTAACGACTCTTAGACGACCGATATCAAATTTCAAATTTGACACCGTTATCAAAGGATCCTACCTCTATATATATATATGAGATATATTTTTCTTATATTGTAGGAAACAAGTTATTTCATGTTATAGAAATTAAAGTATAAGTGGGACCCACATATAAGAGAAGAGAGAAAAAAGAGTGATGTGATCCAATTTCTTTTTGTGTGTTGAGAAAAATTGTTTTTCTTATGTAAAATGAGATAAACATAACTTTATATATGTAAAATGAGATAAACATAACCTTATATATATATATATATATAGGCAAAATGATTTCTGCAGCTGCTGTACCTACTGCAAGCAAGGATACACGTCCGAATCTTAGGATACGGCAACGGATCCTGAGTTTTTTTTTTTTTTTATAAAAAAAGCCGTGGGGCCCACTTTTCTGTGTCAGCTGTAGATAACACTATCTACGGCTGCTGCAGAAATGTTAAGCCCATATATATATATATATATATATATATATATATATATATATATATATATATATATATATCAAATAGTTAAAAATTACTTTTAAGTTCAAGTTAAAAAGAAAAGATTTGTTTTTTGTTTTTTTTTAGATGATACCTTCGTTAATCTCATAGAATTTTTGTGGACTAATCCGGAGTTCAAAGCAGTTTCAGAATTAAAAATTTAAAATCCTCTCAAAAATGGTACTGAGAATGATCAAATACATGCTCTCACCTCTCTCATTTGCTTTAAAATAAAACTATAAGTTGTTTGATGATTACATAAAATTTTTAGCTTAAAATTTACTTAAAAACTATTCATTAAAAAAACAACAACACATATTTCAAAACAAAAAAAAACTGATACAATTTAAAAAGGGGGAGCTTTTAACTTTCGACTTTTTTTTCATTATAAAAAAAAAATTTATATGATAAGAGCTTTAACTTGTTTGGCCTAATTTCTACTTGTAAGAAAAATATAAGTTAAAAAAAAACTCCCAAATAAGCACTTAGTATGTTTTCATCGTCTTGTTATTTTTTTTATGTAATCAATTAGGGTTTATTGTTTCTCCTGCCATAGTAGATAAAGTTATATCGAGTAACTTTAAAATTATATCATTTTGAGGGTTAAGAGAATTAATAAAAGATGTTTTAAAAAAATTATTTGTTTATATAAATTTTATCAAAACATCCTTAATTAATTCTCTCAATCTCTAAAACGACGTAATTTTAAAATGGTTGGAGATAACTTTATCAGTAGGATATACATTTTTTAAAATAAAATAATATTAAAAATTGTAAATAAATGGTATCATCTTTGGAATAGTATTTTTTTTGTTTGAAAAACTAATTTTGTAATACTTAACATTTGAGGATTAATTTATGGGTTTATTGTTTCTCTAGTCATATAAGATAAACGGATAAAATTATATCCAATAACTCTAAAATTATTGCATTTTGAAAATTAAAAGAATTAATGAACATGTTTTAATAAATTCATATAATCAAAAAAAAAATGAAATTATGAAAATATAACTTTATCAGTGGCGGGACAAATATTTTTTCCTTAATTTATTGATAAAAACTTTGAAAAAATCATTAAAATGACGCTTAATATTAGAAATGTAATTAAAAAAAATTAAGCTGATTTAATTTTTAATGGCCATTTTTTTCAATACTGATTGGGTGGAAAATTATTGATAGCT
The DNA here is from genome assembly GCF_033153095.1 of Gastrolobium bilobum. Classification (NCBI taxonomy): domain Eukaryota; kingdom Viridiplantae; phylum Streptophyta; class Magnoliopsida; order Fabales; family Fabaceae; genus Gastrolobium; species Gastrolobium bilobum. The sequence goes on from NW_026899073.1 coordinate 633,709, forward strand.
GAGACTCTACAAAGAAGATAAAAGTAAAACCCTACAAAACTCTTGAACTCAAAATTCAGACATCCATTACCGTTAGTCGAAGTGATAGCATAGCTGCTCAATGGCATTGACAATCTCGAACATACTGCACTGCCCCAATTCGAGTTTCTCCCACAAGAATTTCCGTCCCAGAATTTCTACCTCTCTCAGGTTATTCATTTCTCTCTTTCTGAATTAATTTTTTTTTTTTTTTCTTGCAAATTCACTTATTTTTCTTATAAGATGTGTTTCTCCTCTTTATGGTCCTTTTGCAAATTTATTGCCGTTAATAAAATGCAATATGGTTTGAATTTTCAGGTATCCCAAAACAACATCATGGAGTGGTAGAAAGATTATCTGTGCAGCTGCTTCTGCAGCAGGAAACTCTAATCCTGACAATGATTTCAATCCTTATGAGGTATTATTTAGTTCATAATCTTAGATTTGAAGTCACTCAAGTTGAATTGGCTATTTCTGTGTTTTAGTTGTTACGCTATCATCTTATAGGTTCTGGGTGTAAGCCCCATTGAGAGATTTGACATGATCAAGGCAGCATATACAAAAAAAAGGAAGGAGGCTGAGATGAACGGCGATGAAGCAACTGCTTCCAGAGTAGGTTAACTTTTCCCTCCTTTTTTTGGTGAATAAGGTTTTGGTCACTAAAAACATATGCGACAATCTTTGATGTCATTACTGATAGTTTTCCAAGTTTCAAATGGGTGAGGTTGATTAATTACATTCATGTTTGGAAAGTAAGATTATGAGTTGAGCAATATATATAGTTAAGGTCTCTGCTGCTAACCCCTCCCAACCAACTTAAAGCTCACACATGCTTACCATCTTGACCAAAATTATAATATGCACGCCACGCCCTAAGTGATGGAAATGGCTTTTACTACATAATGCTTTTGATTATTCCTATATTTGTGAGGTTGTTAACAATCCATATCGATATATGATTTTCCTGCAAGTTTAATGCACTAACACATGGGTCCTTGTTCATTTTAAATGTGTAATCCAGCTGGAAAAGGCATATGACAAAGTCATGATGGCTCAATTGACAAATCGGAAAAAGGGTGTGACTTTTGGATCATTTAAGGTAAAGTAGGGGAATCTTTCTTTTCCTGTACACTCGGAATTGCACCCATAACTTGAAGGCATGACGACACAGATTCTTCTTGTTTAACTTGTGTTTGAGATTGAAGCTACTTCGATAATTTAGTTCTGGATGTATTTGATGCATTCTATATTCACCGGAGTTCCTTTGATGAAGTAGCTATAATTTTATTGAACATCTCTTTTGACTATTTTTTCCTGCTCAAAATGAACATAAGCTGCCTATACATTGTGGCAATGAAGAATTTGGGAGGAGTTAATGCATTATTATCTTGAATTCTTGATATTTTTCATTATTTTCTTTGGGCTGCTTTGGGTTGGACAGAATGACATGATGAAGGGTTATGATTGGGTATTAAATATTGGAAAATATTCAACTATCTCCATAGGAGATAATTTTGTGAAAAAAGTTTGTTCCTCCACTTCATTTATGTCATATTGTGCCTTCATCCTATTTTTTCCAAGTATTTGATTGTATTTTTTTTTTTTGTGTGTGTGTCTCAATCTTGTACAACTTCAAAACTAAATGCAGGTTTCAAAGGACATCAAGTATGCCGACAAGCAGCCAATTATACCTTGGGGGCCAAGGTTTGATATTGCTTCTTATGATTCATGACATTGTAGTTTTATTGCAGTATATTCTTGTTTCTACCATTGGCTCAATAAAATAACTACCAACAGTATAATCCTTACTTTAATGAGCTATTGAATATTTAACTTCTCTAGGTTGACATTCTCCTGTCTGGATGATTTGGTAGCTCATGACTGGAGCTGCTTTGCTGTGTGAATTTGCTTGAGAGCTGTCTCAATAACTCTTATATTACTGCTTAGAGATGATGATGGTGTCTTTCCCTTGTGAAGTAGAGATGTTGGGAATCACTTGTATTTAGATTAGTTTCTTTTCATCCCATTTGAATAACCTGCTTGCATGGATGGATGGCATTTATTTCTAGTGTTTATTTTGTGGTGTTTTATGTTTTCTTCAAATTACTGTTTTTCCCCTATCACTATCACTCTATTAACAGCTACATGTAATCTTTTGATGCTATTTTGTCCTTCAATGCAATTTCAGGTTTACCAAATCAAGTACAAATGATATACGCATCAACTTGGCAATTTCCGCTGTCTTTGTGAGTAGTAAATGGAGGGTGATTTTATTTTATTTTATTTTATTTTGAAAACATCAATGCTCGGAAAGACAGAAACCATAATGGTCTTGTGTTTTATGTTGTAGTTTTTAATCATAATTGTTTACCATCTGTTTGCAGACAGCTTGGATCCTTGTCAAGCGCAATGCTGAATATAAACCTTTGCAGTTTTTAGCCTTTGCTTTTGTTTATAGGCTTTTTGAGAAGTTAAAATCCTTTGAATCTCCTGTAACCCCAATATATAATGTGAGTTTCATATTCTATGGCAGCATGTTCAGAGAAATCTTAAAATCTTTTGTTTTTGAACTATGTTGAATCATCAATAGAATTGGATAGCTCATGGTGCTGTTGGCTGCAGGAAGATGGTGAGGATACAGGAGAAGGACTGCGCATGGGAAAACGACTGATCAGATCACTGGCCTTGATTTTTGGATGTGTAGCTTTTTCATCTTTGGTATGATGTTTCATCAGATCTTTTGGCGTGACAGTTAATTTGCACAGATCAATACTTTGTCAATTTTTTAGCCTCGGTTGCAATTAACAAAGAAGCTGATATAATATAATATATCTAATTTTTTTTTTCTCTGAAAAAAAGGAAAAAGAAAAGAAGTAAGAAGGAGGAAGGGAGAGAGGGATCAGTTCACCTTATCGTATTCTTTTTTTTTTCAGTTTACTTAAGTTCAAACCCAAGTTGTTTTCATCATGGTATTCTGAAAAGTTGTACACACACATAATTAAATTTTTAATCTTCGTTGAACCTCTTATTTGAAGACTATTTTGAAAGAAGAAATTTGTGGTAGCTGATTTACAAAATTTGGTTTTGGTACTGTGTTGGACTCCCACTGGGACCAAACTTTGCAAGATATTGGTTTTAGGAGAGATTGGAGATAGAGATCAATGGTGCCCAAACTATATATATTTTGTAATTTTAGTTTTTGATGGAAAATTCTATTTCATTTGTCACTCAATATTCATCTTAATCGAACACGCCTTAAGTTTTTTTTTTTTCCTTATCATCATTATCACATATTAATATTCCTCGGAATTATTTAATTTTCATTCTGGTGCATTTCTTGCAGGCATACACTCTCGTTTTGAACATATTTGAGTATGCAAGTGGTTATATTCCTGCTTTTCTTTACAGCAGTCAGGTATAAATAAATGAGAAGTCCTTCCTGGCTTAACATATATAAGATAGAATTGTCCAGAATCCTTGTGAATAATATGACGCAGGTCCTGCAGTTTATTTACCTTTGGAACTCTGGAAGTTTCTTCTACATTGTTTTCTTGTCAAATGCATTTTATTCCTGATTTCCCTATGCAGCAAAGAGATGAATGATTATGATCATGATTCATGATTTAAACCTATATCTTGGTTGCACGAGTGTTATTTTTTAATACACTTGAAGGCAATGGTTGCCATTCAAGCATAATATATTATGCACTAGGACCATTATTTCATTGGCTAACTGCCTATGTTTCTTAATGTGCATAAGAATTTGGGATGTATAATAAGATTAATTTTCAAAGCAAAGATGCAACCTTCAGGACTTTGTCTCTTGAACAATTGAAGGTACTAACAGATGTTTTCTTGAATCTTTTTGATCAGTTGCAATTCTCCTATTAGCGCATCCTTTGCAATATAAAATCTCCATGATGTTATGTATTTTATTAACTATAGAGTAGACATTCATTTTGGTCCTCTAAACATATACTATTGGTCCTCCTTTTTGATGCACCCGAGCTGACTGATTTGGATTGGACTTTTCTATAATTTATTCCATAGTTTAGAGCTTTTCAATAATTGTTAATTATTTTTCTTTTTGTTATTTTTATATTACGTTTGAGTGTGCGTTGATTGTGCGTTATCTCCTTTGATTGCGCATGATTATAGTTCTTTACTTTTTTGTTATTTTTATTTTGCTTATTCAAGGCTTGGAGAACCCTATTGTTAGGAGGTCTTTTTTGGTTAAATAAAATTAAGAAAAGAGAAAAGTGTTTTCTCGCAATTCTTGTTTCGTTCTTATTTTCTGTTTAGCCAATTGGTTACTGTTTCGGCATTACTTTTATTAGTAATTTAGTACATCAAAACTGTCCTTCATTAGTAATTAGTGGCATTAATTTTGTCCTTCAAATACCAAATTGATGTCATTTTAAGGACCGATTTGATAGCAAAAATGTGAAGAAATTGAAAAACCATGATGTCGCGTGTATCTTTAGAAAACTGATCTGATGTGTGTATAAATGGAGGGCCAGTGGCATTACGCAAAAATCCTTGGAAGACCAAAATTGACATTTAATCTGACTTCATATGTGTCATGCAACTGACTTAGTTTTGAGGTGTACTGGGAGGTGAAAAAAATGAAAACTAGCTTGGTTTCTTGCTTACCACAAAAAAGAAAAAAAAAATGTGATAGCTGTAAGCTGTTTGTTCAATGACACAGTTGCTGGCATGCATTGGTGTTATTGTTAACTCTTGGAAATAAGATCATACATCACTTTTATTACTAGCTTTATTTTTTGTTGACTAAAACAGCACAGCTAATTACTTTGTCTGGCTAAAACAGTTTTATCTTGATAAAGTGGTGTATTATGCCATTGGTCCTTGTATGTTGCTTGTAATTAGTTGACAATATGATGGCCTTTATGGTATCTGCAGGAGTTGATAATCACCGCTTCATCGGCAGTCATGCTTTATATTTTGGCATCTTATTATAGATAGTGGAGCTCTCTTGAAGACGAAGACCTTGCATCTAGTCATCATAGAAATACTTTTTTCATTTTCTTTCCTTTTTTTTTCCCCTTCTATTGTTAACTGAATTCTTCCGGTGTTTCACTCTCGAATTTTGTCAAACGAGAAATGCAATTTACCTTGTTAAAAGTAGGAATAGTGTTAATTTCAAATTTTGTTACGGTTGAATGTTGTGTATGATATATATATATAGTCTTGCCCCTTTACCTTTTTATTAATTTCTTAGTTGGACTGTTCATATCATGGTATAGTCTTGCCCATTTTCTTATTTATCTATTATATTCAGACTAAAAAAAAAAGGTTGGTTGGGGATTCCATTTGTAACATCTGAGGTACCTCATTTGACTACGTATGAATGGGTTATTTCTACGCTTACTTAGTACAATAAAAATGGGTATTCGTATTTTATATTGTAAGAGATAATTTTATTTTTTACACATTTATAAAAGTGTATGAGATTTATATTTGTTTTTTCTCTTTCTTTTCTTTATACGGGTTTTACGCATTTTTATGTTTGTGTAAAAAATAAAATTATTTCCTACAACAACATTAATCCCATTAAATGTGAGGTTGATAATAAAGTACAGTTTTTTTATATTCAATTCATAAAATAAGTAAATATCAATTTTTGTTTATCTCGTTGCATTTTGTTTTTCAGGTGCAAGAAGGTTTTATAGCATAATTATATGACTAGAATCTGATGTTCATTTAGTGCGTGTTCGGGAGCTTTTATTTTAATTTTTTTTATAAATAGAAATTTAGTTAAATATAATTTTTCAAAAGCTCTAATCATAAAAGAAATTTTTTTATAATAAAGAAAAAAAGTTAAACGCTAAAAACTCTTAGAGGAGCTTTTTTTAAGATGAATGTCAGTTTTTTTTAGGAGTTCTTACTCTTATTCAAAAAATTTAGTTATAAATTTTATTATTTACCCTATAATAAATTATTTTATCTTGTTTACCAAAAAATAAAATAAAATTATTTCATCTCCCTCCCTTCGTAACCCTAAGAATAACAGTATAAAATTATCAAATAACTTTTAACTTTATTTTTTATTTTCTTAACTTTAACTTAATAATAGCTTTGAACTTTAAAAAAGATATGCTTTTAATTAGATCAATTTGACCGTGGATCAAAAAATTGGATAAGATTAAAAATAAAAAGTATTAAATTAAAAATATTTTATATTTTTGATACAATAATTTATTTGTGATATTTAAAATTATATGATTTAACATTACAGTTTTAATAACAAGAGTCCAAAAAGGAGTTTTAAAATATTTTATTAAATAAATAACTAAAAGCGGTTTATTAGACAGTACATAAGGGAAGAAAAGGAAGAGAAGCATGTTAATATGTTATACAAAGTGGGAAAAAAAACTCTTCAAATAAAATAAAATTAAGTCAAAGAAATAAAAACATAATTTTGGCAATATATATATTTTTTGGGATAAATAACAATCATTTTACAGGAAAAAGTTTACTATTATGCAAAGTTACAGACAAAAGATAATTATTGAATAGAGTATTTGTTACAATTTTTTTATTATTATTTATGTTGTCATTTTGCTTTGCAGAAAAAAAAATGGTTACTGCAACAATACGAAAGCAAAACCCATTTTTTTTTATAAAAAAAAGCAAGATCTGGATTATCTGAATTAATTAGACTGTTCGAGTTTGACAGGATTAATGCAAGAAACAGTCCATTATCTTGACTGGATCACCTAAACAAGGTTGACTAATCAAAGCAAATCTAGGTCATACAAATTATCTTTAACAATATCAGAGGTTGTTTCTTTCTAAAAGTCAATGATACATCATAAATCTCAGGAAATATTTGTAGGGTTTGTTTTTTCTAAAGTTACTTTAGATAACTTTATCTAATGTTCATCGAAACGATGTCGTTTTGGAGCAGAAATCATGGTGTTTTTGTAATTTTAATTTATTTCAGGATTATAATAATCTTTATCATTCTAATTTTTTAATTTTTCAACCCCAAAACGACGTCGTTTCGATGAACATTAGACAAAGTTGTCTAAGGTAACATTAGATACTTTTTCCCATATTTATAATAATATTGATAAATGGCTTATCAATAACTTACTAATAAAATAGAATCAATAGTAACCTAACTTTAAACTAGTTCTCTAGATGCTATTCAATACTGTCATTTGATTCGATGTTTTGTGGGATTGAGTTTTAAAATAGGGGGTCATTATAGAATATTATAATTGTGAGTTGTTACAATTGTGAGATTGAATTAGATTAAAAAAAGAAAAAAATGTTTGTAATTTTAAATGACATAGATTTATGTTATTTTAAGAGAGAGATAGACACAAAATAAAAAAAATATTTAAAATTTAAATTAAAAAAAAACTATCCACTTTCTCTCCTATGAATTTCATTCCTTGTGTCTATCTTTCTTTTAATATGACATAACTTACATCATTTAAAATGACAAACACCGAATCCTTAAAAAATATTAGAATATCTAAAAAATATTGTATGATATTAAAATCATATTTTGAAAATAATCTATAATATCCTAGAGAATTCGATAGAATTAATTTCTTTATATTTAATAATTTATTTCCTTATTTTACTTCATTATTCAACATAAATAGAGATGAATAATTCATCTTTTACACCATCGTTATAAAAAATTATTCCTTCTTTAGTCCAATTTTTTTTTTTTTTTTTTTTACCTCTGTACCAAAATTTCAATAGTTTTAACATGTTTATTAACATCTTAATGCATGTTCAGCTCTTGTTATTCACGTACCATGTTATTAGTGATGGCTTAAGTTATTAAGAGTATCATTAAGCGTGGACCGGACAATGTCCTCCGTAACACTTCACATTTCTAAGTTAAATATTTAAAATATTAAGTGAGTATTTAAGTGAAGGATTAGTGAAGATCCTAAAGATTATGTCAAAATACAAAGAAAGGGCAAAACGGTAATTAGCCAACACGCAATCCTAGGAAGATAAAAATTGAGTAGAAGGTCTCAAATGGTAAAAATAACCCTGGAAATGGATTCAGAACGAAAAATTAAGTGGACAGGCAAGTTTCAGAAAAATCAGTGAATAGTGATTTTTCCGGTGTAAAATACTGCGGTATAAGTGTACTGATAAGCGTGAAATTTTTATCAATATTTTTAGGAAACAAAAATGTGTCATTAACCAGAAAAATAAGTAGATTATGAAATTATAGTTGGAATTGATAATTGGATTAAAGTTAAATCGCGCGTGTGACCCACCCAGACCTTAAGTAACTTAAAAGTTACATTTTCATGCAAGTTTCTCTCTCCTCCCTCTCTTCTCTCCCGCGTACACAGCAGCCCCCATGGCCAAGAATGGTTCAAGCTTTCTTTCTTCCATAACTTGGTCAAATCTTAACCAAATCCAACAAGGTTTGACTTGAATCTTGTTGGAAATTGTCTTCTAAAGCCATTGGTGGCATCCTTGAACCGTGAAAGTGGCTGAATTTTGAGATCCTTTCCCATTTAGGCCGCGGTTTGGAGGAGAATTTTTGGGTTCTTAGAGCTTTCAATTGCTCCAATGGTGGAGTATGCTCAGGAGGAGTCATTTACCTTGCATTTGGGTGAGTTATTTCAACATTTCAATGGTTGATTTGTGAATTGTGTTTATGAACCCTAAAGAGGGATTTTATGATGTGTTGTGTTAGAGAGCTCAAATGAAAAATGTGTATTAGATGATAATGTGTTAGAATGATGTATTAAAGCTAGAATTGCAATGAAAATTTTAGGTGAAAATTGATGATTTTAACTTAGAATAATTTGATGGTCATGACATGGAATTTTGGAAAAATGTGTTGTGATGTTGATAATGAGTTGTTGTATGATAGAATGATGATATAATGTGATTGGTTGAGTTTAGGAATGGTTGAAAATGGAAATAAATCTTTTGGGATTCCCTAGGGTATAATTCGACCATTGTGGGAAAAATTGAGGAATTGATGTTGAAAAATGATTTGGATGATGATTGGTGTAGTTATATGATACTTAGATGGGTTGTGTTGTGGTTGGAAAGTGTTTGAATCAATGGGAAAAATGAGTTGTGTTTAGAGACCTAAATGAACCTAGAACGAACTATTTAGCGAAACGATGCTCAAAAGACGTAAAACGGCGAAACGACACTTGAAATGGCTTTATGGCAACCCAAGGATGGGTACTAAAATGAGAAAGAAAAGTTAGAAAAATAAATCTCCAAATAACACATAGATGGCCGAACCTTCAAGGAGGAAGGGGGGATTTTTGCGATTTTCGCGTTCTGATGTAATTCGACGCGAAAATGGCGAAACGACACTTGAACTGACCTCTTGGCAACATATTGAGGCGTAATAAAATGAGAAAGAAAATTTAGAAAAATAAAATTGAAAATAAGTCTAGGATGACCGAACCTACCAAGTGTGGGTGAGGTGATTTTGTGATTTTTGGCGTTTTGACGTTATTTGACGCGTACTGATGGTTGTACGTCATTGTATAGGTTGCCGTACGTCGACCTGAATCCCGAATCTTGAATCAGTGAGCTGCCCTTGGTTCGGGACCAAGAGGATTGAGGTAAGTAATTGGTTCAATGCATGTATAATTGCAAATTAGCATGTATTGGTTGAACTATAAGTGATTGGGAATGTCCTCTTTGTAGGCATTCTGTTGTGTACTAAGTTGAAGAATAAGCTGCTGCGGAGCTTGTGAAAACAATATTTAAGGTAACCTCTTGGTACTGGGGCTTGTTCCCCTTTTCTGTTCCACCTTGCCAGTTGATGGCAACGGTAGGAAGTGTGTATGAGTAGTGTAGAACACATGAGCATGCATGCATTATTACAATGGGTACTTATGTATCGAGTCTCTGGCCAGTAGACAGTTTTCTTAGCCTTCGGGCAGTTTCGGACTTTCACTGGATAGGTCTCCAGGAGGGAGTTCCAGTTGACCGAGGGTCATAGTGTGTGATCCGGATAGGAGCACACTAGGAATGTCTCAGGTGTTATGGATGGAATGAGTACCTTGGTGGTAGTGATTTGATCACACCTTGGGTGGACCCATAGGCTTGATGGGATGGGTACCTTGGTGGTAGTGATTTGATCACACCTTGGGTGGACCCATAGGCTTATATATGCCCAGGGCGTGCGTGGTATTGGTAGCTACCATCTCGTATCGTCGTATTTTGTATTCCGATATCTCCCAGTTTCTCTAAATCCCTTGCTATATCCCGTTTTCAAAGTGATTGTTTTATTCTATTGATATGCATCGAAGTGAACAATTGGGTGGAGTTTTCTCCAGAACCTCTGGGTTACTGAGATATATTCGTATATCTCACCCCGTCTCGGGGCATTTATTTCAGGATGTACCTGTGGCGTTGGAGCAGCGGGCAAGAGGCCCGTAGAGTGATAGAGGAACATTTTCAGTATTTGGCATATTGTTCATGTTGGCATGCCTAGGTCTAGTAGTGTGTATCATTTGAATTATGTTTAAATTTGTAATTGGAGTTGTAATATTGTAAAGGGTAATTTGAAGTTGAAGTCGTAAGTTGTAATATTTAAGTATATGTTGTAGATGTAAAAGAGATGCATGATGTACTAAGATGGAAGGATTTTAGGCCTATGTTAGAGTTATGATTATATGCTTATATTGTGAAACTACATGTAAATGGGACCTTTGTGATTGAAACAAGTAAGGAATATAATGTGAGCTCTATAGTATAAACTGCCTAATAACTATAAACTGGATTGGGTTGTAAGTGCCCCAAGGCGTTGTTGGTCCTTGTGTGTGCCACCCATTGGATTATTAGGTACTTTGAGGCATTAGTGAGCTTGTACAAATTTGGGGATTATTGGAAAAACAAAGGAAACTCTCGCGAATTTTCTGTAGAATTGGCAAATTTTAGGTGAACTTCGGGAGAGCATATCTCCCTCTACAGATGTCCGATAGGGACGTGCCATACGCCATTTTGAAGCTTGAGATGTCCCCTATATGGTGTTAAAATATGAGACAGTTCTGGGTTGTACGAAGCCCTGTGGAATTTATTGAGTTCGGACTGTCTAGGGACCTCTGATGCAGGGGCTGTTCTGGCCAGTTTTCGGGAAATTAATTCCCGCTTCGTCTCTCAGTCACATTGAGCGTGTGATACACCAAAATGAAGTTTGAGATGTCTAGTTTGTAGGATAAAAATTTGAGAGCAATTGGATAAGTGGATTGTGCGCAGTAATTCGAGAAGTGTAAGTGGTTTTGGAGCTGTTTTGAGGTTGGTTGACTATTTCGCTTATCCAACTTCAAACGGCGATAACCGAAGCAAATGAGCTCCGAATTGAGCGTGTGGTAGCTTGTTGAAAAGGGAATTATGTAAGACAAAGAAATAACCTGAGAATGAGGTCTGGTTGTGAGCGGTGTGTTCGCATAAAATTTAGGAGTGAACCATGTTCGAATAGGTAAAAACGTAAAGTTTGATAATTGGCTAAGTGAGTTTATGGGAACCCCTTAGTATCTTCCAATAAGTATATTGTGATGTAAAAATAGATAAAATAAATATTCGCAAGAGTTAACAGTTATTGTCACCACTTTTAATTATTACAGGTTTTATTGTTTTAAATGCTCGTGTAATAATCGAAAAAAGTTTATTCGTATTTTTATTAATGAATTGCTGTGATTGTAACTGCGATTAATATCATAATTAATGTTAACAATACCGGTACGTAACGAGCTGTTACACCCTCGGGCCTCCGGCCCATATAATCTGAACCGGGTTTTTTTGTTTTGTTTTTTTTTTTGTTTACGATATTTGTATTCTGGTTTCCAAGTTTGATGAGGAAAGAGGTTTTGCGTTTCACGTTGATGGTGGAAGAGCACACTCAGCAGAGTGAGGGTTGCTAGTGGCAGTTTCACTGACATAGACAAACAAAGCTAGGTTTGTGTTTCTGTTGTGAAATCATTTGTATTTGTGGTTCTCATCATAATTATCAGCATCTCGGGTGTTCGTTTTTGTGAGGTTGGAAAACCCTAGAATCGCAACAAGATGAGGATTATGATAAAGGGCGGTGTTTGGAAAAACACCGAGGATGAAATCCCGAAAGCAGCTGTTATGAAATATGGTAAAAACCAGTGGGCTCGAATCTCTTCGCTCCTTGTTCGCAAATCTGCTAAGCAATGTAAGGCTCGTTGGTATGAGTGGCTCGATCCTTCCATTAAAAAGGTAATCTCTCTCTCTCTAGATTCTTGCATTTAATATTGTTTCTATACATCAGAATTTCTGTTATGTATGATGGACATGAAATCCAAGGTTTTCTGCTGCTATGAAAATGATTTCTCGATTTTATGCTTTTTTGTAGACCGAGTGGACAAGAGAAGAGGATGAGAAACTGCTTCATCTTGCTAAGCTTATGCCCACTCAGTGGAGAACGATTGCTCCAATTGTTGGTCGTACCCCTTCTCAGTGCCTTGAACGGTATGAGAAACTACTTGATGCAGCATGTGTAAAGGATGATAACTATGAACCCGGTGATGACCCGAGGAAATTGCGTCCTGGGGAAATTGATCCGAATCCTGAGTCAAAGCCCGCACGCCCGGATCCTGTTGATATGGATGAGGATGAGAAGGAGATGCTTTCCGAAGCACGAGCTCGGTTAGCCAATACTAAGGGCAAGAAGGCGAAAGGTAGAAGCTTTGCAGAATGAATTTGAGAATGTGAGAAGCAAGTTGGATGATGGTAAGGAGAAGATAGTACGCCTTGAGAAGAAAGTGACAGTACTTACACAAGGCTATGAGGTACGTATGTTACTGCTATCCTGTATGCTTTCTGCTTCTTGCAGTGTCGTCTTTAATTATTGTTAGTGTCACTACTTTTAGGTGTCTACTATGTTTAGCTTGCAGTAATTTTATTGAGATTCTAAAGTCTCAATGCTGTCTGAATGCCCCTTGAAAGTTGGTTTTGTGATTGAAAATGCTAAAAACCTAACTTAAAACTGGTGCAACTGAAAATTTGTCAGAACTCAACGCATGAGTGGGGAATGTGGTGGCAGTCACTTGTAGGGAAATACATTTCATCATTGTTTGGGGACATATGTACTTTTTTTGTAATTGAATGTATTTGAAGAAAATATGATTTTACTCCTTTATTTACTTTTTATCAAGAGATAGATGTTGTCATTGTAATTTGTTTATGCTTTATGATGCTGGATAAAAGTGTTAGGACAAAAGAAAGTTGTTTTACAACTTCTTTATAACACCTATAATCTCTAAAATATGCTACATTTTGAGAAATCATTTGGATGCCGCCAAACAGAAAGGAAAGATAGAGTTGTGCGAGTTCATGCAAACTCACATATCTATAATTGTTCAAGTGGACACATTTACATACTGTCTTCCAAGATAAAAAGAAAGCTCCATTTGTATGAAATGTTTTTTTCTAGAAGATATTTTATTTTTAAGTAGCATGATCTTCAAATTTATTTAGCACCTTTTCCTGTTAGTTTTTTTTCTCCAGGTAAAGTTCTTTTATTATATGTAAGTGGAAGTACATTTTTTTTTTTGGACCCTCACACAGTCCATTCAATGAAGTTACTCTTTTTCCCCCATAAGGGTCTAACATATTGGAAAGTAGAATCTTGTATCTCATCTTTATTGTTTCTTGACTTCTTTTGCATACTCAATCTAAAATATCATACTTTGGCTATTGCATTTTCAGACAAGGTCAAAAAAAAGTCTTTGGCCGCAAATTGAGGCCACTTTCAAGCAGATGGACATAGCTGCAACAGAATCAGAGTGTTTCCAAGCTTTACAGGAGCAGGAGCAGTTGGCAGCATCACACAGGATAAACAATATGTGGGTAGAAGTACAGAAGCAAAAGGAACTTGAGAAAACTTTACAAAAGAGGTATGGGGATCTCATGGCAGAACTAGAAAGGACACAAAATGTCATGGACCAGTTCAGGGTACAAGCTCAACAGCAAGAAGAAATGGAAGCAAACAATCATGCACTTGAGCTTACCGAGGCCACAACTGATGAAATTAATGTGCCAGGCACAGAGATTTGTGAAGCTGTACCTGTCTCCGTTGACAATGGAAGTGCTACATCGGTTGGTCCATGTCATGATGGAACGGCCGACCAGCAAGTAGACATTGTACAAGACCAGGCCAATTCTATCTCCTAAAGCGATATGGATGTGGATTCTTGTAAAGAGCAAATGACACACGACACTGATGTTGAATTGCCTGATGCACCTGTTGCTGAGGATGGCAGTGCTAAAGTGGTAGAAGGTAACAACGTTGACAGTTATATTGAAAACAGAGAGGCCACACTAGATATGAGTGCTGCAGTGGAAACAAGTAGTATCGAGGGAACTGGGGAGGATAGAGATGTTGAGAAACCAGATGAGGTCGTGGAAGCGGTAAACCAATATGATAAATAGTTTAAGAGAAACCACCCCGTTTGAAAAGTTTGTGGGGGTAATAGATTATTGAGTTGTTGCTCAACCCAGATTTTGATGAGTCCCTATCTGAATGAATTGCATGGAGAGTGAGTCCCTGTTTATTGGACGGTCACTGGCAAAAGTATGTAATATTTGTGATCAGCGGATAAATTGTAGTAGCTTATTGAGAAGGTTACCTGTATTTTTCGAATTTTTGTCCTCGTTACTTCCGCCGAGTGGATGTGGGTGATGCGCTCTTTACACGTTTGGTAAAGAGCATAGGATTTTGCCAATCAATTAGATTTTAATCCACCATGCCTTCGTTAAACTTTTTTAGATAACGTAAACTACCAAGTTGTTTCTCTTTTCAACAACTAAATTTTCTTTTGTAGTATTTGGTCCTTTGAAGTGAGTTTTGCCATTTTCTGCTTAAAGTGTAGTCTAATGAAGGTGACGTGTCTTGCAAAAGTATGCCCAAGTGTAAGATGGTTCTCAAGAGTCTGTATGCCATTCTAGCATAAAGAATTGTGATGTAGAGGAAGCGCTCGATCTAGTAGTCTACTCTAATCAAATAATCAATAGTCTTGCACCTCTACGGAACATTTAAATTTTCTTGCAGGAAAAATCTGAACAAGCGTAGAGACTAAAAGGAATCTTGCCACTTCAATTAGTCAAGATAGTGAATTTTATGCGTCAGATAGTGGTGAAGGAGAGGGCATTACAATTTACATGAGATTTTAATATATTCTCAATAAAGATAGAAGTGAAGATAAATTAATAACAACACTAAAGAGACTACATCCCTAAACTACTAAATATATATTTATGTAGAAACTTACGTATACGGTTACATGAAAAACCTCGTAAAGAAAAACAATAACTTTATTTTCTCTAATGTTGTGTCAATGTTTAGTTATATTTTTATGTACGACGGATTCGATGTTTTGTGGGATTGAGTTTTAAAATAGGGGGTCATTATAGAATATTATAATTGTGAGTTGTTACAATTGTGAGATTGAATTAGATTAAGAAAAGAAAAAAAATGTTTGTAATTTTAAATGACATAGATTTATGTTATTTTAAGAGAGAGATAGACACAAAATAAAAAAAATTATTTAAAATTTAAATTAAAAAAAAACTACCCACTTTCTCTCTCGCATGATTTTCATTCCTTGTGTCTATCTCTCTTCTAATATGACATAACTTACATCATTTAAAATGACAAACACCGAACCCTTAAAAAAATATTAGAATATCTAAAAAATATTGTATGATATTAAAATCATATTTTGAAAATAATCTATAATATCCTAGAGAATTCGATAGAATTAATTTCTTTATATTTAATAATTTATTTCCTTATTTTACTTCATTATTCAACATAAATAGAGATGAATAATTCATCTTTTACACCATCGTTATAAAAAATTATTCCTTCTTTAGTCCCTTTTTTTCCCCCTCTGTACCAAAATTTCAATAGTTTTAACATGTTTATTAACATCTTAATGCATGTTCAGCTCTTGTTATTCACGTACCATGTGATTAGTGATGGCTTAAGTTATTAAGAGTATCATTAAGCGTGGACTGGACAATGCCCTCAAGTAACGGGCCTCCGGCCCATATAATCTGAACCGGGTTTTTTTTTTTTGTTTTTTTTTTGTTTACGATATTTGTATTCTGGTTTCCAAGTTTGATGAGGAAAGAGGTTTTGCGTTTCACGTTGATGGTGGAAGAGCACACTCAGCAGAGTGAGGGTTGCTAGTGGCAGTTGCACTGACATAGACAAACAAAGCTAGGTTTGTGTTTCTATTGTGAAATCATTTGTATTTGTGGTTATCATCATAATCATCAGCATCTCGGGTGTTCGTTTTTGTGAGGTTGGAAAACCCTAGAATCGCAACAAGATGAGGATTATGATAAAGGGCGGTGTTTGGAAAAACACCGAGGATGAAATCCTGAAAGCAGCTGTTATGAAATATGGTAAAAACCAGTGGGCTCGAATCTCTTCGCTCCTTGTTCGCAAATCTGCTAAGCAATGTAAGGCTCGTTGGTATGAGTGGCTCGATCCTTCCATTAAAAAGGTAATCTCTCTCTCTCTCTAGATTCTTGCATTTAATATTGTTTCTATACATCAGAATTTCTGTTATGTATGATGGACATGAAATCCAAGGTTTTCTGCTGCTATGAAAATGATTTCTCGATTTTATGCTTTTTTGTAGACCGAGTGGACAAGAGAAGAGGATGAGAAACTGCTTCATCTTGCTAAGCTTATGCCCACTCAGTGGAGAACGATTGCTCCAATTGTTGGTCGTACCCCTTCTCAGTGCCTTGAACGGTATGAGAAACTACTTGATGCAGCATGTGTAAAGGATGATAACTATGAACCTGGTGATGACCCGAGGAAATTGCGTCCTGGGGAAATTGATCCGAATCCTGAGTCAAAGCCCGCACGCCCGGATCCTGTTGATATGGATGAGGATGAGAAGGAGATGCTTTCCGAAGCACGAGCTCGGTTAGCCAACACTAAGGGCAAGAAGGCGAAAAGGAAAGCTAGGGAGAAACAGCTTGAGGAAGCTAGGAGGCTTGCTTCTTTACAGAAAAAGAGAGAACTGAAGGCTGCTGGAATTGATATCAGGCAGCGGAGGCGGAAAAGGAAAGGAATAGACTATAATGCTGAGATTCCCTTCGAGAAGAGGCCTCCTCCAGGGTTTTTTGATGTTGCTGATGAGGATAGACCAGTGGAACAGCCCAAGTTCCCTACTACAATTGAAGAACTTGAGGGAAAAAGAAGGGTTGATCTTGAATCACAGTTAAGAAAGCAAGACATTGCAAAGAATAAAATTGCACAAAGGCAAGATGCCCCATCTGCTATTCTGCACGCCAACAAGCTGAATGACCCAGAAACGGTTAGAAAGAGATCAAAACTGATGCTTCCGCCACCTCAGATTTCTGACCATGAATTGGATGAAATTGCAAAGTTGAGTTCTGCCAGTGACCTTGCAGGAAGTGAGGAATTTGCAGAAGGTAGCAGTGCTACACGTGCTCTTCTGGCTAATTATGCACAGACACCCAGCCAAGGAATGACTCCTCTAAGAACTCCTCAGAGAACACCAGCTAGTAAAGGAGATGCTATCATGATGGAAGCTGAAAATCTGGCCAGGTTAAGGGAGTCTCAGACACCATTGTTAGGAGGAGATAACCCAGAGTTACATCCTTCAGATTTTTCTGGGGTCACTCCTAAGAAAAAGGAAATTCAGACTCCAAACCCAATGCTGACTCCCTCTGCAACTCCTGGAGGTGCAGGCCTTACTCCCCGAAGTGGTATGACACCGGCAAGGGATGGTATTTCTTTTGGCATGACTCCAAAGGGAACTCCTCTAAGGGATGAGCTACATATTAATGAGGACATGGATATGCATGACAGTGCTAAACTTGAGCTAGCAAGACAAGCTGATAAGAGAAGAGGTTTGCGCTCTGGTTTAGGCAGCCTTCCGCAGCCTAAAAATGAGTACCAGATAGTGATGCAACCAGTTCCAGAAGATGCTGAAGAGTCTGAGCAGAAGATTCAAGAGGATATGTCTGATAGAATAGCTAGAGAAAAGGCAGAAGAAGAGGCACGACAGCAGGCATTACTTAGAAAACGATCAAAAGTCC
This sequence comes from Gastrolobium bilobum, assembly GCF_033153095.1. NCBI lineage: Eukaryota > Viridiplantae > Streptophyta > Magnoliopsida > Fabales > Fabaceae > Gastrolobium > Gastrolobium bilobum. Next base: position 651,820 of record NW_026899073.1, read on the forward strand.
TTCAAAGAGAACTTCCTAGGCCTCCTACTGCATCATTGGAACTTATAAGAAATTCCTTGATGCGAACTGATGGCGACAAGAGTTCCTTTGTTCCACCGACTTCTATTGAGCAAGCTGATGAAATGATTAGAAGGGAGCTTCTAACTTTGCTGGAGCATGACAATGCTAAGTATCCGCTTGATGAGACTGTGAATAAGGAGAAAAAGAAAGGTGCTAAGCGTACAGCAAATGGGCCTGCAGTCCCTCTGATAGAAGATTTTCAGGAAGACGAGATGAATGATGTATGTGTTTACTAATATATCTGCTCACCTTGTTTCTTTCTTCAATTTCCTTTATGCCTTTTACGTCACTTTTCTTAGCTTGATAGTAAGTAGCTTGGTCACCTTTTCAACTTTTGGTATACAAGTATTTAGTTTCTTATGTAGAGGATGAACTTTCTTTCTTTTTTTTCCTGCTGACCTTAAAATTATTCTGACCTCATCCATTTATTACTCAGTATTCTCTTTTTCATATTATGTCTCCAATTCTCCTTCCACCCCTTATAAACGACTTTAAGAAGCATCTTATGTAATAGTTAAGGGGAAATAATATAGACATCTTTTTTAGTTTAACTTTTGATCAATGCATTTTTTCTTTTTACGTCAAACTCATCTGTTATTTTCGAAATTGTATTAAATTTGCCAGTTCTTATTTTGAAGGTTGTTTGGACTTTCTGGTTGCTTATGATGTACCATCTCGTTTATGAATTGAGTAGCGCGGTGGTATGGATAGTATTTTGCTTACATTTTTCAGTTGTAACCATTTAATTAATAAGTTGAAGTTGGTGTTCTCATCTCTTAATTTTTTCGTAGTTCATGTTTTTATATGGAGTCAGATACTTTCTGATTGTAAAGAACCAATTTAACCCAAAAGCTTAAGCTGTTAGGTGAGGGCCTCTTTAATGGCTTATATTATACTCACACTGATTCAGATGTAATTCCCCATGTTCTACCTTCCTCTTTCATTTTCTTTAACAAGTGATTCTTCGATTACAGATTATAATTTATGTTCCGTATTTATGTTCATTTGCCAAATGATAACAAACTTTTAAAAGTAGCAGTTAATTATAATGTTATTCCTCTTTGATCTTGACTATGGTATCAGTGGAAACGACTTTGTAAGTTATAGAAAATATCTCTGCTGCGTGCTATTTATTTATATGTTGTTCTTGATAGGCTGATCAGTTGATAAAGGAGGAGGCCCAGTATCTTCGTGTGGCAATGGGGCATGAAAGTGAATCCCTTGATGAATTTGTTGAAGCACATACGACTTGCATTAATGATCTGATGTACTTTGCCACCCGTAATGCCTATGGTCTATCAAGTGTTGCTGGTAACATGGAGAAGGTAGAAGCTTTGCAGAATGAATTTGAGAATGTGAGAAGCAAGTTGGATGATGGTAAGGAGAAGATAGTACGCCTTGAGAAGAAAGTGACAGTACTTACACAAGGCTATGAGGTACGTATGTTACTGCTATCCTGTATGCTTTCTGCTTCTTGCAGTGTCGTCTTTAATCATTGTTAGTGTCACTACTTTTAGGTGTCTACTATGTTTAGCTTGCAGTAATTTTATTGAGATTCTAAAGTCTTCATGCTGTCTGAATGCCCCTTGAAAGTTGGTTTTGTGATTGAAAATGCTAAAAACCTAACTTAAAACTGGTGCAACTGAAAATTTGTGGGAACTCAACGCATGAGTGGGGAATGTGGTGGCAGTCACTTGTACGGAAATACATTTCATCATTGTTTGGGGACATGTGTACTTTTTTTGTAATTGAATGTATTTGAACAAAATATGATTTTACTCCTTTATTTACTTTTTATCAAGAGATAGATGTTGTCATTGTAATTTGTTTATGCTTTGTGATGCTGGATAAAAGTGTTAGGACAAAAGAAAGTTGTTTTACAACTTCTTTATAACACCTAGAATCTCTAAAATATGCTACATTTTGAGAAATCATTTGGATGCCGCCAAACAGAAAGGAAAGATAGACTTGTGCGAGTTCATGCAAACTCACATATCTATAAATGTTCAAGTGGACACATTTACATACTGTCTTCCAAGATAAAAAGAAAGCTCCATTTGTATGAAATGTTTTTTTCTAGAAGATATTTTATTTTTAAGTAGCATGATCTTCAAATTTATTTAGCACCTTTTCCTGTTAGTTTTTTTCTCCAGGTAAAGTTCTTTTATTATATGTAAGTGGAAGTACATTTTTTTTTTTGGGCCCTCACACAGTCCATTCAATGAAGTTACTCTTTTTCCCCCATAAGGGTCTAACATATTGGAAAGTAGAATCTTGTATCTCATCTTTATTATTTCTTGACTTCTTTTCCACACTCAATCTAAAATATCATACTTTGGCTATTGCATTTTTAGACAAGGTCAAAAAAAAGTCTTTGGCCGCAAATTGAGGCCACTTTCAAGCAGATGGACATAGCTGCAACAGAATCAGAGTGTTTCCAAGCTTTACAGAAGCAGGAGCAATTGGCAGCATCACACAGGATAAACAATATGTGGGCTGAAGTACAGAAGCAAAAGGAACTTGAGAAAACTTTACAAAAGAGGTATGGGGATCTCATGGCAGAACTAGAAAGGACACAAAATGTCATGGACCAGTTCAGGGTACAAGCTCAACAGCAAGAAGAAATTGAAGCAAACAATCATGCACTTGAGCTTACCGAGGCCACAACTGATGAAATTAATGTGCCAGGCACAGAGATTTGTGAAGCTGTACCTGTCTCCGTTGACCATGGAAGTGCTACATCGGTTGGTCCATGTCATGATGGAACGGCCGACCAGCAAGTAGACATTGTACAAGACCAGGCCAATTCTATCTCCAAAAGCGATATGGATGTGGATTCTTGTAAAGAGCAAATGACACACGACACTGATGTTGAATTGCCTGATGCACCTGTTGCTGAGGATGGCAGTGCTAAAGTGGTAGAAGGTAACAACGTTGACAGTTATATTGAAAACAGAGAGGCCACACTAGATATGAGTGCTGCAGTGGAAACAAGTAGTATCGAGGGAACCGGGGAGGATAGAGATGTTGAGAAACCAGATGAGGTCGTGGAAGCGGTAAACCAATATGATAAATAGTTTAAGAGAAACCACCCCGTTTGAAAAGTTTGTGGGGGTAATAGATTGAGTTGTTGCTCAACCCAGATTTTGATGAGTCACTATCTGAATGAATTGCATGGAGTGAGTCCCTGTTTATTGGACGGTCACTGGCAAAAGTATGTAATATTTGTGATCAGCGGATAAATTGTAGTAGCTTATTGAGATGGTTACCTGTATTTTTCGAATTTTTGTCCTCGTTACTTCCGCCGAGTGGATGTGGGTGATGCGCTCTTTACACGTTTGGTAAAGAGCATAGGATTTTGCCAATCAATTAGATTTTAATCCACCTTGCCTTCGTTAAACTTTTTTAGATAAGGTAAACTACCAAGTTGTTTCTCTTTTCAACAACTAAATTTTCTTTTGTAGTATTTGGTCCTTTGAAGTGGAACATTTAAATTTTCTTGAAAGAAAAATCTGAACAAGTGTAGAGACTAAAAGGAATTTGCCACTTCAATTAGTCAAGATAGTGAATTTTACGCGCCAGATAGTGGTGAAGGAGAGGGCATTGCAATTTACATGAGATTTTAATATATTCTCAATAAAGATAGAAGTGAAGATAAATTAATAACAATACTAAAGAGACTACATCCCTAAACTATTAAATATATTTTTATATAAAAACTTACGTATACGATTACATGAAAAATGTCGTAAAAAAAACAATAACTTTATTTTCTCTAATGTTGTGTCAATGTTTAGTTATATTTTTATGTATGAATGGTTGCTACTGTTTAGTTAATATCTTCAAGGTTTCATAGTCAAGCTGTGAGTCTGTGACATTATTTTGTTCATGGTTACTCTATTTTATTAAAGAAACCATTCATACACGAAGAATATGCTAATGCGTGTTCATATTTATCACACGAGACTTGTATTGGTGGCCACTGACCATAATATTTTTCGCTCCCACTTGCATAGAGTTTATCATAAACTTAAACTTATACCAAGACTGCAACTGAAAAGCTTAAATGATTCTCGTGCACACACAAAGTATAATATGAATTCCACTAAACAGAGGAGAAAGAAAAGCACAAAGTGATATTCACATTGTATTTTATTGTGTATGAGAGATTTTTTATCCGTTGTAACATAAAAAAAGTAACACACTTGTTGTTATTGGATAAAATCAAATATCATGTTACATTATGTAAGATGATATTTCTACCCATATAATTGAGAAAGCAGAGGAGAGATGAGAAAGAAAAAATTAAGAAATGAGATTCATATTAATTGTGTGTGTAAGAATATCATGTTATTATCATGTAACATTATATTTGATTTACCCAGTTATTAGTTGTAAACAGTAGCATAAATATTTATTTTTTGAGAGAGTAAAAAAAATAACAAAAAGGATAAAGACATACCAATGGTTGGTGGAGATATCCATCAAAGCAAGCAACGGTACAACTTGACATCGCAATAAAAAAGAAACTTATCCATTGGTTGTTGCCATTTTATAATGTGCTAAAGAGTTTTTTGATTCCTTCTTACTTCCTCAGATTATCGTAGCAAACTCATATTTGTCTCCATTCTCTGCATGACGTATTGCATGCAGTTAAGTCCAAAGTTAGCTGCTTTAAATAAGTGTGCACTTCCAATACAGCTCCATCATATTTGGGTTACTTTACTTGTGATCTTTTTGGAGTGTCTAGGTAATTAACTCCTCTGAAATTTCAACTTCCGTTGGCTTTGTTCCTTTGTCTGCCTCTGATTCTGTATGATGAAAAAAGAAACCATTTATTCCTTCTTTGTGACTTATATGATGCTTGGTTTTACAAGCTAAGAACTACAGTACAAAATTCTAACAAGTTCTTGATTTCAATAGTTGCCTTGCATGACTCATGCTCTTTGCAGCTCTATATATGTTAGTGTCTTTCACTGTGTTTTTTATGTATGTTAATTAATTTTAGAGTAATTTGCGTATCTATCACTCTGTGGAATTGCTGGTGATCTTTCTTGTTTCTTGTTTTTGTTTTTCCTCTATAAATTGGAAACTAGGTGATAATTATGATTCTGATATTTTGTTAATCATTCCAGTTTGTTCAATCTTGTCGTCCATAAAGATTTTATTTTTATCGAATTTTGGTACAATTTGAAGTCAAAGAAGAGCTTGATCATGTAATGCTCTATTTCTTCTTCTTTTTTTCCCACTTTATTATTAGTATTTTCTTTGTTTGAAATTAATGGAGACTATTTCAAGATCATCCTTCCCTCAATTTTACCTGAATGGTTACTGAGAAAATGTCACTGTAAGCACCAATTCGTATAAAACTGCTGATTTGATTTGATGCTTCTAGTTTTTTACCAAATGCAAATGGTGAGAATGGCATATGACATTAAATTTTGGTTTGTTCTAGTTACGGAGAAAATGGTAAGTAGGATAGTGGATCTTCGGTCAGATACAGTCACAAAGCCAACTGAAACAATGCGAGCTGCTATGGCCAGTGCTGAGGTTGATGACGATGTTCTTGGCCATGACCCTTCCTGTTTTCGGTTAGAAACAGAAATGGCAAGGATAATGGGAAAGGAAGCAGCTCTTTTTGTCCCATCAGGCACTATGGGGAACCTTATATCTGTCCTTGTCCATTGTGATATTAGGGGAAGTGAAGTTATTCTTGGAGACAATTCCCATATCCATATTTATGAGAATGGAGGCATTGCAACTATTGGAGGGGTACATCCAAGAACAGTTAAAAACAATGACGATGGAACCATGGACATTGATTTGATTGAGTCTGTCATCAGAGATCCAAAGGGGGAGCTAGTGTATCCAACCACAAGGCTTATTTGCTTGGAAAATACTCATGCAAAGTAAGCAATTTTTTTGTTAAAACTTTTCTTGTAGCTTCACTCTATTTGTTGGTAGTAATCAGTATCACCGTAACCCAATTATGGTTTCATGCCTATGCAGTTTGCTAATATGTCTTTGGATTTCAACAGTGCCTCCCCTTTCTAAATTGATTAAAACATCCTGTTACAGAAGCAGTGTGAATGATTGATATTTTTTTCCTGAATGCAGCTGCGGTGGTAGATGCCTTTCAGTTGAATATATAGACAGAGTTGGAGAGATAGCTAAGAAGCACGGACTAAAGCTTCACATTGATGGAGCCCGTATATTTAATGCGTCAATTGTAAGTAATTTTTCTGCTTTACCTATATGATTTGCTCAAAATCCATCGAATAAAGTTACTGGAAAGTTGACTTTGTACCTAAATGCACCTAACTGAATTCTTATATCTGTATAAATAATATCTGTCTGCCAAAGATATCAATAACGAAAGGTAAGATGGATCTTTATCTCTTATGCTCTGTTAATACATATATTTGTGTATATAATTCCCTTTTTTTGGGTAGTTTTGTGCATATAATTTTTGTCATCAAAAGGTCTTCATTATCAAATGCACATAATCATACAACGCTATTTTAACTCTGACGAAATGTTTAGTGCCAAGATAAATAAAGAAAGGCATTTTGAATTTCGGTGTGAGCCGCAAAAGTAATTTTGAGATGGATTGACTGGAAATGACCAATGAAGTTGCTTGCTTGTTTGTAAAGTGATAATAGTCCTTCCAAGAACCTTGTACAGTGTAGTGACTTTCTGTTATCCTAGTACTTGGCAACAGTTTATTTGTGTGCACATACTTTCATATATACTGTGGATATCATATTGAAGACTGTAAATCAAGCAAATTTGAAAGAAAACAAATTACTTATCATTTGAATGATTACATGTCAATCCCGCACTTCTTCAAGGCTTCTTTCCCAGTGAATATCTTATAAAGAACCAATTCAACCAAAAAGCTTAAGCTGTTAGGTGAGATTACATTAATGATTTTATATATCTCTTAACACGCCCTCTCACATGAGAGCCAATTGGGCTCGAAGGGTGGACAATACATAGGCCCATCTACTTGTGTTAAGAAACTCCACAATACTTAATTAATTAATAATTAAATGGGGGGCGGTGATGATCGAATCAGTGACACCAAGGCTCTGATATCATGTAAAAAATCAATTCAACCAAGAGCTTAAGCTGTTAGGTGAGGGCGTGAGGCTACATTAATAGTTATATATATCTCTAACATATCTTAATCGCATTTTCTTAGTGTCGTAGTAGGAAATATGGAAATAACATTATGTCTTTTATTATAAATATAGCTTTTATTTATTTTGGTTCCTGATCTAATGTTCATTTGTTTATCCTTCCTGCTATCATGTACAAACAACACTTTAACAGAAAATTTTGGTTTTTCAGGCACTTGGTGTTCCTGTGGATAGGCTTGTCCAAGCAGCCGATTCAGTATCAGTTTGTTTCTTTTTTGCCCTTTTCTTTTTTCGGATAAGATTAAGGGAAAAGGTTCCTCTAAAATAACTTTTAAAATAACCAACTAAGGGCGTATTTACCTTTAAATCATTTAGTAGGTTAAGAACACGATTCACTTTAGTTTAAGTTAAAGCTGGATACACCCTTATTTAGCTTTAAAGATGTGCTTACTTTAAAGTTTTTCCCGAATGCAGTATGGTTTCTTGACATTGGCAGTTTTAGCTATCTTATTCAAAGAAGTTCTAAAATACTAATTTAACTACCTAATTCAAAATCAAATTTATATATACTTAGTTACTTCTATACCCTATTACATAATAATAGAACTAACCAAATTATGATTCCTTTGAATATATGAATTAGGTTTGCCTATCAAAAGGTCTGGGGGCTCCAGTTGGATCTGTTATTGTTGGTTCCAATTGCTTTATCATCAAGGTAGTTCAGAATATTTCAGGGGAATATAAGATCTATATTGTTTTTTAAAGAACTTGGTATTGAGTCTATTATATCTGCTTTTTTAAGGCTAGACGGCTCCGAAAAACCTTAGGTGGTGGAATGAGACAGGTTGGCATCCTTTGTGCTGCTGCACTTGTTGCTTTACAGGAAAATGTTGGAAAGCTAGAAAGCGATCACAACAATGCTAAATTTTTGGCTGGTAAATGTCATAGAATTTTAACTGATTCACATGCAGATCTAGAATTACGATTTTATACACCCTATAAACTTTTTCTTCTTAATCGCACTTGCTTTTCTCATATAAAATTTCCCTTCGTTTTAGATGGATTGAATGAAATTGAAGGACTGAGAGTGGATACCTCTTCTGTGGAAACCAATATTGTGAGTATTTAGTAGAGTCCATTCATGCAAGTACAACTGCATCATTATTTGAGCGAGTATTCAATTCCCTCTTCATTTCCTTATTTTTGCATAGTACTTGGGCCTTAAGCAGAGCTTTACTTGAAAAAGGGTATTCTGATATATATTAAAATTGTAAATAATGTGTACAAGGGATTCTCTATTTATAGAGAATATGTGACATACTTTTAACCTAAAGGCCTTGGCCCAATACAACAAAGGGCTTGGCCCAATACAACAATAAACTAAATAATAATTAAATCAATATTATTTACAACACTCCCCCTCAAGTTGAGGAATAGATATTTATCATTCCCAGCTTGCTAGTAAGTTCTTGAAATCTGTCTGTAGGAAGCCCCTTTGTTAATAGATCAGCTAATTGACGCCCAGTGGGAATGTATGGAGTGGTAATTAACCCGCTATCAAGTTTCTCTTTGATGAAATGGCGGTCGACCTCAATATGTTTAGTCCGATCATGTTGAACTGGATTATGAGCTATACAAATAGCGGACTTATTATCACATAGCAGCTTCATAGGTCCCTCACATTTTATTTTGAGATCATCAAGTACAATTTTCAGCCACAGTAACTCACAAATGCCTTGAGCCATAGCTCGAAATTCAGCTTCTGCACTTGATCTGGCAACCACATCTTGTTTCTTACTTCTCCATGTCACCAAGTTACCGCAAAGAAACATGCAATAACCAGTGGTAGAACGACGGTCAGTCATGGATCCAGCATAATCAGCATCTGTGTAGACTTCTAAAGATAGATTGCCATCACGTCGGAATAACAATCCTTTACCAGGAGTACCTTTAAGATACTGAAGAATTCTCTCTACAGCCTGCATGTGTTTTTCCTTTGGATTGTGCATAAACTGACTGACAACACTAACAGCATAAGCTAGGTCTGGTCTAGTATGAGCCAGATATATCAATTTCCCAACTAGCCGTTGATATTGTCCTTTATCAACTGGAGGACTCTCTTCTTCATAGCCCATCTTGTGATTCTGCTCAATAGGAGTATTAGAGGGTTTACACCCGAGCTTTCCTGCTTCTTTGAGAAGATCAAGAACATATTTCCTTTGGCTGATAAAAATTCCTTTGCTTGAATGAGCTACTTCTATCCCTAGGAAATATCTCAGTTTTCCAAGGTCTTTGACTTCGAACTCAGAGGCAAGCCGTGTCTGCAGAATCTGTCTCTCCACAAAATCATTACCTGTGATAATAATATCATCAACATATACAAGGAGCACAGTAAGCTTCCCGTTTTGGGAGTGCTTGAAGAAAAGAGTGTGATCTCCTTGACTCTGTCTATATCCTAAGGTCATCATAACCTTAGTAAACCTCCCAAACCAAGCACGAGGTGATTGCTTCAATCCATACAAGGCCTTTTTTAATCGACAAACTTTATTTTCCCCCTTCACAGAATCAAAACCAGGCGGGATTTCCATGTAGACTTCTTCTTCTAACTCACCATTGAGGAAAGCATTTTTCACATCAAATTGATTTATATCCCAATTGTAATGGGCAGCAAGGGACAACAAGATTCTCACTGTATTCATTTTTGCAACTGGAGCAAAGGTTTCTTCATAATCAATGCCATAGGTTTGAGTGTAACCTTTGGCGACTAATCGAGCCTTGTATCTCTCAAGAGTGCCATCAGAATTATATTTTAGGGTATAAACCCATCTGCACCCTACTGCTTTCTTTCCGTTGGGTCTATCAATAACCTCCCATGTTTTATTTTTCTCTAATGCATTCATCTCCTCTTGCATGGCTTGAGCCCAATTCCCATCTCTCAAAGCTTCATGTACTGATTTTGGGATTGAAGTAGAATCTAGTGCTGAAACAAAGCTTTTGTGCTGCACAGAAAGATTAGCAGAGGAAACAAAATGGGAGATAGGGTATTGAATACAAGAGGGACAGGAAGAACAAGATTTCTTGGAACAAGATCTTTTCCCTTTTCTTAAAGCAATGGGTAAATCATCAGAAGCAGTAGTAATGGGTAAGTCATCAGAAGTATCATGATCAGAAATATGAGATTCAGGACTTACCAGTGGTTCAGACGATTGAGGTTGCTGTTGAGGCAATGTGGGCTGTTTCCTTCTTTGATATACCAATTCAGGTGTTACAATCTGCCGTATCTCTTGTGTACTTGATGTATCAGTCATCGGAGGATCAGTCACAGACATATTAGGAACAGGAACAAGAGGAAGAGACACTGACACAGGTGAAGGAGACACTGAAGTTTCAAAGAAGGAAGGTGATGAGTCTTCTGGTGAATCATTCTCCCCCTGAAGATGAGGACCTTGGAAAAAGGACTCAGATTCCTGAAATGTAACATCCATAGAAACAAAAAATTTCCGACTTCCAGGGTGATAACACTTGTAGCCCTTCTTATCAGGAGCATATCCAAGGAAGACACATTTAAGAGCCCTAGGATCCAACTTACTGCGATGCTGTTTATGAATATGAACAAAGACAACACATCCAAACACTCGAGGAGGAAGACTTTGCAAAGTTGGAATAGAAGAAAAAAAGGAAGTCATGGAATGAATAGGACTTACATGATCGAGAACCCGAGTGGGTAGACGATTGATCAAGAATGCTGCAGTAAGAATGGCATCTCCCCAATAGCATTTGGGTACATGTGTTTGAAACAATAAGGCACGAGCAACTTCAAGAAGATGACGATTTTTCCTTTCAGCAACCCCATTTTGTTGAGGGGTGTCTACACATGTAAGTTCATGAATCATACCTTGATTTTGTATAAATTGGGAAAAAGAGTGATTGACATATTCAGTACCATTATCTGTCCTTATTCTTTTGATTTTTTTACAAAATTGAGTCTCAATCATTTTATAAAATTGAAAGAACAGTTTTGGTACCTCAGACTTTTCATGCATTAAGTAAACCCAAGTTACACGAGTGCAATCATCAATAAAAGAAACAAACCATTTATTTCCAGAAGAATGAGGGACCTTAGAAGGACCCCAAACATCAGAATGAATAAGATCAAAAGGTTCAACACTTTTAATAATACTAGAAGGAAAAGACACACGATGATGCTTAGCAAACTCACAAACATCACAATGATAAGACTCAACAGACTTAGACAAAAACAAAGACGGAAATAAAGACTTGAGTAAACTAAATGGAGGATGTCCCAAGCGCTTATGATGAAGCCAAATCAGAGAATCAGCAGTTGACTGGCCATGTGACAGTAAGATGTGATCCTTAACATGAGTTGCAGGAGATTGTGACACCAGATAATACAGCCCACCTTGCTCTTTAGCACCCCCAATCGTCTTCCCTGTGGCGAGATCCTGAAAAACACAGTGAGTAGGAAAGAAGGTTACAGTGCAATTTAAATCTTTTGTAATTTTATGAATAGAAAGAAGATTAGTAGAAAGTTTAGGGACATGAAGAGCATCTTTGAGATATAAGGAAGGCTGTAATTTTATGTTACCAGAACCCGCAACTGATGTATGGGAGCCATCAGCTACGGCTATCGTATGAGTGCCAATGGTAGGGTTATAAGAGACAAAGGGGTCAGCACAACAAGCCATATGATCAGTGGCACCAGAATCAACAACCCAAGAATGTTTAAAATCAATACATGAAGTAAGAAAAGAAGAAATTTTGGAGCTCATACCAGTCATAGCCAAATCACTAGTACCAGATGGCTTACTCAGAGAATCAAGTATGGTTCGAAGTCGTTCCAACTCATCTGGACGAAATGCAGGTTGGGTCTCATTAGGTGTAGGAGCTATATCAGAAGAAGTAAAATGCGCTTGACCACGCATCCTTGCCATCTTTTCTAAGACAGTTTGTTTTCCATGGAGACGATAGCATAGATCCTTGATATGACCTGTTCTTTTACAATAAGAACACCAGCGATCATCTTTCTTAGGTCTAGAAGATGCTCCATCAGAATATTTTGGAAAGGAACTCTTGTAAGTAGAACCATCTTTTTTTGTTGAAATCATAGCAGACCCATCAGTGGGTTTAGAAGCAGCACCATCTTTTGATGATAACATGACAGATTTATCAGGGTTCATCATAACACCCCGACGATTCTCCTCTCCCCGAACAGTATTGAAAACAGCAGAAAGGGATGGAAAAGTTTCTTTGCCAAGTATCTGAACCCGAATAGGATCATACTCGGAATTCAAACCAGCAAGAAAATCAAAAATACGCTCATTTTCTACCTCCTTGGCTAAAGCAGTAGCATCTGCAGTACATTTCATCTTCAAACTCTGAAATTGATCAAGTTCAGTCCATAACTCCTTCAAGGTGCCATAGTACTCAGTCACGGATAAAGAATCTTGTTTTGTAGTGAATATTTTATTGCGCAATTCATAGCGCGCAGCCATATCCTGTTTCAAGGAATAAGTGGAGCGGACAGTTTCCCAAATCTCCATAGCAGAAGACAAGAACATACAATGACGACCCACTTCAGGAGTCATCGAATTCCACAACCAAGTCATGATAAGAGAATCCTCATTATCCCAAACAGCAAAATCGGGATCCGTGGCAGCAGGAGCAGGGCCATCAAGATGAGCAATCTTATTGCGACTCTTGATGGTAGTACGAATGAACTGAGACCATGACAAATAATTTGATCCGTCAAATCGATAACTCTGATGTAGATTTGGAAGATCATTGTGACCAAGAGGGGTCACCATAGATGAGGTAGAATTTTTCTCAGATAAGTTTAGAGTTGAATCACCGTCGGAAGCGGCCATACTGCAAAACAACTCAAGGAATAGTACCAAGAAGCCAAAAAATCACGAAAAAATTACCAAACGAGGTCCGATCAAAGAGGTGAGCACAGATCCAGAACGAGCTTGGAGAGTCGATCAAGACTGCACCGGTCCGCAGCCAAAAGCAACCGTCACGCGCTGTCACGCGCCGGTGAAGCTGGCGGCGCGTGAGATTCACGCGCAGGGAAAGAAGCGGCGCGTGGAGGCGCGTCTGACGTCCGATCGGGCTGGGCTTTTCAGGCGAAGGTCGTCCAAGGATTGCGAACCTATCTGGGGCTGATCGGAGTTGAATGGCCGCCAAAAAGAAGGTCAATCGCGATGAACAGTGTTCTTGGTTAGTGAAAAACGCTTCTGTTTGGAGGTGACGTTGAACGGTTCAGTTTGGGGTCTTGTTATTGAGGAAGATGGGAGAAAAACAAAGAGAAGCAGTGATCTCTCAGTCCAAGAGGTCCCCGGAAAATTTTTCCGGTGGCGGCTAATGGCAGCGAGGGTTTCGTAGGCGCGGAAGCAGAGCCCTCAAGATCGAGAGCTCTGATACCAACTTGAAAAAGGGTATTCTGATATATATTAAAATTGTAAATAATGTGTACAAGGGATTCTCTATTTATAGAGAATATGTGACATACTTTTAACCTAAAGGCCTTGGCCCAATACAACAAAGGGCTTGGCCCAATACAACAATAAACTAAATAATAATTAAATCAATATTATTTACAACAGCTTTGTTTAGATCCTTAGATCCTTAATAACTATATTAGCTTGAAACAGCTATAAACTACAGTTATTTTATAGATCTTTATCTCTGATACCAGATATATATTGAAATTGAAGAGGGTTCACGAACTACAGCAGCAAAACTATGCAAGGACTTGGAAGACTATGGTATCCTTCTGATGCCAATGAGCTCATCAAGGTCTTGTTTGCCACTGTTACTACTATTTTGTTAGCTGCACTGTTACTAATAATTGAAATAAGTATTAATTAAGTTAGTATGTTGTAACTGATGACATTATTTACTTGTGTTCCAGTTTGAGAATTGTCTTCCACCACCAAATATCGGCAAGTGATGTGCAATACGCCTTGTCTTGCTTTCAGGTGATGACTAGAAATCGATTAACCACTTCCTCTTGTTTGTTCTTTTCTGTTTATTGGCTTATATTTTGTACTGCACGTTAGAAGATGAAATGAAACTCTCTTTTTTGTTGAATGTGCAGCAAGCTGTTAACGGAGTACGAAATGAAAATGGCAACTAGTGGAAGAATTTGAAATTTGGCAACTTGCTGCCACATAACTACAACTATCAAAAGATCAAATTCCATTTGGTTATGTGAATAAATATGGACATTTTGTTTGTACCCCAAAATAATATATGGACCTTATATAAAATTACATGTGGAGTTGAACACAAATATTTCGATATGATGATACTAACAAATCTATAAATAAATTTAATGATACATAACAAGAGTGAGTTTTCATGTATTTAGATTATTTTTTGACATACGTCGTTTGACTAACAATTCTACTTTTATTTTTTAATATATACAATAAAACAATTTACTTATATAGTACAAAATATATTGATTTGCAATTCCATGTTTTAACCTAATTGCAGATATTGGTTTTAACTCGCATGTATTTTTTAGAATAAAAAATTCTTTAAATCATTTCAAAAAAGCATTGACGTTAGAACTTAGAAGATTCATGGGGTCATATCCGTATGCCTAACTTTGAAGAAAAAAAGACATAGGAAAGAAAAAATGAAATCACGCTTTAACTGCGCGCGGTATCGCAACCCCAACGAGTTACGGGTGTTGGTAGCTTCTCCAATATACGTCGTTGCTTTCTTGAGATAGGCAAATGCAAAGAGTTGTAAAAAAAGACTCAAAAAATATACATTTTTTTTTGTAATACTTCTTAACAAGCTCGGAGAACGCAGTTGAAAATGCAGAGAATTGGTCAATAAGTACAAATTATTGCTTAATTGGCTATCATGACAAAATAACTACATATATAGAACTATATATTGAAGTATTGTTCCAGTCCAGGGTCCTACACTTGATAAATTTGTGAGAAGGCAATTAAAGTTTTAATTAACAGAGGTGGTTCTGTTTTCTGAATTCAAGAAAACTAAAAGAATTATTAATTGATAATGCTTTGTCATTTACTTCAGGTATAATTTCCAATTTATTTAATTTTAGTCAACCCAAGCAAGCCTTTTACTGGCATAAAGGAAACAAAAACAAGACTTCTTAAATGATTAATTTCTTAATTTTTTTTAAAAAAGTTAAGTTAATCATACTATAAAAAAATTTATTTAATGATTAATTTTATGTATAGCCAAATTAAAAAAAAAACAATTAATAAGATTTCTTAAATATATTAACTGGAGAGTAATTTGAAAATAAATACTTTGTTTAGATAATGTGAAAAAACTGATTTTATGTAACAAATTAATAGAACAAGCATTAAATGTTTTAAAATATTATTTATTAGATGATAAAAAAGATTTTGTTCGTAATTTTGAAACAATTAAGAATCACGAAGAAGATTTAAAAAACTATTTCTAGGAAAAATTTGTTATTTTAGTTAAAATGTTTATTTTTATTTAATATCTAAATTAAAAAATATCTCATTTTTTCACCATAATTTTTAATTCTTTTTCTCATCATAAAATACTATAATTTTAATTAAAATAATATAATTTTATATCTTTTTAAAAAATAAATATTGATCCCTTTAAAAATAATCAACAATTTTTTTTATTTCTACTCAAATATGCATTCAGTTCGTGGAAGCGGTTTACGATAAAAGAATTTAAAAATAGTCAGACATTCTAAAAAAAAAAAATGGAGTTAATGCAATAAAGAGAACCCATTTAATTTGACAGGTGAAGAGTGTATGTACTATGTACTGTATTGTCCCATCCCATTGGGGGTTCCTTCCGTTCAAGTGTCGCATTGCAGGCTATGGTGTTGGACTTGTCTAATTTCCTCTTGCCACGTGGTCTGTGTCCGCCAAGGATTCTGTCTTGTCATCTTTATCTCACCGACGTAGGTGCTGCAATTGCTACACACCAGGTGCAATGAACTTGGTTTTAGGACCCCCAAAAGCACTTTTTGATAATTCGTCGTTTTCGATTTCACAAGTGTCATTTTCATGACTTTCTTTTCTTGTGTGTAGATGGGATGGGATTTCTACTAAGTTAATTTCTATAATTTAAAAAAGAAAAGAAAAGATGGTGATGGAGACGGGAAACGAAAAAAAGTCAAGCAAAAGATCAAATCCTGACCAAAATTATTAGGAGTTACACATTAATTGCATAGATAATTAGGGTTCGCTTTTTCTATATTGAATATAGATAATTTATCTATATTGAGTTTAAAATGATGTTGTTTTGAGACAAAAATCAAGATATTTTTATAATTATAATTTGTTTCAATCTAAAATGACGTTATTTTAGAAGTGAATATAAATAATTTATCTGCATTTATTGTAGAAACATTAAAATCTATATATTATTACATGAATTTTTGGAACAGTGACCAAAATGTCAGTATTCACCAACTTTTTTACCTAAATATCACGCGAACAATATTCTTTCCCAATCTGTCACGGGGGCAAGTTCGTTACCCGGTGTAGCGAACTCGATTTGATGACGTGTCACGTTTCTAGTGGACACCAAATTTGCTATACGGGGTAGCGAACTTGGTTAAAATCAAGTTCGCTACCCAATATAACGAACTTCACACCTTTTTTTTTAACTTGTACTTGTTATCCACTAGAAATGTGACACGTTAGCAAACCGAGTTCGCTACACTGGGTAGTGAACTTGCCCCAGTGGCAGATTGGAAAGTAACACTGTTCGCGTGGCATTTAGGTAAAAAAGTTGGTGAAGAGTGACATTTTGGTCAGTGTTCCTTAATTTTTGATAGGGACTCAGGATCATCACTTTAAAATTTAGTTCAAGAAATAAGACTCTCCAAGACTTTCTAAATTTCATTCTGGGCGTTTGGTTGAAGAGATTTTTTTTGAATAATAAGGAAATGTAATTACTAGGGAAATAGTTGGAAAGTGAGTTTGACAGGAAAATGTAAAAAAAGTTGTTTGGTTGAAAAAAAATTACCAGGAAAATTAGATAAATTTTATAAAATCTGTTTAGTTTGAGGTAAAATATTGATGGAAAAATAAGTTACAATTACCAAAATAACCTTGTTTTTAAAATAAATTGAATCACTAATGCTACTCTTTACCTTTATTGAGGGTATGTTTGTCATCTTTGGGTACTATCTCCATTTAGTCCCATGTCTCCATTTAGCTAGGCAACCTCCAATACCATATCTGAAATGGGAATATTGAGCCATCTATTTGGGTCCAATTGACATGCAAAATGGAATGCTAGGCAAGTAATTTGGATAGGAAAATATTGAAAACTCTTAACCAGACTTGGTCAAACACAATCTCACTTCTCCAATGCCTATCTATCACATCAGATTACGCTAACCAAACACTAGAGGGTGTTTGGTATGGGTATTTGGTATGGAATGATGGAGAAGTTGGGTGGGGAATATTTAATTACCATGTTTGGTATGAGTATTGTGAAAAAAATCTCAGCAAATTATTTTCCCAAGTATTTCCCTTTTCAACTACTCAGAGGCAAATAATTATCCCACTGATCCTTTGGTATTTTTTTTGCATAGGTTCTAGATTCTAAATATAATATGTTGAGTCAAATCATTATCTCATCAATATTTTATCACCAACCAAACATAGCATCAATAAAATGAACCCAACTTTCCTGGCAAAATTTTGGCCAATCAAACACTTTTTTATAATTTATCCGGGATAAAAAAATTCCTACCAATTCCTCAACCATTTTTTTTCAGGTAAAAAAAAATATCTCTCATATCAAACGCCCCATAATATATATTTTTAAATTACATGTAACATCTATATTTTGGTGAGATTAACTCTCTCAAATTTTTTATTTTTTTGAATACAATACTTTACTTAAATAGAATTAAATATGGGGAAAAGATGTGTTATTTTAAATGACATATCTTACAATATTTTACTTTCATAAAAAGGTAAGACCCACAACTTTAACAAAAATTCTCTCCTCTTTCTTTCATGATTTATCTTCTCTAACTTAAAATGACATAATTTTATGTTCTTTAAAATGATACACATTTTTTTCATTAAATATATATTCCTTGGAGAGAGGATATTCTTACTACCAAAATCTTCCACTACCAACTTACTACCTATCTAATCACCATTGGATCAAAGAGACAGAATACTAAAAAAAATTTCAAAAAAGAAAAAATGTTGATTCAATTGTGATTAGATAGGTAATGAATTGGTAGTAGAAAATTTTGGTAGTAATAATATTTTTCCTCATATTCTTTGAATCAAACTTCTTTTATTCTTCTTTTAAGAACTTTGCACGCGCTTAGGGTGGGGGCTGAACTCCTCCATTTCATTATTGATTCCCAATTTGTGATTGGAAATTCCTGCGAGCCCGCTCTTAACAGAGAATAAGAGTAACGTGAATCAATGTTGTTGAAATCAAACGCGATTGACCGGTGAACGATTGAATTGGTAACCAGATCACCCGGTCCGATCCGGTAAATTGATTGGCCTTTTATTTAATTGAAGGTAGATGTGAGGTTAATCACTAATCACAATACATTAATAGTCAATTTATCGCATTGCTTTTATTTATATATTTATTTATAAATTCAATTTAATTAATTGAACCAATGTCAAGAAATATTTGTTTTGCATTATTAATTTTTAATAATTAGGTACTATTATATTTTCCCAAAATATCATTTTCATACTTGGAGCACCCCGACTTAGGGAATATTTACCACAAAACAAAAGAAATACATAGTTAAACTCTGGCATATATCTTTTCATACTCATATACATTCATGGTACAAAATCTTTATACAAAAAACCAAAATGCCTTAACTAAAAACCTATCAAAATATACAAATACTTCAAACATATATAGTTCAAGTACACTCAACTGACATTCCTCGGACTACTTATCCTTCACCTGAGATCTTGAAATAAAATTCCCAACAAGGGTGAGATGCAAATTCTAGTAAATTATAAAACCACTAATCTTACTCTGTCATAATTCAAGATTTTGCTCTGGTTGTCTGATCTCATGGTAACTACCATGTTATATAATTCAAGAAGAAAAGACATGCAACCATATATAATTGTCAACACATAAAAAAATCACTTGTTGTTTAAAGCTATTGTATAGGCTATTAGGCCTGGATAAGCTATTATATTTGTATCCGTATATAGCGGCTGTGAAATTCGTATGTAACAGATATATGTGTTTGTCCACTATGGACATATATGTGTATTGAGTTCAAACACGTAAGGCGTCATTCACAACTATGTGATATATGTATATCACATAGGTTATATACCAATAATTGTAACATATACATACTGCAATATGATGTTCTACTACTATGAACAAACTGGAAAGTAACTCTGATTCTTGGAAGATAGCAATTAATATGCAATGCATCTACATTAGAGGAAAATCAACATACATGCGTCATTCACAACTATAAATATATGGCACATGTGGTATATATGTATATCACATAGGTTATATACCAATAATTGTAACATATTCATACTCCAATATGATGTTCTATTATTATGAACAAACTGAAAAGTAACTCTGATTCTTGGAAGATAGCAATTAATATGCAATGCATCTACATTAGAGGAAAATCAACATACAGTTACTTTCATTAGGCTGCTCGCTGGAACGAGCTACACCAACGAGGAGGATCAAAGGAAGAATGACTAGTGAATTGCACCAGCAAGCAACTCCATAATGACTTACTCCACGGGGCTGCTTGCTGAGCTACTTGCTATAGCGAGCAACACCAAATTGCAGAGTTCAAGTTATGCAACCTTCCAGAGTTAACCCAAGTGCAAAAATCCCACTCAATCAATTCTAGTTACCATAATATGCTTCCTAGGCACGAAAGAACTACATGTATCCATACTAAGTCAATGTCATACAATCTGATCAGACCAAATACAATATGGGCTGACCAATATGTATCAAGCCTAATCACACATGGTTGAGATGTGGATTGTTGCTCTTGGTCTTGGGCATGGAATCAGAGTTGGATCTTACTATGTCTATGTCCTTTGTTGTAGCGCGATGAATCTGAATAGGGGGTGTACCTGATGCTTAAGTCAGTATCAGAGGCATGAGTTTTTATGTTATTAATGTAAAGGATGATCGTACCTGGGTGTTGTTCCATCTGCTTATATAGCGGTTATGATGCCGCCTTAGTATGGCGGCATGGCCTCTGAGTGGCCAGGCTTGGGCTGCAGGTCAGTGCTAGAATTTGAGTAGCCTTATCTTCTTAATGTCAAGCCATTGAGTCACGGCAAGCTGGAGCTGTCTTCCGTTTATTGGTATAAAGGCGCGGTGGGATTGCCTTGGGTCTTAAGTTAGCTTCCTTAAGGGCGGCTTTATCCGCGATATGGACATCGCGTCTTGTCTTGCGCGATGAGGGCATCGCGTCTTATGCGCGATGTTTTCCATCAGACTTTAATTGCTCTGGATCCTTAATGGGATTGGGCTTCCATGTGTGTCATTGGGCTTCTAATGGGCCTATATTTTATCCGAATCACAATCCATGCATGAATCATTTGTCATATTTCATGAGCATGCATAAAAGGGTTCTAGGACAATAGCAATTTCATGTTGCATTATCCTTTATCTCTATTAATTACTCATTAGCACAGAACCATGGTACATGCATGCACTCTGAGAGTATGCTTCTTCTAATGTAAACACAGCAAGAGTGGAAGTTTCATAACTTACCTAACGGTAGTGACACCTTCAAAACTCTTGATCTTCTATCCTCTTCTACAAGTGGTGAATCTTCCACTAACACTTAGGGTTGCAGCTCTTCCCCCATGCACAAGGAGTTCAGCCTTCTAGCTCCAAGGTTGCTCAAACTTCCCTTAAAGGGTGCATGAAAAGAAAGTGAAAAAAATGCTTCTCGGTGGTTGAGGGTCTTTGAACAGGTGGTATGTTAGGTTAGATGTTATCATTTAATAATTTTTTTAAAGACTGTGGGTCTTACAATACTTAACAGAAAGTATTAACTAAAAAAAAACAAACTAAAAACAGAGAAAAATCACAACGAGATTTTGGTCTTCCTTATTATTTATTATGGTAGTAAGCGAGAACAATAAAAAAAATATCACAATAAGCCAATTAGGTTTGATCTAGTGACGAAGGATTTGAGTATATTGTATTAGGTAATGTGTTTAATTTTTACTTATATTAAAAAAAAAATTGTTAAGAAGAATTATAATTATTAGTGATTTATTCTTTCCAGATTTGGCACAGTGTGAGTTTGCTCTAATTACAAGAAATAGATGTACCCATTTATTGGTTCCCACCATAGCCACATTGACCAATATGTTGGGAAGTTTGATGGACACCCACGCGGGTTGCCTCCATTTGTGGGTTTTAAGATTCCAAGTGCAGCGAGTTATCATTCCTTACTCTAAAGAGGAAAATTAAATTTCAGGACTTTCACCATTTCTAACTGCTTTATATAGTTACCATATCTTTCTGCTTTTGTGTGAAGGGTGAGATTGAAAACTAAGAAAAGGGATAGTAGGGGAGTTGTTAGAACCTGTTTGACACAAAATTGTGACATTGAAACTGTTAGTATCCGACTTCACTCTCGTTGACACAAAATTAACAACATTTGTGCAAAATCACATTCACAATTACATCTATTACTATTAGGTGCACAGGTACATAACTAGTATATAACAATGAAATAGATACAAATGTTATTTTATATAATTTATAGTATCATTCACACTTTTAGTTTATTATAAATTTGTACAAGTATATTATAGATTTAGTATAAATATATAAAAGTGCAATAACTTCATACAATAACTATACCATTTTAAACAATAAATATTTCTGTTATGAAAAGTTTTACGGGAGTGGGTGATTGAAAGAAAAAACAACTTAATTAAACAATCAAAAGTAACAATATTGGCGCAAAATTACATTCACAAAACCCTATATAAATTATTATTTGATGTTCAATTATATAAGTATATACATTTGTCCGACCAATTAATTTAAATATTTATAAAAAAATAATTAATTGATTGATTTAAATATTTAAATATTTCTAAGTGGATTTAAAATAATCTCATTCCCATATTAAACATGAGATAATTGTATATATATATATATATATATATATATATATATATAATATTTAAATTTGGCTATTATAGTCATTATGTATATTTTCAACCTCTTTAATTTTACAACTTTTGTTGTAGTATTTTGAATTAGGAATGATAATCCTTTTATATTTTGATTTTTAATATACTAGTACGTACATTTATTTTTAATTATTAAAGTTTTGCAATTATTAAATTTTTTGTTTTTTGTGCAATAAAAATATGTGTATTGGTAAAACTCACAAATCCTAGGTTGGAATAACCTGGAATCAGATTGTCATTGGTAGGACTCCAGCAGCTTCGAGTTTCTCAATAGGCTTCCAAATCCCATGAGTTATATGTTATATATAACATTTTTAATTGAAAAAAAAAAAACTGTTGAGCATCCTTATGCTAAGATGAAAATAATCAAAAAGCCGAAGATGACATTAAATATATATTCCCATTTAATAGATATATAAAAAATAGTTTCTTTATATAAAATACGCATAAAAAGTATAAATTTTCTCGAACAATATTTTTTATGCACATAAATTCTTGAATCGAGACCACATCTGTTTTTACCTTTGAATTTTTTTTTTTAAATTTATGTACATGTATGAATAGATTTTCAAATTATAAAGTTAATATCGAAATTATATACTTTTAAAAAACCAAGATACAGTATAAGACAAATTACTAAAATGTGAATTTCACAATATCGAAATTAATTTGTTCACACGGATGAAAAATATTTTAAGGAGAATTTTATTTTCTAAAATCAAATTTCTATATATTGATTGGGTGTAATATCTCTTATGTTATAAGAGATAAAATTATCCTATATACACATGTATATAAATATATGTAGGATTTATATTTTTTTTCTTCTCTTCCCATAATTTTAAATATATATATATATATATATATATATATATATATATATATATATATATATGAGACAGGATCCTTTGACACCGGTGTCAAAAAAAAAAGTTTGACACCTCATCTGAGAGCCGTTAAATTAAAAAAAATCAACGATTCTGATTTGTAAGCATGTGACACCATTGATTTTTTTTAATCTAACGACTCTCAGATGAGGTGTCAAACTTTTCCTTTGACACCGGTGTCAAAGGATCCTGCCTCTATATATATATATAGGGTTCGCTTTTTCTACTGTCAATGTAGATAACTTATCTACCTTGAGTCCAAAATGATGTCATTTTGAAGCGGAAATCAAGGTATTTTTGTAATTATAATTTATTTCAGGGTTATAATAGTCTATTTTATTATAATTTTTTAACTCAAAACGACGTCGTTTTGAAAACGAATGTAAATAACTTATCTACATTCACTTTAGAAACATTAAAGATATATATATATATATGTATATATATATATATGGGTTTGTTTTTTCTGATATTACTTTAGATAACTTTATCTAATGTTCATCAAAACGACGTCGTTTTGGGACAGAAATCATGATATTTTTGTAATTTTAATTTATTTCAGCGTTATAATAGTCTTTATCACTCTAATTTTTTAATTTTTCAATCCCAAAACGACTTCGTTTCGATGAACATTAGATAAAGTTATTTAAAGTAACATCGGAAACTTTTTTTCCATATATATATATATATATATATATATTAAAAATAATTTTATTTCTTATACCAAGAAAAATATCAACATATACATGTTGATTTTGTTTTTCATCTTGCAATATTTTTGTGTAGGTTCGTCCTAGGCAGGATAATAAAAATACATACATATTCAGTTGTATATTTCACGCGCTTATAACCAGAGTCAGATTGATAAAATATACACATTTCTCTGCTCATCTATGGTCATTATCATCAGCACTGTTTGCTGCCAAACTTTGTCCTGTTTTGGGGCAGATAACACTCTTCTTTAATTCTGGTCAATGGTCATCATCATTTAACACTTGCTGCTTCTTCTTCTTCTTCTTCTTCTTCACCCTTGGCCACTTCACTTCTTTTCCCTCATGTTAGTACATTAGGACTCTCAGTTGTTTGCGCTTTTCTGGAATGAAAATTCTGATTATCTGATCAATTTTAAGGTTTTCCATAAGAATCATTCCATTTCCAGCAACTGCTTCTCCTTCTCACGCCAACTAACTTAAGATGGCATCAAACAAATATTCCTCTTCTCAATGAGCTTTATCTCTCCTCTATTTAGTAGTAGAAAGAAGTAGTAGTAACTCCTCCTCTCCTCTCCTTGCTCTCTCTCTCTCTCTCTCTCTCTCTCTCTCTCTCTCTCTCTCTCTCCATCTTTGACTCTATCTTTGACATAATAGAAATGAAAAGGAAACCACCATCATGCACTATTTTAGCTTACATCTCTCGCTTCCCTTTTCCACAAACACTCATGTCACATACAATCTTTCTTTCTTTCATCATTTATTAATTTCTAGTTAAATATCTACTTATGCACACGAGGAAAACCCTAGTCTTCAGCTAGCAGGGTCATGGGTGATCGTTCAACTTCTTCTACACACGACAAGTATCATCATCAGCACAAATTAATCTCACCATTCTCAAGATCCAACGCAAATATTCTAAAGCAACAACAAGGGTTAAAAGAAGAATCTTCAGATCTTCAATATTCCCCAATGGATTTGGTTTCTGAATCAGCAAACAACAGTACTAGCAGCTACGATAATGAGATCCTTGCAATTGTATCATCCTCAACCACCACCGATCCCACCACAGCCTCATCTTCATCTTCATCTTCATCTTTAGCGAACAACAACACACCAAGCCGTTATGAGAACCAAAAGAGGCGAGATTGGAACACTTTCTGCCAGTATCTGAGGAACCATATACCACCACTTTCTATGGCCTTATGCAGTGGTGCTCATGTGCTTGAATTTCTTCACTACCTTGACCAATTCGGAAAGACCAAAGTTCATAACCCTTTATGCCCTTTCTTTGGGTTACCAAACCCACCTGGTCCTTGCCCCTGTCCTCTTCGTCAGGCATGGGGTAGCCTCGATGCTCTCATTGGTCGTCTCCGTGCTGCATATGAAGAGAACGGTGGCAGACCAGAGTCAAATCCATTCGGTGCTCGAGCAGTGAGGATTTACTTGCGTGATGTTCGTGATTTTCAGGCAAAGGCTAGAGGAGTTAGCTATGAGAAGAAGAGGAAGAGGCCAAAGCCAAAGCCCAAGATGAATGATTCTTCTACTACTTCCCCTAATGATAGGAACTAAAGGATCCATCTTATCGTGTCTATGGTATACCCTTTTTTTTCCCCTTAAATCTGTTTTTTTGTTTAGTATATCAAGTCGTGGATGTTTGTTTTAAGTTGTTTTTGTTTTGGCAATTTTATGGTGCTATTTATCTCTGTAAAGACTTGTCCGTCTTCTATGAATTGTAGGATAGCGTAAGAGTTTTGTGCCTAGTAATGCATTCTCTGAACTAGTAGTTGAATAAAATGCTTATATATATGTATGTATATATGTATGTAGCGTATGTAAGTTTTTATTGCAAAAATATTATAATTTACCCTGGATTATTGTCCCTGGTTGTGCATAAGTCTTGCCTTATATAATGTGTGCCTATTCAGAGAAAATAGATACCAAATCAATTGAAAATATATCGATGGAAACCCTTGCACTTATGAGGTGATCAGACGTTGCTAGTTGTTGGGAATGTCTTTTCTTCTATAATGCTTCATTATTGTGCATGTGTATTTTAGGTTATAGTTACAAGAAGGTTTTCCTTTTTTCTGAATTGGACACACACAAATCACTTTTTCTGTATCTCTTTCTCTGCATCCATGCACATCCATAGGGAGAGATGCTTAATAATCAGAAACCTGTATTGAAGAGTTAACTCCAGCTCAAAAATAATGATATATAATTTGTTCAAAGCTATAGTATTTACATACACTAGCTAGCTGAAAAATAAACCTGTTATTGAAAGGAAAGCAAGGATTGTGTACATAACTCGCGACTCACGAGCCTACTATAATTGGTCCAATCGGGTTAGATATATGTTAGTTTAAAGATGATATATCTTGTGAAAATTTGTTTTTAGAGAGCAAGACAAAACCTTGACACTATCTTATCTGTTGTATATAGCTGCCAGCTAAAAATGGATATGTCAAAAGTAACTTGATATGGAAAAATAATTATTAGGGTATTGACAATCTCGGGCAAGCTATGTGCCTAACCCCCTATAGCTTGGACAACGAGCCCTTAAATTTGGTGAAAAGTGGTTCTGTATGGAGGCTTATGATGCACTGTCTCCTTGTGTGAATGTATTAATTAGGTCATCTTGGATAAGGGAGAGACCTTTTATTGAATTATCTATTCTAATATCCAAACCCAATGTATTTAGTGTAATTAGTTTCTTGTTAGAATCATAAAAGTGATTTAATGGGGAGAGCTTTACTAATGATGATGATTATTGTCACTTTCAATGATTCTATAGATCTAAGTTAAAATAAATCGGAAAAGAAAAATTAAGTAGGATGTATATTTTGAAAATTATTTATTGACGACCTTCTAATTTCTATGCTACACATCCAAGTTTACTTCCTTTTGACTTCTGCACAGGTTGCTGGCTTTATATTCGGATGAAAAATGATAATATGGTTTCTTTGTACATCTTAAATAAGGATGATTTGGAGAAATTTTTTTGGCAATACCAATATACATACTCAACAATTTTCTTATAAATGTTATTGATTCTAATTATCTACGCGTCATATACATGTGAAAGAAATCATGTATGTAGCTATCATTATCCTATTGAAATATGAGGAAAGTGTGTATCATTTTGAAGGACATAAAGTTATGTTATTTTAAGTGAGAGAAAGATAAATCATGGGAGAGAGAATAAGTGAAATAAGTTTTAAAAGTGTGGGATTCATCTTTTTGTGAGAGTGAAAAGATATAAGGTGTATCATTTAAAATGACACATTTTTTTTCCTTGAAATATAGTGTGCTATAGTTTTTGACGGTTTACATTTTGATAAAAATACAAATACGTTAATAACGAATTGAACATTTTTTAAAACTCATTTTTTATTTGTTGTTAGTAGTTGAAATTCCTATTATAATTACTCTAAAGAAATATTCAAATCCCACTTAAAGGATTTTGACAATAGTTTTTTAATTAAAGAATACTGCAAGTGATATAAGATGACTTAACATGTTTAATCCAACGATTTATCTTGTTTAATTTAGGAAAAATTTCATTTTCATCTATTATGGTTTTGAAATTTATCATTTGACTCCCTGTAGTTTTAAACTTATCATTTATATCCACTGTGCTGAGATAATTTATCATTTTACTTCTTGTGATTTCAAATTTTCACTTAGATCTTTTGTGGTTACAAAATTTTTCACTTAAATTCTTTGTGGTTTAAAAATTAAACATTTTAAAAAAATATTTAAAATAAATTTTCTCTCTTTTTTATTTTATATCCTCGTGTAATACATTTATGGCTTGAAAAATATTTTCAGTTATTTATTCTGAAATTAATTTATAAATTATCTTAATTTTTTTTATTTTAAAAATATATTTGAAATTAAAAATATTATTTAAGAGGAAATTAAAAAATATTAGTTAATATAAATTAAATATGTATTACAAAATAAGATATTTATTTTCTTTAGATAATTTTATAATGATACCGGGTAAAAAACATATAAAATAAAAATATTTGATTTGAATTTAATTTCTTGATAAAAATAAGTGAATTTTTTAGATTTTATTTTTATTTTTTAAACCTTAAATGCATTATATGAGGATATAAAATAAAAAAGAGGAAAAATTTATTTTAAATATTTATTTTTGTAATAAGAGGTCTAAGTGAAAATATTTTTAACCACAAGGAGTCTAAGTGAAAATTTAAATTCACGGGAAGTTAAATGATAAATTATTTAAGCACAATGTATCTAAGTGATAAGTTTAAAATCACGGGAGTCAAACTATAAATCACAAAATCACAATGGATTGAAAATATTTTTAACGAATTGCACTGCCATTACTATGTAGTTGCAGCATTTTGAGATTGAAGTTCACCATCGAGTTATTAGCTTCAAGACTTGCCAAAAGGCTTAGCATGCGTTAGTAGTATAAAATATTTTTGGAGACTGCACCACGTAAACATATACTTAAGCAGGGTATAAAACAGGCTATATAGATGAGTGGTATAAACCTGTTTTCGTTGAACATATATACTTAACGAGAGTTCAAACTCCAGATCTTTAAATAAGAACAACAAATTTCTTTATCACTTGAACAACTGTAATTGATATTAAGAACTTAAATTGAGATGCCAATTGGATTTTATAGGCGTGAGAATTTTAACATTTGATAAAAGGAACATACAAATATAATTCTATGTTTCGACTCTCTTTTTTTTGGTAAATGAAAGGGCAAGAGCCCACAAACAGAACAAAATACAAAAAACAAAACTAAAACAAGACATGATCCCTCCCAACAGAAGAAATATCGGCGAAATAGATGACACTCTACAAAAAACTATGAAACAATTATATATTTTTTCTTTCTTAAGTTTTGTTACAGTAACACTGTGTGTAACAAACAATATTAAAAAGTTTGATATCAAATCTTAACCGTAATAGTTATAACTATTGATTGACTGAAATCAACTGTTAAGATTTGGTTTTAAATTTTAAAATTTAATATATATATATATATATATATATATATATATATTTCTCAAATAAGATGTTTGAATAGTATTTACTATATATGTAGTTTTCTTTTTGGTAGATATTTACTATGTAGTTTAGCATCTAAAAGCATATTGTTGGGACTTACGGCAAGTGCACCAATCGTACAAGTAATATAATGATTGAATAAGAGATCGTTCTCACGAGGATTATACTCAAGCACTAATTCACTATTGCAACTTAAGTTGGACAAGCGAAATTGTATTAGAAACAAGATTTGAATTGAAATTTAAATATTAAAACTAATTAATCGCAAGAATTAAAAGCAAGAATTTAAAAATTTGATTTAACTAATATAAAAGAACGTAGCTATGGTTTCGATTTCCTTCAATCTCTCTATTACGTTTGAATTCCTTATTTACGTTAATCATCCTTAATATCAATCTAATGAATTCTTTCTTATGTAATTAAGGCTCAATCCCTTGTTACCCTAAACCTTTACAATCTTGCAAGAATCCTAGTTCCCTGGTTATTCCCCAAGAATGTAAGCATTAAGTTCAAGTCATAAAGATTACGCAAACCCTATGTCTATCCCTAGAATCATAAAGTTTACGATGAAATTATCAGATATGGATCACACACCAACATTCCTATTGTCATGCATTTACCTAAGATCAATATACAAGATTCAAGCTCATATAAAGCATTAAAAACATATAATTTCATTCATGATAAAAAGAAAAATTAACATAACGAATTGTTCAAAGCATAATAAAGATCTTGAATTCCATTTAACCCTAACTACTAAAAGAACTAGCCGGATATAGCAATATCAAGAACGAAAGAAAATAAAAAGCTTCCCCAAACTCCATAGATGATTGGTAAATCTTCAATATCCTCAGTGCAGACTTGATGTTGATCCGTCTCCGCCGCTCACGAACATGAACGGATGAATTTCTCCGCGTTCCCTCTGCTTCCGAATACCAAGAACTCTTCTTGAATGTGTAAAACTTTTTAATTTTGACCCCAAAATATTTTTTTTAAGGGTAAAGAATTCGTGCCCTAGGTGGAGACTTCAAGTGGGCTTAAGTTGGGTCTTTTGGGGCGCTTAAGCTTGCTCATTCACGTTTAAGCTTCCTAATTTACGAATGCAGAATTAACGTTCGCGCTTAAGCCTGCTGAGAATTGCATGGAAAATTAACGTAGCACGCTTAAGCGCTCTCTTCGAGTCTGAACTTTCTTCTTGGCTCGCGCTTAAGCCCTGAGTTGGGGGCTTAAGCGCCCAGAGGCAGAGGCTATTTGCATATTTAGGAATATTTTGGGGGCTTAAGCTCCATGTTGGAGGCTTAAGCCTTCTCTTCAACAACTTGATGATCTTAATTTTCTTTGGATAGGTCCTCATATTTTTTAGTTTATCTCCATCTATCATATCTTCACATTTGACTCCATTTATCATCAAACCCCTTCAAAATAGCAAATATAATTTATTTAATTCATAATCAGGTAATGTTCATGATTTTATGTTAAAACTCTAGTTTTTGACTTGTTCAACTTGATAATTTATATTAATTTAACCTATAAAAATAAGATAAACTAGAGGTTTATCAGATATACAGTAAAGCACCAATTTCATAATTCTTAAAATTTGAAACCTCACCCCTCCCCCCTCATTTGAGAAATTTATAGATATTTCTTATTAATTACTTTTATAATAAATTTATAATGAAACGTAAATGCATGTTAGATTAGATTCCAGTAACGCTTAGGAAGAAAAATAATCGAGTAGGAAGGAATTAAATCACTTCACAGCTGTATTCACGGTCACGTCCAAAATTGGATGCTGCGAAGCTGATATTATAATTAGGGTAAGGCGAAAACAATCTATATGAAATGGATTTCGGTTAAACTATATATGAAGTATATGAACAATGGAAAATCCTCATCAAACGTACGAAATAGTACCCAAAATTATACTCATTTAGGTAAGTAAGTATACTATTTGATCAAGGACATAAACAATGAAAGCTCTCATTCGACGCTCGGTGGTAGTGGTCAAATGTATTGCACTTATGTTTGAAGAAAAACCTAAAAATAACATCATCGTCACAAATTTACGTATTATATATCTGTTTTTTACTGGTGGTGCGCTTACGTTCACAGACAAATGTTACCAAGGAGCAACGAAAATATCTTATACTGTCAAAATGTTGGATTTTAAGTGTACAAAGTCTCACATTTGAGTATATAAGTGGAAAAAATAATAAATTTTAAGATTTTTTTATTAGCATTGACGTAGAATGAAATACAAGAGGAAGGAAACATTAATTTAATACTCTAAGATTTTTAGTTATTATTGTTGTGGAAAGAATTAACCAAAAATATTCTTAACATACATATACCAGAAGAGTTATATTTATAAACTTTTCGTTTATAAATTCGTATAAAATCAATGATGCATTTCACAAAATATACACTTAAATGTTTGTATTTTTCAGAATACATAATTGAATTTGTAAATGAAAAATTTATAAATATAATTTTTTATAAATAAATATATTAAAAGTCCCACGTGAAATAGAAACCTAATCAGAATCAAATATTATTATAGTCAGAGCCCAAGGCATGCATTATTAGAGTGAGCACTAGGTTTTGTAAGCGGCCACGTAAGTCCTAAATTAACAAAGTTTTAAGAATAAGCCAACTGAGTCAGTATAAACTAGTGAAGTGTTCTGAATTAAAATTTCAAATTACGAGAAGAGACTGACTACCGTGACCGTCTATCTCCAAGTATCTTTTTTCCTTTTTTTAATAGGAATTTAATTTTGCTAAAAATATTGATACTCTTTTTTATTTTGGTATCCAAAAATATTGATACTTAAATAGTTAAATTTGATAATATGTTACATATAAATATATATATATGTCATTAATTGTTAAAGGAGTTAAATTTAATAAATAAAATATTAACATTTAATTTAAATTAATATACAAATATTTAATATTAATAATATTTTAAAATTAAACTCTTTTTATATTATTATACTTTTTCTTTTTGTAAATTATGTTATTATACTTTACATATAAGTAGATATTAAATTATTAGTACATGAATGGAAATATTTCTATAATTTAATAAATAAATTCGTTACAATATATTAAAATGCATATATAATTAAGTGACTAATATTTTATTTAAAAATTATAATAAGATCAAAGAAATACACAAGTTAAGTGAAAATAATTAAATTTAAATCAAAATTAAATTTTATCATCATAATGTGTATTATAAAATTTTTGAACTTGAAGATGATTTTTATAAAAGAACAATCTATAATATAATTCAAGCATAACCTGTCTAGGTCATACTCGAGGGTTTAATGTGCATAGCAGTACAAAAACAAAAAGTTGCTCTGTAATTTTAAAATATTTTTTATTATGTTATTCTAAAAAGTACTTTAATTCTCTTAAATCGAGGATAGTGTTCCTGGAAACGAATCTCATTTCATAAATTTTAGCCTAGAAAGTACAATACCGAAAGTTTACTAGTCTAGAAAATAATTATGAAATCCCATGTGATAGCGTACATGACATGCTTGTTAACATATTATTTTAATAAACTTATATCTAAATTCTTAAAGTACAAGTTTGTGAATAAGTAAAGAGAAGGAGGGTTATTTAAAAAAAAAAAAAAAAAAAGAAGGAGGGTTATATTTATAAATTTTTTATTTATAAATTATATTATATATTACCAAAAATAAATTATGTTACGTTATATATTTTCAGAAGTATACAGTGTAATTTATAAAAACTTAAAAAAATAATTTATAAACGAATATTTTTCCGTACAGAAATATTTAATCGTATTATATAAAATCTAACATAAAGACTTAATCAAGGAAAAAGTGAATTACGGATCATAATTATTTAAATTTTATTAAAACGTCAACAATTTTTTTTTTGGAAATTAGTGACAACAAATTTTAAAGTTTACTTAAAATTACATTTCTTGTTATAAAAAAAAAAAAAAAATTACATTTCTCGTATTTTTTTTTTTTTTATAACAGCATTTCTCGTATTTTACCTTAGTTAACTATCGACTTGACGCTACTTAACACATCAAAAGAAAAAATAACTATTGTTAATTGTTAACGAAGTCTATATTACAACAAAAAAATTTGTTTGATTTTATGACTTCTTTAAATAGAAATATGACTTTCCAAAATAAAAATGAAAGGGATAAAAAAGTTATCTAATCTTATTTTAAATAATTTTGTCTAATATTCATTAAAATGACATCGTTTTGAAATTTATTAAAGACTATTATAATCCTAGAATAAATAAAAATTATAAACACCTATTGATTTTTGTTTCAAAACAACGTCATTTCGGTCAATATTAAAAAAAATTATCTAAAGTAATATTAGAAAAAAACGAACCCTGAAATTAATTATAAATGTTTTTTTATACATAACAATATTAAGATTTTCATATCATTTTAACAAATCTAAAAGTAATAGTGTAATTTACAGAAGAAAAAATTATATCCCTACAGCTTAAATTATATATCTACCAGACACCAGTCAGTGCTTAAAAAGTTCAAATCACTTATAAAAAAAAGGTTCAAATTTATGTGTAAAATAAAATAATGCAGTGAAATATTTTTGCATAAGCAAGAACAAATAAGTGAAAGTTATAAAAAGTAAAATAGGAAGGGCCAATTACACTTTCTATCATTTTGGGCTTATTAAGTTTATTACTTGATTGATTATTGTTGGATCAATTTGAAATTAATAGTTAAAAATTTGATTTCAAATTGATCAAATGATAATCAATCAAATAGTAAAAATAATAAATCTAAAATAATAATAATTACAATCTCCCCGAATAGCAAAAGTACTTTAAATCAAATATGATGTCCATTTCCACGTACTGGGTTGGTAACTTGTGCTCCCATAGCCTATCATCGTTCAGTACTACTGGTTATATCTTGTAGCCAAAGGAGTATATGATATGGGTTATGTTTATTAAGTTTCTTCTGAGCAGTTTGGTATAATAAATTCAGAAGAAAATTATTTGGTAATACCCGGATAACTTTTGCCACGACTTTAAGTATTCACAAATTATAGTGCGCTTTATATATATATATATATATATATATATATATATATATATATATATATATATATAGGTAGAATCCTTTGACACCTTATCTGAGAGCCGTTAGATAAAAAAAGATCAATGGTATCACATGCTTACAAATCAGAATCGTTGATATTTTCCGATCTAACGACTCTCAGATGAGGTGTCAAACTTTAATTTTGACACCGGTGTCAAAGGATCCTACCTCATATATATATATATATATGAGTAGGATCCTTTGACACCGGTGTCAAATTTCAATTTTGACACCTCATGTGAGAGCCGTTAGATCAAAAAAGATCAATGGTGTCAAATTATTGCAAATCAAAGTCGTTGATTTTTTTTTATCTAACGGCTCTCATATGTATCATAAAAGGAAACAGAAAGTTTTTACTGTAAAAGAAAATTCTCATTGTAAAAATGAATTGAATCAAGCAAGCACCAAATACAATGTAACTGACGTATATATCAGTATCAGGACTAAACAGAATAAACTGTAATAACAGACTAGCTAAGTATGGAACTAATTAACTGTCGTAGTTAACTAACTAAATAAAATTAACTGCTATAGTTAATTAACCGATGTTGACTCTATACACTAATACCCCCCCTCAAGTTGGGAGTAGGATGTCAATGAGTCCCAACTTGGAAACATTCTCCCTGAAAGGTGCTGGGTGTAAAGACTTGGTTAGAACATCAGCAAGCTGATGTGCAGTAGTTTGAGAAGACCACTTGTGATTTTCTCCCTTGTTATGTGACAATCAATGTCAATGTGTTTACTCCTTTCATGAAAGGTGGGATTCTGAGCAAGGTGTATTGCAGATTGATTGTCACAGTAAACTGGGATTGGGTGAAGCAAGGGAACATGAAGTTCACTAAATAGATAAGCCAGCCATTGAAGTTCACATGTGATGGCAGCAAGGGCACGATATTCAGCTTCAGAAGAAGAGCGTGAAACTGTGCTCTGCTTCTTCGATCGCCAGGAAATGAGAGATGAACCAAGAAAGATGCAGAATCCGGTGATGGATTTTCGAGTGTCTGGACAAGAAGCCCAATCACTGTCAGCAAAACCAGAAGGAGAAAGAGAATTATCTGCAGGAAAGAATAGACCTTTGCTGGGAGAAGTCTTGAGATAGCGTAAAACATGACAAGCAGCTATGTAATGGGCTTGGGTAGGTGAAGCCATAAATTGAGTGAGCTGTTGTACTGAGTGAGTGATGTCAGGTCTAGTGGTAGTGAGATATAACAATCTGCCAACTAGCCTGCGATATCCTTCTGGGTCAGAATAAAGATCACCTTGGTCACGACTGAGCTTGTGCGAAGGAGTGAGAGGAGTCGAAGCTGGTTTAGCAGCAAGATTACCTGAATCAACAAGTAATTCCAAAGTGTACTTGCGCTGATTCAATATTAGACCACGTTTAGATCGACTTACTTCCAAGCCAAGAAAAAATCTCAATTGGCCCAAGTCTTTGATACGGAACTGATTATGCAAGGAGGATTTGACATGTATAATCTCGTCCATGCTATCACCAGTCAGCACAAGGTCATCAACATACACCAGTAAAGCTGTAAAGGAAGTGGCAGTTTTCTTTGTGAACAGAGAGTAATCAGCCATGGATTGAATATATCTGAGGCCTTGGAGAGCACTAGTGAGTTTGGCATTCCATTGCCTACTTGCTTGTTTTAATCCATAAAGAGATTTCTTGAGTTGACAAACCATGGTGGGTGAGCTACAAGAGAGACCAGGAGGAAGCTTCATGAAGACCTCTTCATGTAGTTCACCATGAAGAAAGGCATTATCAACATCAAGTTGTTCCAAATGCCAATTCCTAGCAACTGCCAAAGCAAGGAGCAATCGAACAGTGGTCATCTTTGCCACTGGTGAAAAAGTTTGAAAGTAGTCAACACCTTCACATTGAGTGTAACCCTTTGCAACCAATCGTGCTTTATAACGATCAACAGAACCATCTGGTTTTCTTTTAATTTTGTACACCCATTTGCAACCAATGGGTTGTTTATGTATAGGCAATTCAACCAACTCCCATGTGTGATTTTTGTCTAAAGCTTGTAATTCAGCCTCCATGGCCTTTTGCCAGCAAGGAACAGTAGCAGCTTGCTTATAGTTCTTTGGCTCAGTATCAATCAAAAGATTATTGCAGAAAACAGTATAAGGCTTAGAACAGTTATTGTAGGATAGGAAATCAGATAAAGGATAAGAAGGGTAAGATGACATACCTGAAGATGCTTTGGTGTCAGCTAAACTGGATAGACTGCAATGAAACTCTTCTAGATATTGAGGTGCTGCTCTGATTCTGGTTGATCTACGAAGGTTTGGTGTAGATGGGACAGTTGTATTTGAAGGAATTAAGGAAGTAGTAGGGGGAACAATTGGTTCATTATATGTGGGCAGCATAGAGTCAATGCTGAGATCAGTGTTTGATAAGGGCATTACCGAAACTGAAGGATTGAAATCAATGTTGGTTTGAAAGAATGGAAAATTATTTTCATAGAAAATAATATTTCTGGAAGTAAGGATTTCGTTTGTGTTTAAGTCAAGAACAATGTATCCTTTTGTACCTTCTTTGTAACCAAGGAAAACACATTTCTTAGCTCGATTGTCAAATTTTGTTCGATGCTGTGAGAGGGTGGAAATGAAACACAGTGTACCAAAGACCTTTAAATGATCAAAAGAGGGAGGTGTGTTGTATAAGAGTTCATAAGGTGTTTTATGGTGTAAGGATGAAGTGGTCAATCTGTTTATAATGTGTACAGCATGAATGATGCAATAGGTCCAATATGACTTAGGAATTTTAGATTGAAAGAAGAGAGCTCTAGCAACATTCAATATATGTTGATGTTTTCGTTCAACTATCCCATTTTGTTGGGGACATTCTACACAAAAAGTTTGGTGTTGTATCCCTTTAGTTTTAAAAAATTCTGTCATGGCAAACTCAGTGCCATTATCTCTTCTAAAAATTTTAATGGTGATGTGGAATTGTGTTTGGACAAGAGACACAAAGTTTTGTATGTGTTGTCTTGTTTCTGATTTGGCTTTCATTAGTATTACCCATGTGAAACGTGAGTAGTCATCTACCAATGTTAGAAAATAACGATGTCCATGAATAGGTTGGGTTGCATATGGACCCCATATATCAGCATGCATCATATTGAAAGGATGTAAAGATTCTGAATTGCTAGAAGGAAAAGGCAATTTCTTTTGTTTAGAATAGTGACATATGTCACAAGGTTCAGAATCAGTTTTACAAGATATGAAAGGAAAAACAGTAGACATTTTATACAAAACAGATTGAGAACAATGGCCAAGTCGAAGATGCCATAACTTGGATGAGACAGAATTAGTAGCAGAACAGCAATATCTATTCGAGTTTTTTTATTGAAGTTGAGAATGTAGAGTCCTCTATCCAATTTAGCTGAACCAATCATCCTCAAGGTACTGTTCTGCAAGATAGAACAACTTTGTGAATGGAAAATCACATGACAACTTGAATCGTGGATTAACTTGGCAACAGATACAAGATTTACATGAAAGTTAGGAACAAAAAGGACATTGTGCAATGTGAGGAAGGGAGAAATGTAAGCACTGCCAGTTTGAATGGCTAATACCTGAGTACCATTAGGTAGTGTGACAGAAACAGGTTTAATATTTCGAAGGGAAGATAATAGAAAATTTTGGTGACCTATATGATCGGTTGCACCAGTGTCAAGGATCCATTATGGATGAGGATTACCTGGAGTTAAAGAAGTTGTATTAACCTGAACCAAATTGGACTTATGTATGTCTTCTTGCTTTGGATTCTGTAGCAAGCCAAGGAAACTTTGATATTGTTCTTTTGTAAATTGAAATTGGTTAGCATCAAATTCTGCAGTTTCATTCTCTGGTTCAAAACTGAAAGGATCATTATCATCATGAGAAGCCATATTTGCTTTTCTTGGAAATCTGGTTTTGAAGCCAGGTGGGTAACCGTGTTTCTCAAAACAGGTTTCTATTGTGTGATTAGATCTTCCACAATGAGTACATAGTCTTGTAGTACTTGTTCTTCCTCCTCTTCCAAAATTCATTCTCCCTCTACCTCTCTGGGAGACATATCCACGATTAAAGATTTGTTCTTGATTGTTCATTGGAGCATTGTCAGTGAACTGCCTTTCTTGTTGAGCCACTAAAGAAAAAGCTCGATTCATGCTCGGTAAGGGATTCATAAGCATTATTTGTGATCTCACATGTGAGAATTGCTCATTGAGACCCCTTAAAAACCGAATTACATGATCTTTCTCTACAAACACGAGCTAGATTTTGCATTTGATTACCACAAAGGCAAGTTGGGTTACAATTACATTTGGGTAATGGCTGCAAACTGTCTAGCTCATCCCACAATGT